>NC_091813.1:33674565-34299565 GCF_041296235.1 Equus asinus
GGCCTTTAATCATCCTCATATCATAATGGAAGTGTTAGAGAAAAGGATTTTCTCCACTATATACGTGTATGATATTAAACAAGCAAACACCGTACTATGTAAGTTAAACTTTTTGTGTTATAGATATCAAATACCAATCTATTTGAATTCATGACCTGGCAAGGGGAGTTATTAATTTCTCTCAGGTGGAAACCATTTGCAACAGGGCAAAAGAGGTTGGTATCTAATTCCTTAATCACTTCTTCTGTGACTCTAGACAGCAGGCGCTCATTAACCAGCCCTCAAACAAGGGCTTGCTCTGTTCTTTTGATGATCGTGTATTCTGGGGAGACATAAAGAATCTGGAACCATCTCTGCTGCTTCTGTGACATCAGGTTTGCTGGTTCACCACCCCAGGTGTCCACTACTTCCTTCTGTACCATTAGTGACTAAAATTCAAGTTCTCCCTCCTTTTTCCTGTATCAGCCAAAGAGGCTTGAATCCTCAGAACTTTAGCATCATTTGTTCAATTTATTTATAAGCACTTGCTCATAGAATATCTGCTGCATCCTTGGCTTTGCTCTCTGGATGATGATGTACTAATCATTAAGTGGAGTCAAAGGGGAAAAAAACATAAAGAAAACAACTCTTCTCTAGAACTCCCTTCAGAAAGTCATAGAATGGAGTAAGACATGAGAAATTAGAATATAAGTTATTAAGATGGGTTCTGTAAGACCAAATGCATTGGTAGATAGACCTATATGTCTGTAAGATGATTTACAAATGTATAATTTGTAAAAATGTCTTCCAAAACAGGCTTTCAGGGCCAGGCAAATTACACTCACTAAATCTTTTTGACTTGTTCTCTTTCACTCATATAAAGTCTGCCCATGGTATTTCAAATTACCCTTTGTTCTTTAAACTGTCTTCTCCTAGAACCAGAATCCAAGTTCCATTCATCCTTCCATCATCTCAATCCTTAGCATAGTCCTTCAATTTAGGCCTAATAGGAGGCCAGTATCTGTTGAAGAAATGACTGAATGAATCAAGCGTTACAGAGTGATAACTAAATCTGTGTCAATAAAATTCCAAACACATTTATTATTTTGGCTTTAGAGGTAATGGATAGTCTCCGTGAATTTCATCACTAATTCACGCTTTCTTAATGATACAGTTAAACACATATACTATTTGTGACTACCTCAGCTACTTTTTGCTGTTCTGCTTTATATTCACTGATTATTTCTTGGAGATATTTTTTCACTGGTTTAAATTTATATTATAAAAAAAGACAAAAAATAGATTAGGCTGAACATTAGATAAAATTAAGTAAAAGTAGAAAAATCATCAGGATACTTCTTAGTTACATACAAACTTTCTGACTGATCTTTTAAAAATACTGCCATGCCCTATGTTTCCAATTTAAAAGGTGGTTCAAAACTTAAAATGCTGTGGACACCACTAATTTAATTTGTGGCACATTGAATTAAAGTTGGGAATTCTGGGATCTGTGTCAATGATGAGGCCGTGGTGTAGGAGTGGGGAGGCAGCGTTGAAGAAAATTCTGTATTGCTCCATCTTTTCAGCAACTAATTATTTATGCTGATGAAAGATACCATAGTTATGCAGCCTGGGTTTGCAGAATAAATAGCTCTAATTTCCATCACTGACTGTTTCCAGCTGAACAACAAAGGCTTTGTTTACCTGGTTTGTAAAGCAGCCACTCTGATCCATGTAGTGAAATAACTGGTTACTGTAGTTGGAATAATGTATATGAAAGCTTTAAAAAAGCTATAAACTGCTGTAAACTTTCAAGGCATTATTTATTAGATTGTTCATGTGTAACAACAAAAGTTTATCTAACTTCATTTACTGAATTGTCTCAAATCAGTCAAAAATGAGGGAAAGACAATCTAACAACGTATATTGGTGATTTTTAATAATTTCATCATCATAGATAGTTAGCTCTTAATTATCTATAGAAATGGACTTTGGACGCAGCATGTGAAAATAAAAATGCAGATCTATCTATAAATAGGTTTGCATTACAGATATCATCCTTTGTCATGACAAAAATTACCACATTTGGATTTTTCCCTACTAGTGCTTATTATTTACTTAAAGTGATAGAAATAATAATAATAATGATGAGAAAATGATGATGACTATGAGTGTATGTATGTGTGTGTGTGTGCAAGAGAAGAAAGAGAAAGAAAGGAAGAAAGGAAGAAGGAAGGAAGGAAAAGGAGGAAGGAAGGAAGGATAGGAAGGAAGGTATGCTGAATATTCTGTTCCTAAATTATGATTATGGAAAGGCAAATTGTAATCACAGGATAACTTCCATATACTTCTATAGGGTAAATTAAGAAGGATATATTCCTTCGGTAAAGAAAAATCTGGATTAATTTAGCTTTGTAACACCGAAGTAGAAACAATGACTGGCACAAGAAAGACCAAGCTCAAGGAAGAGGCTTTATAGCTATAGCTATATAGATATGGATAGATACAGATATGGATATGGATATAGATATAGATACAGATATATATAGATATAGCATAGATATAGATACAGACATAGGCAGATCGGATTTAATTTATTTGGAAAGAACAGTAAACAGTACTTGAGCTGACTGTCTGAATGTGGATATGAATACTCACGGACCTCACAAATATTTATGCGATATGGAGACAGCTTCGCACATCTAGCTATACTATGAATTCACATTTTCTGTTAAATAGAAACTACATTGTGTAGACTAAAACAAAAAAGGCAGTGCCTATAACTGTATTACTGTATAACTGTATTACTAATACAGTGAATGCCAGATACCTCTAAGAAAGTGCGCCCACTCCTCTATGCCTTTTATTGAGGGATATGAAAGAAGGGTGTTCACTATTCCAAGAATTTGTGCTAGTGGGTTTTCTGAGTTCCTTACTCCTCCAAACGTAGTCTGTTCTTAAACACATCAAATGAGTTCTTAATTTCAGGCAGTATATTTTCAGTTCTGGAAGGTTCATTTGGCTCTTTTTTATACATCTCAATTGTTGAAATTCTGCATCTTTTCATCCAGTTTATCCAGTTTTTAATCATAGAAGTGACGATTCTCTTGACACATAAGGATCACAAGACTCTCCAGGTTTTTCTTAATACTTGACTTTAAATAGAATCTCAGGTACAAGCGATGTTAGAAGATTGTACCTATAACGTCCTAAATTTTTGTTTGTCGTCTGCATAATGTTACATTTCTCACTAAATATCTTTTGTAATAAAATTGCATGTTCTCAATATCATCCAGATCCACAGGCTGAACAATGAGGTCATACAGCAAGATGGTGAAATACCACAATTACCAGCACTGTTTCCTCAAGGCAAGCTCAGAAGTTGATACAGCAAAAGAGCGACCTTGCCAAATTGAAATAAGAGCATTCTACTGACAGAATCTGTTATTTGGGGCACAAATAAGTGGCAATACCAGTTAGAAAACAATATCTGTATGTTTCAAAGCATTTGCTTGAAGCCAACACACCTCAGGTAAAATATGCCAAATATCCAGGACGTTGAAATATTTCCCAGTCAATAAAAGTTTTCTTTGAAGGTAAACAAAAGTATTAGCATGTTCAAGAAGTCAACCAGACCTCTTTCTGCTTAAACTTACAATTGATTGATAAAACTTCGCTAGGGTAGAAAATGTTTAAAGACATTTTTCTAGACTGGATTATTTGGCATTATACTACTATTCAGGGACGCTGTATTTAGAAATGAGGTCTAAGAAGTCCAAATATCATTCTGTAGGATCATGATTTGCTGATGGTTTCTTAGCAGCTATACCCAACGATCTAAAGGAAATCTTAATATAAAATACAAAAGCTATCAAGACCCACTAGAATAGGCTCACGGTTATTGGTTATTAAAGTCTGGCCCAAACTGTGACAGTACACGAAGATGAGAATGCTTTTTGATCTGGTCACTGGAAAGAAAAATCAGCAACTGTGGCATCACTGGAGAGTTGGCTGGGCTTTGCTGCATGTGCAGGCACCCGGGCAGCGGAGGAACAGGCGGAGTGCTTGATCAACCACAATGTCAGTGGGGCTGCGCTATACTGGTGCACTCAGCCTGGGGGTCAGTCATGAGAGCTGCCTTCTGAAGGCAGTGATGTTCTCTGAGGCAAGCCAAGTAGTAGGACTTAGTTTGCTTATTTCACCATGTATTTTCAGGACCCTGTAGGTAATGTAGAACTTTAAGATTCTGCAATTCCTCCTGAGGATGCTGGGCAGTTTGCTCCGCTCCAAAATTTTTCAACTTCTCTTGTCCTTCTCCCAGCTCTCCTTCAGAGTCTGTGCTGCCTGTTCATTCCTGTAGTTGTACCTATTAGTGAGGACCAAGTGCCACAATTTCTTCATCTATTCCCTATTCCTTATCTCCTAATCTCTTAGGACTCTGTTCTTTCTTGGTTCTTCTCACTGAGGGGCTTGGCTTTTCTGTCATACCCAGTCACTAAAAACATCCCTTTTCTTTTTATTTGGGAAGTTGTCCATTGATATCACGTTGTATTATTTCTCGATTATGTGCATAATCTCTTATAAACCAACAGCTATTTTTATCACTCCCTCACCTAATGTGACTCCTCTCTGATGCTGTTGCCACTCTGGATATGTGCGATTGTCCAGAAGATATACTCCATGTATCTGAGGTATTACCACATATAAAATACTATAATTTGAGCATGAAGAATGTATATCAAGTCTGTGCATAATCTACTGTAGGCACAGCCTCAGGTGGTTTTGGGTGGAAGTTACTTTGAGGAGTTTGCAAAAATGATTGCCTCTAAAAGTAAAGATTATTGCTTCAAAGCTTCCAGAGGATGCCAATACTGCCATGCTCTCACTATTTTCTATCTTCACATACGATACAATGGTATTTACCAGTAGACAGTGCTAATGAATAGAGTCAAATAATAGGAAGCAATAGATGTCCCACTCAAATCCTAGAGAATGTTTAGGTTTTCCGATGATCGAGTACCATGCTTCTCAACTTTAATATACATACAAATCACCTGGATGTTTTGCTAAAGATAACAATTCTGATTCAGTAGGTCTAGAGTGTGACCTGAGATTGTGATTTTCTAACCAACTCAAAGCAAAGCAATGCTACTGGTCCAAATACCACATTTTGCGTAGCAAGAGACTAGGGCTACATGGTTCGATACAGCAGCCTCTAGAGATGGTGGCTTTCATGGTGCTGTTCAGACCAACTATATCCTTACTGATTTTCTACATGCTTGATCTATCAATTACTGAAACGTCCGTGTTGAAGTGTCCAACTGTAAATGTAGATTCATCTATTTCTCCCTGCAATTCTACCAGTTATTGTCTTATATATTTTGATGCTTTATTGTTAGGTGCATAGATGTTAAGGATTGTTATGACTTCCTGGAAAACTGACTCTTTTATTATTAAATAATGTCCATCTTTATCCATGATAATTTTTCTTTATGTGAAGTACATTGTATTTGAAATTAAGATAACTACTCTAACCTTTTAATTACTGTTAGCATAGTATATCTTTCTCCATCCCTTTACTTTTAAACTGAGACTTCTTCTTCTTCCTCTTCCTCTTCCTCCTCTTCCCCCACCTCCTCCTCCTCTTCTTCTTCTTCTCCTTCTCTTTCTTCTTTCTTCTTCTTCTTCTCCTCCTTCTCCTTCTCCTTCTTCTTATCCCCAAAGCCCCCAATACATAGCTATATATTCTAGTTGTAGGTCCCTCTGGTTCTGCTATGTGGGATGCCACATTAGCATGGCCTGACGAGTGGTGCTAGGTCCACCCAGGATCCAAATTGGCAAAGACCAGGGCTGCTGAAGCAGAGTGCACAAACTTAACCACTGGGCCATGGGGCTGGCCCCTATCTGAGTCTTTATACTTAAGGTAGGATTTTTGTAAGCAACATATTATTGAGTCTTATTTTTTATTGTATTTTAATTGGTCTATTTAGAACATGTGAAGCGATTATTGATATAGCCAGATTAATGTCTACTATGTTTGCTGCTGTTTTCTATCTTGTTGTTTCTTTTTCTCCCCTCTTTGCCTTCTGTGGTTTTAATAGAGGATTTTATATGATTTAATTTTGTCTCTTTTTTTAGCATGTCAGTTTTAATTCTTTTTGAAAAAGTTTTAGTGGTTGTCTTAAAGTTTGCGATATATAGATTTTTTTTTGAGGAAGATTAGCCCTGAACTAACATCTGCTGCCAATCCTCTTCTTTTTGTTGAGGAAGATTAGCCCTGAGCTAACATCCGTTCCCATCTTCCTCTACTTTATATATGGGACACCTGCCACAGCATGGCTTGATAAGTGGTGCATAGGTCCACGCCCAGGATCCGAACCAGCAAACCCCAAGCCACCAAAGTGGAACATGCAAACTTAATTTCTACACCACCAGGTTGGCCCCTGCAATACATGTTTTTAACAAATAAATCCACTTTCAAATAGCACTATACCACTTCATGTGCAGTGCAGATCACTTACAAAAGCATTCTCAATTCCTCCCTCACATCCACTATGGCTCAGTTGTCATTAATTTCACTTATCCATCTCCTAAAATCATGCAAAACATAGTTACTTTTATTACTTTAAACAGTTATCTTTTAGATTAAGAATACGAAAAATAAAAGAATTTATTTTACCTTCATTTATTCCTTCCCTGACACTCTTTCTTTTTATGTAGATATGAGTTTCCAACATATTTTTCTTAACCTTGAAAACACTCTTTTCACATTCCTTGGAGGGTAGACCTACCAGCAAAGAATTCCCTTAGTTGCTGTTTGACTGAGAAAGTCTTTATTTCTCCATCACTTTAAAGAATAATTTCTCAGGGTTTGGAATTCTAGAATGGTAGGGTTTTATTTTTCAGTACAAAATATTTCACTCCACTCTTTTCATGCTTGCATAGTTTCTGATAAAAAGTTCAGTATAATTATTATCCTTTTTTCTTTACAAGTAAAGTAGTTTTTACTCCCTCTGGCTTCTTTCAAGATTTTTATCTCTGTCTTTGTTTTTTTGCAGTTTGAAGATGATATGCCTAGGTGTAAAATTTTTGCTTTTTATCCTACTTGGTGTTCTCTGATTGTCCAAGATACGTGGTTTGGTTTCTGTCATTGATTTTGGAAAATTCTTGATCATTATTATTTCAAATTTTTCTCTGCTCTATTTTTTCTTACTTCTTCATTTGGTATTCTAATTATGTGTCTGTCATTCAATTTGAGATTGTCTTATAGTACCTGGATGTTCTGTTCTGGTTATTTTGTTTTTTAATTCTTTTTTCTCTTTGTATTCTAGCTTGAGAAGGTTTTATTGACAAATCTTTAAACTTACTGATTCTTTCCTTGGCCATGTCAACTCTACTGATGAGTCCATCAAAGACATATTTCATTTCTGCTTAGTAGTTTTGAATCCTATTGATTCTTTCTTAGAGTTTTCATTTTTCTGCTTAACAATCCATTCTTGCATGTTATCTGTTTTTTCCATAAAGCCCTTAATCTATTGATTATAGTTATTTTAAATTTTCCTGTCTGGTAATTCCAAAACTTGTGTCATATTTGAGGCTGTTTCTGATGCTTGTTTTTTCTCTTTGGAATATGTTTGTTGTTGCCTTTTAGCGTACATTATAATTTTTTGTTGAAAACTAGATATACTATATCAATTAAAGGAACTGAAGTAAATAGGCCTGTAGTGTGAGGTTTTAGGTTAATCTGGCTAGGAGTTATGCTGTATTTAATGATTGCTATAGCTGTAGGTGCCAGAGACTTCACATTGTGCAGGGGGCAGGGCGGGGGAGTCCTTGTTTGCCTCCACTGTTGTCTTTGCTCTGTTTTCTCTTAGAGTTTCCTTAGAACTCTTCTTTAGATGGAGCCTACATCTTGTAGCTCTTTCATCTGCAATTCCCTGCTATTATACTGCAGTCCTGTTGGCATAGGGGTAAGGTGTAGGTGGTAGGGAAGTGTTCTGTAATCTTATGATTAAATCTCAGTCTGTTAAAGGGCTTATGTCCCTGAGTTATGACCATTACAAGTCTTTCTTAGCTTTTTATTTTTTCTTAGGTCATACAGGAAGTCTAAAAGAGGCTAGAGTTGGAGAAAGGCACTTTCTCCACATCAGATAAGGCTCTAGTAAAGTCTTTTCCCTTAGAGAAAAGGTCTTTGTTATGGAGATTGCTCTAGGTATATTTACAATGGTTATTTCCCCTCTTCCCCTACCAGAACCAGAAGTGGATCCTGGCTTTTCATTGTGAGAACTTGGTAGGGTTTCTGGAGGTAAAACCAAGAAAATGCGGAGATCCCCCAAGACTGTAGCTCTCACAAGTTATTCACTCAGACTAGTCCACACAGCCTCAGCAGTTCATGAAAGTTACCATCTAAATGTCCCTACCAGTTTATGGCTCCAGCAGCTTCTGTTCGAGGTAAGGAGATCTTGGCTGCAATTCTCAAGATTCAGCTCTCTCTCTAGATTTAGGGGCAGCAGTTTGCCCTGTGACCTCAGTTCTCCTATGGATCCAAAAAAGTCATTGATTTCCAGTTATTAAGCTTTCTCCTTGTTTTAAAGATAGGAGTGATGACTTCCAACTTCTTTACATGTTGTAGTTGAAACCAGAATTAACACATGTGGCTATTTAAATTTAAATGTAAACTAAGTAAAGCTAAATGAAATTTAAAATTCTGTTTCTCAGTCACACTAGCCATATTTCTTGTACTCGGTAACCATATGTAGCTAATAGCTACCATATGGGATAGCATGGATATAGAACATTTTCAATCACAGAAAGTTCTATTGCAGAGCTGGTCTAGACAAATTCTCTTAGGAAATCTCAAGAGGCAACTAGAGTCACAAGACAAAATGAGTCAGTATCGAGACCCAGGCTTACCCTGACACATAAAAAAATCCAAAGATTTCTGATCTTGATCCAAATTCTGATGCAAAGATTTTTGTATTTCCATAATGTAGCTAAAGTCCAACTTACACCTTCTGCTAGTGACTGTCACTGGTAAATTTAAAACTGTGTTCATATTATTTTGTATATTTTACTTGTCAGAAAATTTAATTAGCTACTAAAATTTTAGATTCGGCTTGTGATTTTGGATGTGTAAAAAAATGCCTCAAGAGTACATGGTGATTATTTCAAAAGCACACAATCAAAAAGAAAAAGTAAAAGAAAAAGAAAGACAGAGCCTGAGAAAGAGAAAGCACACAATTCATTTTCTTCAGAAACACTAGGAAAAAAAAGAAAATGAGATCTTCCACACTTTTCATTTTAAAGAATGTCATATAAGTGACAGGTTTAATGGATCAAATCTTTGAAGTAATTATAATACCAGGACAGTTAAATATGATAATGTAACATCAGACTGGGGAAGCATAGCAATATTGGCATATTCTGTACATTGTCAGTTGTTCGAAAATTATCTTACTAGCATAATATAGCAGTTTAAAATGTCTTTTTTTGGAATAATGTTATATTTGACTTTTTAAATAATTCTGACATGCTCTTCTGAGCTCCTGGTAGGAGCCTGCTCTTCTGAGCTCCTGGTAGGAGCCGTTAGTATTCACTTTTAACAAGCTTTTTTTTTTTTTAATTAGTTGAAAGTTAAAATTAAAGTCTTATCATTTTGCTTCTTAATTTTTGTTCCACTTTTCTCAATAAATAAGAATCATTAAACTTAGAATGCTATTGACTGAGAAAAATAAAATATTTCCTGCACTATTGATTTTTTAAATGTGGTATTTGAACCATAACAGATAGCTAATAAATATATGTTATGCCATACGTTTACTTTGTGACCTTTTTGCTTTCAGCTTAAATGCTTCTATTGCTGAACCTGAAAAAAAATTCCTGAAAATGTAAAATGATTACTTTAAAGTTGAGACAGGAAAAATAAGAATTTAAAGATGACTTCTGGGGCCAGAAGTTATTGGATGTGATTCTTAATTTCTAATAAACAACCGTGTAACTTCTAGTTTTGAGAATTGAGATAATAATGAAAGATCTTGAATGTTCTTAAATCAAATGCCTAAAGCAACCTGATGGCAAATATATGTAGGAGTCAATAAAGCCAGTAATGAGAGGGAGTGTAAATAAGGAAACAATACAATCATAAGATCTCATCTAAGTGAAAAGGGAAGTATTTAGAAAAAACCTACACTTCTCTTGTGTGTTTCTCTTTTACTGTCACATTGCTGCCACACTCAAAACACTTCTGACACCAGATGTGTGGGGATTTTTTACACACCAAGCAATTCTTTGTGACACCAGCTGGGTGTCCTGTAATTTAACTCAATTCTGACACTATCTTCCTGGATATAGCATGAGACCCCACAGGTTCAGGGTTGGGCCCAGAAGTCTTCTCTCATCCACTTCAGATGCCAGTCCCAAGTAGTAGTTCTCCAGATTATGTACAACTTCTGTCTGACTTGGCTACAAATTGCAGCTTCCCATGACCTCCTCCCTCTAGGATTCAATTACTTGCTAGAACAGCTAAAAAACCTCAGGGAAACTCTTACTTATGCTTACCAGTTTATTATATACTAAGGGATATAATAAAGGGTGCAGAAGAAGAGCCCGATAAAGGGATACACAGGACAAGCTACGTGAAAAGAGGCACAGAGCTTCCATGCTCTTCTAACATACCACTCTCCCAGCACCTGTATGTGTTCACCAACCCAAAAGCTCTTTGAACCCCATACCTTTGGGGTTTCTTGGAGGCTTCATCACATAGGTATGATGGATCGTTAACTCAATGTCTAGCCCATTCCCCTTCCTGGGGGATAGGAGATGGAGGCTGAAATTTCCAAGTTTCTAACAATGGTTTAGTCTTTATGGTAACCAGCTTTCATCCAGGAGCCCACCCAGAGTTGCCTCATTAGAACAAAAGACTCTCCTACCACCCAGGAAATTCCAAAGGATTTAGCAGCTCTGTGTCAAGAACTAGAGTCAAAGACCAAACATTAGAACAAAAGATGTTCCTAGGGTTCTTATTACTTCGGAAATTACAAGGGTTTTAGGAGTTCTGTGCCAGGAACCAGGGACAGAGACCAATATAAATATTCTCTATTATTGCACAGAGAGGCAGTGGAAGACTTTAAGCAGAAGAGCAGAATGGTCCGATGTATAATTTAAATTCTCTGGCTTCAAGGTTAAGTTTAGACTGTAAGTGGCATAAAAATATAAGCAAGAAGAAGTTATATCAGTACTCCAGAAGAAAAACGACAATGACTTGGTTTAAAAGCAGCCTTGAATAGGCAGAGAAGTAGTGAATTCTATGTATAAGTTGAACATAGAACCAACAGAATTTCCCGCGGAAATGGATACAGGTGTGAGAGCAAAGAGTGACATGCCCAAATATATCTCAAAGTTGTAGCTTGAGCACCTGAAAGAATGATGCCATCAAGTAAGATCAGAAAGGCACCAGGTGGAACAAGTTTGGTAGAAGATAAAGATTTCGTTTTTAAACATAACGAATTTGACATGTCTGTGGGAGATCCAAAAGGAAAGATCAAGTAGGCAGCTTGAAATATGAGACTAGAGTCCAGGGGTGAGATCTGGTCTGAAGATGCACAATTGGTAACTTTATTCATATATATGGAACAAAGCAGGATATGAGAACTAAGCTCTAGGACACTGCAACTTGAATGCTTAATAAGACTGGGCATAACCAAGAAAGGAGCCAAGAAGGAGTGACTAGTTAAAGAAGGAAAACTGGGAAAATGTGATATTTTGATCCAATTGCAGCAAGTTTTCACTGGAGGAGGGAGAGCATAATTTTATCAAATATCACTCATAAGTAAAGTAAGAGTAACTGAGATGAGGATAGAGAATTGATCATTGAATTTAGCAAAGAGGAGAAGAATTTCATGAAGTAGCAAAGGAAAGTGCCTGATTGGAATGCATTTAATAGGAATAGAAATAGAAAAAGTGAAGAAAGTGAACATATATACAACCAATTTGGAGAGTTTTGCTGAAGGTAGAATATAGGAAAGGATCAGCAACCTGCAGGGAAGTGACATCGAGAGAAGTTTGTTAGATTATTTGTTTTAAGATGGGAAACTTCTTTGTATTATGATGGGAATAATACTATAGAGAGTAGAAAAAATGAATGATAATGGAAAGAAAGGGTCTCAATGTTCTTGATTAGGCAAGAAAGGATGGGATTTACTGTACAAATCAGGAGACTGACTTTAATAGGAATATAGCTCATCTATGGCAACAGGCAGGAAAGCAGGGTTTACTGATGTGGATGCTGCCAGGTCTGAACAGAAGGTAGTGGAAACCTGTTGACTTTCTCTTCTTTACATATATCATTTCATTTAATCCTCACATAATTGCTTTGAGGTGGATGCTCTTGTTTTCCACATTTTACACTTGAGAAATATAACCCTTAGAGAGCCTAAGTAACTTGTCCAAGATCAGGCTGTTCATAAGTGGTAGAGCTATATGATCTGATTTCAGAGTCATTGGTCCTGACTAACACGTTGTGTACCTCACACTATTGTTGATAGGACACTGCTGATCAAAGTGGTTGGTTGACATTTTTGAAGATGTGACTTATGATCTCTTTATTGTGGGGAGGTTAGTACTGATGGTAGGACGTTTTCAAGCTGAGACTTAAAATTAACCTCTCAAGAGGTCAATCTGAAGAGTTTCAGAAAGGGTCAATAGTAGTATTTTTAAGAACATCATATATAATGGTAGCTTCTTCTCCAACAAAGAGTATCAATAATGGTTAGATTCTCAAAAAATATTGTGCAAGGCACATAGGCTGGGGATACATAAAGAAAGAATACAGAATGCATTCTTCACAAATCTTATGTTTTATTCATAGAAAATGGATAATAAACAAGTAAAAAAATTAATAAGCAAGATGGTGATAACTTCTATGAAGTAAAAAAGCAGAAAAATATGAGAGTCCTTGGGGAGAAGAGTGCTACTTTAGGTAGGGTCAATGTAGCCCTCTCTGTAAAGGTGGCATTTAAATTGTGACCTGAAGAATGAGAAACAATCCCTCTAAAAACTAGGAAGAAAATTCCAGAAAGGACAAAGGCTGTAAGGAGGACAAAACTTGATACGTTCAAGGAACAGTAAGGAGACCAATGTGACTGGAATGCAGAATGAGAGGGAGACTGGTATCAAATGAACCTGGGAAATTGCCAGTGGCCAATTCTTACAGATTTGATAAAATGTCTGGATATTTTTGTCACTTTTTAGATTAGCGCATGGCAAGCCATTGAAATGTTTTAAGAAGGAATGAGAGATGATCTGATGTATGTGGCCATTAGAGTTGTTGCTCTTAAGAGTAAGAATCGGCCTTTACTTTGGCCCTTATAACAAAGCTGCCCACTTTTGCAGACTTGTACTAAAAAGGATAACTCTAGGCATAATCAATATTTTTCTCATAAAGACTTGAAACTTCTCCAGGTACTTGGTTAAAATAGATGGTTGAGACACCAGAATTTTCTCCTATATACGACAAAAATAGTTGTTTGGAGCTGAAAATTTTTAAGAGTCATCACCAATTCATATAACAAAAACAAAAATATCTTTCTAGAGTGCCTTCCCTCTAGAATACATGTGATGATAGTCAAAAAGCTTGCCAGTCCTCTGCCACTTCCCCAGAAACAGCCACTGAGAGGGAAATGTGTACAGAGCTATATTGGGGAGTGTTTTGGGGAATACCTACAAAGGAGCAAGAGAAGCAAGACTGGGTAGAGGGAGAAAGGAGATCTGCCATGTGGCCTCACACGATCATTAGGAGTTCTGGAGATGAGACGGCACTTCAAAGATGACCTGCATTGAGGCAGGGGGGCCAGGTCTTTGTACTCTCACCTTGATGAGATTGTGAATCCAGGAGCAAATTTGGGAGAAGCATTCAGCTATGTAGGGACTCAACTGTGAGCTGCCAACAGCCACAGCAACTGGGGAAATGAGTGAGTGCCAAAGTCCTAAAAGAGGGAGCTGAGTGTTGCCCCACAGTGTCCACTATAGTGACCTTACCAAGTAGTGAATAACTGATCTGCTGATGGGTAACTTAGTGTCGCCCACGGAAATGTGCAGCAGATATGATCATGTCAAGTCTAACACCAAATTAAATTGTACTGATGGTTTCAGTTGCATTAAAAATTCACTCCCAGTTAAGTATAGTAAAATAATGACATTATCATGGAGGATAGGGTTATTTGAGGATTCAGTGAAATAGTGTAAATAAAATACTCTGTATAGTTATGGTCATATAGTAAGTACTCAATAAAGGCCAGCTAAGTTAAGTAGATGAAATGAAATCAAAGCTTTTAGAAAGTCATAGTTTCTGTTTTATTATTGTTACAAGTGTGTGTGTGTACGTGTCTGTGTGTGGTGTGGTTTTGTTGCTGCTTGTATTTGGTTTTGTATTTTTTTTTATTTAAGATTAGAATTAGATGTTTATCTCTCAGGAAGAAGTTTTATTTACTGTAGAAGTGCACAATCATTTTAAATTTAGACAGTTTATTCCTCTCTTTAGATTTTCTTAATTGAAGAACTATTCTAAAATGAGTACACATTATAAATAAAACCTTTTCTCTCATGTTCAAATCTCTTTTCTAAGGCTGTGTTTACCAAATTTTTCTCCTCTTCTCTTTAAAATTGTTTATGATTTTGACTCATTTGGGGAAATTCAAATCAACATTATTTTATTGTGTTGAGAAACAGAAATTAATTTCTTATGGTAAAGATGAGCAAGAGATTACTTTCTGCCAGCCAAGTAAATTTGGAATAAAGTTGAGTGAATGATTTTTTTCATTAGCCTGTGAAAAGGCTATTTATTTCCACATGTAATTATAAAATAAGTAATTCTGACTTAATGAAATAAAACCAACCCTGAAAACAAATAGGACTCATTTGCAGTTCCAGCTAAATTAGATACCGAAAAATGCTTGCATTCTGGTGTGTTTTGAAATGACTAATGAAATTACAAATATAATATTTCAAAGAACAAGGATAAAAGCTTTGATAGAGAAGGAAACATATGTACATACACAGTATCTCAGGAAGTTCCAACTCACTTTGTCATTTTAATCTTTCTCTTGTTTATAAGTCACAGATGTGAAATCACATAAGAAAATTGAATCTCATGGTGATGCTAAATTTCATGGGAAGGGAGTATATAAATAGTTTACAATGTACACAATAGGTCAAATTGGTATTGTGATTCCATGAGAGTCAAATGCTTTATTTGATAAATGCAGAAACTCAAGCTTGCCTCTGGCAGAAGTCTAAAATAGGTTATAAATAAGATTTAATGTTAACAGCAGGGATTTATAGTAACCATAAACAGAAAACAACCCACATTAATATGTTAGGATCATGAACTACATTACATCAAAATCAAACTGTTCTCTTTTTTTCTTTAAAAAAGAATAGCCAATGAACTAGTCAAACCAGTTAAACTGGAACAAAATCTCCTTCACACACACACACACACAAACACACATACTGTTGAATTGGAATAAAATAAGAAAACATTATTACTGTCACTTAGAATCATTGCCTTATAGGTTGAAGATAATAGTTTTCCTATGGTTTCTGTTGCAAGTTAATAAAAGTCCAGTAAGTATGTAATAATGACAAAGAGCTACTGTCCTGGGATTAGAAGGAAATATATTTTCTAGCTCTGCATTCAGACAACACATTTGAAACACTGGAGAATGAGGCATTTGGGCATTGCGTTCTGAGTCAAGTAGAAACTAAAAAAGAAATCCCAGTTTTCCATAAAACTCTCCTACTTTCTCAAAGTTACTCATAGTCTTGATTTAGATGTAAATCAATTACAAATCAATTAGTCGATTGTATGGGGGAATGGTATGTGGTTGCTCCTCTTGCTTTTTTCCTTCTTTCTTCCCCTAAATCTCCACTGTTTCAGTTTCAGTCCTGAAAGCAGAGCATGAGACAAAGATTTCATTGCCAGTAATTTTGAGGAGCATCTGATCCTAAGGAACAAGAGTACGAGACAGGACAAGTCAAAAAGGAAAGATATGAAAGCTTTTTCCAGTATCCACTGTCAAGTTGGCCACCAATAGGTAACTGGCACTCAAGCCCATGGCACATTCTGAGGAGCCTTACAAAATGTGTCAAAGCTGTTTACCTAGGAGGTGAAAGGCAAAAGCATTTGTCTGTCAGTTCCCACCCCATTTGGACAAGGTTGACTAGATATTAGCTGCCCAGCACTTATGAATGCTTTGCAAGATCCCAAGAATGTCCCACACTCAGTGTGTCAAGGGAGTCTCAAGGCAGTAAGGGGTTGGCGCATGTCCCAAGGAAAGGCACTGCTGGGTTGCATCTGCCACAACTGGTGGAGGGCTGCCTGGCAATGGTCACCTCACTGCAGCAAAAGTTGAAGTGCTAGGTGGGGCTCAGAGCATGGTGAGGTGGGACATAGGTGCTATCTAAGACACCCATCCTCTTCCTCATGTAGTCTAGTCTCTTTTAAGCTCTACATTTAGGTCTCTGTTGCTATTCTCTGCAAACTGAGGGGATTTTATATCAGATGCATGACCTTTATTTTTCTGGAGCCAGATAAAAGCAAAATAGAGATATCTTTAACATTAAGTACTTTAAAAATCCAAATAGTAGCTTTAAAAGAGGGTCCATGAAGCAAAATTTTGAATCCTCTGACATATTCAAGGGCTCCCTTCTCCTCAAGGGGTGCCCATTCTTGGTTTTCTCCAACTTGTCCCAATCCTTAAATTAGGCAGCTGACCTGAAACACTATCCTGAGATCCTGTCTTAAAACAGCTAGCAGAGCGAAATTTTCTAATACTTAAGACTACTTTTGGTTGACTACTGTTTGACAATTCTAAAGTTAGAAAATATGGCCTCAAATCACAGGAATAAAAGGTTTCCTTTAACGTTTTCTTGGGGACACTCCCATTTACCACCATATGCATTTTTAGATGCGTTTTGTTCCTGCCAAAATGCTTGTTTGAGATGTGTGTGGGTCTGAATACAATTTCAAGTGATTGTTTGGTCTCTGTATTTGGAAAACAGCACTACATCACTGAGACATGCTCAGTTTATTAACTACACCATCCCTGTAAACTTTTACCCCTTTCTTGAAAATTAGAGTCTCAGCAGGGTGAGTTTCTGCATCACACTACCAGAGTTTAGACACTGTTGCCAAAAGTCAAGACAAGAAAGAAAGGAACCCAGTTATTGAAAAGAACTGGACAATCATTGCAAGTTTAAGGCTAAGAACTGACAACTAGCAGCTAACAAGCAGGTTTAAGTCCCTAAACCAAAGATTAAATCTCTCGGGTACATTGGTATCCATGCTCAATCTCAGTAGCTTCAGCTTTACTCTTTATTCAACTATTTTATATATTTACCACTTTACTCTTATTTAACTATTGTGCAAGGTGATGCCATTATTACTCCAGAGGCCTTCCTCTTTTCTTTTTATAGAAACGTGTTTAGAAGTAGAAAATCAGATACATACGTCACAATTCCAGGGTCAAGTGGCAAGTCCTGGTAGATCTTCAACAAGCCTCAAGATTCTCATTTTGTAAATACCATTTGTCCAAAAGGATTATCACCATGGAGGACAAAATAAATAAAGAGCGATAATTCTCATTCTTGAGGAGATGTCTATATAATCTGAGGACATAAAAGAGCCATGCACAAATATTTACATAATATATAAGTAAGTGTGAAGTTTCCCAGTATCATTGAAATACAAAAAACAAGAGGCCAGCCCTGTGGTCAAGTGGTTAAGTTCACGTGCTCCACTTCAGCAGCCTGGGGTTTGCTGGTTTGGATCCTGGGCATGGACCTACACACTACTTATCAAGCCATGCTGTAGCAGCATCCCACGTAGAAGAACGACAGTGACTTACAACTAAGATATACAACTATATACTGGGGCTTTGGGGAAATCCAAAAATTGTTAAAAGTCTGGGGTCTAAAATAGATGGTTTTATGGATTTGGGAAAGGACTTATAGGGAATGGGAGGTTTGAATTTGGACTGGTGGAGATGGGCAGAAAATGCATTCCTTGTACGTGAACTGTTCCACAATGCACACAGCATTCTGTCCAGCCACAATGACATTTTTCTATTTCCTTTAGTTCCTCTCTGCTGCTTTTTCTCAGATCATGAGGGGCTGGCTCCCACTTGTCGTTGAAGTCTCCTCTTAAATATCCTGGTATCATCTTTTTTACATAGACACTAGTTACTCTCTAGTACTATGTTTTATTTTCTTCAGTAAACCTGCCTTAACTGATACTGTCTTGTTTACTTGTCTTTAATATATTGTCTGCTATCCCCCACTAAAATGTTAACTGCGCGAGGGAAGAGAACATCTCTATCTTCTTTACTTGCTGTATCAACAGCAACTTGAATATACTCAAAATGAAGTTGGTAACAAATCATATTTATTGAATGAACTGATGAATCTATGACATAGAACCACATGACATTACCTCTTTCTTGGTGAGAGGCAGAACTTGAACAAGTCTTTCTCTCAAAATCTTTGCTCCTCAGAGGTTTCCTTGACTATGTCTTGCTTCATTTAAAGTCTATTCAATAAAAACAAAAGAGAAAAATTGATGAATATGTTATGAGATAAAATATTCTTGCATCTGTCTCTTAAAGGTATGAATTTGGCAAGATGGAACACCTGGTCTTTTATTTTTACAATATGATCATTTAACACGTATTATGGACATTTAAAAGAAAAATCCTACAGATTTTCTTTTGTTTTCTTCAACACTGTCTTTTTCAGAAGATCTACTATCATCTTACTGCTTTGCTAAGAGTTTTAGGTTTTTAAGTAAATGTGATTGCCACATTGCTGTCATTAAAAGTTTCTTTCAAGAAATCATTTGCATAGCAAAGTAGTTAATAATTGTTTGTGTTGATTGTTGTTTAGTTTTTCTAAAGAGAAATGTGGAATTTTATTCTGTGAATCAAGACTAAGAGAAATATAAGAAGTGTTTATTAAGACTTCTAAAATGAGGAACTTCTTCCACTGGTTGAGACAGGAAATATGGAATCTCATAGCCCAGTAAATCTCTCACTTGCCTTTGAAGTTATAGACCACTACTTGCCCCACCTCTTTCATCAAAGCAAAAGAGATGTGATTGGTTAAATGCAAACTCTTCACCATACCATAAAACAACTCAAATTAATGTCCTTGTATTTAAAGAGCAGCACACCATTAGGAAGAGATGTTAAAGACACTTAGGTTACTATTAAAGAAAGGATAGCTGAGTGTTGTTAATAACTGTTTTCAAGAATATAAATAGCTTTGCAAAAAGGTTGACCAGATGTTTTCCATCTACATGGTGACAGAATCAAAATAAGTGGTTGCAAATTACAACAAGAAAGATGTAAATTATACCTAAAAAAGCTTCTGTGCTGGAGAAGGCTGTTGAAATCTAACAGTTATTTTTTACCAGTTAAGCATAGAATTACTTGGAGGCAGAGGTTAAACAAAATAGCATCTACCAGGGTTTTTCTCCTGGCAAGAAATAGACACAAGGATCCCCAAATAAAAAAGGCTGACCACTACCACAATCACAAGATATACACATTGTATTCTTATTTTTCCCCTTTCATTATTATGCTTTCACTTGAAAGCAGGAAAAAAAATGATAAAGTGAACCCAGGAAGTGTGACTAGGTTAAACAGATTGAAGAAGATGGAAATAAATGGAGAAGATAAGAAGAATTTACAGAAAGTAATCTGTGAATAATAAGAAATCCAAGGACTTCTAGACAAGTCCAGTTTTGAAGTCCTGAACAAATTATCTAAATAACATCCCAAACAAAAGCTCCTTGAAACTGAATGCAAACCATTTCATATATATGTTTTCTCTTTTCTTTTCTTTTCTTTTTTTTTTTCATGATAAAGGTCCAAAGTGTTCGTCTATTCCACAGGAGTAGTTAATTCCAAAATGTTTCAGGATCTTATACTAACCATGGCTGTGGACAAATTGTACTGCTATGCCAATGACAACTTTGCCTTCACAATTGGAGTTAGCTAGATTGCAGGACTTCTTTCTTGAAACTGGTCTGAAAAACTGTCTCAACAAGTCTTTCAGGAACTATTTTAAGCTAAAAGAATGCCCTTTTGGCTCCCACTTCCCTGAGGCTATAGTTTAGGAGATAAATCCTAGAGCTCATCAAAGAGAAAAAATGGTGCCTCTCTGAGGCCCTGACCCATATCCTTCCCAGCCAGCACACTCAGTACTGCCTTTATTGAGTAAAGGCAAGGAACTGTATTTTCATTTCCTCTCTGCCCCGCTCTCCTCTTCTCTCAGCTAAGTACATCCCCAACACTACCTTGTCTGCTAAGAAATATATAAGACATACAGTCACTTTGAAAGAGACAGAGAAAAATTACTACAGATTCAGTCATCGAACATTGTACCTACTCTGTGGTTAGCAGTAGTAGTTATTTATATACAGATGTCATGGGCACCTGGTTTAGTGTTGATTTAACTAGTAGTAAAGGGAAAACGTAGAGTTGGTTGCTTAAAAGTACTCTGGCTTTCCACCTGAGTCATCAGATATCAAGGAAAATAAATAAATAAATGCACATTATGTTTTAAAATAAGTTCTACCTGATGCTTTAAATCAGGGGTTGCAGACTTTTTCCATAGAGGGTCAGATAGTAAATATTTTAGGCTTTGGGGGCCATAGGGTTTCTGTCACAGTGACTCAGCTCTGTCATTGTAGCACAAGAGTGCCCATAGATAATACATAAATGGATGATGTGGCTGTTTTCCAGTAAGATTTTATTTACAAAAACAGGCAGTGGTTAGATTTGGCCACCAGGTGTATTGTTGACTGGCCCTTGATTGAAACAGTCCCTTTTGGTGACTTTAAATTTTTTATTCTCTCAGATGTTCTTCTCTTTCACCTGCTTGTCTCAAAATTAGATAATTGAGGGTAATTTATCTGGCTTTAGATAAAGCCCAGGAGAAGGAGGGGAAGCATCTTGCTGAGCTCTTTCAGCCTCAGAGCCATGCTTATCTACCTGCTTCTGGCTTGTCCTGTTTGATTAAGTTTGAGGCCGGAATAACTATGACCTTAGACTTCCTGGTAAGGACACTTAGTGGAGCTGCTTGCCTGCCATGGATTCCCTCAGCTTCTCAGGTGCTATGACCACCAGGCCAGGCAGTCAGCTCTGCCGCCTCACAGGGCCACCTCACCATCTCATGGCATTTCCCTCTGGCAAGCTTCCCAGCCACATCTGCACCCGCCCCTCCCCCCATATCATATGTGAACCAAGGGCAGCTTGGGGAAACTGTCCTTCAAGATCTCAGGTGTCTGACTACACCAGCCAAGTTGACTTTGATGGCTCCTGTGGTTTTTAAGAGGCCTCTCTGCTTCCTTCTGTTTCTAATATTACCCTCAATTATCTAACACCCCTACTTGGGCCAGAGCCCAGAGAGCTTCCCTCAGCCTTTGACGTTAATATGTTAAAAAGGGAGTAAAGGCATTAGAAAAACCTTCTCTTAAAATATTAACTGAGCTTACATCTTGTACTATATGTCAGAAGCTAAAAATTACATTCTCCTTTCTCTTTTTATTTCTTCTTGAATAAATCCTAACTCACCCACCCCACTCCACACCTAAGACAGGTTAAGTAGACAGGCCAGCTGGGATAAAGGTCATGCATTGAGAAAGTTCAAAAAGGAAAATGTGTATGTAGTTTCAAACTATTACTCTGTTATATGTTACTTTATATTTCTTCACAACCAATCTTTCTAGATGGGTGCTTTTATTCCAGTCTAGAGATGAAAACACTAAGGCTCAGAGAACATGCTAAAGTTTGCCCAGCTACCGTACAAGACAGCAGGAGATACACCTCAGTGTCTGCCTCCACTCCTAGCTGCTCGTGTTCACCGCAGTTCCTGAAAGACACAGGATGCTAACTAGTGGTGAAGAGCATGGGTCTGTGTTCTGGCCCCAAACCCGCCAAATATTAGTTCTGACCACTTGGCCAAATTCATGAACTCTCAGCCTTTGCATAAAATCACTGGGATTAAATGAGATAACAATAGTATCAGCTATCTTTCATCAAGCCCTGACAGTGTACCAGACAGTTTCTAAATACTTTGATTCATTATCTCATTTAATTCTCAAAACAACCCTGTAATGTAAGTATTGAAATTATTCTCATCTTATAGACAATGTATAGTAAAATCCTCAGCAGGGAATCTGCCACATAGTAAATGCTCAATAATATTATCGGCTTCTTAATTATTATCTTCTTAATTATTACTCTTCCTTTAGAATCATACCCACCAGAACACCTATACAGACATCTGTTCCCTCAGAGCAGAAGCAATTCTTGCTAGGTAGCCTTTGTTTGCTTACAGTATGGAGGAGAGAAGGGCGCTCTCATTTTTAAAATGACTATAAGAGTGTCAGACTTAAGAACAAAATTCAATGTCCACCTACAGAGCCATTCTGCTCAACTTCTGTTGCTGCCTATCCTCCTGGGGTTCAGGGCCCTAGGACACAATGCCAGTGTGATGAAGGAAGAGGAGAAAGTAAAAGTGCATATACCAGGATGGTCAAAACAAGCTGCTGAGTCAATTCAATATCCAGGCAAGACTTCTCATTTCAATTTAGATTTCTGTTTGAGTTATCTTAATCTTGATCCCCTTGATGAGTTGAATTTGGACTTTTTTCATTTTGAATTCGTAGTATCACAACTGTATTTCTCCATTTCATGAAGAGAAGAGCAATTGTATTCTGGAATGCCTTGAACCAGAAGCCAAAATATATGGTTTGAAATTCCTAGTGTCACTAAATATGTGATATTAGTAATAATTTAACTTTTACCTCTCTGTTTTCATAACTCTATCAAGCTATAAAATGACACTGTCGGATTAGATTATCACAAAGATACCTCCCAGCTAAAAATTGTTTCTTAATTATTTTGTATTGCTATCAACACAAACGCTCACAAATCTCTTCATCTTTAGTCGATGTAAGACTTGCAAATATTTCCATTGTCAACCATCTGACAATCATTAATTAAGGAGATTCTAACTCTAGGCTTTGAATAATGCCTTCATTTTTAGAAATAATTTTTTATGAGTCTCAATTCCTCATTTGATTTACTATTTAACTGAAATATAAATGGAGGAATATGAACTACAATATCTAAGGGTCTTCTAGCCCTATCAGTATGTAACCATTTAACATAATAAACACGGTGGAAAAGCATCAATTTCCCTTCTCATTGCTGCATGTGATTTGGCTTTTGAACTGTGCCTATGTTTGCTTCACACCAACATTTACTGTTGGCAATTCGTGGAGTCACATTGTGAAAAAAATACTATATTCTTCTGCTTTAAGGATCCCATTTATTTTTGGATTTCACAGAGTTGCCATCTAACAACAACAGCAAAACTTTTGCAGTTTCCCTAGCTTTGGGATTTCTAGAGGATCTGAGTCTTATTTAATACCACAAGGAGTAGAAGCCTCACTCTCTGAAAGCATTGAAATTGTTATGGTTAGAAATTTCCAGCTATTAGGAGCTCGGGTATCATCATCCCATATTGCAAATGACCATAAAATATTTGTCCCTCTCCACTCCAGAGAAAGAAAGAAAAAAACTAGAAGGTCAGAATGTTTGCTTGAATGTTCTTTTATTTAATTATTTAGTCATCTACTCATTTAATAGATATTTATGCCTCCCATATGCCAGAAACTGTGCTAGTTAGCTAGAATAGAAAGTTCAAATAAATTTGGTTCATGCTTCCATGGAGCTTAGGGTCTAACAGGGGAGGAACACAGGCAAATCCACCACGGTCTCATTATAATGCAAATGCCGTGTCAGAGAGATGGACAGCAGCTATGGGAGCACAGAGGAGGAAAGTCTCTCTTGTCAAGATAAAATCTTTTAAAGTACATAGTATTCAACAGGATTGGTATCTTACTTTACCACTTGTTTTTTGGCTTATATGTTCTTTAAGAGAGCTTACTTATATTTATTGTAACATTCATTTATAACACTGTCACATAAACACAGGAACTTAAAAATATTTAATGAGCATTTGTTCTGTGCCAAGCTCTGGGTCAGTTAGTTTGTCACCTGTGAGAAAAAATGGAATTTTAGTACACGAGAATGATGAAAATTAAGAAAATGAAAATGAGTGAAAATTCACTTATTCCCAAAGAGAACACCTGAAAAATGTTTTCCGAAATTGAAGGTCAAAGAGGGGCAAAGCACATCAGAGAAAATGAGTTTCTTAATCTCATGGAGCCAGATTTGCCTATTGAGCATACAGTTTATGACAAAATAATTGTCCAGTAATTACTCTAAAAGATGGAACAAAATCAAATTAAAATGGAGCAAATTGCCTTTTGCATTGTGGCCAATGACAAGTAATGACACATTCATGCTGCAAAATACCACTTTCTTCTTTGTGAGAAGTGACTTATTGCTTGGTAGTTAAGTGACTAGGTTACCTCATGTAAAATCTCCTGCAACCCTCTCTCTCAGAAAAAGTACAAAGTTTATTCTCGCTACTGCCATATGTGACCATTTTATATTCAGTAATGAAAAAGTGTATGTCTTAAGCCATACACATGTATGTGTAACACATATTATAGGTCATAATTACCAAGTGCTTGCTATGTGCCAGGGAGTGTTTCAGATAATTTACATGTATCAATTCATTTTACATGCACAAATCTAGCAGGTAGGCATTCTTCTCATTGTTTAGATAAATAAGTGAGATATGGAAAGGTTGAGGATATTGCTCAAAAATTTCACGGAGAGCAAGCCCTAGGTCTTGGATTCCAAACTAGGCAGGCTGTGTCCAGAGTAGGTGTTCTCAGACACAGAACAATGTGTCATGTGTCCCAAATAATCTAGAAGTCAGTGAATGGTTTTCCTTTTTCCATGTTTTAAAGATACAATCTAGCACATATCTCACATAGCACAAAGTAAAAACAAATTTGAGTCATAAATGAATACAAAGTGAGTGGAGTAGTTGTTATTTTTTTAATCTACAACATTTAGATATTATTTTCCAAGTTAGAAAGAGACAAATAGACGACATTGGAGGAGACCTACTGGTGGCTCAGGCACCAAACGGAAAACATTCAGGATGTGTTTCTCTGCTTTCTAGACTCGGGAAAAAGACTTTTGTCAGTGTACTTACAGATAAGCACTGACATTAACCTAGACACACAGGTAACTGACTGGCAAGTTCATTCATTCAGAAAGGGGGATACGAATTTTAGTTGATTTCATTCATATAAGAAATACTTATTGAGCAACACAATCAAGCAACCACTGTGACAGACTTTCACATTGTCTGCAGGGTGTGAAAATGTAGGAGACTTCAAAGAAGGATGTATTATTCTGCTAGGGCTACCACAGTAAAGTACCAGAGACTGGGGGCCTTATTATTTTCTCACAATTCTGGAGGCTGGAAGTTCAAGATTAAGGTGTCAGCAGGATTGGTTTCTGTGGAAAGCTCTCCCCTTGAATTACAGATGATCACCTTCTACTGTGTGCTCACACGACCTCCGCTTTGCGGGTTTGTGGGGTAGAGGGAGAAGCATAAGCCCTCTGGGGTCTCCTCTTATAAGGACAAGAATCCTATCTGTTCAGAGCCCCACCTTTATAACCTCATTTAACCATAATTACTTCCTTAGAGGCCCCATCTCCAAATACAGCCACACTGAGGGGTTAATGCTTCAACATATGCTTTTGAGGAGGATATAAACATTCAGTCCACAATAGGAGGTAATCTGATCCATTTAAAAATAAATTTAAAAATTTCACTCAGGGGAAGTGACATAAGAACAAAATCAGAGGCTGTTATTGTACTGTTGCTTTGCTGTGGTTATTTTTAAAAATACATGCATTGAGATGTTACTATATTTGAAAATCTTGATGCCATGGACAATTCTGGGAAAATGCATATAATCAAAATTAACTCAAGTACTAGAAAAAAATCAAATACATAAATAAAAGAAATTGGAAACGTTATCAAATAACTAAAAAAGATGAGGATGACAGCCAATTGGTTTCAACCTCTCAAGGAAAGATAATGTTTACGCTACAAAATCTTCTCAGTAATATTACCTGATGCATAAAATAAATATTAATATCAACAGTTAGCATTATTTTGCACTTACAAATTTTCTAGAAACAGTACAATGCTTGTATTATTTCACTTAACTCTTTATATAAATAGCCTAGCCTTAATACCAAAACTTAATTAAGAGGACCCCATAACAAAACAATACATAGTCACTTCTGGGTACATAGGCAAAAATACCTAAATAAACATCAGCACTAATTTGTACAGACAAATAGTATTATACCAATAATTTAAGAAAGATTTAAATAAGGAAATATATTAATATCATAACACAGCAAATACCTAATACCAAAAGTCATAGGATACTCTTAGTAGAAGAAAACACATTTAATTAAAATAAGCAAATGAAAAAACAGAATCAGTAATTGATTTAAAGGTGAAATGGAAAGCAACTTCCTTGACACGAGACAGTATCTCCATCTTATGCAATTGCAGAAGTGACAAAAGTCCTTACAAATAGAAACGAGTGAAAGATACCAAGTCATTCTTATTACTTAACATTATTCCAAAAATTCTGTCATGAAAAATTTGTTTTACCTATTGAAAATTATAAAGAAAAACATTATTATTTACAAAGTCTATGCATATATATCTTAAAGACTCAATAAAATCAACACAAAATTCTTAAAATTAATAGTTCTGTAAAGTGTTCCAATAAAACATAAACGTGCAAAATCAAAGGGCAGAGTTTGGAAGATGGTGGCGTAGGAGGATCCTGAACTCGCCTCCTCCAATGGACGCAACAAATCTACAATTATCTGTGGAACAATTTCCTCTGAGAGAGATGTGGAAACTGAATGCAAGGAACCTCCGCACAGACGGACAGCATAGACGGGGTGGAAGAAGCAGAGATACGCCCCGCTCAGGAAAACAACACACCCTAATGGTGGAGTTCATGGCTGGGAGCGATCTTAAAGGTACGGAGCTTTTCCTAGAGGAGCGGGGAATATGAGTTCCATATTAGGCAGTCCAGCCCTTAGACCCGGCACAACAGAGATGAGATCCCATAATACCTGGCTTTGCTGGCCTTGAAAACCAATGGGGAATATGCCCAGGAAAACTACAGAACTTCAGGGAAAGAAAAACCTGCTCTTAAAGGGCCCACCCACAGACTCACGACCCCAAAACCAGCACAAAGTGTACAGTCCACGGGTGAAGGAGACTCACTTACTAAGTTTGGAGCACATCCTGGGGAGGCAGGAGGTGGGTGGGCCCACCTCCTAGGACAGAGTCACTGGTGACCGCCATTATTGTCATCTATTTCAGTCGTGCTGACACAGACGCTGGAGGTGCCATTGCAATGCTTCCTCTAGCCTGTGAGCACAGGATTCTGCTCCACCCACTAGAGCATGTGAGGCAATTGAGCACAGCCAGGAACCAGGCAGCCTGCCACAGGGACTGGCATCATCCACCAGTGAGCCCATGGTGGACACTCACAGCAGTGGGGCATGTGGGACTGCAGCAGCAGGGTGTGTGTGCCTGCAGCAGACTTGTGCTGCTGGCCATCATAAGCAGTCACACGGGGATCTGCCACACCTTCCAATGCCTGAAACAATTGTGTGCTGCCCTGCCCCACACATCTGTGCTATTAAGGTAGCAGTGTACCTGCAGGGAAGCATAACCAGATCTTGTCAGAGGCCTGCCCCACCCCAAAAGCAAGCTGACAGCAGCTGAGTGCTGCAAGAAGCCACTCCAGAGACCTGCAGCAATTGTGAGCCACCAAGCCTAGCAGTCAGCCACACTGGGAGCCTCACTCACTTACCAGCAAAACGGGAACAGTTGTGTGCTATTAGACCTTGCAGCCAGCCATGCTTGGGGCTTGACCTGCCCAATAAATTGACCATAGCAGCTGCATGTGGCCAAGCCTTAGAATCAGTCAGCCCTGGAGGCCAGCCTAGCCTACCTGTGTGCCTACAGCAATAACAATCCTGTCACAATAAAAAGGAACATAGAGCTCACAGAGGGGACACTCCTGGAGTATTTGGCATGGGTGACCAGAGGGGAGCACAGGATGTTGCTGGGGCCCGTGAGACATCTCCTGCATAAGGCCACATTTCCAAGATTGGGAGATGTAGCCAATCTACTTAATACATAGAAATAAGCAATGAGAAGTAGGCAAAGTGAGGAAATAAAGGAACATGTTCCAAATAAGGCAATAGGACAAATCTTTAGAAAAAGAGCTAAATGAAACAGAGATAAACAATCTACCTGATAAAGAGTATAAACTAATAGTCAAAAGGATGCTCACTGGTCTGGAGAGAAGAATAGATGAATACAGAGAGAACTTGAACAAAGAATTGGAAAATATTAAAAAGAACTAATCATAACTCAAGAATATAATAGTGGAAATGAAAATTTCACTCGAGGGAATCAACAGCAGAGTAGATGTCACAGAAAAACAGATCAACAAAATGGAAGAAAGAGTAGACAAAATCACCCAAGCTGAATAGAAAAAAGAATTTAAAAGAACAAGGACAGTCTAAGGAACATCTGGGACAACATTAAGCATACTAACATCAGCATTATAGGTGTCTCAGAAGGAGAAGAGAGAGACAAAGGGGCAGAGAATTTATTTGAAGAAACAATAGCTGAAAAGTTCCTTCACCTAAGGAAGGAAACAGACATCCAGGTTCAGGAAGCACAGAGAGTACAAAGAGGCCCACACCAAGACACATTATAATTAAAATGTCAAGAATTAAAGATAAGGAGAGAATCCTAAAAGCTGCAAGAGAAAGACAACAGGTTACATACAAAGGAAACCCAGTAATACTATCAGCTGACTTCTCAGCAGAAACCTTACAGGTTAGAAGGGAGTGGCATGATATATGCAAAGTACTGAAAGGAAAAAGCCTTCAACCAAGAATACTCTACTCAGCAAAGTTATCATTCAGAATGGAAGAAGAGATAAAGAATTTTCCAAACAAGCAAAAACAAAAGGATTTCATCACCACTAAACTGGCCTTACAAGAAATGTTAAAAGGACTTATTTAAGTGAAAAGAAAAAGCCAGAAATAAGAATAAGCAAATTATCAAGGAAAAAACATCACTGGTAAAGGCAAATATACAGTAAAGGTAGTGGATCAACCAACAAGAAATCTAGTAGGAAAGTCAAAAGATAAAAGTACTAAAATCATCTATATCTATGATAAAAGGTTGAGGGATACACAGAAATAAAAGAGGTGAAATATAACATAAAAAACATGAAATGAGGTTGAGAGAGTAAAACTGTAGGACTTTAGTAAGAGGTGGAACTCAAGAGATCATCAACTTAATATAGATTGCTATTCACATAGATTATTATACATGAACCTCATGGTAACCACAAACCAAAAACCTATAATAAATACACAAAAAATAAAGAGAAAGAAATTCAAATGGAACACTAAGGAAAGTCATCAAATCACAAGGGAAGAGAGCAAGAGAAGACAGGAACACAGAAAAACTACAAAAACATCAAGAAAAAAAAGTGATAAAATGTCAACAAGTACATTCTTATCAATAGTTACTTTGAATGTAAATGGACTAAGTTCTCCAAAAAAAAGACATAAGGTGGCTGAACAGATTAAAAAAAAAAAATACCCATATATATGCTGCATACAAGAGACACACTTCTGACCTAAGGACACTCACAAACTGAAAGTGAAGGGATGGAAAAAGATATTCTATGCAAACGGAAATGGAAAGAAAGCTGGGATGGCAATACTTATATTAGACAAAATAGAATTTAAAACAAAAACTGTAACAAGAAACAAAGAAAGGCATTACATAATGGTAAAGGGAAAAATAAAACAAGAAAATATAACACTTGTAAATATCTGTGTACCAAACATAGGAGCAACTAAAAACATAAAGCTAATATTAACAGACATAAAAGGAGAATTGACAGTAACACAATAGTAGGAGACTTTAACACTCCACTTACATCAATGGATAGATCATTCAGACTGACGGTCAACAAGAAAACCTTAATCGACGCATTAAATTGACCTTAAATGACACATTAGACCAGATGGACTTAATAGATATATACAGAACATTTTATCCAAAAACTGAAGAATGCACACTGTTTTCAAATGCACATGGAACATTCTCCAGGATAGACCACACATTAGGAGACAAAAATAAGTCTCAATAAATTTAAGAATATTGAAATAATATCAAGCATCTTTTCTGACCACATGGTACAAAAGTGGAAATAAACTACATGAAAAAAACAGGAAAAGTCACAAATATGTGGAGACTAAACAACATGCTACTGAACAACTATTGGGTCAATGAAGAAGTCAAGGGAGAAATAAAATATCTGGAGAAAAATAAAAATGAAAATATGACATGCCAAAATTTATGGGATACAGCATAAACAGTACTAAGAGGAAAGTTTATAAGAGCACAGCCCTACCTCAAGAAACAAGAAAAAATCTCAAATAAATAATTAACATTACACCTTAAGAAACTAGAAAAAGAAGAACAAATGAAGCCCAAAATCAGTACAAGGAAAGAAATAATAAAAATCAGAGCAGAAATAAATAAAACAGAAACTAAGTGCACAATAGAAAAGATCAATGAAACTAAGAGCTGGAAGATAAACAAAACTGACAAACCTTTAGTTAGCCTCACCAAGAAAAAAAGTCTCAAATAAATGAAACCAGAAACAAAAGAAATTAGAATGGACACTAGAGAAATAGAAAGGATTACAAGAGAATACTACAAAAACATATACACCAAAAAATTAGATAAGCTAGAAGACATGGATAAATTCTGAGAATTATACAACCTTCCAAAACTGAATCAAGAAGAAATAGAGAATCTGAATAGACCAATCACTAGTAATAAGATTGAAACAGCAATCAAAAACCTCCCAAAAAACTAAAGTTCAGGACCAGATGGCTTCCCTGGAGAATTCTCCCAAAAATTCAAAGATTGAATATGTATCCTTCTCAAACTCTCCCAAAAATTTGAAGAGGAGGGGATGCTTCCTAACTTATTCTATGAGGCCCACATTATCATGATACCAAAATCAGACAAGAACAACAACAAAAAAGAAAATTACAGGCCAATATCACTGATGAACATGGATGTAAATCTCCTCAAATAAAATGTTAGCAAATCAAATACAATAATGAAGTAAAAAGATCATACGCCATGATTAAATGAGATTTATTCCAAGAATGCAAGGATGATTTAACAAACACAAATCAATCAACATGATTCACCACATTAACAAAATGAGGAATAAAAATCACATGATCATCTCAATAGATGCAGAGAAAGCTTTCATCAAGATACAGCATCCGTTTATGATAAAAACTCTGAATAAAATAGGTATGGAAAGAAAGTACCTCAACATAATAAAGCCCATATATGACAAACCCACAGCCAACACATACTCAACAGTGAAGAACTAAACACTATCCCTTTAAGAACAGGAACAAGACAAGGATGACCAATTTCACCACTCTTAGGTAACAGAAATAAAAGGGATCTAAATTGGAAAGGAAGAAGTAAAACTGTCACTATTTGCAGATTATATGATTTTCTATATAGATAACCCTAAAGAATCCACCAAAACACTATTAGAAATAATAAACAAATACAGTAAAGTTGCAGGGTACAAAATCAACTTACAAAAATCAGTTACATTTCTATATAGTAACAACAAAATAACAGAAAAATCAAGAATATGATCCCATTTACAATTGCAACAAAAAGAATAAATCTAGGAATAAATTTAATCAAGGAGGTGAAAGACCTGTACAGTTAAAACTATAAAACATTGTTGAAAAAGTCAATGAAGATACAAAGAAATGGAAAGATATTCTGTGCTCATGGATTAAGGAATTAACATAGTTAAAATGTCCATACTTCTTAAAACAATCTGCAGATTCAGTGCTATCGCTATCCAAGTCTCAATGACTTTTTTCATGGAAATAGAACCAAGAATCCTAACATTTATATGAAACAACAGAAGACCCTGAATAGGGGCCTGAGAAAAAAGAACAAAGCTGGAGGTATCACTCTCCCTGACTTCAAAACATACTACAAAACTATAGTAATCAAAACAGTATAGTACTGGCACAAAAACAGACACACAGATTAGTGGAACAGAATTGAGAACCACAAAATAAACCCACATGTCTATGGACAGCTAATTTTTGACCAAGGAGCCAAAAACATACAGCGGAGAAAAGAAAGTCTCTTCAATAAATGGTGCTGAGAAAACTGGACAGCCACATCTGAAAGAATGAAAGTAGACAATTATCTTATACTGTACACAAAATGTAAATAAATAGATCTTGGATGTAAGACCTGAAACCATAAACCTCCTAGAAGAAAACACAGGCAGTGCGCTCATTGACATCAATCTTAGCAGTATCTTTTTGAATGTCATGTCTCCCCAGGCAAGGGAAACAAACAAGCGAAAAATAAACAAATGGGACTACATCAAACTAAAAAAACTTCTGCACAGCAAAGAAAAACATCAACAAAATGAAAAGAAAACTTAATATTTGGGAGAAGATATTTGCAAATCATACATCTGGTAAGGAGTTAATATCCAAAATATATAAAGAACTCACACAACTCAACAAGAAAAGACAAACAACCCAATTAAAAAATGGGCAAAGGATCTGAACAGACATTTTTCCAACAAAGATATACAGATGGCCAACAGGCACATGAAAAGATGTTCAACATCCCTAATTATCAGAGAAATGCAAATCAAAAGTACAATGAGATATCGCATCATGACTGTCAGAATGGCTATTATTAAAAAGACAAGAAATAGGAAATGTTGGAGAGGATGTGGCAAAAAGGGAACCCTCAACCACTGCTGTTGGAAATGTAAACTGGTGCAGCCAGTATGGAAAACAGTATCGAATTTCCTCAAAAAATTAAGATTAGAACTACCATATGATCCAGCTATACCACTTCTACTATTTATCCCAAAAATACAAAAACAATAATTCAAAAAGATGTTTGCATCCCTATGTTCATTGCAGAATTGTTTACAACAGCCAAGACTTGGAAACAACCTAAATATCTATCAACAGATGAACGGATAAAGAAGATGTGATATATGTACACAATGGAATACTACTCAGCCATAAAAAAAGATAAAATCTTCCCATTTGTGACAACATGCATGGACCTTGAGGGCATTTTGCTAAGTGAAGTAAGTCAGGTGGAGAAAGCCAAATACTATAGAATTCCACTCCTATGTGGAAGGTAAACAACAGCAGCAGCAAACACATAGACATAAAGAGTAGATTGGTGGTTAACCAACAAGAAGGGAAGGGGGGGGAGGGTGAAAGAGATAAAGAGCACATGTGTCTGGTGATGTTTGTTAATTGGATTTTGGGTGATGAACATGATGTAGTCTACAGAGAAATCGAAATATAATAATGTATACATGAAATTTATATATAATATTGTAGACCAATGTTACCTCAATAAAAACGTTTTTAAAAAAGAAAGAAATTTGACAAAAATAATTCCAGTGTCATCTGGAAGAATAAACAGGTTATATAAAATTGAAGAAAATAATTATCAGGGGGAAATTAATACATACAATTTAAAACATGCTATGATGCTGTAATCAACAGATAGATCAATGGAATGAAAGAGACAGTCTTGAAGAAAACTCATTCATATACCTGAAAGTGCTTGATAAATAAAGCATCATAAAACAGTGTGCAAAGGAAAGATTATACAACAAATATTTTTGGGAGAAATGGGCTAAGTATTTGAAAAATATATTAAGTTGTTCCTTACCATATATAAAGTATATATAATAATTCCAAAGAGTTAGAAAATGTAATGTAAAACCAATTACAATTAAAACCTAGAATAGTTTATTGATTTGAAGCAAAAGATATATTTAACTATATGAAACTTAATAACTTTTGCATACCAAAAGTGTTAAAACAAAATCAAAGGACAATATACCAAAAACTTTGAAACAAATATAAAATCGAAGAATATTATTGTGAATAAGTATAAGTGATAAAAAGTTTCTTCAGTTCAGCAAGTTAAACAGTAAAAGAAATTTGGAAATTAGACAAATGGGCAATCAATTTATAAATAAATACAAATAGCCAATAAACATAAGCTTACTTCACTAGTTACCAGAAAAATAAATTAAAACAACAAATTACACATTTCTTATCAAATGCAAAAAAAGCGCATATACTTTAAAAGATAATACTCAGTGTGTCTACATTCTCTTGAGAAGAGTTCTTTCCTTTTTAAGGAAAGATCTGAGTTCTCATATCTTTACTAAGAGTGCATAGCCTTGAAATTGTTCATGCTCTTTCATCTAATTTTCCCCTTTCTCCAAATCAATCCTAAGGAGATAATCAGAATTGTAGTTATAAATTCATTGTGTAAATTGCATATTGTAGTACTACGTATTTATATTAGGAAAAAGTAAAAATAACCTTTATGACCAGCAGTTGGTGAATGGGGAATAAATTACAGTATTCATACAGTGAAAGATTATCTTTCCATTAAAAATCACGTTTTTTTCTTGGTGACATGAGCAAATGCTCACAACTTAAAGTAAAAAAAAGTAGGAGAAAAAAATTCTAATTATCTGTTCTCACTATTGTTTAAAAAAATAGCATAAGCTGTTGGTAATTGAAACTAGATAGGTAAAGAGTTAAGATAACTAAGTAAATCTGTATAATAAAGACTAGAAAGAAAGACACAAAATATTGTTATTTCTGAGAGTTGCATTATACAGTTTGATTTATTATATTTGTTATTTTCAAAATTGTATGCAGTAAACAGTAAGCTAATACAAAGGATCAGATTGTCAAACAACACTCAGTTCAATGAAAGATTGTGTTCAGTATCAAGGTTTGTCAATAGTGTAAGGATGCAATCAATCAAGAGTCAAGGAGCGATCTGAAACATCCTACTAGCCACCATAGGCTCTCCTTTTTGCATCTCTGGTCCACAATAATAGAAGTTCCCAATGTCACTTCACACAGTGAGGATCATTTAAGTTATAAAACATGTGTATTTTATACTTGAGAGTTATATAGCTTATGTGACATTCCCCAGGGATCCATGACTCATAAATCCATCCAAGTTTACGTTTGTTTACAATATGCAATCCTAAACCAAGGATATCTTCCTCAAAATATTTCATAGATAAGAATTCTCCCTTTCAGCAAATATTATTAGTCTGTTGGCCTGGAGGTCAAATTATATGTTTACAGGACATTAGTCCAGGTCACCTGCCTTGCTCCCTCCCACTCCCCAGGAGCATTTCCCTGATAATCCGGAGGGATCACAGCCTAGCTGCTTTAATTCCTTCCTCCCTAACGTTACCTTTACAATAAGTCTTTTTTGAAAGAGAGAAAATGTAAGAAAAAAAAAAAGTCACAAGGTTTATCACAAATTGAAGGAAAGCAAGACCAATATCAGTGATAAATTAGTGGTTCGTTACAATAATCCAGGAAATAAGTGATGCAGGCGTAAACAGTGAAGTGACAATAAGATGGAGAAAGGGAGTAAGATTTAATAAATACTACAGCATTTCAGTTGGTTAAATGTAGGGATTGACTAGTCAGGTTAAGGGAGTGGAAGGAATAAATAATGATTTCCAATTGGAGGCTTAGGTGGTTATATGCATGATGTGGCTATTTTCAGAGATAGAGAAAACAGGAGCTGTGTTTGAGAGGGTAGAGTTTCTTTAATAGAAGAGAACAGTGATTAAATTTAAAGTCTAATAGAAAATAACAATTGGAGACATAAAAGTTGAAGTAGGAAAAATCAGGGATAATAATGGAATGAGGTCACTTTACTCATTTTGATTCCAGAATTATGAGAAGGTATGAGCCTCAGATGGGAGGACAATTGTCTCTTCCACTGTGGTGGAAGGGAGGGAAACAAGAGTGTTCTCTTTTGATGTATTCTCTTTGATGGCCTCCATTTTCTCTATTATGTTCACCAAATGTGGCACTTTTCTTCTGAATATTTGACTACTTGGTAAACTGAATATTCAAAAGATTATTTATTAGGAGTGAAATCAGAATAATAAAGTTAGATGACCCTTAAGGATGTTTTATTCAGACTACCAGGAAAGAAGCCAGTGGGGGCAATTGAATTACCATGATACAGCAGAAGTCCTCTCCTCCAAGGGCTGGAGTATTTGCATCTCTAAGATTAAGGGTTTCTCACTCTTCCATTTTTTACTTTAAAATTCCCTTTCCACCTTTCTTCTAATAATATCATCTCTGTTAAGTATGTTAATCAATCAGTTCATTTTCAGATTATTCAGTTATAAGTTAATTAAACTTGCTTCTTTCCTACACTCTTTAGTGTCACTTTTATCACATTGTCTCTCAGGCTGTTGACTTCTTTGTGGCTCATCCCTTCTATTTTAGTTCTTACTGGCCTATTCTCTTATTAGAGATTTAATGTGAAATTTCAGAAGCTCCTCATTAACTACAATGATGTGTTTTTATTTAATCCCAGCAAAGCTGGTGCTAATTGGTTTCACATGAGTTCAAAAGATGATCAGCCTGCAGTTTGGTCTCATCTAGAAACTGTTGTCATGGCAATGGCCTATGTAATACAGTGTTTACCTCTTTGGGTAGATATTCTCTCTTTTATTCCTGCAGCTTTCTTTTTAGTGTCTGTTGACATCCTTTGATATGCATGATGGTGTTTTGTTTTTTTCATTTTTGTTTTGTAACTGAAAGAGCCATAATTTTTTGTTGGGGAAAAGGGTGTAGGAAAGGGCTAGGGAAGATAGAACAGTTTGTTTCCTGTGGATTCACTCCCTTGCCCTGTGCACTGGACTAAAGCCTCTACAGATAGAGGACCAGAAATTAAGGGGAATATTCTGGGAGAGATGTTGTGAGTGGCTCAGCACATTCAAAGCTCCTGGAGCCAGTGACAAAGTTTGATTCAGAGAGCCAGTTTTCTAGCTGCAGTGTGAACCCCAAAACTCTGGCGCCCAGAGGGTTAGAGGTCAGGGGACAGCTGGATTTGGGATTCTAAGCCCACACATTCAATGGGTAGGAGCAGAAGTGAGGCTGCATCAACTGGATTCTCAGAATCGAGGGAGCCAAATGATGAAGAAAGACAAACAGGGTAGTTGGGGACTGCTGCTGCTAGACAGTTTGGGGTCCATGTAAAACTCCTGTGGTCTTTTACAGAAACAACTGAGAGACACTTTGAAGAAGAGAAGTTCCTGGCAGTGAAACCAATGGAGATCAAATTATCATAATATGGTCATAAAAGCATATGACCTTATGTACTAGCCTGGTAGGATCAAGGAAATTTGAAATATAAAAATTTACAGAGAAAAAATTCTTTATTCTGTTTTAAATAATGGCTAAAAGAAATATTTGTAAATCCTCTAAAAATTTTAACAGACAACATTATGTGGACAAACTCTGGGCTGTAACTGAAATTTTTATTTAGATGATTTCTTTTCTCTACCTTTATTGTTTTTAAGCAAATTGGCTCTTTTATGTTAGTCAATTTTTTTAACCAGTTTATTGAGGTCATATAGGTTTATAACATTGTGTAATTTCAATTGTACTTTATTATATATCACTTTCTGTATTCTGTATTCTACAGTCTAACTGCATTGTGCTCACCACCAATAGCCTAGTTTTTATCCGTCACCATACATATGTGCCCTTTACCCCTTTTGCCCACCCCTCAACCCCTTCCCCTCTGGAAGCCGCTAATCTGTTCTCTTTGTCCATGTGTTTATTTATCTTCCACATATAAATGAAATCATACGGTGTTTGTCTTTGTCTGCCTCATTTCACTTAACATAATGCTCTCAAGGTCCATCCGTGTTGTTGCAAATGTGACGATCTTGTCTATTTTTATGGTTGAGTACTATTCCATTGTGTATATACACCACATCTTCTTTATCCATTCATCAGTCAATGGGCAACTTGGGTTGCTTCCACATCATGGTTATTGTGAATAATGCTGCAGTGAACAGAGGAGTGCATAAATCTCTTTGTATTATTTATTTCATATTCTTTGGATAAATACCCAGTAGTGGGATATTTGGATCATATGGCATTTCTATTTTTAATTTTTTGAGAAATTTCCATACCATTTTCCATAGTGGCTGCACCAGTTTCCACTCCCACAAGCAGTGCACAATGGTTCCCTTTTCTCTACATCCTCTCCAACATTTGTTATTTTTTTTGTCTTTTTAATTATAGCCATTCTGACAGATGTAAGGTGATAGCTCATTGTAGTTTCGATTTGCATTTCTCTGATAGTTATGTTGAACATCTTTTCATGTGCCTGTTGGCCATTTGTATATCTGTGGAAAAAATGTCTATTCTCTGCCCATTTTTTGGTCAGATTGTTTGTTGTTTTGTTGTTAAGCTGTATAAGTTCTTTACATATTTTGGAAATTAACCCCTTGTTGGATTTATGATTTACAAATATTTTCTCCCGTTGGTGGGTTGTCTTTTCATTTTGTTCCTGGTTTCCTTTGCCTTGCAGAAGCTTTTTAGTCTGATGTCGTCCCATTTGTTTATTTTTTCCTTTTGTTTCCCTTGCTGGAATATACATGGTATTCGAAAAATTGCTGCAAATACCAATGCCAAAGAATGCACTGTCTATATTTTCTTCTAGGAGTTTTATAGTTTCAGGTCTTCCATTCAAGTCTTTGATCCATTTTGAGTTAATTTTAGTGTATGGTTTAAGATAATGGGCTATTTTCATTCTTTTGCATTTGGCTGTCCAGTTTTCCCACTACCATTTATTGAAGAGACTTTCCTTTCTCCATTGTATGTTCTTGACTCCTCAGTTGAAGATTAGCTGTCCATAGACGTGTGGTTTAATTTCTGAGCTTTCAATTCTGTTCCATTGATCTGTATGTCTGTTCTTGTACCAGTACCATGCTGTTTTGATTACTATAGCTTTATAGTATATTTTGAAGTCAGGGATTGTGATGCCTCCAGCTTTGTTCTTTTTTCTCAGGATTCCTTTGGCTATTCAGGGTCTTTTCTTGTTCCATATAAATTTTAGAATTCTTTACTCTATTTCCATCAAGAACGTCATTGGAATTCTGATTGGGATTGCATTGAATCTGTAGATTGCTTTAGATAATATGGACATTTTAAATATATTTATTCTTCCAATCCATGAGCATGGAATATCTTTCCATTTCTTTATGTCTTCTTGAGTTTCTTTCAATAATGTCTTATAGTTTTCACTGTATAGGTCTTTCACCTCCTTGGTTATGTTTATTCCTAGATATTTTACTCTTTTGGTTGTGATTATAAATGGGATTGAATTCTTGACTTCTCTTTATGCTGGTTCATTATTAGTATATAGAGAAGCAAGTGGTTTTTCTAAGTTGATTTTGTACCCTGCAACTTTGCTGTAGTTGTTGATTATTTCTAATAGTTTTCTGGTGGATTCCTTAGGGTATTCTATATGTAGAATCATGTCGTCTGCAGACACCGAGAATTTTACTTCTTCTTTTCCAATTTGGATCCATTTTATTTCTTTTTCTTGCCAAATTGCTCTGGCCAAAATGAAGTTAGTTAATTTTTAAAAATGGCTCTACAAAGCAGCACATGAGGAATTCACCTGAAAGAGAATGTCACTAGCAGGAATACAACTATCAGAAAGGCCTTGAATTTGCAGGTGGAAATGTGTCAATAATCCTTGGTTTTCCTTGAATTGCTTTATAAATACCCCAACAATAAAACAAAACTAGACTCCTCTCCTGCTCTGATTCACTCATCTACACTCTCTTGGGGACAGGAGGAGAATTATCTAAAACTTCTAGTATTCTAGACCAACTGTTCCAAGTTTCTAGAATGAGAATGGAGAAGTATTTGGTGAATCTAGTTTATTCTAATGAACAATGGCTCCAGAGTAAGTTACGTCATAAAATAAATTTTAATTCCCATAATTCATAGAATTCTTTGCAATTGTAAGCTGGAAATTAATTCTCAACATGTATTTTAAAGCAGGGCCGGCCCAGTGGTGCAGTTGTTAAGTGTGCAAGTTCCGTTTTGGCAGCCCGGGGTTCGCCGATTCGGATCCAGGTGCGGACATGGTACCACTTGGCAAGCCATGCTGTAGTAGGGGTCCCACATATACCAGTGGAGGAAGATGGGCATGGATGTCAGCTCAGGGCCAGTCTTCCTCAGCAAAAAGAGGAGGATTGGGAGCAGATGTTAGCTCAGGGCTAATCTTCCTCAAAAAAACCCAAAAAAACAAATAACAACAACAACAAACATGTATTTTAAAGCAATATGTTTTGGAGTCAAGCCACTAGTGTCCACATCTTGATTGACCATTTGGTGTGTGACATGAGACAAACAGATGTGCATCAGTTTCCTCATCTGTAAAAGTGGATAAAACTGCATGTATTCATCTGGTCTTATGACATTTGAAGGAATTAATATTCGTTAAATTCTTAGAACCATGCTTGGCACATAGAAAGTGATACATACGTATTTGTTCAATGAAAAGAAATATATTTTCCGAAAGATTAAATGATAAAGTCTATATAAAAGTCTTAGCCTCAAACATTGCAAATGTCCAATAATTGCTAGCTATTTGGTCACTCAAAAAACATCTATTGAGAGCAAGGATCTGCCAAGAGTGGCTAGGCACCAGGGATTAACTACTGAGGAAAATCACCCAATGTCTACATATGAGTGTAGTTACAGTTTAACAGAGGCAACAACATTAATCAAATACTCACACCAATATAGGCAAACTTGCTACTGCGGTAAGTGCTGTGCAAAAATGACAGATGGTGCTATGTATGAGACATGTACTTGGGGCCTTTGATTTAGTGATGGTGGCGGGGAGGGGTGTTGGGAGGTTATCAAGCATCCTTCCATAGGCAACTGCCAGTGGAGATGAGAGCTACAAAGTGAAAAGGAGCAAATCAACAACGAGAGGAGAAACCATTCCAGGGAGAGGGAAGGGCTGGTGCAGCGACCCCATGCAAGAGGGCCAAGCACAGCAGTACAGGGAATGCAAAAGGGAGCTGGTCATGCACTGAGGCTGCAGACAGAGGCAGGGTTCCCATCAGGCAGGGCTGTTTAAGCCACATGAGGACTTTTTTACTTTATCTTAAAAGCGATTGGAATTCATTGTCTGATCTGTGGTTTGAAAAGATCACTCTACTGCAGGGATTCTTGAACTTTCATGTACATCAGAATTATTTGGAGAACTCTTTTGTTTTTGGTGAGGAAGAGTGGCCCTGAGCTAATATCTGTGCCAATCTTCCTCTATTCTGTATGCAGGACGCTTGTATGCAGCACAGCATGGCTTGATGACCGGTGTGTAGGTCTGCACCCAGGATCTGAACCCCCGAACCCTGGCTGCCTAAGCAGAGCATGAGAACTTAACCACTATGCCATCGGGCCAGCTCCTTGAAGACTTTTTTAAAATGGATTTCTGGGCCTCACCCCAGAATTTCTAATTCCATATGTCTGGGTTTGGGTGGAAGTATTTTGCATTTCTAATGAGATCCCAGGTGATGCTGATGCTGATGCTACTGCTACTGGTGTGAAACCAGTTCTCATACTTTGAGAACCACTGGTCTACTGCATTGAACATATATTAGAAGGATCAAAAGTGAGTGCCATGTGGACCACTTCAAAAGCAATGTCAGCAGTCTACAACAGATGATAGACATCTGACCTAGAGAAATGGAGAGAAGTCAACTAATCTAAGAAATATTTAGGAGGCAATATTGGCAGGATTTGATGCTGGGTTGGGTGTGGATTTGAAGGAGAGGGAGATGCCAAGGAGAGTCCACTGAGTTATTGCTCTACTTTGTCATCTGGAAGGACGAAAGTCACATCTTCAGAGTCAAGAATGCATAGTAATATATCAGCCCAAAATGAGAGTTTTTTTTAAAAAAGGCTCCCTTGACCTTTATTGGCTGGCTGCTTTGGGGTAAAAATCTGACAAGAATCATAGAAAGGGCTGGTTCTGACAGGCAAATTATGAAAGACTGTTGGCCTCAAGGAAATCCGGAAAGCATGTTCTGGGAAAATGCCACAAAAGCAGCCCCTGGCCCTGTCTGTGGTGTTCCCCATGAACAGGAGGCACACGGGCCAAGTTACGCTTGGGCTCAATGTCAGATCTGATTGTTTGAGCTGCAGCTGAAGCCAGTAAATAGAGCTTCTAAAGTGAATAAAGTCAGCGATTAAGAACTAGTGATTATGAGTAGAAAGAGAAGAGAGCAGCTAAAAGATCAAACTAAAGAGAGTTAATCCCTGAATTGAAAAGAAAATTTCAAAGAGAGTGAATGTAGAGACTACGCAAGATAAAGAAGTTTGTGATGCAGGAAAAGTGGCAATTGGCAGCTTGCACACCAAAGGAAACAATAGTCTGGGACAAAAATGAAAGCGAAAAAAAAGAGACATTGTTGAGCATTTTAGAGGTAATATTCCTAAAGATTAAACCACTGCAGAAATAAGTCAGAATTCTGGTATGTGCCAGAGTGTGTTCTGAGGGATAGTCAGGAAGAGTACTGGTGACCCAAACTGGCATATTTTGGTGGCAGCTTCTGCAGTATTTGGAGGTAGGAAAACAGAGGCTTAACCCTGGAAATACCAGAGATCGTACATTTTTCCCTCTTGGCCCGTCCGCTCAAGTTCCAAAGGTCTTTGAGAAAGGTTCACAAACACAAATTTGATAGCATTCGAAACATCAACCAGTATCTTCTTGCCAAAAAGTAAATGGCATCTTTCCCAAAGGCAGGAGGCGTTTGGCTCAGGATCTAATGGGAGAAATGTGGGACCTCAGAGAAGGAAGGCCCATGAGAAAGGTTCAGTAGAATGTGAAGTGTCAAGGGAATCTTTGAAAGTGAAGTGATGAATATATAACGTTTTATGTACTTTGAGGCAGAATGTAATTTGATATAGAGTATAGAAAATATAAGGCTTATATTTTTATTCTTGCAAAGGTTCTTTGCATAAAAATTGTAGAGACAAATAAAAGCAAAACAAAACAATAACAAAAACAAACAACCCCCCTAAGTTAAATAAAACTGGGCAATTTAAATTATGAACATTGACTGTAGTATTCGGAAGACTTTTCTAGAATCCTAGAGTAATATAATGACACTAAACACCATAATTATTAGATGGGGAACAAATTGTTCTTTGAGCCTGCTTGAGCAGATTACTGATAGTTCAGTTAGACACCACCTACCACCAAATACCTAAATTCTGGGTGGAGTCTATGGCTTAACATAAAATGAAAAGATTTGTTTGCTCTTTTGAGAATTTATATGTATATTTTTTTAAGCCAGATAATTACGGACTTATTTTGAAAGATTCAAATTATATACTTCATATCCTCCAGTAAGAAAAAAAGGAGGAGGGGAGAAAATCAGTTGAGTTTTTTTTTCTTGGTTAGAATTTGTTTTGTTTTTTGTTTTGATTTGTTTGTTCAAGCATAAAGACAATTAAAACTAATGTAAACAAAAAGGAAATTATTGAGAGTTTATGGGTAGTTCTTGGAGCTGAAGGAATACCTGAAGAACCAAGCCCAGGGAAACGGGATCCCGACTAGCTCCTTGCACCTGGGCAGCAGTCTTATGCTCGTTTTCTCAGGGAACCCCACTGCGATTAATCAGCTCCAACATTTTTCCCTCTTGGCCCTTGCACTCACGTTCCAAAGTCCCAGCAGGAAAGTTTGAATGATCTGGCTCCCCTGGTGAACATTGGTGAGGAAAGGAGGAGATATATTTCTCTGCAGTCCCAAAGATTGCACCCACGAGAGGTGATATCCCAATAAGAAATTGGGTGCTATTCTCAGAAGAAGGGAGAGTGATTGTCAGGCAGTAAAAACCAATAAATATCTGCCACAAAATCCTTTAAGTACAATATGCTTATATTGTAACCCTTTGTGAAAAGGCTGATTGCATGAACTACTGAAAAACCTTGCTTATATTCATTAGAAATTTTTTCTTATATATTTTATTTGTACATTATTAATAATGAGTTATGTTTTGAACTTAGAGGAGAATGTGTGTGTGTGTGGTTAGAAAGGGTAATAATTTTCATAGAAGTCGGAAGAGATCTATCATTCCAAAAGAGTTTCAGCTATGATGAGAGCTCTGATTCCTGACTATTTAACAGAGAAAAATAACATAATAGCAGACACTTACCTAGTTCTTTCTATGGTCTGGGCACTATCAGAAGCACTTTTCAAATTTTATTTTATTGAAGAAGGAAGAAGCCACAAGGTGACTATATGTGCAATCTTTCTTTCTTTCTTTCTTTTTTTTTTTAACTAATTCTAACTTTAGTCCATCTATCAATTGGTCAATGATTTGCTTCTCGTCTTTGGAGTTGATCCAAACATCCCCAAATGGATCCAAAGTTCTATTCACAGAACAAAATTCTGTTCAACAATGATCTTTACACATTTTTAGTGAGGATAAAAAGTCTGACCTTATCAGGGATGGTTTGATTGTGTACCCACACAACAAATAGAGAATAAGTGTACCACACAGGGATTGTCAAACATGTTGACCCAAGAGCTCCTAAAGGCATAAGAGACAGTCTCTTCAACCCCTCATGCCTATTACTGCAAGACAGAGAGGTGGGGTGAAGAAGTAGGTGGTGGCTGCAATGTAGGGAAAAAGTCCCATGGGACAAGTTGCAAGTCCAACTGTCCTCTTCTATCTTAAAGTTTTAAGCAAGTGTGGAATTCTATTCTACAGTATACCCTTGTTTCCTCCAATTTAAAATAAGTATTCAAAACACTCATATACCAAAAAAAACTTAAAGTGGAATTACAACTCCTTGAAGAAGGCTCCTGTTCTTTTTGGTTTCACATTTTTCTCCCTAATACCTTGAAGTATGTTCATGGTTTGGGAATCACAACTGGAACCTTTTCTAGTCCAAGCTCTCTTCCATTCCCTAACACTTCAACACTCAGCAGCGCAGTCTTCAAGTATGACTGGAAGTAGTCTCTGAATGGAAAGCAGCTTCATATGTGTACCAAGTCTTATCAAGTAGTGTTTTTACTAAAGATTCTGTCATTAATGCTAAAATCTTTAAATTATATTCTTTTATAGTACTTGAACCTATTTTAAAAAGTTGAAAAGTTTGAATTATCCTATTTACTGTTACAATTTACTTTATGCTATAAATTTATTGCTGTCTCTGGTGAAAGCTATAGTAACACTGCTGCAAGTGCTTTAAAAATAAATTCTATCGATTAACAGTTCAAGACATGTTGGATACCCAGCTGAATTTTAGTTATGAGGAGGATGTGAAAAGGTTCCTGTCAAGGGGATGTCAATTTGGCTCCAAGAGGCAGACTTTTCTGACAGCTTCTGTACAAAGCAGGGGTCACTGAGTAACTGCCCCTGTTGGTTAGTAATTGACTCCGACAGCACTGAAAAGTTGAGGGGAGAGGATGTGCAAAGAGTTAATGAGAAGTTCAAGGAATACAAAATGTCCAGGAAGCAGGAAAACTGACAGGCACACAGTGGAAGGAACATTGTATCTGCCTAGTGACCAATTCTTTCTTATTTGGCCAAAAAAGGAGTCACGGGACTAAAATGTACTAAATAGATGCCAACTTTGAGATGCAACAAAGACAGGCAAAACTGGAAGATTTTGCTCATCTAGTGGTAGGAATACCTGTATGTCAATTTAAATGGTAGTTATGCTGTAGAGGGATATATGTTAAATGCACAGAGAAAGCAACTAAGTATACATTCATTCATTCACACACAGCTCATTTTTGTTTATCAAGTTACCAAGCATTTTACCTTGCATATATTTGGGACTCAGCAATCCCCTCATTCATTCATGCAACATATACAGCATTTATTAAGCACCTACTGTATTCTGGTGATCAGAATTCAGCAGTAATGAAACAAAGCCCCTCATGGAGCTTATATTCTGGTATCATCAAGATGATTGCATTCTCCTGGCTGCAGACTGGGGAATCTGTGAACACAAAAGGTAGTCATCAAGTGCCCAGACTCTGGAGCCTGATAGCCTGGGTCTGAAAGTATACTCTGCCACTTCTAACTGTGTGACCTTGGGCAAGTTTCTTAACTATATTGGGCCTCATTTTCTTCATCAATAAAATGGGAATATAGTGAAGTAATACGTGTGCTTACATATCTACATACGTTAATATAAATGCTCAGATCAATGTTTGGCACTAACAAGCACCGTATAAGTGTCTGGTATTGTTCTGATTAAAGGAAATTTATGTAAATTTAACTCATGGGTAAATAGTCCTCAATTATAAAGAATGGAGACCAGGAAATCAAGACAATAAAACTTGAGGTGCCAAATGCACCTCAATGGATTATCAATGTTTGTATTATTTGTTCAAAGAAGATTGTAGAAGTCAAGAAAGAACATAACTCAATGGTCAAGCTAGTTAACTATGTCTTTGGCTTTCAATTTTCTTATCTGTGAAGATGTGATAAAAGGCCCCCTTGATAGGGGCTCTATGAGGATTGTGGGAAATGATGTGTGCAAAATGCTAGCACAAGGCCCAGCTGAGAGTGAGCATTTCTTAAATGTGGGCTATTAAAGTTGTAACCTGGTTGTATTGAATTGATATCATTTATTTAGATGGTTTTTGCCATTGCATTTCAATTCAAAAAAGATTTGAGGAAGCTTTCAATGAGAGCATTTCTAAAAACCATTAATCACCGGCCTCGTAGAAAAACAGAACAAAACACTGGAGTGCTCAATCAAATCAGGTATCTTAAAGATCAATATTACTCCATTAGAAAGGAGATCCTTCCAGTAAGTTTTCTGAGTCTGTAGATCTCAAAGTCTAGAAAAAATTGAGAGATTGTCCAACTAGTTAAGTTTATAAAGCAGGATCAGACATAACTAAACTGCCATAAATTTACGCTTGAATTACATCATGATATATATTCAATACTCTTTATTGATAAATTTTTGTATTTTTGCATCTGTCTTCATAAATGAAATAGACTTTTTTTAACTTTCCATATTTCTTTTGGTAACAAGATAAAAATTGGCTCACATAATGAGTTAAGCTTCTTTGCTTATTTTTCTGTTCTCTACAATGATTTTATTTTTAAGGTGATAGCATTCCTTATTCATTGAATTGTTAATATCACTCCCGCAACATCATCTAGGTCTAGTGTTTGTTTTTAGTTGTTATCATTTATGAATTCCATTTCTTTAACTGCTATTTCTTTAATCAGAATTTCTGATTAAAATTGGCATTTTTCTATTTGTGCAGAAATACAACTATTCATTTAATCAGATTTTCAAATTTATTACCATAAAATTACTCAATATAATCATTTCTAGTTTTTTTCTATATTAAATCAATAATTATTGACTCTTTTTTGGCATTTAATTTGAATTTCTCTTTTTCTTGATTATCCTTGCCTGAAGTTTATCTTAGTATTTTTTTCCAGTTTTATTGAGTTATAACTGACATGTAACATTATATTAGTTTAAGGTGTACAACATCATGATTTGGTGTATGTAATATTGCAGAAAGATTACCATAATAAGTTTAGTTAACATCCATCACCTCCCATGGTTACATGTGATGTTATTGATCGTCTCAAATTTTTGCTCTCAATTTTAATGATTTCTATCACTACTTTTATTTTTAACTTCTTATTTCTTTAGCTTTGGACCATTATTCTTTGTCCAGCTTGTTGAGTTGACCAAATTGTTAATTAGTTTCCCCAAAATTGTGCAAATCTGTAAATTTACTTCTAAGTACTGTTGTAAGTACCTTTCACAAAATTTGATATGTAGTACCATCAATGTCATTTAGTTCTAAAGGGTTGAGATTTCCATCATATTCCTCCCTGAGTTTCTTTGCAGCTCAAGGGTTCATTAATAGTTCCCAGACATATTTAGCATACACGTATTTGTTTTCCTTTTCTTATTCACTGGACAGGACTGAAGCTAACTTTGATGGTAAGCCTGTCTTTGATTACTATAGTTCTGTTCTAGGAGTGCTCCAGAATACAATGTCCAGACTCTTTGGACTGACAAAATCAAGCTTTACTACATAGAGAATGTCAAATGCTTTAAGAAAAACTGCATAACAAAAAAATATGACTTTTAAAATGTTCACATAAATTTAAGTAACTAAATGAAGGACAATTTCTCCCTTCTTCTGGAAGGAAAATATCTAACGTTTCCGCACTAGCTTTGGTCAAGATTTCAAAATACTTTACTGAATCTGGAATTGATAGACCATATTATTTTGGTGAGAAAAACAATGAGATTCACAGAATCAGTAAGAATTTGATCAGGAGATAGTTTCGCAAACATATTTCATATTTTATCTTTGTGTTCATAGTCATAAGGAGGCATGAATGTCAAAGAGGAAAAATCTTGAAGACATTTGATTTAAAAAAATTTAAACGGCTTCACTCATCTTTTTGGCTGCAATCTGCTAAGATTCACAAGATCAATATTGTTCTCCATGAAATATATTTCTTTTTTTGAGAATCCGTTTATTTTTATAATACTAGCATCATTTTAATGCTAAGCAAAACTGCTTTAATGCCCCAGTACTACATAAGAGAAAATGTTGTTCTAATGCCATTAGAGCATTTGATTACCACATCCAGTAGATATTGGATGTACTAACAGATTATTAAAAGTAAGCAAAGAAAATTGTAAGAAAAAATAAAAATAAAACTATGAGGGGTTTTAATTTATCAAATTTTTGCATCAGTGTACTCACTAGAAAACAAAACAAAACAAAAAACAGATATCAAATCAAGAGTTGCCATTTTTTACAGCATGATCATCCTGATGCATTCTTAGCGGTGAAGAAAGATTTATGCTAAAAAACAAAAATATAATTTTTTCCTTTAAATAGTTTGGTTTTCTACTGAATTCCATCTGAACTGCGAAGTTATATTACAGTCTCAAAAAGTGCACTGGTAAATAAGTCATTATTATCAACTGGGAGATGTTCCTGAATCTGATGTGGTTTCAAAATACTAAAAATATTAGTCATAGCTTTGGTGATGACAGTCTTTGTTGTGCCAGATTTCCATAAGCAAGTAAAAACATAACAGGTAAGGATGGCATTGAAAAAAAATGTAACTTGGCTTGAAGGTATGCTGGTACATTTATAACAAATTCTGACTCATTATTTGAAGAATATAAGGGAAACTTCCTTTTATTTTTTATTTATTTTGTTTGTTTTTTATTGCAGTAACATTGGTTTATAATATTATATAAATTTCATTGTTAGATATTTCAACTTCTGTGTAGATTACATCATGTTCACCACCCAAAGACTAATTACAATCCATCCCCACACAAATGTGCCTAATCACCCCTTTCACTCTCCTCCCTCCCTTCTTCCCCTCTAGCAACCACCAATCCAATCTGTTTCTATGTGTTTGTCATTGTTTTTATCTTCTACTTTTCATTGAGATCATACAGTATTTGACTTTCTCCCTCTGACTTATTTCACTCAGCATAATACCCTCAAGTTCCATCCATGTTGTTACAAATCACAGGATGTCATCATTTCTTATGACTGAGTAGTATTCCACTGTGTATATATACCATATCTTCTTCATCCATTCGTCCTTTGATAGGCACCTAGGTTGCTTCCAAGTCTTGGCTATTGTGAATAATGCTGCAATGAACATAGGGGTGCGTGTATCTTTATGCGTTCGTGTTTTCAAGTTCTTTGGAAAAATACCCAGCAGTAGGATAGCTGGATTATATGGTAGATCTAGTCTTAAGTTTTTGAAGAAACTCCATACTGTTTTCCACAGTGGCTGCACCAGTTTGCACCCCCGCCAGCAGTGTATGAGTGTTCCCTTCTCTCCACATCCTCTCCAACACTTATTGGGAAACTTCCTTTTAAAAGTAGTCTCTTGCCTTAAATGAAAGTTCTATTTCTCTCAATAGTTTGATAACACTGAAAAGGTAAATGCAGTTGATTTTGTGATTAAGTGTATTTTAGGATGTACCACCTGTTCATCTCAAATTATATTTATGACTTACTCCTCATCCCTGCCCCTACCTATCCCTCTATCTTTCTCTTTCTGTTTCACAGAAAAAAGTATGACACCAGCATCCAAAGGAATTCTCCGCCCATTTTTAATCGTCTGCATTATCCTGGGCTGCTTCGTGGCATGTCTGTTCATTTACATCAAGCCCACCAACAGCTGGATCTTCAGTCCAATGGAGTCAGCCAGCTCAGTGCTGAAAATGAAAAATTTCTTCTCCACCAAAACTGATTATTTTAATGAAACTACTATTCTGATTTGGGTGTGGCCTTTTGGGCAGACCTTTGATCTTACATCCTGCCAAGCAATGTTCAATATCCAAGGATGCCACCTCACAACAGACCGTTCTCTGTACAACAAATCTCATGCAGTTCTGATCCATCACCGAGACATCAGTTGGGATCTGACTAATTTACCTCAGCAGGCTAGGCCACCCTTCCAGAAATGGATCTGGATGAATTTGGAATCACCCACTCACACACCCCAAAAGAGTGGTATTGAGCACCTGTTCAATCTGACTCTGACTTATCGCCGCGACTCAGATATCCAAGTGCCTTATGGCTTCTTGACAGTGAGCACAAACCCCTTCATGTTTGAAGTGCCAAGCAAAGAGAAGTTAGTGTGCTGGGTTGTAAGTAACTGGAACCCTGAGCACGCCAGGGTCAAGTATTACAATGAACTAAGCAAAAGTATTGAAATCCATACCTATGGGCAAGCATTTGGAGAGTATGTGAATGATAAAAATTTGATTCCTACCATATCTACTTGCAAATTTTATCTTTCCTTTGAAAACTCCATCCACAAAGATTACATCACAGAAAAGCTCTACAATGCTTTTCTGGCTGGCTCTGTACCTGTTGTTCTGGGGCCATCTAGGGAAAACTATGAAAATTATATTCCAGCAGATTCATTCATTCATGTGGAGGATTATAACTCTCCCAGTGAGCTAGCAAAGTATCTGAAGGAGGTTGACAAAAACGATAAGTTATACCTTAGTTACTTTAACTGGAGGAAGGATTTCACAGTAAATCTTCCACGATTTTGGGAATCACATGCATGCTTGGCTTGTGATCATGTGAAAAGGCATCAGGAATATAAATCTGTCGGTAATCTAGAGAAATGGTTTTGGAATTAAAGTTTTTCATCATTTGCACACTTGGCAAATTATTTTGATGAGATATTATTCAAGTTTTGTGGATGAAAAGAGAGACAACATTCCGCTTTTGTGTCACAATTTATTTTTATCACTCTCTGTTGGGTAACATGTATATTTTGATGGAGATTTTCAAGAGCTCAGCATTAGCAATCATTCCATTTGGTTTTAAATTATCTTGTATATACCTAATTATGTGTGCTGAAAAATAATTTATTCTTTGCTATCATTCGTAAACAGTTTTTTCACATTTTTGTAGTTGTTTGCAATGTAAGTTTGTGATATGATTATTGTTTCTACATTGATCAACTGTTTAATCTATTTGGGAAATGAAGATGCACATCTTAAAATATGAGATATTTTCACTAGATAGTATAATCTCTAGTTCCAAGTTTGCATAATGTAACAAAGGAAAAGTGTTTGCAATTGAATTCTAACCTCTTTGACTTCGAACTTGAACAAAGTGTATAACTGTCTCTATTTGATCTATTTTTTACCTGTTTACCACATTTGTTTAGGCAGAATTATTCCTATAGTGAATAAAAAAGATAGTGAAGCAGAACTGTGATATTCAGAAAGCTATTAGACTTCCCATTTATTTTCACTAAGCTTACTCGCAAATGTAGCTACTAGTTCTCATGATCTTAAATTAAATTATTCAAGTGTTTTAAAATATCCAATTTTTTGAGAGTTTTAGTACCTGAGAAATAATCCTAATAACAGTTAAGGAAATCTAAGGCAGTTCTCTTCCTGATCCTGATAACACATTATTATTAAAAAACAAATAATTTCCTCAAATAACAAAGGAAAAGGATATGTATAGTTACAAATCATATTTATAAATGGTACGTTTATGTACAACTTTTAATAACATATCAATTTAAAATATCTTTTCTGAAGCCCTAATATTTAAAACAGTATTTATTTTGCTATATGGAGAAATAAATAGATATAACATTTGATAGGTTTGTTCTATCATTTAAAAGAACCTAAACGAAATTATCAAGGTGTTAGAAGATGTGGGAGTCTATAGGAAACACACAACGCTAACACAGAGTAAGATCTCAATGCATATTTGTTGAATGAATAAATAAATGGCATTGAAAGTCATGGAAAAATTTTTGTTTGTTTCAATGAAGTGACAGTTCTAGCCTAGAGGTACTAACTGGAGATGACGTTTCTTATTCCATTTTAGCAATTATTCACATATAGTACACTGCCCTCAGGGTTTTACAGAACCAAAATAAACTTATCATTACATTAGGTTTTTGGAGAATTTATCTCTGAACTTGCGGTTGCTTTATAGCATTTCTCCTCCATAAGGGTTAGGGGCTGGATGTAAGCAGAGAATAGTAGGTGAGAAAAGATGGGATTCTAAGAATTCTTCAAGGAAAGCATTCCCCCCAAAAGTCTTTAATGACTTTATCCCATTCAGGCCAAAAATCCATCAGAAGAATCAACATGTTCTGATGACATCCATTTGTAGAGAGGGGCAAATTTCAATTCAGTAAGGAGACGTGTCGAACAATCCAGACTCTTTTTTTGAGGGAATGAGATCTCTGGAGCACCCAAAGGATCTGAGCAGAGGAAGATCCTTGTATTGGGTGGAGAATTGTTTGATCCTCAGGTTTATTTCTTTACCCACGATTGAACAGGGATGCTGTGTCAGGTAATGTACTAACCAGAGATAAAGATGAACAAGGTACATACTATCACAGCCTTAAAGGAGCTTCCAGTTAAGAGGTGAGGTACATAAGAGCTTCCTCTGAGTCTGTGTTTATGCACATACTACTCTCAATGGAGTTTATATGAGTCACCACTGATTTAACAAAAATAAGACAGCAAATTTCCCCAACTGCTTAGCTATTTGACATGTTTCTGAGCTGCAAACTTTGTTACTCACTTGAACCAATGTAGATTCCCTTCATGTTATCTGTTCTAACCACACTGCATTAAGAAATAGTATGTCTGTGTGGATGCCCTCCCAGATAAGGAAAGATCTCCACATGATCTTTTATTTCTCATGTTAAAATAATCAAATTCATACATTTACTTTGTTATTTTTTGGCCTATGAAAAGTATAAGGATCTGAAGAGGATGTATTGCCAACAAGTTTAGAAAGTACCTGCTTTTCTGAAAGCCGAAAAACATTCAACGTCATGACAACCTGCCTTTCTGTGGCAGATGCTCATGATTTCCGAGAAGTAAGAAATCTGAATCATTGTCTCTATTATCAGATTCGAATTTGGTTTCTTTCTTAGACTTTGACTATAATCACATGCTGATAATATGATTCAAGCCAAGGCAATAATATTAAGTGACTAACTGGCACCACTGTATATTGAAAACCCATTACCGAGTCCCAGAAGAATGTTTTCTGAGTTTGAAGTGCCAAAATGAATGAGGTAACTTCAGTTCTGGGGCCATTGATCAGTGAGTTTTAGGGCTAGAAGGAATTATAACAATGTTTACAAACCAATCCCTTTATTCTATTTATGAGTTAACTAGATTCAGAGATAATATTTATTCAAGACATATGTTGAGACGCACCCACACACTCACACACCCCGCAGCTAATGACAGCCAATATTAGAATTTAAGGCTCTTATCTTTCTTAATCCTGCATTCTTGTTCATTGTATTTCTCACTTTATCATAGAAGTACATCTCAGTTCCTACAAATGTGAATGCCTTATAGGTATTATTAGGGCCTGTAGAATATTACACTCTATGTGGAGGCATTCTGACCTTTGAAAAGGTATAGAATAAACAGAACATCAAATTTATTAGCATTCTTTCTGGTTTAGATATTTTAGAAGTTGAGCTTTAGGAGAAGGAAATGGATTTTCAATACATTTTAAATGCAGTACTTGAATGTATTGAAATGCAACCCTCAAGATGCTGTATGGTTCTCAGCTACTCCTTCAATAAATCCTGTGGATTGCAATTCTTTTTAAGGATATCATATGGTGAAAGATATTGATTTGACAAAATTGGCTTGCTGCTTGTTATAAAAACAATTATGCCAGGGGACAGATTGTGGATATAAAAAAGAATAGATTGTTTAAAAAGTTTTATTTCAAAATATCAAAAATCTATTACCTTCAATGGGCTGAATATTTAAATATTAATTATTGTAGGCCTTACTAGTAGGAATATATGAATATTAGTTGTTATAGGCTTTATGAGTAACAAAATACACTGAATTCTCCATATCCAGCAGTATTACAGTCTGAAAACAAAAGACATGACAGTCACATTTTATGATAGCCATAAATTTGACAATATGAAGTAGAAACAAAAAAATTATCTTAGTGGGAAACCAATATCAGCTTAAAAATTTTATATTTGCTGCATGAGTCCTTACTATGCTAGAATGTACAGAAACGTTTTCTGTTGTGAGGGCTTAGAAACCTCAGAGCATTTGAGTGTAAAGTGACAGAATATTTAGGAATTGTTTACTGAGCCTTTAAATTCTTGCCTCCAGTTTGAGGTTAAATACGGAAAGAATAGGAACCTATACTGTTGATATGTTTTGCCTGCCTATTTTCAAACTAGATTCCATGAGTCTTAAGGTAATCACCTAGAAAATGTCTGCATGAATTAATGTTACCAAAACAAGGTTTAGGTCCTTACATTATGACTTAGTGCTTAACCATATCTTTGAGTTCCCTTGAACTCTGATCTCATTTAGGAACTTTTTAACAAATTAATTATAATCAAGCTGTTAAATCAAGCTTCAGGATTTAAAAGATAAGCACAGCGCACAACAGAGAGGAGGATCTAAAACTAGGTGTTGAATGAATAAACAAATTGCATTAGAGGTTATGAAAAATATTTTTTAAGTATGATAACAGTCCCAGTTTATTGGTACCAGCTAGAGATGATATTTTATATTCATTTCATTGGTCGGTTTGCTGCCTAGATGCGAAAGGAAGGCATTGTATGTCCTTCCAGACTTACTGCGTTCTAAGACCCCCTAAGAAGTAACATTTCAAGAAAGATTAGAAAGGATTTGGAACATGTTAACATTCTATTCAAATATTAATATACCAACTGTTTCTAATAGGAAAGACAGTAAGTATTTAACAAGAATATAAAGTTCAAGCACTGTGAAGGGCACATATTTATTACCAAACTATGCACGAAGAGAAATATAATTTCTTTCCTCCCTAACTGCACTCCTTTGTATTGCAATCAGTCAATTAAGAGGATATTTTTTTCTAGATGTCTCTCATCTAGAGATTTTGTAGCATTTTGCAAATGGGTAAGCTCCACTACCATCCAAAGTGTTCTCTGTCTCAGTAATTCATATTGAATGTATCTGTAGTCATAAGCATTGTATAGAACAATCAACAGAACATAACTGAGAGAGAGCCTGCTAAACCAGAAATGTGAATACTGCTAGGCTGGGTTATGGGTTCAACAAACCATAATTTTGAGAAAGCCGCTTAACTTCTCTGGACCTTGTTGTTTGTAAGATTCCTTCTAGCACTATTACTCTCTCATCTAAGATCTAAACTGATATATGCACATATTTGCAAATGAAATTTCAGTGACCATCTCAAAATAAGTTTTTGGAGGTAAATATTCCAAACAGATTTCCCTCTTCTTTTTCTGAATAGACTTTTAAAGTATAAAACTGATTATTTAACCTAATATGTGGAGAGAACCTAATCCAATGCTTGGACTATAGCAAGTCCTCAATTAACTAACTTTCCTCCTCCAACTCTTTCCTACTCTTATTTCCCTACCTGCATCCTCCGCAATTCATGCGCTCACTGCTCACTGAGACCTTAATTGCTTGCAGAAAACCAACCCACATATTGGCTTTATTTTAAAATATTGTAGATATTTTTAATACCATCCAGATTCTTACGACAATAATCTAAAATTTTTTATTGATGCAAAAATTTCAGGGAAACAGTGGAGGCACATAGTCATTCCCCAGATGACAATAAAATGGGGAGTATGATTTGAATACGCTAGATTAAATACGTCTAGATAATTTAGTTATTTTTGAATTCATGGTTAATATATATTTATGCATTTGATTTACTTTAAAAATGTTTTGAAGAATTTAAAAAGGACCTCTGCAACATCAACCACCTTTCCTCAGTGTGACTGAAAGCCTAGTTCCTGCTTCTTCTGACCTGGAATCACCAAAAGTCTTTATTAACAATACCGGTTTCTGGGCCCTGCTCATTCAGTTAGAATCTCTTGAAATAAGTCCAAACAACCATGCTTTTAATACATTTCCTAAGTTAGTCTGTTCCATACTATAATTTGTGACCCATCCTAAGCCAGCAGTTCTCAAACACACATATGTCTTTGGGACTTCCTGGATCGGTTGCGTAAGAATCTTTTGAAAGAGTGTTAATAATACACAGCTTCTGATTCTCTGGGTCTGAGATGAGAGCTGGAATCTGTATTTTAAAAATCTCCCCAGATAGTTCTGATGTGCTGTCAGGTTTGAGGTCTATGTCTTCGCCACCCACTAAATGGGAAGTATTCTATTACTCAATATATACAAGTTATCACCTGGAATCTTCCAGAATATGTCAGTAAAGTATTCCTCTACTTCAAGATCCAAGACATTCTCTATGCCTATTATTTCATGCATAAGCATAATGCTGACTGACTAATCTCTTCATCTGGGGCAGGTGATTTACAGTCTCCAGAACCTCTTTCAATTATTGAGTGGTTTATAGCAGTATTTCTCAAGCCTGGATGCACATCTGAATCACCGGTAGAGGATTTAAAGCTGCAGATGTCCAAACCCCATCTCCAGAGACCTGATCCAGTTGGTCTGAGAGAGGCCCCAGAATCAAACAGTTGTAGAGGTGCCACAGGTGATACCAATGTGGGGCCACCTCTGGGAACCACCGGTCTACACAGAACGCATGAGCAGTTCTTGGCCTGGAGGAATTAATAGGATAAGAAGAGGTTATATATCTTAAAAAAATACCTCTCATTCTCTTTTTAGCTTCTAACGACATGTTTGCATTTTGCAATGTGGAAGACTGGACTACACAATTAGTAGAATCCTTTATAACCACAAAATCTTATGCTGCTGTGATCTGCTTATCCTCTCTACGGGTTTAAAAGACCTCTTCCCCAGGTCCCAAAGTCCTTGCTTGGTGGATGGAAACATAGCTTGCAATTGGGATATAGCAATGAGCTATAGCACGTGGATTCTTGGTGACCACAGATGTAGAATTGAACCCCAGCTCTGCCACTCACTGTGTGCAAGCGACTTGGCTTCTCTTAGCCTCAGATTTTACATCTGCAAAGTGGAGGCAGCTTATTCCTGATGTGTTTCTTGTGAGGACAAGTGAAATGACATTTAAGTGACTAGACAATGTGTTCAATTAGTATCATTTGTTATCATAAAAGATCATTGTGCGGAACTCAAAACTATTTCTGAAATTTCAGTTCTAAAATTCTGAAAACACTAAGCAGACAGCTTATACGAATCATTGCAAATTTAAATAAGCCAAAGAAATGTTCTTCAGGAAAAGAGAAACAAACAAATATAGTGTGGAAGCATGCACTTGTGTCTTCCATAATTACTAAGCAAGGAAGGGGTATGGGGAGCTGACAGTGGTAGCACATGGGCATTATTGGCATTACTGAACACATAAACCATTTCTGAAAATAATTGGAACACAAGCAGGCCTAATTTTCCCTCACCATTATAAGCAATCAGTAAATTAATAGTCAATTTAGCTTATTATCAGTTGGTATAGCTTATGTCACAGAATGCAGTAGCAGGAAGATCCCCAGAGATCATTTTCTGGTAAGGAAAAAGGCCTAGAAATATTCAACAACTTGACTTACTCCATCACTTCAGTTGGTCCACCAGCTTAGTCACAGAGCTACTGAATGATGTAAGTTAAGAAACAGAATCAAGTCTCCAACTACTTTTCCTAAAGTTAAAAAAAAAGCTAAAGCTTACTTTTAAAATGTTAGGGTACAAATTCAATAAATAGGAATATATTTGTTTGGTGGTACAGAAATAAAATAATTCTTAGCCAGACTGTGATTAAGACTACTCTAATTGCTAATTGCATAATAAATACGGGTTTGACAAGAGTAATCTCAGCTGTTCATATGCACAATTTCTAAGTTGTACTGTAATGGAAAAAAAAAGTAAACATAAGGAAAATTTTTAAATTTATGTGTGAGTAAATAAATCATATTCAAAGTAGTATTTTTAAGTAGCTCCTAATCGTCTCACTTTAAAGAGTATTAGAAATGTTTATTTCAGATACATTAGAAAACTTCAAAAATCGATTATTTTTCTGAGTTTTCTGGCAACCAAATTGTTAAATTTGTTGTGTATGTAAAGTATGTTAAATTAGAGCTGGCTAGAATTGCATTATGAAAAACAAATTTTAGCTGAAAAATTCTAAAAGTGCTTTCTACAGAAAGGTATTTTAACCATGGCGAATCTTTATACACATGGCTGCATTCCATTTTGATTAATGAGCGTGCAGGAGAAAGGCAGGCTCAGCAGAAACGGTACCCAGACTAAATTAACCCAGTACTACTCATTATGCAAGAAATATGTGCCAGAGTTACCATAATGCATCCCCTGATCTCAGATTGGCCTCATTAGCTACCTTCAGTCCCTTAGATGAGACAATCCTGGAGATGCCATCTTCCAAGGCGAGATTGCCAGAAGAGAGCTCACTATCATCTAGAACAGGATATGTGTCTACAGGGACTATAATGAGCTTAGGCCTTTCACATACTGGTTTTCTTTTTCAATAGGCCTTGAACCAACCAAGAATATCTGGTTGTCTATGTAAAACTCGGAGCAGTCCACATTTTAGATAACAGATGACCTATCTTAAATATTTTACATATTATTTTAAAATAATCAATCAAAGAACAAAGACTATCATACTTGAGACCAGGTGTTTACTACAAGGAAAAGAAAAGTCAGCTTGCAGATGCTCTACATTCAAATCAATGAGAGCTCTTGCCCTGGAACACTAACAGGTTATGTGGCATTGGAAATGGAGATAGGAAAAAGGAGTGAAAATAATGACACCTTTTTTACTCTTAAATAAAAAGTTTAAATCTTTAGAGCTATCAGCATGATGGCAGCCTTCAAAAACAATATATTTAGTTTTGTGCTTTTTTTCCCCTCCTTTTTTTTAAGGTTAAGTTTGGTAGGGGTCAGGGTTAGTGGAGCAATTAAGACAATATAAAAATAATATTTCCATAAATCATGCGTAAGATGAAGGTAAGAAGTAATGTTTGCTGGAGGAAATGCAACTGGTCAAAACTATTTGAATGAAATTATTGAGATTAATCATCTTCATTGGAATAATGTCATTTTTTTCTGAATCCAAAACAACGTTGTATGTCATGGAGATTTTTAAAGGGAAAAAGAGCTAAGTCTGAATGTAGATTCAAGTTCACAAAGCTGCAGCAAGGAGAAAAGTGGTGACAAGAAACACAGAAAGAGCAGTAAACTAAGTTCTAGTTTACACAATCTATAGTACAATTCACTAGCTTTTCTGGGCCACAGATTTCTCATTTGTCAACCGAGTGTGGTGGACTTTACATTAGAATCACCTGGGAAGTTCTTCATAAATCTTGATTTGTTGATTACACATTCTGGTTTAATTACCCTGGCAAAGGGCACAAGCTGTCACATATTCTAGAATTTTCCTTCTTTTCTTCCTGCTCCCTTTCATGGGGCCATGTTGATGCTCTGCGACCCGTAAGAAAAGGGGTAAAGAAAATTAACAGGCAATTTCTTTAGGAGCTCTCATGAAAGGGTTGCTAAAGAAGGAAGCTAGGATGGAGTTTTACAAAGGAAGAGCAGGAACTTTACCTGCTTCCTCTGATCTCATTTCCTCAAGAACACACATAGGGACACACATATGCCTAGACCTTTTATATGTAGTGAAACTTTGAACAAAACAACATACACTCAAGTAAGGAAGGTCAAAGCTATCATGCTGAAAGAAAATGTGCCAATTCTAGCCAATATGTCAATTGTAAGGGTCAGTAATCCATAAATTATTTGGATGGTAATTGTGTGTTTTAGTAATGTAATGTGATTTTGCACTATTGTATTGTCATATTTAAGAAGACTCTTAAAAACACCCTGAAACCTAGATGCCAAATGTACAGTTTATAAGTTCATGTTATTTCTGATAAGGATTTAACTGCATTGTGCTAATAGTTGTTTAATGCTATTAACTTTCTGTATGTGTATTATTGCGATGCAGACCTGATAGGGTCGTTGTAAGCACACTAATTAGTCATCTGAATTTTTCTAGATAAAATCACACATTGATCAGAAATCACTTTTCTACTTATTTTTTTGTAGAGTATTTTTCCACACTTGAAAAAACATGATTTTGTATCAAACATCAGCTTTTCTTTAAAATCTTATTTTAGTAGCTAGTGCATGTTTGAAATAAGATGTGTTAGAGATTATATGACTATATTAAGGTTGTGTTATATTAGGTGAAAAAAATGCATGCCGTTGATGAATCATGCATCTTTGGGGGGTTTACACTGCCAACACACACAGGCTTTGTCTCAATCCATGTGCATGATTCACATCCTTTCAAAAGTCCTCTTTACACTTCAGTAAAGTGAAAATGTTATTCTTAGTGCTACTGAGCCAATAAACAATGCTGCTTTGCATTTTTCCCTCACTTTGCAGCATATTGTAGTAAATTTTTCCCTAAAATTTTCTTCCTGGAGTTTCTTGTTGGCAATAAAATACAACAAATAAAATCATTTGTTGGCAAATGATACAATTTACTGTACAAAGCAACTTACTATTATGAAGCATGAAGATGTGAAAAAAACCATCTTAATCCGTTCCATACTATGAACACAATATTCTGGCAGCTTTTTCTACAATCAAGAACGGTTTGGGTTTTTTTTTTACACTGCCAAAATCAGTACTACTGCCAAGGAGGATTAAAACACTTGAGGCCAGGTCTTCACAACACTAAACTGGGCGATAACGTAGAACATTCAGGCAATGCGGACAGCCAATCAGTGTCACTGGTGTAGGAAAAAGAATGTAAACCCAATCTTTTTCTGAGTAATGGGTAATCAAGAAAAAAATGATTGTATAAGAACTATGAATCTTGGCTGCAGAGACCAAGCCTCTGCCTGCTGATAATTTGCAGTAGTCTTTCCAAACAGAAATTACTCCATTCAATGAAGTCTTGTTTTTGTTTTTGTTTTGTGTTCTTTTTCAGAAAATATACTTGTGCTTTTGAAAGGGCTTAATTCCAAACAGATAATATGTGTGAACCAACGGCCATGCCTCAAATGAAATTAGTCATTCATCATAATACAGTAAGGCTAGAACATAGCACTTGGTGACTTAAAACGCCAAGATAAGCATTTACGCTGTTGGAAGGTAATTTCATTGCTAAGCTGTTAAACCAGAGGGGATCCTATTTATACATTTATTTATTTATTTATTTACAGAAGTTTGGTTCATTCAAGTTCAATTTTAACAGCTTCAGTGAAGTTAGTTTAATGGTAAGAAATGTTGACTTTCACTACTATTCCAAATGAAAATCAGGCAATTGAGTCTTGCTACATCCCGGAGTAAAGCATTAATCCAAATGATGAGTAGTCAGTTCTAGCAGTGTAGAGGCCAACTTTACCAGCCAGGATGTTGCATTTGTATGACATGCAGCAAACACTGATCTGGGCTCTTAGTTTGCTACCATATTGTTCCCTTTGTTGATTCAACCTGTGAATAACATAACATGTTATGGCAGCTAAGCAAATGTTTTAATAAGCCATGAAAGGCAAAATGCCATAGGGAATCTGTATATTCAGCTATTTGGAGAACTTGTGTTTTCCACAAATTAAACTGGAGATGTCATTTGAAATTTCCTTCCTTCAAAAATGCCATCGCATTGTGGATTCCTGCCCATTGATGTCTTTCCGGGCTTATAAATATATGGTGTTATTGCTACAGTTATAATTTTGTGAAATTTTGTTCAGCAATTAATAGTGACTTCAGCAATCTGTGTTAAAATCCCAAGGCAGAAATAAATGTGTAAAAGATTTGAGCCTATATGTGCAAGAAGAACTCTCTTTCTTCAATCATATTTCCTATACTCAGTGTTAAGTACTTCACTGATTCACCAAGGAGTTATTCCTTGGATGTGTAAATAATGATGTTCTTTTCAGGCCTAGTGAATTCCTGTACTGTGACTATTTAAAATAAAAGAATTCAATTTAAATGTGCAGTAGTTAGTGCTGGTTATTTATAATGGTTACATTCAAAATCATTCACTTGAGAGATTCCTTTTCACTTACATGCAAATCTAGATTCTCTGTATATATTGAATTAAAATTTTAAAACCAAATAAATATATTTTACAGATTATGCATTCATTACAAATACCCAATCAAAAAATGACAGTCAGTGTATGCACACATGTAAACTGTTCTTCACTAGTTTGTTTCCTGAATCCCGCATTGTTTTAGTGGACTTGGGCTGCAATTAGGTCTTTAATGATTTGGGCTCATGGCGGGGAATAGGAGAATCTTTCCCACTCTCTTCATTCTGCCTGGATCCCAGCTTGAAGGATGCCTCCGCTTGCATTCTCAATTCTCTACTACTCTACGTGCTTTACTGATTGTTTGTATTCCGGCTAATAGACTCAACAGTGACCAATAGACTAAAGTCCCAAGTGTATATATCCATTATGGACTTCTCTCTTCAGCCATTTGCCTCTAATTTCCAATTGCCTATGTCATCTAACTTCTTGTAGACTCACTGCCTTGGAAAGCCCACTGTGAGGGGATTTCAACACCTAATTCCCCTCTAATCTTTCATTCACTTAATGGCACTAATACAAATTATGTTGCCTAAGTCAAAAACTTGGAAATCATCCTTGATTCTTTCTCTTCCTTTTCCCCACAACCACTTGACCATGAAATATCTCCCCTTTCTTCTAGCCTGCTGCTATTGCACCATTTAGTCAATGGCGCCTTCAACATTTCTTACCTAGACTAAAGCAATAACTACTTTTTTTTTTTTTGGTTAAAGATTGGTACCTGAGCTAACAACTGTTGCCAATCTTCTTCTTCTTCTTTTTTCTTATTCTTCTCCCCAAAGCCCCCTAGTACATAGTTGTATATTCTAGTTGTGAGTGCCTCTGGTTGTGCTATGTGGGATGCTGCCTCAGCATGGCCTGATGAGTGGTGCTACGTCTGCACCTGGGATCCAAATGGGTGAAACCCTGGGCCACCAAAGCAGAGTGTGTGAACTTAACCACTCGGCCAGGGTGCTGGTCCCGCAATAACTTCTTAAAGTCTTGAAAATCTACACTCTACACTGCTGCTAGTGAGAAAAACAGAGAAAAGGCGATAGGGAGAGAGAATTCAGCAATAGTCTTGATTAACCAGCAATTTTTTTCCTAAAAGACACACGTTTTATTATGGTTCCTTGGTTCTTCATTCAGAATGAATTCCTCATTTGGTAGCAAGTCATATACAGTTCTTTAAATTTGGCTTCTACCAATTTTTATAAGCTCTTGTTTGCTCCTCTCTTGTGATGCTCTGTCACACGTGCCCTTATGTGATAGTTCCCATGCCCATCCAGAACCCATGGAGTTTTTCTGCCAGCGAACCATCAGCATCCTTCGGCTATATTTAAGGGTCACATCCACTACGATGCAAAATATATTCCATATTTAAGGTACATTTCAGAGGGTTAAGGGTCAAGACAGCAGGTAAGGTGATCAGCATTTTCATTGAAGAAGAGAGTTGGCCTTAGAATGTTGAAATGAAAGGTCAGATTAAGGAGAGCTTGACACTCAAATTGATAAATGTAGACTAGGTTGGTTGGTTGGTTTGAATTGATTTATTCTGCAACGTGATATAGTCATTGAAAATTTATAAGCAGATGTACAATGTGAGCAAAACCACAAAATACATCTTTCGAAAGCTCTAAATCATTAAAAAATGGAAATTAGCACCATAACATCTCATTTACCATCATGGCCAATTCTAATTCCAATGAATAATGTCTTCCTTGAGCTGAAGAGAGGCAACGTGATGTGGTGGCTTGAAGTGTCTGGGTTCTGGAGCAGGATTGCTCCCATTCAACTTTCAGCTCTCTCACTGCCAAATGTGTCACCTTGGGAAGTTTATTTTGCCTCAGTTTCCTCCCATGGAAGACAGGAATAGTAGCACACCTTACTTATAAGATTGTCATGAAGATTAAATGAGTTAATACATGTAAAAGATTTACAATAGTACCTGACACAGTAAGCAGGCACTCAATAACTCTTAGCTATTATTTTAAAAGCAAGACAAATATTTTCCTAAACATCTTCTTTCAATTCTTCCAGTCTCTATTAAACCACCATGTCCTAAAAATATGTTGTTTTTGTTAAAACCTTAGATCTCCAAATTACTATTCTGTTGTTGGGTAGACAGAAAAAGTTGTTTTCATTATAGGGAAGAGTCAGAAAACATGACTGGATATATCCTAGTGACAGGTAAAATACTGAATTTTTGATATCCTAGTCTCAATAGTCAGGTACTTTGAAACAAAAAATTCCATATCGAGCAGCTCTGCTTTGGGACTTACCATATCTAAAAGAAGCTGGTGACAGTGTTAACCCAGAATTTGTCATACTGCAAGCAGTGTAACAACTTTCTTGGAGCACAGAACTGACCAGTAAAGACTGAAAACTCCTTTCTGGGTGGGCACTTCAGTTTTGCCCTCCTGGTCTTTTTTCCCTCTCCATCCATTTGCAGAGGACTTAAAAAAAAAAAAAAAAAAAAAAAAACTCAGAATACCTTTACCAATGGATCCATTGCCATAAGCCAGCAGGATAACAAACCCAATTCCCAGAAGCCAGCAGGGACATGAATGCCTACAACACACAGTTTAGTAAAAGAGAGCAAATAGATTATTCTGGAAGGTTCAGTGTCCCTCTGGGATTGCCAGATTCTGCCATAATATTAAATATTAAGTCCAAAAGCTTTTGCCAGACCAAAACTCAGGATTTTAAGTATGCAAACCATAATTACTTCAAGTAGAAATGCTATTTTTAGAGTTTATGAGCTTATAAGTGCAAGAAAACGTCTGCCTGACCATGTGGCCATTTATTAAATTTGTCGACATATGTTATTTATTTCAGTAATTGATCATGTTTGCAAACGATCACTCTGTATCTGAACACTGCATCCAGTGGGTCCCTCAAATCTGTCCCAAATTAGGCTAGTGTCAAACATTCATTCTTTCTGGTGCTTGTTGAATAAAAATTTGGTCAGTGTTCAAAAACATTTGAAAAATGCTTCACAAAATATTTCTTTTATGGAGATTCACAATGCATTTTCATATATTAAGGTTCCTGACATGTCCTTCCATAAAGGAGTGTGTTTACTTTTGTTTAATCCAGCACTTCTCAAATACTATTTTCTTACAGAAACTCTGGTTTTCTGTAACACTAATTTGCATCCCATAAAAGTAGTGGTCCATGTAGTACTCTGAAAAATGCTGCTCGAAGACCAGTTGCTTTTTGCTCTACCGCAACCTGGATTCAAGTGTCATAAGACACTTGAGTCTGATTCATTTTTCTCAATGCCTGCCCTTGCTGCTGGATTGCGATGTGGCCTTGCCTGGCCTGGACCCAAGAAACTGGAGTGGCTCTAGATTCGCTTTCCATTTTCATCCTGGAACTCAAAAGTCCTCTCTAGAGGAAACTTCAGCAAGCTGCATAGTCAGGATATCTGATCTGCTTCAGGATTTCTAGTCTAGACTCTCAGTTAGGATTATCCAACCCTCTTAATAATAGTTTGATTAGTTATTCTCCAAAACACCTGAGCCCACCCAATTCCCTCCTGAGACTACCTAATAACACTATATCCCTAATTTCTTATAGGAAATGACCATGAAAACTAAAAGCTCATCTTATCTTGCGATTTGTGAATGTTGAGAGAAAAAATACACTAATTCTGAATTCAGTTCAAAACACATTGACAACAATGAGTTCTATTAAGCAAACTTCCTGATCCTGTTTCTCCCCCTACACTCTCGTCATCTCCAGCCTCGAACATCTTTCACATGTGTCTTGTTAACATTAGTGAGGCAGGGCAAACTGGGAGAACCTGAGACCTAGAAACAGTTCTGCCAACTGAAGCAGGGCAGGTACTAGAGAAGTAGACTCAAGTTTTAAATAAAACGGAAAGATTATTCCAGTAAGCAAAGCATTATGTGATTTCCATAGGTTAGGGCAACAGGCAACAAGTGATAGTCCAGGGACAAGCAAATGATTAGAATGGGGCAGAAGGGCAAAGCAAATACATTTCTGCATGCAAAATACAGTTCCCAAACCAGGAGGCGGGAGATGGCATAGGAGGCAGGAGCAGATGTCTGGAAGAAGAGAGCGAATGGGGGATGACTGGGGTTCCATCCACCTAAGAGAAGGCTCGTGAAGAGAAGACTTGGTCTCCCCAGGACTTAGATGATGACGTCAGGAACTGAGGAGGAGACTGAAGAACTCACAAGCTCAGTGATGAGAATGGAGACCAAGGTGAGATTACCTTCGAGTCTTTGGCAAAGCTCCTAATTTGACCTGGCCTCAGTTTGGACAAGTCTCTGAGCTTATAGATTGTCCTCTAGAAGCCCCTGTATAAGAAAAGATGGCCCAGAAACTGAATTGCCTAACATCTCCTCGCTTAGCAATCTGGGCAAGTAATTTACATTTCTTGACTGTAAAGATGCTTATAGACCAGAAATTTACTCCAGCTAAACTATAAACAAATGATGAAGTGGTTTTGAGAACTATGTTGTAATCAACTCTCTTCAGATTAGATCTTTCTCAAAGAAATTCAATGTTCTTAATTGTTTACGTCTGGAGGAGAATTCACTCTGCTGGAGATATATTTTTACCCAAATAGCCATGTAAGAAATATGCAGGAAAGTGTTTATCAACAGCAAAATAATCTAGAATATTTACCAAACTTTTCTATTAAGAATTTGACACGTAATTTTCATTCTCTGCATTGAATAAACTTTAAGATATCTATTTTGAAAAATCTTTGTCTTCAAACTCAGCAGGAAGATAATTGTTTTCCTCACTTCTGGAGCAGGACAAAAGTAAACAGCATCAATATAGTAATTATTATTTTAATGTAAAATCACTCCAAACCATGTATTTTCTTTGTGTATGTCTGTGTGTATGTGGGTACAGGATAGTATTAATTTCTTAATTCAGCCTTTAAGAATTGCTTTTCCACAATTAAATTCTAAACACGTTTACAGCTTGTAAGGTGGCTATCCAAATTGACTTTTGAAAACAGTCAATCATCAGATTATATCTTCAATCAAATCTAGAAGTGAAAATGCTAATGTATTTCTCACCTAGTGTTTTAGAAAACACTAGAATCAGTGTTTAGATTTTCCAGTGGACGAAGCCACAATAATAAAATTTTGAATAAGTCTGAAATTTAGAATTCCCCAGTTTCAGCACCCTGGACCCTCAGTAGTTACTTAACAATGTGAACTACGCAGATGAAAACCTTTATTCTATCTAAAAAGTCAGAGTAGCCATTGATTTTATGTTATAGTATTTACTTGACCTGCATTATTCATAAAACTTTATACAGCTTTTTGCAATTAATCAAGTAAAACATAAAATTCACCATTTCATTAAAATAGATTAAGCAAGCATATTAATAATCTCTGTTGACACTATCTTTAGTTTTATTAAAGCTATTTTCTGATTTCCAACTTTAACCACGATGCATAAGTGTACATGCTTCTATCTAAGGCTCTAAATAAAGGGTAAGATTTTTTAAAACTGACAACTGTTTGTCAAATATATTTAAAAGAAACCCCAATTTCATATTGATTTATTGATCTGTACTTTTAAAATTTGAGAAGAATTTGAGACTTTACCAAGTTCTTTTGTTGTAATACAATTTGTGATTGAGTTCTTTCTGGAAAAAAATGCTAACGAGATAAATCAACAGGAGCTCAAGCAAGCCAAAAAGAGAACTTAAAGAAAGCATTCTAAAGAGTACCTTAGAGAACTCAGGCACCAGGACTCTTGGGCGTTTGGGACCAGGAGCGAGAAAACCTGTAGAAACTTCAGCAGTTCTCTACGGGTATGAGTTTGTCTTGTGAGAGTACAGGTGTCTGCATATGTGTCCTGATGTGTGGTGCTGTGTTTTTGTGTGCTCATGTGTATGTGTGCCTATCTGTGTTGTGTGTGTGTCATGGGAGGTAGTCTTTCTTTTCTTGGCTTCATGATTCACTCTTCTCTCTGGGCAGATAGGACTGCAGTGCTTCTCAGTGTACCTGGAGAGAGATGAAAACTCCTCAGTCCAAAGTACAACTTGGATCCAACCACATGCAGGCATTAACCAGCTGTTCCCTACTTAAGTTAGCCATCGCTTCTTCTGGTTAGTACTCGGAGATAAAAACTAATCCATCTGGACAGACTTCCTCTGAACAGCTCGTATATTAAAAATCTCTGTAACAGTCCTCCAAAGTTTGTATCCCACAGTGATACCAATAGCTCTTACTAAAAAATAAATCCTGTGGTCAAATATAAATGATAATAATAGTAAATATATATTGAGGGCTTTCACTAAACCAAGCAATGTTCTAAATACTTCACATGTATTATTTCATTTAATCTTTACAACACTCTAGTGCTGTACCATTAATTACCTCTATTTTTCCCAGCCAAAAAGTTGGGACACTGACCCAATGTTACGTAGTTAGAAAGTGATAGAATTGGGATCTGAGGCCAGGCCATCTGGCTCCAGAGCCTCAATGCTTAACCACCAAGTTCTGTTGGAAACACTTGGTTAAATAAGGTTGAACCAATGATTGATTGATTTTTGCTATAGAATTTCTTACTACTTTCAGTATCTTACTATAAATTATGAATATTCCCAGAGCAAGATATACCATCAAGTTTCCAAAAATTCTATAACCGTCAACTTTTTATTTTCATGGGGTACCTAAAGATAATAGTAGAACATTCTTTGGGAAATATTGATATAACTTGATTTTTATTCTGGATTAATAAAATAATACATAAGAAACAACTGAACCATAAGGAAAACTGAACAAAAATTAAGTGTATTTAATTTTGGTTTACTTTCAATTGGTTATAGAATTCTCTTAGATTCTAAAATTAATGAATGTGTCAACATAGGCAAAATCAAATTGTGTGCATACAACCAAATTTCTTAAATTATTTTAAAGAAATCATCACCAAAAAAAGAAAGCAGCTCATTTTCAGACAAACAAATGGAAGCAAAATGTTAACTAAGAAGTACTCCATGTATGGGACAGAATGCTCCAAGAATTCATATGTTTAAAGAAATAGGAACTTAGGAAGAGTATAATTTAGTTAAATTTTTTGATGATAAATTTATAATGAATTCAAAATGGAAGCTACAGTAGCAGTTTCTTTCCAGAAGTACTGTATGAAAGATAATCACTATCCCCTCTCACAAAACACTAATTTATTCATTCAGCAAACATTTACTTAGTGCCTACTGGATGCAGAGAACTGTCCTTTGCCTTTAGAAGATGGTAGATGGATAAGAGGCAAATTCTGTCTTCATATCTTTCATGATTTAACCTCAGGTAGATAACTTGTACATTCAGGGGAGAAATCATATTCCAAGGAAGCAGAAATGCACATGAGAAGATGAAGGAAGGCTACCAAAATGACATAGCATTTAAACTGGACAGGACAGGTATTAGGAAGAGAAAGGAGTGGAAGCTAAGAAAGAGAACAGAGTGACATACGTAGGTGCGGAGAAAGGGAAGTTCAGAAAAGAAGAAAAAAATAATTCAGTTTAATTGTAGCTTATGTCTGTGAACATACAGGGTTAATGGAAACCAGGGCAGAACCTCCTGGGGCAGAACCTACCAAGTAGACAGCGCAATGTTATGAGCGTCGGCTGTGACCCCTGGAAAATCTCGTCCAGAATTCAGCAGCAGTGTCTCTCAACCAGGAGCAATTTTACTCGCCAGGGGATGTGTGGCAATATCTGGAGACATTTTTAGTTGTTATAATTATTTTAATGTTGTATTTAATATTGTAATAATTTAAAAGATTTAAAGTAATACTACATTTAACTTTTAAGACAGTGACATAGCTGCAACACCCTGCTTATTGTCATTTATGGGGAAAAATATCATGACTTTCACTTTTGAACTCAGTAGGCTAAATATTTCACAAAAAGTCTTCTGTTGAGCACAACTAAAAAAGGTGGGTGAAATATAAGTCACATTCCAAAAATCATCAAATAGCTGAATGGTAAGGCAATAAAGGCCAAGACTCTGGAAAGGATGGGAATCCAGAGATTTTAACATGGCATTTGGGAACATTTTGCCTGGGGTATTATTTAATCATAAATTAGTCACCACCAAAAGCTGAGCATTTTATGCATGTTTAATATCGTCACTAGTCTTAGGTGACAAAAAGTCAGACTCCAGGCCCCATTACATGTGTAATCCCGCTAAACCTCACTGTCTGCTTTGGGTTGGGATCCAAACAGCGACATCCCAGGATTAAGATGAAAAGAAGGAACTGCCCTTGCAGAGACTGCAGGCAGGTCATCTGGGTAGACCAGAAAACTTCAAACTCAAATCTTAGTGTTAAGTTATACAGACTAACAGTGACCACAGAGGCCCAGCAGAAGCAATAAAAATCTTTCTTAAAAGAAGATAAATCATCCTGAGCTGTCACTTATTTCAGTAAATAATTTGCCTGATGCAATGGCCATTACACAAAAATAAATAGATGAGGCCAGCCCAGTGGTGTAGCGGGTAAGTTCCCATGCTCCAATTTGGCTGCCCGGGGTTCGCCAGTTTGGATCCACTTATTAATCCATGCTTGGCAGGCATCCCATGTGTAAAGTAAAGGAAGATGAGCATGGATATTAGCTCAGGGACCATCTTCCTTAGCAAAAAGAGGAGGATTGGCAGTAAATGTTAGCTTAAGGCTAATCTCCCTCAAAAGATAAATAAATAAAAATAATTTTAAAAATAAATAGACAAATGAGAAGACTAATCATGGATGAAAAGCCAGCAAAACCACCACTGAAAAGTCAACAGATACAGATACAACGGACCTCTGAGTTGAGGACACAAAGAGACGGAGTTGGTAGTCTGGAGAGGAAGGGGCAGCCGTATTTTACAGGGCAGAGTACCAAACAGGATAGAGCTGGAGAGAGAGAGAGAGAGATCTGCAGAAGGGCTCCTTTAAGTATTTAGCTGAGTGCTGATCAAAACATGTATGTGAGGAAATTATCTGAGGCCAGAGAAATCAACCTTAAAGGATTAGAGGAAACAGTTCTCGGAAATAATATAAGGCTGGAACTAGTTTGTGTTCCTATCAGAAAGAAGAGAAAAACTTTGAAATTCACAGGACTTTGAGTAGAATACTCAGAATGCATTGTCACAATAGGGGAAAAATTAGTCCTAGATTAAAGGATGCTCCCATTCTGCCTAACAATCCTTAAAAGCAAGTCTTGACAGAATCAAACTATTTCTAAGTAACCTAACTGTGTCCAAAACCAAGCTTAAGAGTATTTAAAAGAATAAAAACTATCTATTACCCAACAAGTATATAATGTCATGCATCAAATCAAAAGTTAAATACAAATTAAGCAGAAGAAAGTAAATAACAAAGACAGCAGAAATCAAATAAACAGAAAATGGAAGATTAATAGAGAAAAATCAATGAAACCAAAAACTGATTGTTGGAGGTGATTAATAAAATTGAAAAATCTCTGTCTAGACTAATCACAGGAAAAAGAGAGAAGACATACATTACCAATGTCAGAATTAGAGCAGTAACATGACTACAGATTGTACAGATAATGAAAGGCTAGTGAGAGAATAAACAATCCTACGTCAATAAATTTGAAAACTTAGATGAAATGTACAAATTTTTTAAAAGGCACACATTACCACAGTTCACTCAAAAAGACAGAAAGAACCTGAATAAACCAATATCATCTTCAAAAATTCAGTTTGTACTTAAAAACCCTTCTACAAAGAAATCTCCAGACCTAGATGGCTTATTGGCAAATTCTAAGAAACATTTAAGGAAAAAATAAAACCAATTCTACACAAATTCTTTCAGAAATTCAAGAGGATGTGTTGTTTTTCTTGATTGCGGGAATGGTTTTACAGGTTTCATATATCAAATCATAGAATTTTATACTGTAAATATGTACAGTTTATTATATGTCAATTATATCTCAATAATCTATTTAAAGATGTTTAAAAAGTTAAGTCCCCCCAAAACTCTACAATTTCCATAGGAAAATGCCCAGCATTTAGTATGAAATGCAAACAAAAGAAGAGCAATATCAAAATTATTGTTTTGTACCTCTCACCAATTTGGAAAATGAAAAGGTCAGATAAATCCTGACAAAGTTGTGGTGAGACAAGTGTGTTTATGTACTGCTAGTGGAGTTCTAAATTTTTGCCTATTATCGACAACACTATGGTAATATATATCAGCTGTCATAAATATAATGGTTTAATATTCATTTATCTAATAAACTTTGCTTTTATCATACGTTCTAAAAAAATTATTTAACAATAGGGAAAGAGCTATCTGGACCAAGATGTTTCCTTCATTTTGTATAATAGAAAAAAAGAAATAGAAACAATTCAAATACCAAACAGTAGGAGAGGTTTTATAAATCATGTTGTGGATACAGGATGAAACTCCTTGAAAGTCACAAAAAAGTAAATGACTGAACAAGTGACAACACAGATGACCATATTATGCATACATTATAATTACAGCTATTTTTAAATGTATATTTATTAATGAGAGAGACAACAAAGTTTGGATGTACTATGTCAAAATAAAAATAGTTTTGTTGAGCTGGCCCAGTGGCACAGCAGTTTGTTATGGTGGCGACAATACTCATAATTTAAAATTTTTAATGTCACTGTTATATTTGTTTTAATAGAAAAAAAGCCATTCCACTTGATCTAAATATTTCTTACAGTACAAGTTCTCTCTCTTTAGAATTATTAATTCTTCGAAATAGTATTCTATTAATGATGACTAATTTGCATTAATTTCTCCATATTCTTTTTTCTCCTAATTTCATCAGGGATCTGAAGTACAGACAACAGCCATCAAACAGTGTGAGGCCCTGAAGTACACCATCGTCTCATTAACATGACATTTATCAGCTGGGCTAAGTGGCCATGAATATGAATGCATCAGAGAGACTGACTGAGGAAGTTTCTGCTGTGCTGGTTGCATTCTGCATTGTGCACAAAAAATAATACGGCTTATGAAAAAAGAAACAAGAGCAATAATAATGAAAATCTTTACACAATTAAATATCCACGGAAATCTGTGTCCAGCATCTTGGTCCATTCACCCTGCTTGGAGATGCAGGTCCTTGAATGTATTTGCTTCCGACGGAATCTTGTTTGATTAAAAGGAAATATGAATCTCAAGATGCAGCTTTTTTTCATTTCTCTCTCAATTTCTCTCTCTCGCTTTCTCTCTGTTTCTCTCAACATGAGGGAAATATCTTCACAGCTTCTTCATCTGCACTCACAGTAGCTTCACCACATAACTTTGGGGAAAGCCTCGTGCTTCTGGAAACCACTAAACCATCCACTACCTCTGCATATGGCTAAAATTTTCTCTTTAACTGTGAATGCTTGTTTCTGTCTGCTTCAAACATGTTTACACACTAGGAAAAATCACTCAGGAACCAACTTTGCTTGTCCATTTTATATTGACATCATTTCCTTATTTGCCGATCATCTGCAACCTAATTTGCGTTACAAAAACACATATTCAAATCACTTGAACTGATCTAATAGGTTATTCATCTCACCATGCTACACCATAATGCATTATAAGTCCACAGACCTTTTTGTAGACTTCATACAAGTTTCTTAAATCTCCCCATTTGTAGATTTGTAGATTTAGAAATGTTTAGCACCTGCCTAATAGGATTGCTATGAGAAGTGAGTGAGAACATCTGAGTATAGTATTTCGCATAGTAAAATATTTATTATCATTACCGTTAACTTCTGTAGACAAAAGATGGATTTCTAGGTAAACCAAATCTATCAGAGCTAACTAGCTGCTTAAGTACTGCTATATTGGATACGAATTGGTTTTGCACTGCATAATGAAATTTAAGTTTTGATTATCAACATTATTAAATTTGCCTTTTTTAGAAATATAATGTTAAACAAAAACAGTTGCTCCTGGTATTTGAAAGAAGTCGACTTTTGAGGGGAATGTACAGATTGTAAGCTAATATTAATATTAATGCTTAGTTAATAGTTTGTGACACAAAGTTACTATTCACAAGTTATTATTAAAATGAACTGAGACTCTAACCTGAGACTACCAATAACTCTTAAAACGTTGATCAATTCCAAGTTAGAGTGAAAAATAGAATCTTTATTACAAATGGAATCTAAGGAGAATCTTGACAAATGTACAGAATACTTTGGTGCCAAATATATTTCACAAAGTAATCTCCTTCAAAAGTTATCATGGAACAAACATTCGAGTAAAGAGAAAAATTAATAAATAACGTAAAATACCAAATGGTCACATTAAAACAAAAATGCTCACTGCTTCATAAAGCCAGGAATAATCTCAGCCATCCAGTTCCTTCTTTTTACAAATAAATTAGAGTTCAGAGAAGTCAAGTGACTTTCTCAAGGTTACATAATCCATGGTTGGCATAATTACTACCAGTCTCTTAATTTTTAGTGTTGTCCCATTCATCTTCTATATCAATCTTTTATATCATTTTAGATAAGAGGAGGCACAAAATGGAGCATGCTATGAACATATACAGCATAGTCAAGGCCAAATGTTAGCTATAAGCCAAAGCACAAAAGGTATTTCAGAAGTGATTCTTTTCTTTTCCATTAGTTAGGAAATCAGTTATATTCATAGGTAGCCTGTGGCAAATTAAGATCTCTCTTGTATTACATGTTGACTTCCATTATTCTTCTTGTCTTTCAAGCCAAGTTCAGCCAAACTTTCCATGTGAATATAATTGTGATGAAAGAATAACACCATAAGTTATGATTTTTAAAAACTTTCCATTTCAATCAAAACAACTAATTAATTTATCCAGTCATCTTCGATGCTTTGGTCAGTAATCAGCACCACGTCATATATTTATATTATATATGAAAGTATAGGTAAAATTAAAATCTTATTTAATTAGAAAATGTTCATTTAATTTTCACTACAAAAAGATCTTCTGTAGAAACTAAAAACTAAAGTGACAAACTCAAAACATTCATCTAACTATCTTTTGTTTTAGAGCCAAAAGAGACATTAGAGATATTGAGTTCCAGCGTCTTAACTGATTAATGAAGAAACTGTGACCCAGAGATTATTCACAGCTGTAAAGCTATTACGACAAGAACAGAAATACAAATTTTAGGTCTTGCTTATTCCTTCCAGAGACAGTTCAATATATTTTAACATATGTATGTGAAAATTTAGAGCCCGAGGATTGGGTTCTCAAGTTGATAACCGCATAACTATACTCCCTGAATGATTTTACTGATAACGTTTTCAAAAAGAAAACATCGTAATCTAACCTTGGAAAGTGTAATAAATAAAATAGGATCTTAGACACTTGCACTGCAGCTTATCTCTTCTTCCCACCTTAAGCTGATTGACTGAACTTGCTAATATGTGTCACAAGCCAGATTTCATCTTAGAAGAAAGAACAAGCCTGCTGATTGAAAAAAAACAAGGAGTGATAATAAAAATGTGAGGATAAGTGGAAATAATTCTTTTAAGGAGAAGCTTGATGTGTAAAAAATGAAAATGCCAGTTTTTTTAGAAGGAATAAATATGTTATGAAGAGGGGGGTTACAATGGATTAAAGAGAAACTCAAAGAGCATAATTTACTAGATGCAAAAAACAAAGAAAAACTTAACCGCAGCCAGAAGGAGAATCTTCTTTCATGCATATAATTAGCCTGGAGGTTCTGGTGAGAAAGAAAAATGAGGATGAAAAGACCTCTCTAATAAAAGATAAGGGAAAGCCACTTTTTACTCAAACACCAGATGGCAAAATCAGTAAGCATGGGGCTTCCCACAGACCTAGGGTTTCCAGCACCACAGGTGGGACAAGATGAGATAAAAACATCCTCTACAAATGCCTTAGGTTATAAATACACACACACACACACACACACACACACACACACACACGGGAGTGAGGGGGGAATAGACAGACAGGTGTGCATGCATTCACTTTCCTAAGGACAGAAGGAAGTTCCCTAGAATGATCTCTTGATACAACAGAGTCACCACCCACCTTGTAATCCAGGCCCCTTCCTCAGCCCATTTTAGTCCACCTCTCATGGACTAGTCCAAGATTCTAAAAATCTGTCCATATTCCAGTGGATTACTTCAAACCTGTCAGTGTCACAACATTAAAAAAATGAATCAGGAAACCTCACTAATGAATCAAATTGAAGGAACAACAGCAACACGGACAAATAGCTATCTCTGTCCCCTACAGTCCTTCCTAACTTCAAAATAAAAAGGATTTAATATAATTCAAAGATTACTGAACTTGGAATAACTGGAAAATAATTTAAGTTTTCACATAGATAAATAGTGGGTTATTTTTAAATTGTTTTATTTAATCATTAGCCTAAAATTAATAAATATGTATTTGGCCAGATGTTCATTGGTATAATGACAAATTATAATTCATGTGCTAACGGGCTGTCTTCACATGCAGGCGACAGGATAAACAAGCCAGATGCACACACATTTGGCGTCATGGATTGCTCTAGAATATGGAAACCAAGCCTCCTCTGGCTCAAGATGGCCAAGTGTACACAACTTTACCAGGAGAAATAGCTTTCATCTTCTGTCATGACATTACTGGAAATGCAAAGCACTTCTCTGTCGTCTTAGTTTTCTTAAAAACAACTCTCAAGAGCAAATCTGAACAACTCATTTTCAGATGAAGAAACGGAGGCTTTTAACTGGAGGATGTGTGTAGACCCCACAAGTTAGCAACAAAAAAGAGATTAAAAACAGTCTCTTGACTACCCTGCATTGTCTACGTGCATATACACAAAACCTCACTCAACGGCTCACATCATTTGGTACGTGATTGAGTTTCTCCATCCATTTTTGATGTAGCAACCTTGAGATTTTACACCACTTAAGTTTTACTACCTAGAAATTACATCTAATTTATCTCCACAAATACATTGGAGTCAAATAAATGTAATGCAAATCAGTAATCAGGTGGCTTTAAAACTGCCTTTTAATTAGATCTGTGGTAATTTGTCTAACAAATATATTACTACGCAATCAAATTAATGTATACAATAAATCCTAAAGTGGCTCCTCTGCCGTTGGAAGATTGTAAGACACACTGCTTACCAAGTAGTATCAAAGTGCTCTCTGGTCTGCTAATTTTCTGCGCTGAGTATTTTTTTCTCCTTAGGGAATCAGTAACTAACTTGAGTTACATGCATGTTCTCCCTCTTGCATGGGGAACCCAAAGCAACAGCATGACCAAAGATGTCCCATGCAGATTTTGAGCTATGCCTTCCACCAGGAAAATCTTGCCTAGCCCACAAGCTTTTCTGTTATTAAAAATTCTCATGGGCTTATTCATGAGCCAGCTCAAAGGGCTTCTTTGTAAGCCACATGAGCCTACCTGACAGAAATGATGATAGGAGTTGGCAGAAGGAGAAAATTGATCAATGGCTCCTTCTTGTCCAAGAGACTCCAATATAGAGACAAAGGCATCCAGTAGATTAATCCTTTTTAAGCACATGAAGCTTCATAAGCCTGCAAAAAGCAAGGTCGTATAGAGAATGAGCAGGTCTGTCTTCAGCTCTAAAATGTATTTGCAATCTGACTTTGCATTCCTCAGAGACGTCTTTAGTAAAATTGAGTTAATGCTTGTGTCTTTCACCATAAATTAATAACTCAGTTCTGTTCTTCAATTGCTCTTTCCTTCAAAAAGTCTAAGACATCATACTCTGTCAGCTACTGAAGCACTTTGATTCTTGATTCTACCGGTAACCTTATTCAAGGCAAACTCCTGGCCTGCATTTTCTTGAATTATTCAAATGGAAATGTCATTTCCTTATATTGAATTTTAGTGATTACTAGTAGATTTCATCAACTTTAACATAGAATGGAGGCTTTATACTCAATATAGACTATTATTTATTTAAAATACGGTATTATTATTACCATGACTATTATTATTGTTGCCTGTATTTAAAACTATCATTTATGGTGTGAATACCATATGACACGTTGTACCAGGCCTTGCATTTACTTTATCCTACTTAACACTAACAACATATTATGGTAAATATTTTAGCCCCATTTTTCAGATGTAGAAACTGAGCTTCAAAGAGGTAAAGTTGTCTAAAGATAACTTGGCCAACTAACTGACAGTGCAGAGCTCAGCTTTATCTGATTCCAATATCCTATCTCTTCAGCAATGCTGACGTTCTCTGCAAGGGTTTTAAAGTGTCTTATATTAGGACTTAAGGGCTCTGTCTTGCAGTTCATTTAGTTATAAATTCAGCAAGCATTCTCTGAGACTCTGAAGTGCCAGACAAGATGTAGAGACTAATGATGCAATAGGGAGGAAAACAGACCTGATTCCTACCCTCACAGAGTTTACAAACCCACAATCACACTAATAAATAGAAATTACCAACTGTGACAAGCACTCGAAAGGGTAGGATTTCGGAAAGCTAAGTATTTGCAACATCTCTAGGGGTGGGGAGGGGTGGGTATGTGAAAGCCATGTTCAGAGAACAGAAGAAGGCTCAGTGACCAAGGCTGGGCTGGGGCAAGCTGAGGTTGAGTGAGAGCACCTGTGGGAACAGGTAGAGAGAAGGACTGTGCCACAGGGAGGAAGCAGAGTCCCACCATGAATCAGGAACTCTGTTAGATTTCTCACCTGCAGAATTAACTCTCACACTGTGTGTAGAAGGATGACTTATCAACCTCATCTTACCCCCGTGAAAATGGAAATTATGACTCCCCAGGCACAGAGCCAGGAAGCAGAAGGGCTGAGAGTCTTCTTTGGGTGCCTCACCTGGAAGCCAGCACATTTTCACTGCCTGGGAATCGCCTGCTAGGCAGGCTGCTTCAGAAAACCACACACAAGTGACCATCAGCTAAAACTTCAATGCTGATTAAGAACTGCTTCATGACAGAGCTGTATCAAAAAAACCTCTTGTAATGACAGGAGTCAAAGGATGAGGGTTCTATCAAAAGTGAAAATCATTTTTAAAAATTATCACTGACATGAAACAATACTTGGATGCAAATGACGACAAAAATATCAACCCTCTCTGGCTCCTTTTTTCCATTCTAAACTCCAATCCAAAGCACACCTTTGAAAGGATTCAGTATAATCATCCCAGTGTCAGGGAATGCTGACAATTTCACTGTGCTTCTCCCAAATTGCTGCAGACTAGAAACCTAAACTGAAACGCATACAAATTAATTGTGTCAATAAGGATGAATACAGCTGCAACTGTTTTCAAATGAGGTAGTGCAACTGTGTAGCTGCTGAAATAAATTCATTTCTCCTTGCAATATAAAGGAGTTTAAATTAGGAAATGTGGCTCACTTTTACGGAGATTTTCAATATTTCCTAAAACTAAAAGTGTTTATACAAGACTCGTATCCTAAACTCCTATAAGATTCCGTGTCAGAAATCCTGTGCTTCTTTGTGTCCTGAGATCGTGGCCTAAGCTGCTTCAAACTCATTGTTGGAATCCCTATGGAGACTCTCCAACACACCCCCGCAGTCTCTAGATCAGTACTTTTGCTGAAATAACCTTCCTTCCTACACTCATTTCTGGAAGCCTTCCTCATTCCTCGAGGTCCGGTATAAATAATGAATATTTTAGACAGTTTCCCAGGTGTCCTACTCAGAATTATTTTTTCCTCCCTATACTCCCATGGGATTTTTTTCTGCCTCTACTATTAGATCTGTTCCAATGTGGTATATTAGAAACGTGTCACATCACCTCTACTCACTATAGGTAAATTCCTGAAAGTCACAATGATACATTTCTTGTCCCCTGCTCCCTCCTGTTCAGCACAGGACAGTGTACAACGACAGTGTTCGTTGACTTGTAGACTCTCCTTATTCTGAGGACTTAAATTTATACACCTAGACATTTTCTTTCTCACTTACGACTATTTGTCACGTGTTCTTGACTTTTGGAGACACATCCCATAATGAAATTATAATAATTGTCGTATTTTTATTTTTTTTAAAGATTGGCACCTGAGCTAACGTCTGTTGCCAATCTTCCTTTTCTTATGGTGGTTGTTCTTTTCCCCAAAGCCCTCCAGTGCATAGTTGTATGTTCTAGTTGTGAGTGCCACTGGTTGTGCTGTGTGGGAAGCCACCTCAGCATGGCCTGATGAGTGATACCATGTCTGCAAAACCCTGGGCCACTGAAGCGGAGTGCATAAACTTAACCACTTGGCCACAGGGCCTGCCCCAATAATTGTCATCTTAGGGATAGCCAAATTTTTTATTGTCTTCACATAGTGCCTACCATAATGCATTTAGTCCACTCCAAATTCTGAATTTCCACACTCAAAAAACATGCAAAACATTGCTCTCATCAAACTAAACCTCTTTCTAGATTCTGGGCACCCCATATGTTCTTATTTCTGTCACTCTCCCTGGACAGTTAATTTACTGATGTTGCTTGACTGTGGAGTAGAGATCAGGAATCAAACAATTCTTCAGAAGTACTTGGAGTACAAAACAATATAACCTCTAACAGAGTTGTATCAAAATAAGACAGAGCTGATAGGAACCTTGGAAACTGTAGAACAACTCCTTTTTTATAGATGACAAAATTGAAGCCAGAGGAACTGAGAGAACTGCTGAATGGTTACTCAGTGATGAAAGCAGGACTCCTGACTCCCACCCTGTTGATCTCAAAGGTCTGATATTTACAAGATAAAAAACACTGGATTTAATAATTCAAGACGTCTCCATAGTCCTGGAATATTTGGTTTAAGAATTTAAAATCAACATTATTGAGGTATAATTTATGAACCATAACTTATATCTATTTTAATTGTACATTTCTACGAGTCTCGAAAATGGGGATAGCTGTGTAACCACCAGAAGAAGATATAGCGGATTTCCCTCTCATCAAAACATTTCCTCAGGCCTATTTCAGTCAGTTTTAATCTACACTCCACTCGCTGGGCCCTGGTAACCACTGATGTGCTTTCTATCATTGTAGAATAGTTTTGTTTGTTTTAGAATTTCTTGTAAATGGTATCTTTTGGTGTGTAACCTTTTTCGTCTTTTTTTTTCCACTGAGCATAATTTGAGATTCATCAATGTTGCTGTTTATATGAATAGTTTTTTTAATTAATAAAACCCCAAATTTTATTTAGACTTCACTAGTTTTTCCATTTATAGTAATTAATCACTATAGTAAATTTAGAGGAAGGATAAATAAACTGCACTGGTTTGGTAAAGAGCATAGCTTTAGGTTGAGAAAAACATAATTTTGACTGTTGTTAATTCTTGTCTTAACTCATACTGGCTGTGCATGACCTTGGGGACTTTATTCATTCCCCTGATCTTTAGATTCCTCATTTGTGAAATAACACTATTAATCCATAACTCAGAGTTGATTTTTAGATTAAATCAAATACTACATGTGCATGTTTAATTTATACTAAGAACTTAATAAATAGTAGCTAAATGAAACTATAAAGTAAATGGGAGAGAGTAGAGAAGACTATTTATATAAACTTGACGTGAGACATGAAGAATCCACAAAAGAAAACTAATAGAATTGAAGGCATCAACAAATACTCACTGAATGACTACTTTGTGCCAGAAACTGGTGGGATTTAGTACTGCCTCCATAAAACTTATATTTTAATGTGAAACAGAAAATTCACTAAAAATTATACATATAAATGTCAAGTGATGATGAGCACAATCAAGAAAAATATAGAGGTTAATAGTGAATAGAGGAATTGTGGTAAAGGATGCTATATCAGATGAGATAGATAAGGAAAATTTAGGTGAATATATGTCTGAACGAATAAAGGAACCAAGTCATGATTTGGGTGAAGAGCACTGAAACTCAAGAGAGGAGTAGTTTAAAATGTCCCAGTGTTGATGTGAGCTTAGTATGTTGGAGGAAACTCAGAGTTCCGTGAGGCTGAAGTAGACAGAACAAAGGTAACAGTTGTAGGAAATGAGGTAGAGAAGTAGCCAGAGGCCCATCCATACAAAGTTGTACAGGCTATGGAAAGGTTTTAAATTTTATTCTAAATACGTTGAGTCACAATTAAGTGTTTTCAGCGGGAGAGTGACACAATCTGACATATTTTAAAAGACACCTGCATCTTTCATTTCTAACATAATGGCAGAAAAGATATAAAGAGAAATACCTCCAGGTACAACACATTATTTTTGTAAAAAGTTGGAGGCAAAGTACAGGAAACCCACTAAGATCAAAAACAATAAGAATCTGTACTTCAAGCTTTGGCACTGCATTAACCCTGGAATTGTCTGCCTACCCCTCATAGAAGAGAGCTGGGACTCAACAAGCTGAGTGCACTGAGGACAAGAGAAAAAACCTGGGAAGTCTGATCGGAAAACACTGACAACATTGGAGGCCCCAGAGTATAACTCAGTCAGTGGGTGAGCCAGAAAATAAACCCCCAAGGGTGGGGAGAGTCTGTGAAGGCAAGACCAAGACTTGAACTTGACTGTGGATTTTGTGGTAACAAAGGAAAAAAAAATTACCCATTGAGATTACAAGTCCACATTCACACAGGTTTGACTCTGATCATACTAGCCAAATGACCCCAAGATCAACCAAGCTGAAAATTTACCATTCGTGTTTCCAGTATTTCCATGCACCAGGCAGGAGCAAATGGTTGAAGATAAGTAGAACTCGGGACTCAAAGAATGGCCATGGAGTTTCAAGGAATGTGAGCTCACAATAAAAACTTACTAATGATATAAGGACACAAGCCAACATTAAGATCATCAACAAAAACAACAAATTACAGAATCTGACCCAAACAGAAAGAAGATATTAGAGTGATCCAGTCTGGAATATAAAATAAGTGTTTTTAATATGTACAAAGGAGAGAATTAAATGTGTGAAGGAAGAAGAATCTATCAAAATTGACAGATGCTTGAAAACAAAACAAAAACTATAGAACTATGAGACACAAATATACAAACAAAAGCAATGTTATGCATTAACAGCAGACCAGAAAGAACTGAAAATAAACCGAAACACGAATCTAACACAATTACAAAACAGGCAACATAAAGATAAACAGACAGGAAATTTGAAGGAAGAGTGAGAAAGTCTGATATAAGACTTATTGGGGCGTCAGAGGAGAGAACAGAAAGCGATCATAGGTAAGAATTTTCCAAAACTGAAGAAAGGGTGCAATTTGCAAATTTAGGACCTTGAGTGAAACCTAAGCAAAGGAAATTAAAAAAAAAATCCATACCAAGTCATATCATACTGAAAATGCAAAACATTAAAGAGAAGGCATTAAAAGTAGCTCTCTGTTTTAAAAGAATACACACAAAATTAATACAAAGTAAATATAATTAGACTGATAACTAATTTCTCAATAGCTATAGTAAAAAAATGGAAGAATGCTATTTTCAGATATAAGAGAAACATTGTCAAACTAGAATTCTATATGTGGTAAACAATCTTTCAACAGTAAGATTGAAATATAGATATTTTCAGAAGCCTCAAAAGAAAATTTACTATAAGAGGTCCACAAAAGGGAGATCTAACGGATCTATTTAAAAAAGAAAGAAAATAATCAAGAAAGAACATCAGGGATTTAAAAAATGATGATCAAGGGAAAAACGTCAAGTTGGGTAACAAAGTGATAGAAGCATTGACTACATTATAAAAATTATAATACCATTGGTATACAAGATATAAACTTAAAATATAATGATAAGGAAAATGTATGTATACGTATAAATACTAACCTCAAAAACAAATATAACCATATCAGCATCAGACAAAATTGACTTTAAGGCAAAAAGCTTTATTAAAAATAGAGAGTCAGGGGCCGGCCCGCAGTGCAGCAGTTAAGTTCGCATGTTCCGCTTCTCCATGGCCCGGGGTTTGCCGTTTTGGATCCTGGGTGCAGACATGGCATTGCTTGACAAGCCATGCTGTGGTAGGCATCCCACATATAAAGTAGAGGAAGATGGGCACGGATGTTAGCTCAGGGCCAGCTTTCCTCAGAAAAAAGAGGAGGATTGGCAGTAGTTAGCTCAGGGCTAATCTTCCTAAAAAAAATCATAATAAAAATAAATAAATAAATAAAGAGAATTATGTGGGCGGTTCAGTGGCACAGCAGTTAAGTTTGCATGCTCCACTTCGGCAGCCTGGGGTTCACTGGTTTGGACCCCAGGCACGGACCTATGCATCACTTATCAAGCCGTGCTGTAGCAGGCATCCCATGTATAAAACAGAGGAAGATGGGCACAGATGTTAGCTCACGGCCAATCTTCCACAGCAAAAAGAAGAGGATTGGCTGTGGATGTTAGCTCAGGGCTAATCTTCCTCAAAAATATAAATAAATAAAACTAAATAAAGAGAGTTATAATATATTGTAAAGTTTCAATTCACAAGAAGATAAAATTCAAAATCTTTGTGAACTTAATAATAAAGTCTCACAATTAATAAAGCAAAATTGTGTAGACTTCAAGGAGAAATTGATGAATATACCAAACTGATGGATTAAGTAGACAAATGAAATTTAAAAGATTGGAGAAGATTTAAAAAATCACAGTCAATTTGCTTGACTTTATCGGCATATAGAACTACTACTGCCAATAATTGGAGAGCAACTATTTTTCCTAAGCACATAGAACACTTTCACAAATTGATAACTTTCTAGGCCAAATAAATAAATCTTAACAAATTTAATAGAATCTGCATCATAAAGTACATGTTTTATGGACTACATGCAATTAAGTTAGGAATCAATAACAATAAGTTAAAAACAATATACCTAACATTTTTAAATGAAGTTCTTGATAATTCATGCTTGAAAGAAGAAACAATAATAGAAGTTAGAAAATAATTCGAGCTGTACAATAATGAAAACATTTCATTTAACCTATTGTGATACAGCCAAATCAGTACTTAAGAAAACTTTATCCCTAAATATTAATTTTGGAAAAGAAATGAAGCTGAAGATTAATGAGGCACATAAGAAATTTGAAAAGAAAAAAGAAGAATATAGGATTAATACATATGAGGAGAAATGAAAGAAATAGAAAAATTAAAAATTACATTAGAGAAGATAATCAAGGCAAATGAGGCTTTCGGTAAAATTAGCAATATTACCAAAGCCTTTGCAATATTGATCAAGAAAGAAATAAAAGGGAAAAGCACCAATTAGTCACTCATTAGGATTTTTTAAAAGGAACATAATTCCAGATTCAAGAGAGATTAAAACATAACAAAAGAGTATTATGAATAATTTTAAGTCAATACATTTGGAAATTTAGGTGAAAAGAAGAAATTCACTTCAATATTATTAACAATATTCTCCTTAAAAAAAAACAGCCTGAATTGTCATAGTAAGAAATTGAATCACACACACAAAAAAACTCTCCACAATGAAACACTAGACTAAATAATTTTATAGTCAAATTCTACCAGTTTATATATATATATAGGCTATTCTGATTTACATAAAACCTAATGAAGATAGCAGAAGGAATACCTCTCTGACTCAGGGGAACACACTGTGACTCATTCCGAGAAGCTGGTATGATCTTGATTCCAAAACCAAATAAGGACAATATGAGAAAAAAATGGTAGAAGTCAATATTTCTCATGACTATAGATGCAAAAAATGAAAACAAGTCTTAAATTCTGATACATTTACAAAGCAATCAACAAGTTTATTTCATTCTAACGATAGATAAACAGTGGGAAGTCAAATAACTTATTTCACCTTATTAACAGATTAAAGGGAGAGAAAAGGATCATTCTAATGAATGTAGAAAAACATTAAAATTCAAATATATTTATAATTTAAAAAGAAAACAAAGTCTTAGAAAATAGGAACATAAGGAGCTTCCTTATTCTGATAAATGATATCTACAAAAGAAGACAGCATATCTACCATATTCCAAAATTAAAGATTGAAAGGATTTTCTTTAAAATTGTCTCCCACCACTTCAAATTTCATTTAACATGTTAACTACTATAACTATGAAAAAAAGATATAAAGATTGCAAAGAAAGAAAGATCTGTCATTATTTGTAGATGATATGATTTTCTACGTAGAAAACCCTCAAAATACTTAAAGGCAAATTATAGGATTTAATAAGAGAGCATTAAAGTTTGTTGAATGTTTGATTCTACAAAAAGACAGTTCAATTTTACTAACCAGGAAGAAGAATTAGAAAATACAATTTGTGAGCCAGTACTGATGGCCTAGCTGTTAGAGTTGGTGTGTACCAGTTTGGTGGCCAGGGTTTGGTTCCCAGTTGTGGAAACACACCACCCATCTGTCAGTTGCCATACTGTGGTGGTGGCTCACATGGAAGAACTAGAAGGACTTGCAACTAGAATATACAACTATGGACCAGGGTTTTGGGAAGGGGAAAAAAAGAGAGAAGAAGGTTGGCAACATATGTTAGCTCAGGATGAATCTTTCCCAGCAAAAAAGAAAATACAATTTGCTAGGAATAAACCTACCAGAAGATACATAACATTTTATGAAGAAAGTTATAAAATTTATTAAAATAAAAAAGACTTACAGGGGCTGGGCCCGTGGCTGAGTGGTTTAGTCCGTGCGCTCCGCTTTGGCGGCCCAGGGTTTCGCCAGCTCAGTTCCTGGGCGCGGACATGGCACCACTCATCAGGCCATGTTGAGGCGGCACCCCACATGCCACAACTAGAAGGACCCACAACTAAAAGTATACAACTATCTACTGGGGGAATTTGGGAAGAAAAAGCAAAAAAAAAAAAAAAGACTTACAGGGAGAAATATACCATTTTATGGATAGTAAGTAAATATTCAATGACATTTCAATAAAAAAACAAAGGAAATTTTTCACGGTACATGACAAGGTGATTCTAAAATTTATATGGAAGAATCAAAGGTGAAGAATAGTCAAATCCTAGAGAAAGAACTAAAATAGGAGACATACCCTATCATATCTAAGTTTTCAAAACTTACTGCAAAGCTACAATAATTAAGATACATTGTTATCGGCACAGAAAAAGACAACTAAAACCAAAAAACAAAGTGAAGAACCCAGAAACAGACACATACACATATGAATTTCCCAAACGGTGGAGCTAACATTGAAAATTAGTGGGGAAAGGATGGTATACTCAAGAAATGGTGTAAGTTGAAGATGTATATACCTGATAATGCAGCCCTTCCACCCCTGGGTATCCAACTTAGAGAAACTCTTATGTACATACTTCAAGAGGTATATACAAGAATATTCATGGAATCCTTGTTTCTAATAGAAAAGATAGATGAATGAATGAAAGAATGAATGAAAACAACCAAAATGTCCATCAACATAGAATGTATAAATGGATTGTGGCATATTCCTACAATGAGATAATAAAAAGCAGTTAAATCAATAATTTACAGCTGTAAATATCCTTATGAAGGAATCTCACAGTATGACTTCAAATAAACAAGTTCAAATCAGACAAAATAAGAAATACATTGTTTATAAATGCATATATATGTGGCAAAAACCTTTAAGAAAAGCAAGAGAATTATTAACACAAAATTCTGCGTAGCAGTTGCCTCCAGCGGAACAAGGGAGATGCAGTCACCAGAGGGCCACACAGAAGGCTTCAAATATTTTGCTAATATTCTATTTCTCAAGCTAGTTGGTGGATATAGGTGTGTTTAATTGAACTTATTATTGTTATTTAAAATGTATATATTACATATAAAATATGAATTTTGTAATATTTCATCTACTATTTACTAATTATTTTATAATAAAAAGGTAACAAAAAGAAAGATGTCACTTTGACTAAGGTGTGGAGAATGGATTGCCTGAGGGTGAGGGTATAAGCAGAGATTCCAGTGGTCTGGGTAGAAAATGAAGATGGCTCTAGAAAGGATGGTAGAGGTGACGCTGGTGAGAAAGGATTAATTTGGGGAAATATACGAAGGTGAAGCCAACAAGAGTTGCTGATATGAGATGGTATATTAAAAGAGGAGCCATCAAGGTTTTTGCTTAAATAACTCAGTGAATGGCTGTGTAACTGAGAGGGGAAACATTCGGTGACAGTTTAAGTATTTAAAACTTCAATGATTAATGACAGTATAAAAAAGAAGACAAGAAATGTATGGAAAAAAATCGTAGCATATCAAGTGGACAAAATACTGTTGTCCATAATATAAAAAGACTTTTTCCAAATCCCAAAGAAAAGGTAAAAAGACACAAGGAAAAGAATGGGCAAATATATGAGCAGGCAAGTCACAGATCAAGAAATATAAATGACGGATACATGAATAGATAGTTGTCCTTTGTAGCAATCAGAGAAATGCTTTTTTTTTTTTTTTTTTGGTGAGGAAGATTGGCCCCAGGCTAACATCTGTTGCCAATCTTCCTCTTTTTGCTTGAAGAAGATTATCCCTGAGCTAACATCTGTACCAGTCTTCCTCTGTTTCGTATGTGGGATGCCACCACATCACGGCTTGTTAAGCAGTGTGTAGGTCCGTACCCGGGGTCCAAACCTGCGAACCCCAGGCCACCAAAGTGTAGTGTGCCACTTTAACCACTATGCAACCAGGCCAGCCCTGAGAAATGAAAATTAAAACAATGATGAGATACTATGTTTCACAAGTGTGTTTGGGGAAGATAACTAAATGATAATTCCAGTGTTGTGAAAAGGAGATTCTATCAGGAATATACTGTCGCATATTTTTGGTATTCATTTAAATTGATATGAACCTTCTTATAGGGTAATTTGTGCATGATTTGATCCAATTATTTTACTTTTATTAATCTCTTTTACAGAACTACCTTCCTATGTACAAAAAATGCTTGCAAAATTATACTTATTGCAGAATTATTTTAATAGCAAGAAACAGAAAATAAGCAAACTTTCCAATGATAGGATATTGGCTAAATATATTATTATTATTATTATTATTATTATTATTATTATAGGTATCATCAGAAAAATCTCCCCTCAAGTTCTGAAATTCCATCTATATAATTTCCCACCACCATATAATAATTTTTCTTTCTTATCGGAAGAACATTTTATCTTACTCCGTTGTTCTAGGTTAATTTAGCAAAGTCATTCTTCCTTTTTTCTTTCTTTTAGATGTTTATATGTTTGCAGTGAAAAGGGATGAAAAACATGTGCAAATTCTCTTTTATGTTCTTTATGTTCTCTGGGACTGTGCCAGCTCATCCTATTGAATACACATTTCCCTAATCTGTTTAGAAAACATCAATACAGTTACTTAAGGTCAATGGAATTCCTTGGGACTTAAGACCCAAGTTGTCATGCTGCAGATATTCACGGGCTCTTCAGATCTACCCTCCAATCTTCTCTGTCCCCAGAATGACCTCTAAGGTCTACTTCAAGCCCATGACTTTTGTTTAGAGTATTTTAACATAGACTTTGGCTCTGTGTGTTTTTCAAGTTAGCCATTCAGTCCAGTTTACATTACATGTTGAGACATATAACCATTACCCCTTCATTTGTCTTATTTATTAAACATACTGAATCATCTTGTCTAATAAGCAGAACAATGGATATGGAAGTTATTTCAGTTAGATGGCTAAGAAAATCCTGTCTGAGGTGATACTTGAGTACAGACCTGAATAAAGAAAGGTACTGGAGAACTGTGCCATGCTGGGGAAAAAGCATTTCAAATAAGGAAAGTGGCAAGTGCAAAGGACTTGAGGTGAGAATTTTTTACATGCTGAGTCTGAGAAACACCAAGAAGGCATTGCAGCTAGAACAGAGTGAGGAAGTAGAAAGTGGTGGGATGTAGGGTCAGAGGCATATGGATGGGCAGATCATGTCAGGCTTTGTAGGCCATGATGAGGACTTTGAATTTTCTTCTGATTATACTATAAGCAATTGAAGGGTCTTGATGAGGAAAATAACATGATTTGATTTACATATTTAAAGGTTCACTCCAGCCCAGCCACTAAGTGGAGAACTAACATTAGAGAGGTAAGAGAACAAGCAGTTAGATAACCATCACCCTCATCCAGGATAGAAATGATGGTGGCTTAGACTAGAATGTTGAGTAGCAGTGGTCAGAAGTGGTTGAATAAAGGATATATTTTACAGGTAGAGCCAATAGGTCTTGTTGGAAGATGGGTGTGGAGTCTTGATACCAAGGATGTATCAAACCTTATGTGTATAGGTGTTAAACTCCCGGGAGAATTAAACTTCTAGTATTGACTGAGGTAAACATGGATACCAGGTAGGATGGAATTATGAGGATCTTTTAAAGGCAAGTGGATACCCAAGTGTAGTTACAGCCTCTTCTTTGAGGGACAGATTTGCTTAAGCAGTGTCGTAATAATGATTTAGGTAACGTTATGGCAGAGACAGAGCAGGATGTGGGGACACAGATTATCACACCGAGTACATGAGGTTCCAGGACCTCAGTCAAATTCTGCTCTGGTCTATGTTGCCCAGAGGAAAGGCAGTGCTACAAAGCACTCAAGGAGCTCCTTGGGCCACCTTTTTATCGAAACAAGGTATTCCACTGTTTCTTGCCTACATACAGTTGATTCCATTGTCCACCAACCTGTGAAACTTTTGCTTACAAACTGCTTTTTAACACTTTAACAAAGAAAGCATTGCAGATGTGCTCATCAAAACAAGTGTCTTTTCTTTCCCAGTGGTACACACTAAGCCATCTTTTAGAGAAAATAATACTGTCCCTCAGTCTCTGAAACCTGACAAACAGCTCTCCTGTCTGAGACTTTTCTTATCCTCATTAAAGTATAAAGGGCATCAGAATAACTGCGCATTTCTTCCTGTGGGGCGACACCCATCCTGTGATAAACATATGTTGTTTGACCATCCAGCACCCCTTTCTTTGGGGAACTGACCCACCTTTACTCATGATTCCAGTGGGACTGTCCATAACACATCTCTTTTCCTGAATGGTAGCAGATTGACCTATGACAAAGGTCTGGCCAATCATGGTACCCATCTCTCTGCCCAAAGTGATTGGTCTAAAGGATCCCATTGTCCCAAATAGCACTATTCACAGTCCTGTATAAGATTCTATTTATCAAACGGGTAGGAAACAGATGTTTCTTTTCATCTAAAATTAAAAGCTGTAAATTTAATATAAGCCAGAGTCTCTCAGTGGTCATCATTTCTACTACATAAGGGACAGTCTGAGAATAAAAGAGATGTGGAGAAATTTAGAGCTGAGAGATTAAGTGAAATATCGCTCTGACCACAGCTTTGAATATCTGAATACATATGTACCTCAGCAAGTTCAGTTGTTTTACTAGGAACGTATTTCTCTACAATAAATTAGCCCAAAACATTACAGCTTAAAATGACTAACACGTATTGTCTTACACAGTTTCTGAGAGTCAGGAATCCAAGAGTGGATTATATGAGTGGTCTGACCTAGGATCTCTCATGAGGTTGCAGACAGGATGTCAGCTGGGGAGACCATCATGTTAAGGCTTGACTGGGGCTGAAGCATCCTTTCCAAGATGACTCCCTTGTTCACTTGGCTGTTGGCTAGGATTCCTTTGTCAGGAGGCCTCAGTTCTTCACCACATGGGATTCTCCATAGAGCTGCTTGAGTGTCCTCGTGACACAGCAGAAGCTTCCCCTGGAGTGAGCAGTCCAAGAGAGAGCAAGATAGAAGCTACAATGTCCCTTACAATTTATCCTCAGAAGCCACACTATCACTTCTGCTGTCATCTATTGGTCACACAGACCAACCCTGACAAAATGTGGGAGGAGACTACACAATGGCTTAAATACCGGGAAGTGGCAGTCACTGGGACCATCTTCAAGGTTGAACACTCAATTACATAAACACATGTACATTCCTTTTTATTTTTTTCTAGTAAGCTACTTTGTTTTGGATTTCTGTCACTGGCAGCCCAAATAGAGTTCTATCTAATACATAATCATCAACCACCCCTCCCCCAAATCTGATCTATTTTTAAGCATCTTTAAAATAGAGGCCAGAGGGAGTACTCTAGAATGAAACTCCAAATATATTAATATAGTTATTATAAGTGACATTTGACAAGTCATTAATTGTCTAAGCTTCATTTCCATCTATAAAACATCAGGACCTTACTTTCACCACTGTGAAGATCAAATGAATACAAACCCTATTCTTATTTTTAAAATGAATATACCATCTAAAAATTTACAAATCTTCCATAAATATTTTTCTAGTCAATGATTACAATAATCCTGTGAAGTAGATAGGTCAGGTATAGCCTTCAGCATTTTTTCAGATGAGGAAGTGGAAGGGAAAGGATATTGTTAACCGCAGGTCAATGTAACCCAGTGGGAGTGTGGTACTGTTGTAGAGCCAGGGCATTTGCATAGCCACATATCTATCAATCTAGTTTGCACCATACTGTCCTTCTGCAGCCTTGCTCAGGTCTGCTGACCCAGCCAAAGGCATTTTTCCCATAATAAATGTCCCCTTCCTGTCTCAGCATTAGCTCCATCCTGAGAATGTGACGAAGCCCCCTGGCCTGCTTCTGTGCAAGCTAAATAAAAGAGCATGGATTGTGCCAGTCTGAATATTCATGCATTTTAAGGCCTTCATTTATGAGAAATTGATACATTAACTATATTTTCAAGTCTGTACTTTCCCAATACCACGTTCTACATTTATTTACAAAAGAAGAAAAACTTGCTAGCATATCACAGAAACAAGGACAGGAAAAAAAGTTCTTCTTGCTTTTCATTATAAAGTGTTATAATTAAAGAGAAGCAATGCTGCAATAAGAAGATACCAGAAGTGAGTGGAAAAGAAAGCCTGGTGTTTCTCCTGAAAATCCTCAAAATTTTTCCTTGTTCATTTGTTTACAATGAGATGCAAATATCTGCAGAAATGAAGCCTACATGGTACAAGAAGACAGTGTTACGGATTCATAGAGCACAGTATGACAGCCTTTCACTTCCAAACACAAGCTTTGGCTTGTGTTTTTCAACAAAATAGCATGTAAGTGTTAATTAAAATTACTCAATTTTCAATGCAAGTTCTTTTAATTTTAAGCTTCATTGCATGTTTTTCTAACACATATATGCAGTAAATCAACCAATGAGAATAATTATAAATTCCCGATAAGGCCTTAAGATATGAGCCATGATCTCTCTCCTGTAAATTTAGTTACTTCTTCCGTGTTTTGGCTAAAATTTCAGCCCCTTGTCTAATCTCCCATATAAATTTCCTTCACTTTCTCCTCAAGATAGTGCTATATTTCCCTGATCCACAATAAGCTAATATACATTTTACAAAGCATTATCATTCCAGGAGAATTAACTCCCTTCTCAGAAAGTCATGGAAAATAGAGAAGGAAAAGCGTGATTATTATCCTTCCTTTTTAGTGGCAATAGCAATTTTTCCCCATTAAATAGAAGTGATACAAAAAACAAAATTCAGGTACTCCCAGCCAGGCAAATCAATCCACAGGAAATTATATAGTAAATTACACGGTAATATCTAAGCTTTTTGTGTTTATATATGAAAAGGGCATAAGTCTAAGTGAACTGAAATGGCTTATCACCAAGGCATTTTATTTATTTAAGAATACTGTGTTGTGAAACTGAAAAAGCAGAACATTTTGATAAAGATGAAATTTTACTCTTTTAAAAGTTATTGTTAACAGCGCATTTTCCAAACTCATTCCTGATTGGCATTCTTTTCTTTAGCCTCAACCTTCTCATACATCATTGCTCGCAGCAGTACACTGGAAGGTGAGGAAAAGGCCATGCCCAGAGTGGAAGGACCCCCAGGATAGACGGGAATCAGGAAGGGTGTGATATTAGAGAGGGTGATTAAATCGCAATTTAAAAATGCTCAAAATTCAGTAATTTGGTGTTTGTGGATACGAAATAAATCAAAATTTAAAAAATGTCCATAGTATGGAAATGAACACAAAAAAATTATCTTGTCAAAATGCCATTCATCCATCCAAGATAGAATCTGTAAATAAATGGTTGCAAATGGAATTTGATACAGCAGAGAAAATAAATAAATTGCAGCTAAATACAACAACATGAATGAATTTTAGGAAAATAATCTTGAGTTGCAAAAAAATTGTAGAATAATATATACAGTATGATTTGATTGAATCACATAGACTTCAAAAACATTAATCTAAACAATATATTGTTTGGGACATAAACATAAAATTAAGCTATATAGAAAAACAAGGGAATAATAAATCTAAAATTCAACATGATAACAGTGAAGGAAATGGGATGAGGACTTAGAGAGGAGCACAAGTAACTCCAAGGAAATGGGGTTTTTTCTAAGTTGGGTGGTGGATATACAAATGCTCATTGTACATTGCATTTTAAAATCCTTGCGGGTATTTAAATATATCCCTTGGATTTCACTTACATTTAATTTTTAAAAAACAAATCTTAATAGTGTCATGTATCTTGATACTGATGAGCACTTGAACAAACACTGATCTTCTAAAGAAGAGGTAGGTCCTGAACCTAAAACTCAAACTGAGAAGACAAGCTTTGGGTCTCATGCTTGTAGATCTGGATGTGGGAGGAGAATGTCTAAGCTAGGCTTCTGACAGCTGTTTGCTGAAGTGGTGCCCAGCACAAGGAGGCGAGACAGAAATGGGAATTCTGCTGAATTCTGGGAAAGCCAGGAAATCAGGAATTCCCAAGAGAAAAGTCAAGTCCTAGTTTAGACAGTTATTTTTAGTAGTCTATTTCTAATAGAAACTACTGCTGGGGTTTTTTTTTAGTGACTACATTCTAGAAATCCATATTTTCTAGAACTATAAAATTAGATAGCCCTTTACCTTGACCTATATAAAGTGAGGAGTATTCTAGAAAATCTCTAGTCTCATGCACTAATCACAGGCTTGTCACAAACAACTGTTACATAATATATAATCAGAGGACAAAAGCTAAGTGATAATGCATACATTCCTATTTTAGAAATCCATCTCTAGATAAAGTTCTTTATTTCTTTTAGCTGAACATTCCGATTTGCTTCTGACGGAAGGTGATTTAAATTTATGTCTAAATTTCAAGTTACTTCTTCTGAGGCTGCTATCAAACATCCCTCCAATATTCAACAATACTCCAGAAGAATTTAATCTTTTAGATATTGAGAGAGAAAAACTCATCAATAACATAGTTAATACATAATTTGTTTTTTACCATATAATGTCTACCTTAGATTAGAATTTTCCTGGATTCCCAAAGCAAATTTTTAAAAAATTAAAAAGGGAAAATAAAATCCAATTTTACGTTGGTTAATTTACTGTATATAGCTATAACCGATTGGAGGCAATGAATGTGAAAAAGAGATAGTATCAATTTCAAAGTGATTGAAGAGAAATTTCTGGAGATAAAAATTATATGTGTACATAATACATATATATATAGGTACATGTAATATATACATATAAATATATTTATACAAATATATGTATAAGTATACAAAAATGTATACATATATAATATATAAAAGAACAATAAAGATAGAAAACCAAATAGAAAAATCCTAGAATCTTAAGGGAGGGTAAGGAGCCAAATTAAAAATGTTTATGTAAACATTTTTACATAAAAATGATAGTGTAGATGTTGGTTTCAAGATGGTGGTGCAGGTGAACTCTGAACTCACCTCCTCCGACAGACACGATAAATTTACAACTACTCTTGAAACAATTATCCCTGAGAAAGAACTGGAAACTGGATAAAAAGAACCCTTGGAACAAGGGACAGTGCTGACTGAGGTGGAAAAGGCAGAAATTCCTTTCTGTAGAGCAAAAAAAAAGTCAATTTTGCAAGCTGCAGTGCTTTATGGCTGGCCAGGAGCAATCCTAAGGTACGCAGGCTTCCCTGGAGAAGTGGGGTACCTGAGGGGGGAACATTCCCACTATAAGCATCCTTCAGACTCAGCATAACTGAGACAAGTGTAATAATATCTGGCTTTGCTAGCTACTAACAACAACAGGGAATACTCCCAGAAAAGCTATTGAACGCATGGGGAAAAGCAGGCTCCTAAATGACTCTTGCACAAATTCACCCATTTCACAAAACAACCTAAAATCACCAGAAAGGAAGGTGAAGTCTTTTGGTGAAAAGACACTCACTTGAGAGGCTCTGGGCACATCCCAGTGAGAGGTGAGACCTCTCTAGGTACTGAGACATTGGCAGCAGCCATTATTGTGACCTAGTACAGGCGTGCTGACCCAGATACTGGAAGACACTATTGGAGGTCTTCTCCTGGCCTGTTAGCCCAGGGTCTGCCACACCCAGTAGAGCACTGATTTAATCTAGCTCAACCAGGGCAGGCAACCTAGAGACTGGCCCCATGCAACAGCAAACCCTTGGGAAACTTTTGGGCCTGCGTAGGCAGGGTGCCTTGATCCTCTGCAGCTGGGCCAGTGGATCCACCTCTGTGGGGAAGGGCATGTGTGAGGAGCCAGTGGAGTATTTGAGGCATTGGTGGAGTGTGTGGGGCCTCTGCAGTGGAGCAACTGGGTCCACTTCAGGGGGTTGGGTATCATGCATGGGGCAGGACTGTGTTGAGTGTGTGTGTGGCCTTGTGGGCTGTGGGGCTTATTGGGTACAGAAGATTTGTGATTCTCAAACAGCCACATAGTTGGATTGGCCCCACCTTCCAAAGCTTGAAACAATTGGGTGCTCCTGTGCCTGTGGCTCACCCCACTCAGCTGCAATCCTGAAAGAACTGACAAGAACCTTGCAGGCCTGAGGCCTATAGCAATTGTAAGCCCCTGAGCCTAGCAACAAGCCATGCTGGGGACCTACTCACTTAGAAAAACTGAAACAGGAATGTGCTATTAGACCTTGCAGCCAACTGTGCTGGGGCTCCCCACACTCAATAAAGTGACTGAAAGGTCCATAGTAGCCACACGCAGCTGATCATTATGACCAGCCAGCCATGCAGACAGTCTAAACTACCTGGACATCTGAAGCAAGAGCAACCTTGCCACAACAGAAGGATACACATAGCCCACACAGGGGACACTCCTGGAACATTTGGAATTGGTGATGAGAGGGAAGCACACTGCTGGGCCTCGTAAAGCATCCCTTACATAAGGCCACCTCTCCAAGACTAGGAAACATAGACGACCTACCTAATACATAGAAATAAGCAATGACAAGTAGGCAAAATGAGGAAACAAAGGAATATTTTCCAAATAAGGAAACAGGACCAATCTTTAGAAAAAGAACTAAATGAAACAGAGATAAACAATCTTCCTGATAAAGAGTATTAACTCATAGTCACAAGGACGCTTACTGATCTGGGGATTAGAATAGACGAACACAATGAGAACCTCAACAAAGAATTGGAAAATATAAAAACCCATAAGTCTATCAGCTGACTTCTCAGCAGAAGACTTACAGACTAGAAAGGAACGGCATTACATATTTAAAGAGCTGAAAGAGAAAAAACGTACAGCCAAGAATACTCTACTTGGCAAGGTTATCATTCAGAATACAAGGGGAGATAAAAGGTTTCACAGACAAGCAAAAATTTCAGGAGTTTATCATCAAGAAACCAGTCTTACAAGAAATGCTAAAGGGACTTATTTAAGTGGGAAAGAGAAGACCACAAATCTGAATGATAAAATAATCAAAAAAGAAAGCAATAAAATCACTGGTAAAGGCAAAAACACAGTAAAGGTAGCAGATCAACCACCTATGAAGATAATATGAAGGTCAAAAGACAAAAGTACTAAAATTATTTATTTCCATGATGAGAGGGTAACAGATATACACACACAAATGAAGTTAGATATGATATCAAAAACATAAAATGTGGGAAGAGGAGAGTAAAAGAGTAGAACTTTTAGAAAGAGGTCAAACTAAAGAGACCATCAACTTAATATAGATTGCTATATACGTAGGTTACTATATATGAATGTCACGGTAATCACAGACCAGAAACCTATAATAAATACATAAAAAATTAAGAGAAAGGAACCCAAACATAATTCTAAAGAAAACCATCAAACCACAAGGGAACAGATCAAGAGAAGAAAGGAACAGAGGAGAACTACTAAAAGACCCAGAAAAAAGTAACAAAATGGCAACATGTATATACTTATCAATAGCTACTTTAAGTGTCAATGGACTAAATGCTCCAATCAAAAGGCATAGGGTGGCTGATTGGATAAAAAACCCAGACCCACATATATGCTGCATACAAGAGACAGACTTCAGACTTAAAGACACTCACAAACTGAAAGAGAAAGGATGGAAAAAGATACTCCATGCAAATGGCAATGAAAAGAAAGCTGGGGTAGGAATACTTATATCAAACAAAATAGACTTTAAAATAAAAACTGTAACAAAAGACACAAAGAGTATCATACTACATAATGATAAAGGGAATAGTCCAACAAGAGGCTACAACACTTATAAATATCTATGCACCCAACATAGGAACACCTAAATATATAAAGCAATTATTAACTGACATAAAAGGAGAAATAGACAGTACACAATAATAGAAGGGGACTTTAACGCTCTACTTACACCAATGGATAGATCATCCAAACAGAGGATCAATAAGGAAACACTGGCCTCAAACAACCCATTAGACCATATGGACTTAATGGATATATATAGAACATCCCCTACAAAAACCATAGAATACACATTTTTTTCAAATGCACATGGAACATTCTCCAGGATCGACCACACATTAGGCCACAAAACAAATCTTAATAAATTTAAGACTGAAATGATACCAAGCATCTCTTTTGACCACAAAGATATGAAACTAGAAACAAACTACAAGAAGAAAATCAAAAAATCCACAAATATGTGGAGATTAAACAAAATGCTACTGAACAATGATTGGGTCAATGAAGAAATTAAAGGAGAAATAAAAAAATACATGGAGACAAATAAAAATGAAAATATGAGATGCCAAAATTTATGGGATTACAGCAAAAGCAGTTCTAAGAGGGAAATTTATAGCAATACAGGCATGTCTCAAGAAACAAGAAAAATCTCAAATAAACAATCTAACGGTGAACCTAAAGGAATAGGAAAAAAAAGAAAAAACAAAGTCCAAAATCAGTAGAAGGAAGGAAATAATAAAACTCAGGGCAGAAATAAATGTAATAGAGACTACAAGAAAAAAATAGAATAACATCAATGAAACCAAGACATGTTTCTTTGAAAAGATAGAGAAAATTGAAAGACCTTTAGCTACACTCATCATGAAAAAAGAGAAAAGTGTCAAATAAAATCAGAAATGAAAGAAGACTGATTACAGCAGACACCTCAGAAATACGAAAGATTATAAGAGACTACTTCAAAGAGCTATATGCCTAAAAATTGGATAATCTAGGAGAAATGGATAAATTCTAAGAATTATACAACCTTCCAAAACTGAATCAAGAAGAAGTAGAAAATTTAAACAGACCAATCACCAGTAAGGAGATTGAAACAGTAATCAAAAATCTCCCAAAAAATAAAAGTCCAGGACCAGATGGCTTCCCTGGTGAATTCTACCAAACATTCAAAGAAGATTTAATATCTATCCTTTTCAAACTCTTCCAAAAAATTGAAGAGGAGGGGAGGCTTCCTAACTCATTCTAGGAAGGCAACATTACCCTGATACCAAATCCAGACAAGGACAACACAGAAAAAGAAAATTACAGGCCAATATCAGTGATGAACATAGATGCAAAAATCCTCAACAAAATACTAGCAAATCAAATACAACAATATATTAAAGAGATCATACATCGTGATCAAGTGGGTTTTATTCCAGGGATGCAGGGATGCTTCAACATCAACAAATCTATCAACATGATGCAGCACATTAACAAAATGAAGACTAAAAATCACATGATCATCTCAATAGATGCAGAGAAAGCATTTGACAAGATACAGCATCCGTTTATGATAAAAATTCTCAATAAAATGGAGATAGAAGGAAAGTACTTCAACATCATAAAAGCCGTATACGACAAATCCACAACTAATATTATTCTCAATGGAGAAAAAACTGAAAGCTATCCATCTAAGAACAGGAATGAGACAAGGACACCCAGTTTCACCTCTCTTATTTAACATAGTATCAGAAGTTCTAGCCAGAGCAGTCAGGCAAGAAAAAGAAATAAAAGGAACCCAAACTGGAAAGGAAGAAGTGAAACTGTCATTATTTGCAGATGACTTGATTTTTATATTGAGAAAACCCTAAAAAGTACACCAAAACACTTTTTGAAATAATAAATGAATATGGTAAAGTTGCAAGATACAAAATCAACATACAAAAATCAGTCGTGCTTCTTTTCCTTTCTTTTTTTTTATTTAAGTATACTTTTTGGTGAGGGAGATTGGCCCTGAGCTAACATCTGTTGCCAATCTTCCTCCTTTTTTTTTTCTTCTCAAAGCTCCAGTAGATAGCTGTATACGCTAGTTGTAGGTCATTCTAGTTCTTCTATTAGGATGCTGTCACAGCATGACTCAATGAGCCATGTGTAGGTCTGCACCCAGGATCCAAACCAGTGAACCCAGGGTTGCCAAAGGAGAGTGTGAGAACCTAACCACTCAGCTACGGTGCCAGCCCCATCAGTTGCACTGGTATACACTAACAAAGAAGTAGCAGAAAGGGAAGTTAAAAATACAATTCCATTTACAATTGCAACAAAAAGAATAAAATACATAGGAATAAACTTAACCAAAGAGATGAAAGATCTATACATTGAAAACTATAAAACGTCGTTAAAAGAAATAGAAGAAGACACAAAGAAATGGGAAGATTCCGTGATCTTGGATTGGAAGAATCAACATAGTTAAAGTACCACCTAAAGCAATCTACAGATTCAAGGCAACTCTTATCAAAGTTCCAATGACATTTTTCACAGAAATAGAACAAAGAATCCTAAAATTTATATGGAATAACAAAAGACCTCAAATTGCTAAAGGAACCCTGAGAGAGAAGAACTAAGCTGGAGGTATCACACTCACTGATTTCAAAATATACTACAAAGCTATTGTAACCGAAACAGCATGGTACTGGCAAAAAAATAGACACATAGATCAATAGAACAGAATCGAGAGCCCAGAAATAAACCCATACATCTATGGACAGCTAATTCTCGACAAGAGAGCCAAGAACATACAATGGAGAAAGGAAAGTGTCTTCAATAAATGATCTTGGGAAACCTGGGCAGCCATATGCAAAAGAATGAAAGTAGACCAAAATGGTCTACTTATGGTTAATGGATGTGTAGAGAAGGGAACTCTCATACACTGCTGGTGGGAATTCAAACTGGTGCAGCCACTATGGAAAACGGTATGGAGATTCCTCAGAAAACTAAGAATAGAACTACCATACGATCCAGCTATTCCATTGCTGCGTATGTATCCAAAGAATATGAAAACATGGATGCGTGAAGATACACGCATCCCTATGTTCATTGCAGCATTATTCACAACAGCCAAGACTTGGAAGCAAACTAGGTGCCCATCACGGGATGAATGGATAAAGAAGATGTGGTATATATACACAATGCAATACTACTCAGCCATAAGAAACGATGAAATCCAGCCATTTGTGACAACATGGATGGACCCTGAGGATATTATGCTAAGTGAAATAAGTCAGAAGGAGAAAGCCAAATACTGTATGATTTCACTCATAAGTAGAAGATAAAAACACCAAAAAACGATCACATAGAGACGGAGATTAGATTGGTGATTACCAGAGGGGAAGAGTGGAGAGAGGAGGGCAAAAGGGCGGGATGAGGCACATGAGTGTGGTGATGGATTGTAATCTGCCTTTGAGTGGTGAACATGATGTAATCCACACAGAAATAGAAATATAATGATGTACACCTGAAATTTATATGTTATAAATCAGTGTTACCACACAAAAAAATAATTGTATAAAACATTATCACAAGGCATACAATATTCCTTTTACAATGAACGAGTAGGGAGGGTGATTAGAATGGAAGAGTCCATTTAATACACATATTTATACACTACATATTTATATATAATATGTGTGCAACACTCATACATATGTACTATATATTTTAATGTATTACATATAATATAGATTATATCTATGTTCTATACATACATAAACACTGTCACATACTGCGACAATTAACTAAAAGTTTTTGCCTTTACGGTGCCAACACAATTATTATCCACCACAATTGACTTTTTTTGTTCATTCACATGTCCACCTGAACAGCTTGTTGTTGGGCTGTCGGGTGCCACCCCCATTTTCATGCCTGAGCACCTTCCATGGATCAGTTAAACTCATGGACGAAATCCTGTGTACCAAACATAAAAGCTATATCATTCAGAGGGGTACATTTACACGTGAAAATAGTGTCAAATTGGCAGAAGCAACAAATGGATGTGTCATTTCCACTAAAATCTCCTATTTACGTACTTTATTAAGAAGGGGACCCTCAGAAGTCTGGGGGGAGAGAATTCTGATCTAAAATCTTAACATGCTTCCTAGGATAAATCCATGTTCTTGATGAATAGTGTGGTCAACCCAGATATCTAGAACTGTAGAAGAAAGTCAAGATTCTAGTCCAAAGTCAAGATTCTGAACCTAAAAGAAATATATAGCTGCATCCTAATCCTGCTAGTATCCATACGTCCCAATCATCTGGTTGTTCTTTAAACACTGGGATCCTTCAAACTAATGAGGTCTGGACTGAGGCTAGTTTGGAGGCCCTCCAGGCATATGTGCTCTCTGCTTTCAGAGTTGATTCATAAAGTAGCTGGTCCTAAAAAAGTAAGGATTATTACAACTAGGAATACCAATGAGGCCCAGTCAGGCTTATTGCAAACATAACATCACTCCCTTCTTTGTATTGTTTTCATTGTTTGCATGAAAGTAATCCAGAAATATTTTCTCCCAACAAAAGACATGCAATACTTTTTAAAAAAATCACTGCAGGAACTGGCCCGGTGGTGCAGGGGTTAAGTGCTCACGTCCTGCTTTGGCGGCCCAAGGTTCGCCAGTTCAGATCCCCGGTGCGGACATGGCACCTCTTGGCAAGCCATGCTGTAGCAGGCATCCCACATATAAAGTAGAGGAAGATGGGCACGGATGTTAGCTCAGGGCCAGTCTTCCTCAGCAAAAAGAGGAGGATTGGCAGCAGATGTTAGCTCAGGGCTAATCTTTCTCAAAAAAAAGAAAAAGTCACTGCAAAGAATACCTGGCTCTCCAGTTAAGAAAACATTTGCACTCCTGTCAGCATTTTGAGCAACCTCTTTTCGGTAGTATAATATTTGACTGTAGGATTACACGTCTATATGTTTATTTCACTCAATGCCAAAGCTGAGCTTTCCAGAATTTCCAAGAAATTGTTGTTATAAATACAAATATCCCTCTCTTTTAGACAAAGACTCTTTATCAATTACAGATTAACTAACACGAAAACACAGGGCAGGGATGAAAGTGGAATTCATGATGTTAGTTCTCGCCTTACTCAGTCACCAGGGGAGGCCCCACAGTTTCTCTAAAAGGACAACTTAAGCAGAGAAAAAATAAAACCAAAATACCCAACAAAAATCTGTCTGGGTGTGTGGAAAGAGTAGAACTTATTCCAAAACCTTCATTCCAGAGCTAAAGCCTCTGTAATGCCTCAGACGTACTTTAAATCTAACAATTCTGCTGACTGAAAGTTGAGTGTTAAAGTTACAACAATGTTGTCTTCAAAAGCATTGACCTCGTTTCTCATAAAATTAGAATTCTTTTTCCGCCAACAGCTAGCAGGAGGTAATCGCAAAATATACAGAGAAAGAACTAGAAGTGCTTGGTAAGCACAGGTGTTCGACGAGTGTGTGAGTGTTTACTTGTGGGAAGGAACGAATCACTGACCTGCCTTTAACGGTGTGGCTGGCGATGCGTGGTTGATACTCGGAGGGGGAGGCACACCTCTGGCCCTTGGTTACTCTCAATGTTTCTTCCGGGTGGAATTAGAACAGAATCAGAAAACGATGAGCTAACTCACCTGCCTCTAGCCACAGTTTAAAGAGGCACATGCCCAGATGTATCTTTTTTTAGAAGCAACAGTAAGATAGCTATGAAGTAGGTCAAATGCCTTAGAAAATATTTTTCATAGAGGAAGGGTTTGAAAATAAAGTGGGAAGGGATAAAATGGCTGGTTGTATTGTAAGAACTCTTGTTCCTGAAGTGTCTCTATCACAAAATCTATGAAAAGGATCTGGGACAAAAATCCCATAGAGTTAGCATAGAGTAATTTGAAACTTAACAGTGAGGTGATTCTGAGGCATGTAGCAAGTTTACCTGAAAGAAAAAATGTATTTGTTTCATCTTTAAAAAAAAAAAACACATAAATATTTGGCTCACCCTACTACAGAAAGTAGTCGTCAGGAATACATAAGTTACTGTTTAATGGGTCCATAATTTTACAATAAGTCCCAGCCATCTGCTCCCTCCTCTAATTATGAATTCAAGAAGGACATAATTCACTACACATGGTGAAAAAGGCTGATGGAAAGGATTTAAGTATTATGTATAGATTCTTTCTAAAACGTTCCTATTCAAGATAACACAGTTTTAAGACTTAAAATACAAATCAGGGGAATTACTAACGTCTTTGAAAAATAGCAAATGCTTCTAAAAGAAAGTAAAACTTAACAAGAAAAGCAGCTTTTGATTAAATCCATGTTTTTGGTCTCCAACTCATAAAACATTTTTTAATATCAAAAGGTGCTTGATTTAGACTCTATTTTCAGTTGAGATTCCTTTTTTTTAACGGAGAGGGGATGCCAGATACTCTTCTCCATTTGTTTCGCACTATTTCCCAGTGTAAAATTGACAAGAAGTAGTTCAAAGCTAATGACAGGGAAAGACAGAAATTAACAACACAAGAAGAGTCTTTTTGAGAGTTTATTTTGACTAAGATAAATATTTACTGCTATTGTCGTACCTTTCATTTGTCATAGGAACAATACAGCTCATGCTATAAATTCTCACATGAAGTATTTACTGTCTTTAATACAGTGAGATAGCAATTCATACACATATATCTTCAGGATCCTCTTCTGCTTGTAGAGGGAATGGCTGATAAATGGAAGTAAAACTTCATGGAACAAACTAAAGAGAATGGCTTTACCTTTTTATGGGCAACATTAGAAATAGGTTTACTGAGCTAATTCCCAAAACAGGACAGCATTATATACCTTGAGTGCCACACTTTGAAGAATTTCACACTTCAGTTCTCAAAATTAAGAAAAGTACCACAGAACTTTAGAGTGCTGCATTTTCTTTACATTTAAATGAATCAGGATCACAATTATCAAATGAGGTTGTGGGGTGGTGGAGGGAGGGCGGGGAGGGTAGATCAACATAGCTTTTAAAAGTTTACACAAAGAAATTAAAACTCTTCCGTTCCTCTACATCTTTTATCATAGAACAAAACAAGGTTAGTGAGGTTTTTTTGCTAGTTGCAAATTCTTTCATCAGATATGGCCTCCATTTGCACCCTCCAACTGGGGAGCATGCCATTAACTTCATGAGTGCTGCTATGCACACATTCAGGAAGATTCCTGGGTAGTTTTTACAGTGATAGTGTTTGGTTCTTTTGCAGCCACTCACTCTCACCATTTTTCTCAGAGGTAAGTACAAACTTCCCTGACTTGATAGCGAAGTGAACAGATAAAACACATTCCATGGAAAATAAGCTGTCCTCTGTTTTGTTCTGACTGTGAGACAGAATAAGGAGGTTAGTTTCTTCAAAATCTTTCCCGTTCGTCATGATGAATCAAAGAGAAACATCATTTAAACAATAAGGAAATTTTGGCCTCACAAATGGAGGAATTTTTTAAATATGAACATATTCACTGTAAAAAGGATGTGGCAAGAGAGGGGCATTGGAACGTGTGTGCACAAACAGTGCTGGTAGAGGAGCACGTTGGTTCATTTTGTCAAGACAGCAACCTGGCAATATGTATCAAATTCCAATAAATTCAATTGCCTTTGACTCAGTAATTCCACTTTGAAGGCTCTGTCCTAAAGGGAATAAAAAATCTGAAGTTCAACAAAAATATATGCTATCGGAAAAGCTGGAAGCAATATAAGCATTCAACAATGTGAGTGACAAAATGCATTATGGAGTATTCTGACATGCAATGTTGTGTAGCCAATAAAATCATATTTCCCCAAAGCATTAAGGACTTAGTTATATGCTCATAAAAAATATTAAGTTAAAAAGGTGGAATATGAAACTATTTATACATATAGTTTATTCTCATACATATTTGATCTATATATATTTATAAATACATTGTACGTATGCATATAGCATTTTCTAAAGATATGTGAAACATTATTAAACAGTTACTTATCTATGTATATTAAATGATATATCTGTTACAATATATTATATATGTCTACATATATTTGAGGAAGTTAGAAAGAAATACCCCACATATTATTAGTTTTTGTTTCTGGATGTTAGCATTAAAGATACAGGTGGATTTTATTTGCTTTTTATGCTTTTTTGGTTAGAAAAATAAATGTTAAAACTGTCTGGCTTAGTAAATTGTAATTAAGAAGTCACCGTCTCTCATGGTACAGATCACAGTAGTTCATAACTTTGAACAATCCAGTTAACTCCTCCAATTGGGAATGACTAACACCCAGAAATAGATAGTTTGTAGGAATGAGGCAGAAGTAGAAATCACCCATTTGGATAGAAGTTCAGAAAGAAAATCTGGTCCAGCAAAAGGACACTATGGTATCTGGAGACTAACACTAGCCACAAGAGGGCACCCAGGTCGGCAGGCAGCTTCGTGAATGTCCCACTCAGAAGAAGATTTAATAGTTGGGCAAAGCAGGAAGGACAGCTGGACCTCCAAGAATGGGGGCTCTTAAGAGACTCAAGCAGGCCAGACGGAAAAGAGCTACTCAGAAGACCATAAGCAGTCACCACACTCCAGCTACTAGGCCAGACCTTCAATCCCTAAGGATGTGGGTAACAGGAAAAGCAAGATGAAATGGGCATTGGAAACAAAATAAAACATTAAAATTTCAGAAGTGTGATTCAAAGTAGAGATTGAGTCTCAGGATTAAGGTAGAAGTGGAATATGTTCCTGGAATTAGAATAGTAGAACAAGGATGCTTTTAGACCTACTATGTTTGAAAGGATAGCAAGAAAATCATGTGGAAATAGCTAATAGACTGTTGACCTGGAAATTGAGTTTAGATGAGAGATCTAACTGGAAAAAACTATTTGTAGTCATTGACACAGAGATGACGTATGGGCTGTCTGTCTTTGGCCCCTCCCCAGAACAGTGAGTCCCTGTCCTTCTCGGCCCACTCTGCACCTCAGGAGGCTGATCTCTGTAGACTGCTTATCCAGGCTCGTTTATCAACTGGCTTCAGGTTGGGTTTGGCCTATAGGCAGAGACAGGAAATTATGGGGGATGGTAGGACAGAAAGTGGTCAGAGTATTTCTTTCCTGCTTCCTCCTTACTTCCACGTCTAGTCTTCCAGCTGTATCCCTCCATGGTTACAGCTCCCACTTGCCTCCTGCCAGGTTTGAGGCCTATCTATGCTCTTATGTCTTTGAGTCTGCATCTTTGAGTCTGCCTTTTTCTTGACAGTCTTTGAAGTAGAGATAATTTCCCAAAATGGTTATTGTCTGGGTATCACACTATCCCTTTCTTGAGCCCTTAACTCTGCCCTCACCTCTGAAATCCTTTAATTTAAATCTCCTCATTGGAATAATTTGGGAGTAAATTTAGTTTCCTGACTGAATCAGATGATGGGAAAAATTCGTTGGGGAAAATAAAAAAAGGTGTCTATATAAAGACAGATTCCACTCTGTTCCAGAGGGCCAGGAACTAGACAGTGTTGAACAGTGACACTTGGTATCTTGGGGACATGAACAAAGAGTGGTAATGGATATTAGAGAATTGAGATGTTAGAACATCACAGAACTGATGGAAAAATAAGGGATGAGAAAGGTTTTAGTCAATGGTATGAAATGCGGCAAAGAGGTCATGGAGAATAGGAATAAGGAAAGGGGCGTTTAATTATCAATTAAGCATTAGTGAAAATCTTTGAGTTTAAACAATGGAGGGCATATTTTCAAAGGGTGGGAAAAAGGAGTAAGTGAAAATGAAATTGGAACAGAAAATAGAATCTGTATTTTTGGATGTTTTGACAATAAGGAAATACAAAGTAAATGCTAATTAAAGTATAGTACAAGATAGGTGACGATATGTTTGTTTCTTTGCTTTCAAAACAGGAAAGAACGTAAGAGTGTTTGAAGGCGGAGAGAAATAGAAGGGAGAAATTGTAGAGGGGAGGGAGGTGTGGTTGGGACAGTGGAGAGAGGATCAGTGCAAAGGTGCAGGGTTAACTTTGAGAAGATGACATGGTCAAATGTAAGCATGTTACACTTCAATTTCTTTTCAAAGCAGGATAATGTCTTCTAGACTAAAGGAAAAAGTAGAGAATTAATATCACATAGAAATATTTTACGTTGTGTCTTGAAACAAGCTATTGTTGAAGCTTGCTGTGGAAGGTGGGAGGATCTTCTACTGAGACTACGTCTCATCCATCATGGTGGCTGAGTTCTGGGGCATCTGAAGCAGGCAGCATGCAAGGTCAGTGGTACACGGATATTTTCACCCTGAACCCAAATGGTAAAGAAGGAAAATGTGAACTTATATACTCCAGTGTATAATATCTAGAAATTATTTTTATTAATTATTGATAATTATTAATACTTTTATTATTTTATTAATATTTGCATACAATTTTGTGCTACACTAATTCTGAAGTTTAGTTTATAAATTCAGTTATTTCCATACTTGGTTGAATGGCATATATACCTGGAGAAGACATTCTACAAAAATATATAGATTCAAATAGCAAAAGTATTTCACTGGCCGCTTCTGCTAAATCATGATACCTTTTTTCTATCTTGTCCACCAGAATAGACAATTATGAAATCAAGTTAGCAAATTTTTACCCTTCCTGATTTCAGTCAAATCTTACAAAACAACAAACATAATGTCCTGTTTAAAACATAGCAATAAAACCTACAAGAGCTCTTTATTTGGGAGATTTTAAAGAGATTAGAAAATGCTGGTTCCAGATATGCAGACCTTCTAGAGTTTGTAGGTGACACTTACAATTGTTTTTGTCAAGAAAGTTACATAACACTGGGAACATTTCCAAGTATCTGTTTTCAAAATTCTCTTGTCATAACATAAGGGTCTTTGAAAAAGCATTCGTTTTCTCACTCGTTGTTAAAATGTCACCTTTAACTTGAAGAGACAGATTATGTGATTATTTTTTTAAAAAGTGTCTTCCATGCAGTGGGATCCCTCCTCATCTCTGGAAAGGTCAGCAAATTCTGAACATTTGTCTTTTTTAACAAGGAAAATTTCAGCTCTTTTTTTAAGTTGTCAACTCCTTTATGTACTTTCCAGGAGACAACCAGAAAATTGTTGTGGTTAAAAAATACTTTCATAATCACTACTATTGTATATAAAAGAAAAAAATACATAGTTCTGCTGTTTAAAAGTCTTGTTTTACAAAACTAACTACATTCATAGCACTGAAAATGGTGCAATTTCATTTTCAGTGTTCTCTACAAATAATAGAATGAATGAATTTGAGTTGTGAAGATATCTCTATCACTGAAAGTGGGAGCCTTATTTACAATTCCAAATAAATCAGCAGTTTCATCAGTGGTTCTTTGTATACACCTTGTCCATGAAACAAAGTAGTCAGATTTTTGTCCATAAATATAGTTAGTTCTTCTAATCAAGTTATTTATATTGAGACTATATCTTCTATGGGATATCTTCCTTTGGTTGTTTACACAAAAAAAATATAATCTAGCAAGTACCACAGTCTGAATGTGAGGAAAACCTGTACATTTATCCATCTGTACATCAAACTTCCCCAACTACCTGAAATATATTTTGACACAGTTTATTTCTTTATCAGTGTTTCCAGGAATGTTCAAATAGAATTTGTTGACAAGGGATGTGTTTCAATTTGTCCCCGTGTTAATTCCCATGTAATATTTCAACTTTCTTTCTTTTAATCAGGGCAAGAACAAATGTTTCGGTAACAGTACATGGCATTCTGCTCTTCACTATGAAGAAACCTCAAAGTTGCCATCTAAACATTTATTACATTTGATTAAATATTATAAAGTACTGGATTATCATATGGCCCTAAACATTACGAAAGAAAAGGTAGTCTTCTTCCAAATGCTTAGTTTTTCAATGTCCCCCTACTCATGATGGCTTTATACTATGATTAGCTAATATATGAGGGCTAAATAAAGATTTGAGACAAGATTCTTCCTTAATAACACGGGATATAATTGAATTTCAAATAGTCTCCTTGACAATTTCAATTATTTTTTATCAACATCTCAAATATTATCATGTTGTCATTTTCAGCACATAACATGGCTGAAGAAGAGCCATTGTTAGTTTTACAAGTGTGAGCTCTGTTCTTTACTTGTTTATTTGCACTTGTCTTATAAGTAATATATTCAAGCTATGATTTCTTTGTAGGAATCTTTTTCAAACCATTTGTTCACTTTGAGAGATTTAGTTTCCTCAAAAATATTTAATATAATCTGTAAATCCACTTAATCAGGCAGAAATAAATTGCAATAATCACAAGATGCTGAAATCAAATGAATGCACAAAGAATTTGGGTCAACACCCGTGTTTTAGGACACCGAAACTTCCCTCAGGGTACTCATGATAGGTGGTCATACACCTGCTGAGGGTGCCAGTGTCAATCTCTAAATTAAACATTAGCAAATCCTAAAGGATAAGCTCAGTCACCCCACTTTGAGATGCACTGCCATAAAGGATCCCTTAAATTCCACCTCATCCTAGTGACTGCATTTGTAAGTGTTAAGATGGCTCACCTACAGCCAAGATTCCACTATGACCCAGTGCCTTTAAAAAACTCTTCTAATCACAAGTACTTTTAAATTGGTCGCTAAATGATTTGCAATGTGCTAAGTTAAAATTTATATGTACAGAAACACAAATCCTTATTTAATCAGAGGATGCAAATTACATTTCCATTGTTAATAAGAGATATTTTACATACAAGAGAGGCAGCTCCAAATTTAGGGGGAAGCAATCAGAACCACATGTATTAGTAAGAAAATTATTTCCACGATGAATATCTATTTTTACTATACTTTTCCTCCCATTTTCTTTAACATTAGGAAACAGCTTAAATAATTGAATGATATAGCTGGCCATTTCTTTTGTTCTTTTTTCAAAGTAACAGACTCTAATACAAACCAAAATACTCAGTTATCATTGGAAGCCATTTTAAATGTGATTTTTTACCTTCATGTTACTGTATCATGGTAGTTGACAAAAAAGTGCCTGATTATTTTTACATTTAAAGGGTTAAACACAAAGCTTTCTTCTGCAGACCTAAGAGAAACTATATCTCATTTTTCATTTTTAAAATTTTTGAAAATGCACATCCATCTCCTAGTATATTGATATGTATAAAACAGAAAATGCAATATTACAAAAGGCTCTTATGTGAATGCTACAGAGAAGTCTATCACCTCTAGGAAAGCTGAGAGTGTAATTAGTCTAATTGTGCCTAAAATAAAGCTTCACGCTCAGGTAAGTGCTGCCTTCCAGATTTGCACAGGTGTTTCTACTATCTTAGGTTCAGTCAGCAAGGCGTTCTTTCGCTTTTAAAAACCAAAATATCACTTATTGAAAACCAAAAGACTAATTACTCATTCATTCAGTCACATGATCGTATTGCTCACCTTATGTGAGCAGCATAAATAAAACAAGTTTCTTCACACATTTTAGTCTTCGCATTTTAGCAAAGCTATCCAGACACCTCACAACATCACAGTTATACCCAATTAGATTGAATTCACAGGGATCAAGAAGTAGGGCAGGCTCTCACGTTGCTTGCTCTTCTGCCTCTGTAGCCAAATAGCCTTTAAAAAGGCTAAAAACAGACAAGCTTAAATTCAAATTGTTGGAAAGCCTGAGGAAAGTGGCACCTTAGATGCTAGATAGAAACCAAAGAGTACTCTTTCTAAGATCCTCTCCCTCAATGCTACACAAAGGGATATTTCCCAACAACTTCTCCATATGATCTCTGAAGAAGAAAATTTAAGTTACAGCACAAGTGGCTGTATCTGCCTTTGATAAAATATAACCAATAAAATATTAATAGTGCCATAACCCAGAATTTTGACAGCTAAAAGTCAGATTATTTCCCATAAAGCATGCATTCCTAGCTTTCAGTTGAGAAGTTTTTGAACCAAGAACAATTCATAAAACAGTGTTCTCTCCATATTATTTTGATCAGGAACCTCTAGTGAATCATAAAAGCCTCTATATGGTCATTTAGCTGTATTTACAAAATTACATATGCCATTTTCAAGGGAACTTCCACAGAAGGTTTTTGAAAGGATATTCGTATAAAAGCATTGCCTTTCTTTTAAAAAGTGCAACTAGGGGTATGGCTGCAACGGACTTCCTCTGGCTGGGGCAGGTAACATCAGTGAGAGAAGCAAGCAGGTTGAGGACAGTGGAGGGAGATGGGGAATGAAGCTAAATACAATCAGCCCCATTTCTGGAGGTCGTCTATCCTGCTTAACTTCAGCTGACTGCTGGCCCAGGCTTCTCAAATCTTCTGATTGTTCAAGAGAAACTAAAATCTAGGACCAGAAGTGAAATCACCCATTTTAAATGCTAGCAAATAATTGGATCTTTTTAAAAAACATTATGTAAGCCAAATGAAATATATCTCCTGGCTGGATTTGACTCAAAGGCTACCCATTTGCAACTTCTGGCTTAGAATTCTGTATGGAAATAAGTGACAGAAAATAAGTCAACAGAAATAGTAGATTTGTTATGACTCATCATCATCACCAAGAGAAATCACTGACTTCCAAGCATATTTCTTTCTCAGGACACCTTCTCTTGCTATTTATCTGCCTACAACATTCCTCCAGATGTTTCTATGGCTGACTCCTTTCCCAGGCTCTGCTCAAATGTCTCTTCCTTCAAATGTACCCTTCCTTGAATGCCTGTTTGAAATAGAACTGAACTCCTGAACTCTCTATCCATGTGTTAGAGGTCTCCAAAGAAAAAGAACCAATAAGATACATATAATCATTTGCCGAAAATGACGTTTCAGTCAAACAACATATATAATGGCAGTCCCAAAAGATGAGTACCGTATAGCCTAGGTGTGTAGTAGGCTATACCATCTAGGTTTAAGTACACTCTGTGATATTCACACAATGATGAAATCACCTAATGACATAGTTCTCGAATATGTCCTCATTGTTATGCAATACATGACTATATATGGATATATATAAGAGGAGATGTATTATAAGAATTGGTCCACCTGATTATGGAAGCTGAGAAGTCCCATGATTTGCCATCTAGAAGCTGGAGAACTAGGAGAGCCAATAGGGTAATTCAATCTGAATCCAAAGGCCGGGACATCAGGGGGCTAATAGTTTGTGTCCCCACCTGAGTCCAAAAGCACAAGAACCAGGAGTGCTGATGTCCAAGGGCAGGAGAAGATGGATGTCTCAGCTCAAGCAGAGAGAGCAAATTTGCCCTTCTTCCACCTTTTTGTTCTATTGCGGCCCTCAACGAATTGGATGATGGCCGCCTACATTGGGGAAGACCATCTGCTTTACTCAGTTCACCAATTCAGATGCTAATCTCTTCCAGAAACACCCTTACAGACACACCCAGAAATAATGTTTTGCCATCTATCTGGGCATCCCTTAGCCTCATACAGTTGACACATAAAATTAACCACCAGAATCCATTTACCCCACACTTATCACTCCATGCCATTTATTCAACAAATTGAGCATCTACTTCATGATAGGCTCTGTTTTAGACTCTAGGGGTACAGAAGTGAATAAACAAAACAAAGTCCTTTACCTCCTAGAGTTTGCAGTCTAGTGGAGAAAGTCAGACCATAAACAGGGAAGTGCACAATATGTTAGATGGTAACAAGTGCTAGGGAGAAAAGTAAAACTGGGTAAAGGAGATGAGGAATGCAGAGGAAATGATAATATTTCATAGCTGTCGAGGAAGACTTCATTGAGGAAATTTTGAAGCAATCCTGAAAGAAGTAAGGGAGCACGGCAGACAAACATCTGGGGGAAGTTTTTTGGGGGTTTTTTTGTTGGGTTTTTTTTTTTTTTTTGGCAAATGAATGTTAAGCCCAATGGCACTAAAATGGTGATGTGTTTTGCATTGAGCGGGAAGCAACACAGTAGTCACTTTAGCCATACTCAAGTAAGTGAAAGGAAGAGTAAATAAGGAATAAGACCAGGAGTGTGGTAGGGGAGAGGCATCAGGAAAGAATTTGAAAGTCAAAAAAAGCATTTTTGCTCCAAGTGAGATGCTGTTAGGTTTAAACCAAGAAATACATGATCTAGTTTATATTTTAAAAGAATTACTCTGGCTGCTATGTTGAAAATATCTAGTAGAAGAAAAAGGGCAGAAACAGAGAGACCAATTATAAGCATTCCAAGGTAATAATCTAATTGAGATATGACTGTGGGCTCAGCTAACTGAGTGAGGCAGAGGTGATGGAAATGGTCAAATCTGTGTTTATATTGAAGGACAAGCCAACAGATCCCAACTCATGAAGCATTTGTGATAACAGTTTGAAATGCAATGAAAAGATGCTGCCCATCTCTGATAAATCCCAAGCTCTCTAGTCATGGTAATAGTAAAATATGATGTTGGTTTCAGTTAAGAAGAAAATACAAAGGAAAAAAGAGAACAAAGACACTTAATGTCTTCTACAGTCTGGCCTCAAATTTCCCTCTCATCACTTATTTACAAATGTCTTCTTCCCCGACCTCCACTCCCATTCTAGCAAATGACAATTGTCTCCTAAACACATTATGTATAATTTGGGGTTATACTCTTGATCAGACTCTCAGTTTTTCTTCTGTGTGGAATGTCTTCCAATTATTAAGTCCTACTATTCTCTCAAGTCTATGTGGACTTCCATAGCAGCCCATGATCTTTTCTCATTTCCTAAGTGTACAGTGTGTTTTAGTTAAAGGAATAGGACTCGATAATGAGGGAACTTTGTGTCTGTTCCCGTTCTGCCTCTTTGAAAAGAAAAGGCCTAAAACTTGTAGCAATATGTTTCTTACGTCCTCTTAAATTGCTCTTCTAACTCAAAGACCCAAGTCCTATATACAAATCAGAAAAAAAGATTATTATAGTGAAAGCAGACACGGGAAGCACTCTGGTAGCTGTGCATATTGGATAGTGCAGCTTTCCAGGGACTAGTGACTGCTGAGAGGAGGAGATAACCAGGAAACACAGGTAGGAGGCAGACATACCTGTAACAGAGCAGAGGTGCACCTGCCTGTGCTTACTAGATTTTGGAATATGAACTGGGAAGAGTGCATTAAATCAACCTGTTCTTTGCAAATCTGAGGAAAAAATTTAACCACTCAAGAAGAGGAGCAAGACAGAGGACAGTTCATTTACTTTGTATTCTAACAAGCTGAGTTTTAATAAATCTTGCAATATTCAGTGGAAAAGAAAGGGTAGCCACAGAACATAAAGGAAAATATATTGCATAATAAAGTAAAAGAATACGGCATTTGGAGACAAATAGCATATGTCTGAAAAAGATCTGCTGAAAGATCTGGAGGAAGAGTTAAGGAAATTATTCAGCATGTGTATGTGCATAGTATATGTATAGATGTATTGTGCATAGTTTTGTGTCTGACTCTTCTAACTTAATTCTTTTCGTGAACATTCAACCAGGTTCTTAAATATTCTAAGGAAAAATAATTTTTACCTGCCACATAATATTACATGTGAGGATGTTCAAGAACGCATTTACTATTCACTTTAACCATTGTGTTGCTTCAGCTTTTCCCAATAACATATATCTATGTAGAACATCTTATTTTTTTCTCTGTTAGGACGATTACTCAATGTGGAATTACTGAAGGAGAAGAGAAAGGGTAAATTAATAGATATTGATGGAACAATGTGGACATTTTTAAAAAACAATTTCACATATATCGCATATGGAATAAAGATAGCAGAAAGAAAGAGAGAGAGGGAGAGAAAGGAAGAAAGGAAGGAAGGAAAGAAGGGAGGGAGGAAGGGAGAAAGGAAAGATGGTAGGAAGGAAGGAAAGAAGGAAGGAAGGGAGGAAAGAAGGAAGGAAGGGAGGAAGGATGAGGGAGTGATGGAGGGACTGAGAGAGGCGGAAGGAAGAACAGAAGAAAGTCCCAAGCTTTGGCTCCCACAGAAAAAACAAGCCACTAGTTTCACCAGCCTCAGACCCTTCATCCTGAATGAAACAATAAAAGTGGTGGAGGCTCAAAGACGAGGCAGAGTGAACCACACCTCAACCAAAGATGAGCGAGGAAGAGCACTGGCCCAGACCAGGAGACAAGGTGAAGAGCAGGGGTTCACTGCCATCCTGAGGACCATTCTTCTGCACTGACACCATCATGGTGAGAGGAGACATTCTGAGAGGTCAGAAATTCCTGAAAGAAATTTAAACCTTGAATTGACTTGAGAAAGACTTTAAAATGATAGAGGATAAATTAATTTGAATAAGCAGATTTCAGCTCTTTTTCTATTCTTAGCAGAAGTGGAGCTTGAAAGAAGTAAGAAATCAGCTAAAAAAAAACATAAGAAAAGCTACATTTCAGCACACATATAATTTTTGACTGGCACACTAGAGTTAACTTTTTATTTTTCCATCTTTTTTGAGGTATAATTGACAATAACTTCTGTTTATTTAAGATGTGTGACTTGACATATTGATATGTGTATATATTGTGAAGTAATCATTTGCAGTTAATTTTTTAAATCCTTAATAATATATGCTTCTCTACTCAGCTATGAAAAAGCTTAAAAAGACAAAGAAGTGCTGTCAGGATGTGGGGAGTAACTAGTACTCTCATTCTCAGAATGCGAGAAGTAACTACTACTCTCATTCTGCTGCTGAGAGTATAAATTGGTAAAATCACTGGGGAAAACTGACTGTCAATATCTTCTAAAGCTTGACATATGTAATCCTATGACTCAGCAGTTCTACTCCCGTGTATATATCCAAAAGAGATGTTTACCAAATAGCATATATAAGAATGTTCACAACTGTACTATTTGCAATTGCCAAAAAGAAGGAAAAACCTAAATGTTCATCTGCAATAAAGTGGGTAGATTGTGGCATATAATTACACAACAGAATACTACAGAGTAATGAGAATGAACCAGCTACAACTACATAAAGCAACATGGATGAATTTCACAAAGATAATGATAATCAAAAGAAGGCATCCACAGAAGGTGCATGCTATAGGAATCTATTTCTAAAATGCTTATACACAGGCTAACCTATCATGGTAGAAGTCAGAATAGTGGTTAACTTTGGGAGGGGTAGTGACGAGAAGGGGGCCCAAGGGAGCTTCTGGGATATTAACAATAATCTATTTCTTGATATAGGGGCTTGTTCACAGGTATGTTCACTTTGTGAAAATTCATCGACTGTGTATTCATAATTTGTGCACTTTTCTATACAGATGCTATACTTCAACAAAATGTAGAAAAAGCAAAAGAGACAGAGTGGAACTTAAATTTTTATTCTTTGCATTGTGTTACCTAACAAAATGCCTAAACTGAATCTATAATAAGTTACAGTGAAGTGTATAAAAGAAATTTAAAATTTTATGATGGATCTGCTTCAGGGGTCCCGTGACTACCCTGAAGATAGGCGATTTGCCAGAACTCACAGGACTCAATAGCAGTTTATACTTATGGCCAAGATTCAATACAGCAAAGGATGTGGAGTAAAACCAGCAGGAAAAGATATGCATTGAGCAGAGTCCAGAGAGGTCAAGCACAGGCTTCTGAGTTCCTCCCCATCCAGAGCCACACAAGACGTGCTTTCTCTCCAGCATCAAATCACAGAGACACATGCAGACTGTCTCTATCCAGGGAAGCCCTGTTTAAGTCACAAAGTCCAAGACTTTTATGAAGAATCAGTCACATAGAGTCATTCTGCTACGTGACCAGCCATGACAACTGAAACTCAGGATCCCAACAATGAAATCAGGTGCCCATCATCAATCTTGACGTTTGTGCAAAGCCACCTGGACACCCTGGTATGTCACAGTCCATTGGTTCCCAAGTACATAGCAAAAGCATCAGTCATTAATATAACCTTCATATCGTCACATTCCCAGGGGTTGGCCAAGGATCAACCATGGTTCTAGGTTCCCTAGGAGACATGCAAGTAGGGAGCAACTGGGCCTGATGTGTTAACTCTTTCTTCACAGGATCCCAATAATTTTAGATTATCCCCTCAAGTGTAACCTCCTTTCCTGTAAAATTTCTGGCAATAAGACTGCAAGCCATATTTGTAGGGCTTAGAATGGACAGGAGTCAGTCTCCTCCTTATTTCCAAATTTAGGCAGTGTTTTACTCTTCATGAAAAAAAAAAAAAAAACCTCTCCCTTATGAATCAAGAGTAATATATTTGAAGCATAGATATTCATCAATTATGAAAAAATAAAAAGTTATTTTAGAGAGCTGGGGGGCAAAAGAGGTAAAAGGGGAAATTGGGACATTGACATATGAAAACTAGACTTTTGGTAGTAAACACCATGTAATCTTATACAGAAGTCAAAATGCAACGCGTACATCTGAAATTTATATAATGTTATAAACCAATGTTACCCCAATAAAAAAAACTAAAAATGAAAAATAGTTAATACAGAAAACAGCCAAATAATATTGCTACATTTCATTCTGCTTGGGTCCTTGTACCTTTTCAAAATGTAAGTGACCTGTGTTTGGATGAAAGTAGATAATTTATTGTGAAGATGCAAACTCATTTTATCAATTGAATACTAAATATCCTTCAACTTCCAGTGTAATTGTGACACCTATCCCATGTCACAGTTGTTTTTTATCTTCTCATTAATCCTAGCCTTTGCTTATTTTTTCTTTTTCCAAAGCAAAAGAACATAACATTTAAGATGTCTGTCACTAGTTCTCTTTTCACTGCTCTTTGTACATATTCTCATTGCAACTCATACACATGTGCCTTACTTGTTGACTGGTTTCATGTCAGTCTCCCCACTATACTGTTCTCTCCTCTGAGACAAAAAATATGTCTTTCATTTTGAAACTTCAACATCTAGTATAGTATCTGGTATGCAGTATGTAAACAACTATATACATTTTACTAAATCAAGATTTTAAAAAACACATGTCATTATAAATTTGTCCAAATCCATTGCACATACAAAACCAAGAGTGAACCCTAACATAAAATATGGACTCTGAGTAATAATGATGTGTCAATGTAGGCTCGTAAGTTGTAACAAATATACCACTCTGGTGGGGCTGTTGATAATGGGAGAGGTCATGCATGTGGGGAGGCAGGGAGCATATGAAAAATCTCTATACTTTCTTCTCAATTTTGCTGTGAGCCTAAACTTCTCTAAAAGGTGAAGTCTATAAAAAAATTAATCACAAAGCTTTTCACCATCTTAGAAGAGTTTCTGCTACCACGTAAACTTAAGTTGAAGCTAAGCTTGAAACTTAGACTTTCATGAAAATGGACTTTAAAAGAGTTTTTAAAGTAAGTCCGCTTCACAATACCTCTTCGACCATTTCCCAAAATCATGTCCTTGTTTGAAATGAAGTCCTCTTGGAAATCAACCATGTCATCAAGAAAACCTGTCCAAGCACTCAGGTTAAATTTGTGCTGTCTCAGAAATAGCAGTCAGTCCTCATAAAAAGCACTGCCAACATATGTAACAGATGTAAGAAACTGCAGATTGATGTCTTCGTGCTAAGAAATTAATTGAATGCACCTCTGTGTTCTCTCTGATTCACTGCATAAGGCTAACAACCCACAAGATGAGAAAACATATGGCCAAGGAAAAAAGTGAACCGTAGTTATGAATGCTCCTGGTAAAGGTCCTGTTATGTGCAGAGGAAATTTATGTGACTCAGTGAAGAATATGAAATGAGATTAATGTCTTGAAAGTTTAAGAAACACTTTAAAAGGTTTACAAGTTTTCCCTCACAAAACTTACTCAAACTTTAACTTCTATTCGAATATTTCATGCTTTAGATTGAAGCTGATCACATCTGAAAACTATTTCCTGAGATCTTGCTGTTGCTCCTCAAAGTGACAGAATTGTATGGAGCAACCCAAAACTTCTTCAAATCAGATGCTGGGAATGCAGAATGAGACGACTCCACATACGTGAGGCATGCAGGGGAAGTGAGTGTCTTGCCCCCAAATGAAATGATCACAGTGCAAAGAAGATATGACAGCCTCTGGCAGGATGGCTGTAGAACGCTTTCCTCCAGTTCCAGAAATTAGGCATAGGATCAGAATTGAATATCTGCAATCCCTAAAAGTTGTGTAACAGAATGTAAGGCAAAGAAGGAATTCTTTGGATATATTTCCTCATTTCTCCCTTCATTCATTCTCCTTAGATCCATGTCTTTTACATTCACTCTGTGTGGTCCCCTCCTTGCCCTAGTCTGACCTATATTTTTCAAGGGCCATTCAACAAGCATTTAGTGATTATATACTATACTATGCTGTGTCTTGAGGATGAGATGTTAAATACTCTAAAAGACAAGGAAAATGTGCCTTCCATGTTATCTGAAATCCTATTATTCAAGACATTCATGCCAAAGAATTTAAGAAATGAAGAAACTCATGTTAGATAATGAAAACAATTTTGAAAAATTTTGCAAACTAAACAAAGTACTAGCTCCCGTAATTAATAAAAAAAGAGATGATAGAAAACCTCCAATTAAAAAACAAAAAGGAGATTATCAAACAAAGTCAAAAAGGATATATTAGGCACAGTTCTAAGTTAATAAATTACAAATTTTCAATAAAACAGATAAGTTTCTGGAAAAGAAAATCAACCCAAAACAGGTGAATTCAATCCTAACAATAATATTTGAGAATTTTTAAGAAATTGTCAGACATTGAATTCCATGAATATTGTCATAACTGAACAGTTCAAGTGGGCAATATTTTAAACTACTTTGAAGAGATAATTTCCCCACTAAGTTAAATATTTCAAAGAATGAAAAGTGGGAAGGATACCCAATTCACGTAAAAATGAAGAAATTTGACATGCCAAAGCTCTAAATATAAAGCAACAGCAGGAAACACAAAGACAAAAACTGATAGTTTACTATAAGAAGCAAAAAATCTCAAAAATGCCGTTCATGGAATTCATACACAAAATTTAAACTGGAGATGATATTTGATGGGTACATGAGACAAATATAATGAATATGTAAGGAATGTTTACGCATCAGAATGAAAACAGCAAACGATGTGATTAGGTAGTACCAAAACTGTCTAGAAGAAGAAATATAAGTAAATCATGGGAATATATTCAGCCTTATTGATTATCAACTATATTAAAATTAAGATAATAAGATTAAACTTTTACCTATCATATTGGCAAAGATAATTTTAAAATCTTACTGCCTGGTAAGTACCATGGACAAGGGTGTTAGGAAACAAATGCTCTCATTCTGTCATTGGAATCATAAATTGTACATCCAGCTTTTATAATGACAATTTTTCAGCATACACCAAAATTTAACTGTATATCATTTGGCATAACAACTCAATTTCTAGAAAATCGACTTAAACTAATAATTTGAGACATCCACAAATTGCAGCCAAAATTATATTTATTACAATATTTTTTGTAATAAAAACATAAAATAATCTAAAAGTCTAACCATAGGAAACTGATCAGGCACGTCATGGAAGCTATTAAATATCACGTTTAAGAAGAAAAGGCCCACAATGTACTGCTTGCTAATAATAAGTTATGCAATCAGAGTGTAAATCCAGATTTCAAAGAAATTACCATATATACTAAGTGTGTGTCTGCGTAGAAATAGATCTTGCAAAATGTATTTCAAAAATATTACCATTGTCCCATCTTTGGATGGGATTACCTGCTCTCCTTATTTATCTTTATTTCTTACATTTTCTCCAAAGAAAATGCATTACTTTCATAATCAGGTATTATAGTAACAATACAATAATAATTATAATAAGGGATTAAATTCAAGAAGTGAAATAGGAGAAAAATGCTAATTATAAAATTTGAGAGAACTGTGGCGTTTCCTCTGGGGATTCATAGGTAAAGGGTTGACTGCTCTTTCAGGAATAATTGAGAGACAATTTTAAACTAGAGCCAAGGGAAATGACCAGATTCCTTGTACAAAGACATTCCTGCTCCATGGCACTGAGTTGCGGACTTTTCCTTTGGGGGTGATTCATCTCTAAGGGAGTCTACTGGCATCTATTATGAAATAGTTCATTGTTGTTTGAAAAGCAATTACAGAGAGACACATAGAGCAGGGTATTAAAGAAGAGCACAGCTCTACCCTTATTTTAAAATTTCTATATTTTTTTAAGGGCTAATCCAGGGAAAGACAATTTTTTATTTCAACAACATCTGCCATCCAGCACTAATATTTCAGACCAACATAAAAAGGAAAGAGCAAGGAAGAAAAATGAGTTGAATATACATGATCTGCTGCAAATACAAAGAAACTAAAAGTGGCTTGCCAACAAATGAGATTTCCTAGAGTTAGGGACATTCTGAGCAAATCCGTCATTAGCAAATCTAGAGAGAGAGCTGATGTTAATCCTGCGGGTCTGTCAAGTTCTCATTTCATCTGTGTGCCTTTTTTCTTCCACTGTTAAGTCTCCTCTAATTCCAAAGGTTTGAAGAAAAAAACCAATTACCAAGAGAAGATGAGAATGGTACTAAGAGTGTTTTTTCTCCTTTGATCTTGATTAGTGGCTTCATGTGACTCAGTTATTTTTAGCTATTGGATTAAAGATACTAGCTTCATTTACATAATTCTCATTGAATTTTTTTTCCTTTTTCTTTATAGTGCTTTAAAGATAGTAAATGATATACACCTTGATAGTGTATATTAGAAAATTTATTTCATAGTGAATATTGATTTCATATATAAAATAAGTAAACTCAAATCAGCCAAAAATTGTCTTACAGTAATTGAATTACCCTTGATGGTTTAAACTACAAAATAATGATGTCTTATCCTGAGAATCAGGTAATTCTTAAAACTGCCTAGTTATTTATCAAAATAGAGGATTTTTTAAAAATCAAACAAGATTCCTAGCTCTTATATAATTAGCATGAATGTTATTTTGGAAGCTAATGAGTTGTATTAGCCCATTTATCATGTAAGTTTTTATTGCCAGATGTAGCTAAGCATTTCTTGGTTATCATTTTCTAGTGCGAACATAAGTAAGGGGGAATTTGCAAATGCGAACCTTAATAAACGGCTATTCAGAACAATTTTCTCACTGAAAGTAGTATAAATGTAATTTACTTTTATGTAGAATAAGCAGATAAAAACAAAAATAAGGTCTACCTCTCCATTTCAGATCAAGTCCATTACCATATTTTCAGCCAGGAAAAATAGGAAATAAACTATAGCAAAAGTAGAAGGCATTTTCTGGAGACTTTGGTGGTATTATTATTAAAATATTTGCAAATTCTTGAGATCAATCCATTGGGAAACATTCATTTTTCTCTATTTGCACCCTTGAGAATAAGAGACACACAATGTTATTGTGTCCTGCACAGCATGGTTACAAATCATAGACTGTCAAAATCAGGAATGCAGACTGAAAATAAAAAGCAAGAGCATCTTGGAGTGGAGCCCAAGAGATTGAAATCAGAAGACCCTAAAACCTGAGTAATGTTGCTGGGAGGGAAACATGTGATTTCCTATTGGTTTGAATAGGTTTTTAAGATGATCTATTCTGGACAAACTTCTTCCATGTGGGGCTCAGAAAAACAAACAGTAAAATTCAGTTAAGATCATTCAGTATTCTTTTTTAATTTTTATTTATTTATTTTTCTTTTTGAGGAAGATTAGCCCTGAGTTAACCTCCGCCACTAATTCTCCTCTTTTTTGCTGAGGAAGGTTGGCCCTGAGCCAACATCTGTGTCCATCTTCCTCTATTTTATATGTGGGACACCTGCCACAGCATGGCTTGATAAGCGGTGAATAGATCCACGCCCAGGATCCAAACCAGCAATCCCCAGGCCGCCAAAACGGAGCACGCAAACCCAACTGCAATGCCACCAGGCTGGCCCCTCATTCAGTATTCTTTTGTTACTTATTTCTTATAAAGCGTTTGAGGCAGGATTTCACAGAATATTTCCTTGTAAGCCTTTAAGCAAATAGCTGAGCCATCTTCAGCATTTATCTGAACGTCATGAGTCTACTGAGAAAGATTTCTACATATGCATCAACGTGTGAACCTATGAAGAATGTAACAAGGACAGGCTATGAAGCGGGGAGAATATGGTCCTTGGAACCTTGACATGCTCAGTGAAATCTTCATCCACTGCTAGAACATTTGGGAGCAACATTTGATGAAGTAGCTATGGCCAGGGGACATGGAGGCAATTTTTACCTCCTCTTTTCTTTTCCTTTCTTCCACATGCTTCTGCAAATCTTGGAATCACAAAGATACTCTCAAAGGAGCAGGCACCATAATGACTTTAACAGTACAGAACTTTTTAAAAAACACTTAGACATTGGAATGAAATACCCAATGATAACTTAGCTTACCTTCTGTTTCTAACATGATTATGGAGTTTATATGCATATATCTTAGACAGATATGTCTAGTAGACAAAAATAACATGTCTCACATATCTCTTCAGGCAAGTTTTCTATACCATTTTTTAAAAATGTTGGGAAAGGGAGGATTTCTATAAAAAGGAAATAGATCAGGTGTTTTTAAAGGTCAAATTTGATTTTGACCATACCAGAGTATCCTTAATCGTATAAAGAACTAATTGCAAGGGAATGTTTTATGCTGTTAGAATCATAGTGATTCTATATTTGGAAGAGAACACAAAATTATTTGATCCATGTTAATGCTTTTCAAATTAGGGTTCATCTACATTTTGGAGGTCTGCAATTCAATGATAATATAAAAAAACAGATATTCTTAACCATCTGAATGAGTGCCTTATAAGTGTCAGGAAATTGGAAATCTTAAATTACAATTGTATTTACACTCATGTAAGTGTCAAAAACTATAATTTTGAGCCAATAAAAGAACTGTGTCAGTCTCTTTATGGCCAAAAACATCAAAGTGCCCAGCAGCTTGAATAGAGAAAGGAATGGGAGAAATGAGTAACTACACAGTATAGATAAAATAAAATCAAAAGAATTCCTGTTTTAATCAGTAGTACCATATTTGTGTTGCTTACAGCAATTTCATTTCAGAAAAAAATACATCATTTATCATAACATGAAGTTATTTAAATTAATCTGAACTTGATGACTTGCTAAGAGATGACAAAACCCCAAGAAATCTTTAGAGGATCCCATCACACATCTGAGAATTTATTGAGGAGAGAAGATTCTTGGAAGGAAATGTGTAAGAGTAGGGAACACATTAGTGTTTCTTCTCCACTTTCCCTCATTCTCCCAGCCCAAGTAAGAAGGGGACTAAGAGAGCCCTGCTGTGATTTGGGGCCAATACCTCCCAGAATGCAAGACAGCATCTTATTTCCTACTTAGGAGCTTGATGAGCTGCAGAAAACCACATCCCCACTTAAGATTAGAGCAGAGCACCGGAGATTTCTCTGGAGTTTGGAAATGAATGGAGACAGGTCCTTGGCACAAGGTAGGATGACCCTGAAGGGCAGAGACTGATTGAAGCGCCCTTGATGGTTGAATGAGGATAGACAGCATAATTGAGAAAAGTCTGAAAATTCAGAGCTTGACAGAGTAAGGTGGTGAACTTTCCCAGGAACCAACTGGACACTCAGAAGTTAGTAGGGCTAGGATCATATTGAAAGAACCCTGCTAAAACACCGCAAGAGTGTTGTTCATGAGGGTGGGAGTTGGGAGATCTTTGGATGTGAATGATCAGCATCAGGGAAGGGTACAGCATGTAGCAGTCAGGTAGGACTTGGCCTTTCCTTCTAAACATCATTTCCCACGTCCCAGACCCAGAGGAAACAGGAGCAGTAGAGGTGAGGAGCGAGGCACGATTCAGGGAAAGACAAAAAAGAACACACTCCCTTCTCGGTGGGGTCTACAGTATTGCAATTCAGGACTAAATTGGAGGAGGAGGTAAAAATCTTTAATCTAATTAATATCAATTAATATTGACTCAATCTCTATTAAATTATAATATAGTTAATTTAATTAATGTCAATTTGTTAATGAATACTGAATTAAATAGGAGGCTGAAGTTTTTTAGGGGTTTTTTTGGTGAGGAAAATTGGCCCTCAGCTAACATCTGTTGCCAATCCTCCTGTTTTTGGTTGAGGAAGATTGTTGCTGAGCTAACACCTGTGCCAGTCTTCCTCTGTTTTATGTGGGATGCCACGACAGCATGGCTTGACGAGTGGTACTAGATCCGTGCCTGGGATCCTGAACCGGGGCTGCCAAAGTGGAGTGTGCAACTTAATTGCTACACCACCAAACCGGCCCTGAGGCTGAAGTTTTATTTAGCTTTGAATTGGATATATACATATGTATATTTCCTTTTAGTCCCATTGAAGAACATTTTAAAATAACTTTTAAATAATTTTAAAATTACAAAAAAGTTGCAAGTACAAATAATTTTTTTCCTGAATTATTTGAAAGTGAGTTGCTAATGCAATGGACCATCATCCTCAAATACTTTAGCATGCCTTTTCTATAAACAAGGATTTTTGCTACATAACTATAGTACAGCTATCAAAATCAGGAAGTCAATAGTGATACATAGCTAGCATCAAATCCTCAGATTCCACTCAATTTTTCCATTTGTCCCACTAATGCCCTTTAGAGCAAAAAGATCCAATCCAGGGGCACACGTTGCATTTAGCTGCCATGTCTCTTTAATGCCCTTCAGTCTGGGAGAGTTTCTCTTTGGCTTTCATGACCTTGACGCTTTTAAAAATTATAGGCCAAGACACATGAAAAGATGCTCATCATCACTAATCATCAGGGAAATGCAAATCAAAACTACACTAAGATGTCACCTTACACCTGGTAGAACGGCAAAAATATCCAAAACCAAGAGTGACAAATGTTGGAGAGGCTGTGGAGAAAAGGGAACCCTCATACACTGTTGGTGGGAATGCAAACTGGTGCAGCCACTATGGAAAACAGTATGGAGATTCCTCAAAAAGTTAAGAATAGAAATACCTTATGACCCAGCCATCCCACTACTGGGTATCTATCCTAAGAACCTGAAATCAGCAATTCCAGAAGTCCCATGCACCCCTATGTTCATTGCAGCATTATTCACAATAGCCACGTCATGGAACCAACCTAAGTGCCCAGCAACTGATGATTGGATAAAGAAGATGTGGTATATATATACAATGGAATACTACTCAGCCATAAAAAAAGGACAAAGTCATCCCATTCACAACAACATGGATAGACCTTGAGGGTATTATGTCGAGTGAAATAAGCCAGACAGAGAAAGACGAACTCTGTATGACTCCACTCATAGGCGGTAGTTAACATATGGACAAAGAGAACTGATCGGTGGTTGCCAAGGGAAAGGGGGGTAGGGGGAGGGCACTAGGGGTGAAGTGGTGATCCTGTAACATGACTAATAATGATGTACAACTGTAATTTCACAAGGATGTTAACTTTTATAACCTTAATAAAAAAAATTGAGATATACATCACATAACATGAAAAAAAAAATTATAGGCCAGTTATATTATAGAATAACCTGCAATTGGGGCTTGTCTCCTGATTCCTTATGATAAGATTCAGGTTACGTATCCTTGGCAGGACTATCACAGAAGTGATGCTCTGACCTTCCCATTGAACTCTATCAGGTGGGACATGATTTCAGTTTGTCCCATGACTGGTGATGTTACATTTGGCCATTTGAGTAAGGTTGCAGTGGACGTTCTAGTACCTAAAAATGAGATCATTCTAATACCTGAAAGTGACCGGAAAAATTATGTCCAATATGCCATCAAGGGCTAAAAATGAAAATGCCATGTAGTCTGTTAAAAGGTAATAGTGAAAGCTAGAATGAAGGCATTATCTACTGGCACTCTGTAAAGTCAAGCAAAACAAATCAGGCAAATCAAGGCAATTCAAGCCAAAAACAGGAGGTATTTGTTTTGGGTTTAATTTTATAGTTTTAGGAGTATTAAAGATTTATATCTGGTTTATATTTTGTTTTATAGGTATACTTATTTAAACAACACTAGTAACATTATAAATAAATTACTTATAAATACTGAGATCTGTGAGAACATGTCTTTATGGGGCCATTCATAACCCAAGTTTAAGAGAAAATAAAAACAATGAACTATTAAAACCCGTTCATGTTACACAGAAAAAATGTTCCAGAAAGGTGAAGGGACTACAGTTTTCTAGTGGCAGATCCGGAGGCCAAACCAAACTTTACAGCTCAAAACCTTTGTCTCTGTCTCCCAGAAGGCAATCTACTAGTGTGCCAAATTCCCTCTTCACCCTACCTCCCAAAGTTGGAATAGGTAGTAATAAGCATAATCTTAATAACAACAACAGCATGTATTGACTACATACTAGGCCAGGAATTAGCCTAGGCGTTGTAGGTGTATCATTCATTTCCTTCTCACAACAATCCTACGAAGGAAGTCTTAATTTAAAATGTGAGGAAACCGAGGCAGGAAAAGATAAAAGGAGTTCACCCAAGGTTACATGATTTCCAAGTGGTGCAATCAGTACAGAAGACCCCTTTATCCCTGGGGGATGTGTTCCAACACCCCCAGTGGATGCCTGAAACCATGGATAGTACTGAACCCTAAATGTATATACTGTTTTCCCTAACTAACCAGCTAACTGGCAGGTGGCATATACAGCATGGATACATTGGACAAAAGGATGATTCATGCCCCAGGGAGGAGGGAGCCAGACGCTGGAGATTTCAACTCAGAATGGCATGAAATTTAAAACACATGAGTTGCTTACTTCTGGAATTTTCGATTTAATGTTTTCGGAATATGGTTGACTGCAGGTAACTAAAACCATGGAAATCAAAGCCACGACTGAGGGTGGACCACTGTGTAGGAACTGACAGTCAGACAGTAGGGCTGGCGTTCTCGACTGCCATACAACAATGCTCCTCTGCCTGCCCTCTTGAATTCTGCTCAGATAGTTCTTATTGCTCTGTGTTGAAATCATCGATGTGTGTTTTTTTTCACTTCTCTCTCTCCCTTGAGTATAAACTCCTCAAGGATAAGAATTGTCATTTCCATTTTTTTATCACGTCTAACATGATGTTGGACACAAGGAAGAAGCAAGGAGTCAGTAAATATTGTACCTGAATTAATTAATTCAAATTATTGAATGAATGGGAGGAGGAAAGAATGCTAAATGCAGAGATCAAGATGAAGCTGGGTGTTAGAAGTATGAAAATCTGACTGCAATAACAAAAGGTTTTAGTTTGTGAATAAATCTGAAGGGCTAAATGAAGCTTAAAGTTCCTAAGTCCTCTGCAGGAGATGGATGAGAACCTGAATCAGAAGATGGAAACGCTATACTCCGTAAAACAGACACAAAACCAATGGCACTAAGAAAGAAACAATATGAATGAAGTAAAAGACGGTGAAATGACTTGACAACGGGATTAAGAATTAAGTATAATGATTGGTTTTCCATTGCTCAGAATCAACTTGGAGGAAGGCTGAACAGCTCTGAGAACTTCTGGCCATGATTCAGATTACAAGTGAACATTTTAGAATGGTGGAGACTATAAGATAAATAAGCCAATTGTTTTAATAGCATGAATTGACAATATATTCAGGCAGAAGATGCAATCGTTTCAGGTTGGTAATTTGCCTTAACTGAGCTAATTGGTTGGCTGATTAAATGAACTTGAAAAGTTTTTGAACAAACTTGGGTGCTTACAAATATAGTCAGAATCAACCAATCAAAGAGCTCGAATTTCTTGAATATATCTGTGGACTAGCGCATCTGTTAAATAAATTAACATACATTTTGAGGAATTTCAGCAGATGTTTGGCTACTGGCAATAAGTAATTATATCACTACTAAACATTCTGTACAGTTACTGCTTTGCTTAACTGATAATACAAAGACTGCAGCAAGGATGAAGGAATAATTATTGCATCCTAGCAAAACTCTGGCTCAAAAGCAAATTTTAAAATACCCAGTTTGAAAGCCTACTGGCAAATAGCGTGGAAGTGTGCTGAATCCTGTTCTACACGGCATTGCTAATGCAGCTGAAAGGAGGAAATGGGTTGAGTTATTACAAGTTAGAGAGATGAAAGTCAAAAAGAAAGCAGGTCACCTCAGCTGAAATGGTCCTTTGAGGAATTTGCCGCAGAACACATAGGGTCTGGCTATGAAAATATAACCCTTTGACAATAGTGATTAAATCTAAAAACAAAATAAATAACATAGGAAAATATAGCCGACATTATCAGATGGCAAACAGCAGCTTCTTTCCAAAGAGCAAAGGGACATCTTTTCCGCAGCTGAATGGCTGCACCAGTGGTTTGCGGGTTCGGGGTTAGGTCAAGGAAAATAACTGCCTTCGGATCTGACCACCCAGTGATGCTCAAGCGGCTGCAGCAGATCTGAGGACCTTGTTTCAGTGGCTTGTTAGTTGGAAAAGACTAATTAGTGAGGACAGTGAAAGACAGGAATTTAATGTGAAGCTTGGTCAAACCGGGGTCATTTTTCCTGAAGTGGAAACATTTTCACATCGAAGAACAAATTGCAACAGTCTTTCTTTCTTTGGATAGAAAGACAGATCACTATCCCTTTGACACTAACACCTTCAGCAGAAATATGAAGATTTGTTTTTCCATTAAAGATACACGAGTGTGTTGTTTTTCCTTTGAAAGGACCCGCCTTTGATGACAAAGTCCATGCCTTGCTTTAAGTCTGATGAGAGCCTAGGCATTGGCATGGGCAGGTAGCTCCTATAAATATTTGAGTGATTCCCCTGGTCCTTGAATTATTGCCACTGGATGAAAAGGAAATATTGATGCCTAGAGCTCTCCCAGAAATCTCTGAAAGGCAGTGGCTCCTCCAGAGAAGTCTGTTCAGCTGTAACATAGAGCTTCCTGTCTCTATTTTTCAGCACTGAAAAGCAGAACGTGCTAATACTGAAAGGAGGGCAGGGCCCATCATTCTTGCATTGTCAGTTCACGTGGTATGGGTAGGGCATGTAGGCTCAGCATTGCTCTAGACTGAAATTTCACCTCCTGACTCCACAAATCACCCAAGGAGCTTGTGCCTGGTGGTTCTAGCTCTTAACTGCTGTTAAGAGAGAAGCAGCTACTCATTCATTTTCGTTTTGATGGAATAGTTAAGTGAATCCAGCTAGCCAAGTGCGCTTAGCTTTTTCTTTTCTGATCTCGGTGTCCAGGAGGATTAAGCAAATACAATCTACAAGGAGCTAATAACCATCCCAAGAATATTCTTCTTAAATATGCTCAAAATAACACAATAGTCTGCATTTTTGCATGTGTTGTTTAATTTACATAATTTACATAAATGACTCCCACTGCTCAATGTTTCTACAACATTCTTTTTTGGATTCAATATTGTGTTTTTGAGATGTGTCCCTGTTGATACCTAGCCTGATCTGGCTGTCTAACCTGCTGACAGTGGGGCGGACTTGACTTTACTGAAAGATAATTGGGTGTCATAATTCTAAACCAAGAAACTCACCTACGCAACAAAGGTAGCTAGACGCCCAAATTCCAAGCTAAAGTTTGGAGTGAGATATGCCATTGAAACCTTCCCCAGCCATTGTAGATATCGCTGATCAGTTGCACTCTGAGACTTTGCCTTCCTAATATGGGACAGAGATGATTTTGGATTTGTCAGTTTTAAAAGACCTACCACAAGGGTCTGTCCTGGTGGCATTGTGGTGAAGTTCATGTGCTCCGCTTGACACCCTGGGGTTCGTGGGTTCAGATCCTGGGAACAGACCAACTCACCACTCATCAAGCCATGCTGTGGCAGCATCCCATATATAAAGTAGAGGAAGTTTGCAACAGATGTTAGCTCAAAAACAATCTTCCTCAAGCAAAAAGAGCAAGACTCTCAACAGATGTTAGCTCAGGGCCAATCTTCCTTGCCAAAAAAATAAAGAATAAAAGACTTAAACATTTTTTTCCTCGCTCGAACCCCATACATCCAAGTTTAGATGCTGTATTAGATTGGACCCTGCCTTGCAATAAAAATAACTTCCATTCAGCACTCAAGCTTTGGTCTTTGAGTTTTTATTTTCTAGCTCTGGTTTATTGTACATGCTGTATAATATTCCTTTGTCTGAATCCTTCAATATTTATTCCTCTATTTACCTACAAATGGATATTTAGGGTTGTTTCTATTTTTTTTCTCATTACTATCACAAATAATGCTGCACTGAAAACTATTGCTCATGTCTTTCTGTATATAATACTACAATGATGCAATAACAAAATCAGCCCCAACAATCAAAAGAAGTTCATGTCAGTTATTCAGTTAAATACTCAGCCAACCGTTAATGTTTTACTCTCTTACACAACCACCTCTAACCTCTTTACAAATCTTCAATATCACACTCCTAAATATTGGTTGTTTTGAATAAATACTGTGAGTTGCCTTGTTTATGAGCACATATGGTTGACCTTTTCAAATATATATCTTCAGTTTTATTTTTCAAAGTTTGTTTGTTGTGAGTATACACATTCCCTATCCTGTGGATCACCAAGAAATTTCTGAATCCGTGTGTGTGTGAAGAGGGTAGGCGGGGATAGATCTTTAATTTACTCAGCCATTTCTTTGAAAGTGCCTAATTTTGGCGTTTGAGGAAATAAGGTATGGTCATCCCCAGCCCAAGCTACTAAGCATTCTCTTTCCTGCATTGCAATTCTTTAAAATAGCAAAGCTTGTTGTTGACTTTTTTTTTTTTTACAATTCTAAATCTTTGGCCTTTTTCATGACAAAATATCTTTGAAAATGGAGTTTTTGATACTAGCACAGGGATATGTTCAAATTGAGCAGATATCACCAAAATAGTCAAAGTTTTGGTCTCATTTATTCTCTTATTATCAGTGAATGAGGGTTTCCATTTTCCTTCCTCCTTGTTACCAAGGGGAAGCAATAGAAAGGCGTTTCATTGTAATTTATTTTCTAAGCTGTTATTATTTAAAATAGATTGTTTAAAAATCTAGAGATCTTTTACATATGCTTATTAGCCATTCAAAGCCTCTGCCTATTTTCTATGGGTTGGTTTGTCTTTCTCATCTTATTTTGTAGAAGTTCTTCTTTTATCTTGGGTATTTACCACTTGTGATCTAGGTTGCAAATCACTTCTACAAGTCTACCACTTGTCTTTCACTTTGCTGATGGCGTTTTGCATTTTCAATTTAGATGCAGTTAAATGTATCTTCTTTTTGCTCTGGCATTTGTATTTTATTGTGAATTTATTAAAGAATCGTGAAGATGCTTTCTTCTAATAAATTTAAAGTAAAATAGATGTGCTATATATGTCAGAGAGAGAGAGAAAGAGATGGACAGACAGACAACAGATTGATGAACAGATAAATAACTTCATTCCAGAAGGGTTAAAACAATTGCATCATTTTACGAAAATGAATGTTTCAATATATCCTCAGTTGCATTGAATATCATTGATATTTCTTTTATTTTTCATCTATTTGATAGCCAAATTGATTTTTCAAATATATTTATGTTTATGATTAAAATAATTAAATTTTTTTACATTTATTGACTGCATTCTTTCTATGTGAATTTTGCTTATGTCTATTTTCACTGAGACAGGTGTCATTTTTATTTTGTAATATACTTTATAGCAAGGGTCTTGCATCTTCTTTAAATAATTTCTAGAAATATTTGTTTAAAATGATTTTTGGAAAGCAGAAATCTTTTATTTTATATTTTCACATCTATTTTCCTTGTTGATTTCTTCTGTTGCTTTTATTAGTTTTATTTATTTTGGGATTGCAGATTCACACAGCTAGTTATCTTATGCCTCAGTTTAAGGCACGCTGTTATCTCCATGTAATGCAATGCTCTTATTTTCTTTATCCCCACACTCATCCTCCATGGACACTCAGTCTTACACACTTGAAAATTATATGGGCTATTTTGTGTACATATGTTTTTAATTTACAGAAACAAAATTGGTCTCTGGAGCTCATTCTGTTTCTTTTATGAAATCTCCTGTCACTCCAAAGCTGATTATGTGTGTCATAGGTTTGTTCCTGATCTTAAAAGGAATATGCCTAAGTTTTTGATGTATTAAAAACAGAGCTTAGCAAATCAAGAACATTCCTTCTAGTACTAATTTTCTGAGAACACTAGTTTCTGAATTTTGTCAATGATTTTTTCATAGCCATAAAATGATCATGTGTAATTTTATCTTTAATCCATTTACATGAGGAAATACATTGATAGAATTTCTGATGTTTATTCAGTAACTTGATCATAATGGTATTTTAAAAATAGTGTTGATTCAGGTAGTTAATATTTTATTCAGAATCTTTACATTAACACAAATAACGTTCATCTCCAGTTTTACATTTTGAACTCATCTATTTTAGAATCAAGGTTGCACTAATCTCATAAAATGAGTTTTACACCACCTTATTTTACATATTATCTATTCTTAGAAATTTTAGTAGAACTTACCCATAAAACTATCCAGACCTTGAACTTTTTATAGAGAGGGGTAGGAGGAAGATTTTTATTAGTATTTTAGTTTATTTAGTGATTGTTAGAATATTCAAATATCCTATGTCTTACTGTCCTAATTTGGGAATTTTATTTTTTAAATAAGTGTATCCATTTCTTGTAGGTGTTAGTAGATTATTGAATAAGTTGGACCTGGTAAGGTACAGGGAGAAAGAAGCCTTGACATTGCCTTTGTACACTGCTGAATGGTTTGTCACTCTTCTAGACCGTCTTGTGTTTTCCTTGTCACACTCAATACATATTAACAATTACAGCCAAATCTAATCAAATCTTCTCATTCCATTTGAAACTTGCCTCCTTGTTCAACTTAGGTCTGACGTAGCTTCTTCTCTTTCTTCTTCAGAACGCTTTTTATCTACTTTTTCCTCCTGTATTCACTATGTTGTTTATGACCCCACCACAGATGAAGGGAAGCGGATGGACAGAGAGAGAGAAAGGCAAAAAGATCTTCCTTGATCAGCAGTGTTGTAGGCTGTTATTGGTGGCCTTTGAGTGTGGCCAATGACTGATGTTGACTGTTTGTGAAGCACTCACTTGGACAGTTCATTTAGGACCCATTTCTGAGGATCTGTTTCTGAGGACTCACCACCTACACTTCTCCAATATGGGACATTCTGTCTCTGGCCAGCAAGGTATGACTCTTTCCTCAGCTACTGGCTTCTGGTGTGCACCCTACACCCCTTCATTCACCCCAGGACCCCTTCAAACTCTGTCAGGACTGTTATGTAATATTGGGCCTGCCACCACAGGTCTGTCCTCATCACAGTCTCTCATCTTTAAAATATTTTTCCAGAACAAAGTGAAATATTAATGCTATGTCTCCCAAATTCCAAGAGACACACAAAGCAAATTCCCCAGGTAGTCTTAAAGAAGCCATCACTTGTTTGGAGTGGAGTGAAACATAATATCACTCCAACAGTTCTCTAAAGAAATTTTTTCTTTCCAATCTTCTACTTTCACACCACTCTTACTTCTCCATATAGTCCTGAGAATGAGCTGAACAACTGGAGAAAAAGTGGCTGGACAAGCTCTTATCATAATCTACACTGACGGTATAGCCCCTATTGTTCCACTTAGGGTCACTGCCAAAACTCTGAGGACAAGATAAGGACAATGCAATAGCTTGATGCGTAGGTTTGCTTAATTTATTTGTGTTTGTTAGTGATGTCCTTTATTATCTTAGCAGCTCTCATGATTATTATTATTTCCTTTTCTTTCGTTCTGTGTTTTATTTGTATCTTCTCTTTTTTTTAATTGGTTTTACCAAAGATTCTTTTCTCATTAGATTTTTTTTAATTTTTGATTTTGTTAATCACTTTTCCCTTTTTGTTCCCTATTTCAGAGATGTCAATTCTTTTGCTATCTCTATTTTTAAGTTTTTGTGTTTACTCTGTTGCTCTTGTTCTATGTTCTTGAGTTTAGCTTGTATTTTTTTCAATATTCTTTGTGTGTAGTTGAATTCAAAGATATAAATTTTTAAGTTCTACTTTGGTTAAATCTTGCAAATATTGATATGTATTTATTGCATTCAGTATTTCATAATTTCTCTTGAGTTCCACTTTAATAAAATCAATGTTTATTTTAGGTTCTAACACAGGGGATTTTTTAAGGCTGCCCTTTTATAATGGATTTCTAACTTTAGTGAATTATGGTCAAAGAACATGGTCTTAATGTAATGCTGATTATTTAGAAAGTACTGGGGCTTCTTTTGCAGCCTTATACATACAGTCTCCCATGAATGAATTAAAAGAATCTGTCTTTTCTGTTGGGTGTACATATTTACACAGAACTGATATTTTCTTATTGTGTTACCCAAATCTACTATGTTGAGACTTTTTGTTTCCTAGATCTCTGAACTTAAATCACCATTTTTGATATACCTCATTCTCATTATTCTGACCATTGTTGCTGTATATATTTTTGGGCTGCACCGCTATTCTACAAACTATGTACATGATTGCTATATACTCTTCATTTAAGATTCCCTTTACCAGTAAACAACACCCTTCTTTATTCCTATTACACTTTCACCTTAGCTCTACCTGATGCATTACTAAAATAAATATTTCACATTTCATTGGCTTCTTCCTTCTCCTTCTTTTTCATATCTTTGTTCAAATGTCACCTTTTCAACAAGGCTTTCCAGGCCCCTGTTTTAACAAATTGCAATCCCCTGCCCACTCTACCCCTCCACCCTGCTTTACTTTCCCATAGCATTTGTCACGTTTCAATACATAAAAAGGATTTAGCTACACATTTTGTTTGTAGTCTGTCTCCCCTGAGTTAAAAGGTCAAAAATATGCTGAGCAGGTAGTTCGTGTCTGTTTTGCTCCCTCTGTATCGCAGCACCTGGAAGAGGAGCTGGCACTTAGAAGGCATTCCATAAACATTTGTTGAGTGAATGCATGAATAAACAGTTCCATATTCTTTTGCTTTGAATGTGTGCCTTGTAGATAATGGCGTCAGTTATTGGCATGTTTGTTTGAAGCTCCCAGGCCCACACTTCTATATTCTGCCACGTGTTGGAGGAGGCTGGGAGTCTGCAATTGACATTTCCGAGGATCTCTTGCCGACTGGCTTCCTGTCAAGTTCTGCTAAATGGGAGTCCTGATAGGAATTCGTAAGGTGAAGGAGGGGAGAAGTACCTCTCCCATCTTACTTCCTGTTTCTGGAAGAGTCTTCAGTGGTGCAGCAGCAGAACCAGTGATAAAGCAATAGTGTCACACGTGGCAACATTGGTCACAGCCACAGTGCAGGCTATGGTTCTAGACCTGGCCAAAGGGGCAGCTCTTTGGTGGATCCTGTACAGGTTGTGCCAACATCTCCAGCAGTTCATCAGCAGGTGTAGGCTCTTGGGCTCCAGCACAGAAGTGTCAGCAATGTCCTGGGGTATCACCTCTTCTTTTTTGCTTCTGCTGATCATCTTCTGCATTTTGCTCCTTTGATCTCTGAATAACCAATTCCCAGTATTAAATCCCCCCTAAGTGCTTAGAATTTTTTCCTGAGTGGGACTTTTATTAACACAATAACGTACTGCAAAATCTTATTTTAAATCCAATCTGTGTGTCTCTATCTTTAGATTTTTGAGTTGAACTCACATTTATTGAAATTACTCTTACAACAGGATTTTCTTTTGTATAATACTTAGTGTCCTATATTTCCATATTTTCTTCATTTTTTCCTCTCTTCCTCCTTTAGATTAGAAAAGTTGATTTTTTTTTTAGCTGGTTGAAAGTTATATTTCATGGTTTTTAAAATGCATGTATTTTATAATTCCATGTCTTGAAAATCAGGGTGGATCTGAAGTCTATGGTGTTCTAGGATCACCATTGGCAGGCAGTAGTTATGACGCAGCCGTCATTCCCTGAGCATGCAGGAATATTGGAAGTGCCAGCATCAACACCTACGGAGTGGGTTTCAGCAGTTTGGGAGAAAATCCTAGAGAAAACAGTGGAGAATAGAATATTTTTAACCCCTAGAAACCAAATGATTTGGGGTAAGGGGTTGACAAGGCTAGTGAATTGGACAGACTTAGCAACATTCCTCAGCAGAAGTCTAAAGTAGGCCTGCTCCACTTGCAACACAGGGTAGTTTTACTTCTTCTATAAATCCCTTAAAAAATATTGCATTATCACTTTTTATGACACAGAGGATTACTTTGTGCAGAAAAGCACAAACATCAATAATGCTAATTTGAAAAGTTAATTAGAAGAGTTGGACTTTATAAAGGAGTTTTAGGAATATGCTAACAGTTTTATTTTCATTTTTCTTTTTATATTTTCCTAAGAAAGAAGATGTCTAAAAGAGTTCTTTCAATATGAATAAAACTTCTCACTGTTAAGAAAACCTCGTGTCTTGATTGTCAGCTCTTTTTCATAGCTGGCAGCTTTTGTTCTTTCATCGTGGTAAATGAAATAATGGTGCATTTTACAATTGTGGCATCTTGAAGTTAATGTAAAACAGCAGACATTCTATTTTTGTTTTGTGTACTTATATCTAATTAAAGCTCAAATTTGCATTTATTTTATTTTTAGCTATCAATTCTTAAATTTATTAATATCTATGTATTAGCCTTAAACCATTCTCAGTCACCATTGACATCCTCATCCAACATCCCTCATATCCCAAGTCATGCTAGTACCACTTGGAATTTAAATCCTGGATTGTTACGGAGTGTGTTTTCATCTGTTCATTATTTTTGCTTATCAAGTCAATAATAACGTTTGCTAAACCATAACTCTATAATGTCACTTCCTCCTAGATTCATTTCTCTTTTTGATGGAATTCTTTCTCCAAGAGTAATTTCAAAAGTGGTCTTGGTGTGGTAAATTTTCTGAGATTCATTTATCTATGTCTCAGAAAATAAAGATATTTCACTTTCATAGCGAAATATTATTTATTTGAGAAAAAATCAATAAAGTTTTTTTACATCAATATTTTTCTTCCCTGTAATTCTTCAGTGTGTCTGGAGACAACTTTTTTCCTATACCATTTACTAAATAGAGGTATCCCTTCAAAATTGTATTGTAATACTTAATTCAGAGATACATCAGTGCATATTCCATTTTCCTTGTCATTGATTGTTTTGTCAGTACCACACTGTCAATTGTCAGAGCTCTAAAGGACTGACATTTGAGGTTACTCCACTATAATATCTCAAGATGTCAGCTACTACTTCTAGGTCATCTTTCCTTCCTTTGCATCCATCTCCACCTTTATTTGTGGAGGACAATTCCCAAAATGCAGATAGCTAAACTCTACAATATCTAACTCTACAATATCCTGCAAGATATAAGACTAAAACAATGAAGAAAACCAAAGAGCTGGTTTCGTCTTTCCCCAACTACCAGAAGTGAGTCCATAAATAAAATTGGAAGAAAAAAAGGCAAATCTTGGCAATGGGGGTGGTGATTAACAGCTGTTTATGGAGAAGATGACTTGTGTCTCTGCCCCGACTGTCCCCATCCTCAGAAGACTTTCTCCTGCAGTTTGGGATTTGGGCCTGTTGAGGACTTCTCACCTGCGGTTCTTATGGAGACTGGTGCTCAGCCAACTTGTGCAAAAGAAAAATAAAAACAAATGAGCAAGTACCAGTATGTACATAAGACACACATGCACACACAAACCCCCATAAAATACAAGATACCTATAGAGGCACAATTAAGAGAAAGAGAGAGAATGCTTAAAAATCTCCATTAACGTGCAAGGATTTATGTGTTTTCTTATGGAAATGGACACCTTCAAGAACATAAAAAAAGCCTGTTTCAGTGGGACTTTTGGGGGTCATACCCCATGGACTGCTTCTCCAGAATCTCTCATAGCAAGCAGCGGGGTGGGTGCCCAGGTGGGTCCCTGAGTGGGCCACATGCTAAAATCAACTATGTAGTGGTACCACAGACCAGTCAGGGAAGGACACGAGCAGCGGGAGACCACAGAGTTTTGTGACCTAGATTGGGACACTTGATAATAAAGACTCTGACTTTGACTTTAAAATTATCTAAGTTCACTACAAGGAAATTAACCAAGTTGGTTACTCTGCATAATGTAGGCTCAAGAATTGATATTAATTTTGAGAAAAATAGAGTTTCATGTTGTACACATTTGATTGATGAATTTTTAGTTAATTCTTATTATGTTCTAATAAAGGCAATAACCTCTATTTTTACTTTTTCAACATTTCTGGAGAATAAGGTTGTGATACAAATCAAATATATAAATGCATACCATTTAACCCAGTAATTCCAAGCCTAGGAACTTATTTGAAGAAACTATGCTTATTAGCAATATGCGATGAGCATAACGCAAATATGCTTACTAAAGTATGATTGTTTTATTTGGTTACAAAAGGATTTTCATTTTAAGTCCATGTTTAACAATAGAAACACTTGACTATGAATTTGATTCTGTCACCACTTCAGGCATCCCCAGCGCTTTGTCAGTAGTGATTTCTTCCCTCTTGTTACCAAGGAGATTTGTTGTTGCAGCAACTAACAAATGCTTGGGTGTTTTGTTTACTTTTAAATTCTAACTTTCAAATTTTACTGCATTTTTGTCAGAAAAAATCTACCCTGAATAATTTCTGACATTTAGAATGTTCCAAATTTACTTGGTAGTCTAATATGTAATTTTTTGTGCTGAAGATTTCATGAAAATTGGAAAATAGGTTTTGCTATCTCTTTCGGGTTAAAAAGTTTTAAAAATAAACCAATACACTTTTATTAATTATGTACTTCTAGTTTTCCATATTTTCAACTTATGAAAAGAAAAGACAGTTATTCTAGATCATTTGTGTTTCCATTTCTTTTTCCAAACATTGGTCTTTGAACCGTATGTTATGATCCTTCATTAAGCATCACTAAAAAGAATCCATGAATGTTATATCTTTATTTAAATACAATTAATGGGTTTTTAGCCCATTTAATTAATTTTGCCTTTAACCCTCAGCTTGTCTGAAATTAAAATTGCAACTGGAGCTTAGCTTTGTTTTATTTGAGAAGTGTTGCCCATCCGTTTATTTTCAATAATTCGAATTCATGTTGTTTTTAGGCGTATCTCACATAATTTTGTACATTACTCCTAAGCTGTCAGTCTTCATCTTCAATCAAATGTTTAATTATATTTATTGACAAAATTTGTGTGCTTTGACTTACTTTTGTCACTTTGTTTTACAATTTCTCTTTTGGAAGAGGTAGTTTTAATTTTTCTCTTTCTATGAATTTCTGTATTTTTATAACTCCTCATGTTTTTTCTCTTATTCTTAGCAAAGTTTTGCGAAGTTAACAATCTGAGTTTAATTGTCTTAATGTTTATCATGTTTTTTAAAAATATACTTTTACATGTCATTCCTCTAATTACCATCATCAATCATAAAATAATGACTTAACCATATAAGAATATGATTTTTCTGAGCCAAATGCCCCTGCTCAGAGTTTCATCATTTAAAAAAAAATATAGACTTGTATTTGGTTTTAAAAACAGTATATACAGTAACAATTTAGATTTACCTGAATGACTTTTTGATATTCACAATCTGGTTTTGGTTTAATTTAATTACTTATTGTGCTTTTAACTTGGATTCTTCTCCCACTTGACTAAGGAATGGCTTCAAATAAAAATTTTCAAGGGCATACGTGTAATATTTTTGGGAGACCTCTACATAACTGATAAATAGCAACTTATCTAATGCAAAATTATTGTCATGAATATATTCTCTTCAAACCCTGTAAAAACCAGCATTTACATAAAGAAGCTAGAATTATGAGTAGAGGACCAGCCTCTGGCACAGATGCAGGTATTAGTGTCCACTCCTGGCATTGCTCCCTGTGGTAGGCAGAACGATGGGTCCTCCCAAAGATGTCCTAGTACCTGGAACCTATGAATATGTTACCTTATATGGCAAAAGAGACTTTGCAGATGTCATTAAGCTAAGGATCTTGAGATGGAGAGATTATCCTAGATTATCCAAGTAGGCCCAACATTATCACAAGGACATTTATAAGTGAAAGAGGGAGGCAAGGACAGGAGAGTTGGCTATGTGATGATGGGAGCAGAGGTCAGAGTGATGCAGGGCCCTGAACCAAGGAATGTGGGCGGCCTCTAGAAGTTGGAAAAGGCAAGGAAATAGATTCTTCTCTAGAGCCTCCAGGGAGAATGTAGCCCTGACAATCCATTTTAGAGCTCTTTCTTTCAGAACTGTAAGATAATAAATTTGTGTTGTTTTAAGGTGGTAACTTTGTGGTAGTTTGATACAGCAGCAATAGGAAACGAATACACTCTCTGTTGATGACCTTACCATGACATACCATATAAAAGCCATAACGTGTTGAGGCTGCTTGGCTGAAATGGAAAGAATTCCTCCCTCTTGCATGCATAAGGTCTCTCACTCCTTGCCAGTGTGAGATTCAGATACTATTCCATCACTTTTTAGTGCTTAAATGCTATTTCCACAGGGTCACCCCAATTCCATGACAATCTTCAGGATCTTCAGCATGCTTTTTCATTTCCAACTAGTCAAACCTATCTGTTCTTGCCTTATAGGATAGAGTTAACACCTTGAAACTTGCAGATACTGCAACCAAACACCATAATTAAGTTTGCTTCCAATCTGGCCTCTGTAGACAACCAGACATCTGTGTAACATATAGGCCACGCGAACAACACTTGTCTTATCACCAAGGCAGACACACTCCTCCAATCCTGTCCAAAGCAATGTGTCAAGACTCCTGCTCCATTTTCGGATCAGCAGCTACCTCTCTTGGATGCTGTCATTCTTGAAATTTCAGGGGAGGATGGTTCCCTGTGTGGCTGTCCTCCCCTGCATGACCATGCTCAGCTAAAGTACTGGTTTGGGCTCCCAAAGGTCTAACATTTTAGATTTGCTCATGTTTTATCAGGGCTGGATAAGGGCTAAATTTTCTGTCCGATGCATGCTTTCTTCAGCACCACTGGCCATGTGCAGAGACCAGCCCACTCGTCCCATCCATTTTCTAACACCTAGTAATGTGAATATTGAAAGCTTCTTTGCTCTTTCCCATTTCCAAGACTTGGGCAAAGCTGCCTTGCCCATTCAAGAGGTTTCAGTAACTTTGAATCTCAGGTGAGTTTAAGATTTCTCTCTTTTGCCTCTCAGGAACAATCCAAGTTCTTTATGCAAAGTTGCTGGGTTCTTTTCCTGCAAACATCAACCTCTATATATCAAATTTTAAAGAAATAATTAAACTAGATTCACTGAGCACCTTGCTATGTACACATATATTGTCAGGATGATCTTCAAAGGAGCTTCCTTGACCACTCAAGCCTCCCGAAGATTTTGTGTGTAAATTATCTTTATGGTTTTTACTGGCCCCTCTTCTCTCACTAAGATCCAACACAGGGTCTGTAGGGGCTGCCTCAGGGCTCTCAAATAGGCTTTGCCTCTTCTTCCCCTCCATCCCTGTTTTAAATGTATTTTCTATTGAATGTCCTTCTGTCTTCCTCTCTCTGCTTCCTGTTCTTTGCATCCCTCCTAGCATTCAGTAATCAGCCCATCTGGCCAAATCCTTGATGATCACTTTGAGTTTTGCTTCATAAGATTTCTTCACTTTTTAGGGGCTGGCCTGGTGCCCTACTGGTTAAAGTTGCATGCTCTGCTTCAGTGGCCTGGGGTTCGCAGGTTTGGATCCCGGGCTCAGACCTCACACTGCTCATCAGACCACGCTGTGGCAGCGTCCCACATAAAGCAGAAGATTGGCACAGAGTTTGCTTCATGACAGTATTCCTCAAGCAAAAAGAAAGAGGAAGATTGGCAACAGATGTTAGCTCAGGGCCAATCTTCCTCACAAACACACAAAAATTTCTTTAAATGTTTAATAAACAGTAGAGAGTTTATTATAAAACTGATAGTGTGTTTTTGATCATTTATGATTATGCATTTTACTATATATACATACATATATGTTTAATAAAATGCATAGTCATTAAATATTATATGACAAACACTAATAAAATTGCTTCTAAATAATGGATTCTTATGTAATTTAGGTTTTTACTATATGTTTATCTATATTACCTAAAGTTTCTAAAATGCACATGTATTATTTTATAATAAAAAGTCAATTTTTACAAAAATTCTTAAATGCTCAGTTTTCTGCTAGTTAATCACCATTGACTCCACCATTTACCTGTTAAAAAATAGTTATTGAGGGGGCTGGCCCCGTGGCCAAGTGGTTAAGTTCACACGCTCCGCTGCAAGCAGCCCAGGGTTTCGTTGGTTCGAATCCTGGGCGCGGACATGGCACTGCTCATCAAACCACGCTGAGGCAGCGTCCCACCTACCACAACTAGAAGGACCCACAACGAAGAATATACAACTATGTACCAGGGGGCTTTGGGGAGAAAAAGGAAAAAATAAAATCTTTTAAAAAAATAGTTATTGACTACTTATTATGTGCTGAGTACTGTGCTACATTCTGAGTTGCAAGAGTGAACAAGCAAGAGCTAAACTAGCATGTACTAATAAGCATTGTAGGTTTGGGTGAAGTCCACATAGCAAAGGAAGCTACTTTATTTAATCAGGAAGCACAGTTGTACATAAAATTGGTGTTTTAACATCACATGAGAGATAAACAATCAAACTTTTCTCTTTGAAGGATCTTAAAAATAAAGATGAGCAAGACTAAGATTAATAATATTTAAAGATTATCTAACATTCTTAAAGGATATAAATGTTCCTTAATGTTTTCTTCTGAATGTCTATCCATTATTTAATGTTTATGTTCAAGTATTTTAGGAGAAACGTTTACGTTTCTCAAAACAAGTATGTGCTAAAATATCCATATTATCAAGCCACAACTATGGCATATATCTACTCTTTAGAATATTTCATTGTGGCTATGATGGAGGTCCCACATTACACCTCTTTATGACCTTTTACCTCCGTGTCAGTCAAAACACTTGTGAGGAACTTAAAATCTTCTTGAGTGATACAGTCACAAATCAAAATAATGTTCCAATCGGAAATGGAAACAAAGTTGATTCATTTGGGTCAAAAACTAGGCAGGAGCTAGAAGTGAGGAGGGACTTTGTATGAATCACCACCTAATTAAGTATGGAACATTTCAAATATTTAAAATAACTACAGGTGAAACAATACATTGTTAGTAATTAGTTATTAATTATTAATTGGATAAGCATTCTTAAAATTCTTCTTGTTTTATAATGGGACTTGATGTTGAGTCCTGATGCTTCATCTTACAAAAGAAGATAAAATGCAATTAAATATGAGATTTAAAATTTCTTCCAAGAATGCAAATGAAATCCAATGAGTTCATTATTTTTCCATCATGCAGGAGCTTTCTCTTTCCCAACATTTCTAAAGCTAACAGATCATTAAGGAACATGAGTGAGAAAATCAAAAGTTTATTTAGTTACAAAGGTTTATCAATCAATTGGAATTTTATAAAGTATTTTTCCACTTGGAAAAATGGCACAACATATTTTCAAATTTATATCACACAAAGCAAACCATCGTCTTCCAATTTTTTAAGCAGGTAGAGATAGAGCAAATGAAAATATGAAAAGAACGTGAACAACAAGAAATATGAGTGTATGCCTTATAATAGGATGTTTCTAGGGCTATTCCTACTACACAATATTTATCAAATTCCATTTAGGTGCTAAACATGGGATAGGTCATTTAAGCCTTACAACAGCTGTATGAGATAGGTACTTCTATCTGCATTCAGATATGAAGAAAGTAAGACACAGAGAAATTAAGTAACTTGCTCAAGGTCAGCCAGCTGGTGAAAGGTGGAGCCCAGAATTTCAGCCCAGACAGTCTGACTCCGGACTTTTTAGCTGCTACTTGGTACTCCTTCTTTCCAAGGACTTACATTCTTGAATGACCCTATGGCTTCAGGCTGTGACAGGCCACAGACCAATGAGATGCCACTGAGAGTGACTGACCCCTCAGCCCCCTGATTTTAGCTTTCCTTGCACTGACACCAACATGCAACTTCTAGATTTTCTGAACACCTAAAGTAATCTTTCAAGATTTAGGTCATTTGCTAGGAAAATTATTGAAATGGCAGAATCTTGTCTTGCTTATTAAAGCACTTTACACATGTGAGAAGACTCGGCAGAAAAAAGAACTCAGTTGAAAAAAAGACAATTTCTGAGTTTATGTGGCATTACATGGACCAGAATACTTTTTGATATTTTAATGTTCAACATTTTAAAAACTGAATTGAGTCAGTAATTTTACTTTGATAAGCAGAACATGAACTTATTTTGGGCAATTAATAAGAGAGTACAGATTAATTCAAAAGTTCACCCTCTACTTAAGTGAACATCATCCACAATTTGGCAAATTTTTTTCTCACATAAACTCATTTTTTTCCAAATGTAAGTACTAGTGATTTTTTTCCAGATTATGGATAAATAGTCGTATTGTTATATCAAGTGTCTTAGTTAGCTTATAAACTCTGACCACCCAGTAACCATAGTACCTCATAATAGTAAAATAAAATTTAATTATGTCATTCCATATTCATAAATTCACAGTCACCATAGGCAACATCTTACACATTCTGAAACTTTTTAGTTTGTAGAGAAATTTATAAAATGCCCAATTCCTTTTGTAAAACTCAGTTGAATATTTCACTGCTATTTTGCATTATTAATTGATTAAAAATGAGTCATCTCAAGAGAATTGAAAGATAATTTTTCCTTTCCTTTTTCATCAAAAGAATACTACATATTGTTCTCATAGCACTAAATTATAAATATGATCAGCCCTATTAAAGAAACACACACTAAACATTCCTATTTCGGAAATCAGAAGGCAAAAAAATGAGAATGCGTCTCTGGTTCATTGAATGAAGTGTCAGGCAACTCATGCAGCACAGCAAGCAAATGATTATTTCTGAATTGTGCATCAACCCAAGTCTCCTAAAAGCTCTTTCTTGTACCAGCTGCTAAATGATTAATAGTGTTGCATTGATAATTTTCACAAAAGACACTGCTGAATAAGAGAACACTGTGTCAGAGAAAATGAGTGAGGTTCAGGGAAATAAAACACTTTTTCATAGTTTTAAAAGAAACATAGTGAGTATTGAGTTGTATAGACGCTATGTCAGTTTCTCATAGTAAACGAGCGTGTATCAATCCAAATTGCATCGCTAGAATAAGCTTGGGAAGTTTATTTTCAATACCCAGCATATATATACATACATGTACATACATACAGATACAATCTTGATGACATAACTTAGACTGGTTTTAGTGCAGATATCAAAAGATATGTCTATTTCATTTTGAAACAACTACTGACTTGCCCTACGATTTTTAATGTATCAACTTTCCATCTTCCCTACTCTTAGCATAGCTGTCTGTTGTGGTAGGGAAAACATGGATTTTATGGCACGGAAAACTGGACTTAAAGCAGAGCTTTGTCACTCATCTGTTGTATGATCCTAAATAGCTTCCTTATATCCTTCCTCAACTGTGAATGGTCAGCTTCATAACTGAGAAATGACAAAAATTATAGCAACCTCATCAAATTGAAAGAGGATAAAATCAAATCTACAGCTTTGGCTAGCCAGTGAAGTAAAATAAAATCACGTTTTCTACAGTTCTCAAATTCTGGTGGCTTTAGCTAGCATCTTCTCCACTTCAGGAAATTTGCGTTTTCAAAAATTTCTTTGGTCCAGATAATACCAAGAATCTCCTGTTATATAGACTTGTTCATGCATTTGCCTTTGTAATCCACAACAAAATATTAGCACATCAAATCTAACTATGTATAAAAAGAATTATATACCACAACTAACTGGGACTTATTCCAACCATGAAATGCTGGTTCAACATTCAAAAATCAATCAGTTTAATCCACCACATCAGCAGCCTAAGGAAAAAAATTATATGATCATAATAACTGACTTGGAAAAAGCATTTGACAAAATTCAACACCCATTCATGATAAAATCTTTCAGCAAACTAGGAATAGAGAGAAATTTCCCCAACTTGATAAAGAATATCTAGAAAAAACTTACAGACATCATCGGAGTTAATGGTGAGAGAATGGATACATCCCTTTAATACAAGGGTACAATTTAATATAATCCCTTTAATAGAATACAAACAAGACAAAAGTATTCTCTCTCACCACTCTTACTCACCATCATACTATAAATATTTGCTAGTACAGTAAAACAAGAAAGAGAAATTAAAAGTTTACAGATTAGAAAGAAAGGATTAAATTGTCTTTGTTCACAAATGATATTATTGTCTATGTATAAAACCCCAAAGAATATGCAAAAAGAAAAAAACTCCTGGAATTAATAAGCAAGTATAGCAAGGTCACAATATAAATATACAGGGTCAACATGTGAATATCAATTGCTTCCCTATATACCAGCAATGAATAATTTGAAATTTAAATGTATATATATTGTTTATAACAGCACCGCCCAAAATAAAACACTTCAGTATAAATCTAACAAAATTTGGACAGAGTCTGTATGATGAAAAATATAAAACACTAATGAAAAAATATATAAAAAAACTAAGTAAATTGAGAGACAGTCCATGCTCATGAATAGGAAGATTAAATATTGTTAAGATGTCAATTATTCCCAAGTTTGATCTACAGAATCATCGGAACATCAATCAAAAGGCCAGCAGCCATTTTGTAGATACCATCAAAATTATTCTAAAATGTATATGAAAAGACAAAGGATCTAGAATAGCCAACATAATACAGAAGAAAAAGAACAAAGTTGGAGGACTCAAATACCAGATAAACAGGATTTGCAGGAAGTCTATTGTCTCAATAGAAAAAGAATAATTTTCAAGGGTCAAATCTCACTTTCCTAAAGAGAATACCTAGGTTAGCATAAACAGAAGGAATAGTATTCAGTAAAACCATGTTGTAAAGTGTTTCACTACAACAGAAATTTAGTTCCACTACTGGTGAAATTATGTTCTCTGTATCAAGCAATAAAAAGATTGTTTGCAACTATGTGAGCGGTGAGAATTCAAACATGGAAAGTCAGATGATAAAAAGTTGAGAAAAGGGGCTACTATGAGGTTATCATAAAATTGGGTTGGAGATCTTTAATGTTTGGATTATAAAACTTACAATAAATCTTATCTGAAAGGCTTGAGTTTTGGCTCCCTGGTTAATACAACAGATAAAGACAAACAAGAAGAATGGACACAAGTAATAAATAAGTGTATTTAAGGATAATCTTCTGGAAATTGCAGCCTAGACTTCTGGCCCAATGGGCAGAATCCATAACCTGAATTTTTAACTTTAGAGAATTTGATGAGCCTCTATGGTAGACATAGTTGATTTAGTTTACTAGGCTACATTCTACCTTTCCATGTGCCTCCTGTTCTCAAGAGCCCAGAATTAAAAATCACATCACTCAGGCTCCCTGGCAGCTAGGATTCTATGTATGGAATAATTTCTGACAGATACAATCTCAAGAGACTTGGAAAGCAGAAGTGAGGCAGAGGATACCCCCTGCCACTGCATTCTCCTGACAAGAAGTATTGTTGAAACAGAGGGCAGAAAGGAGGCTGTGGAGCCAAACTCGCCATTCCAGAGTTTAGTCATCAATTTCATTGGTTGAGACAAAGTTGGGGCGGCAGAGGTGCCTGTGGACACAGGAACTTTCTTCCTTGGGTGGCAGACTTTGTAGTTTGTTTATGAATTCAGTAATTCCAGCTGTGCCCTGCTTCTCAGCCTTCTCAAAGATTTTCCCTATATTCAACTTGTTTCTGTGTAAAAATCCAGAGTAGTTCTAGTTTCTAAATCAAATCTTGACGGTTATAATATTAAACTTACTTTTTAAATTTTTCAATATTTTAAGACAATGAGTTGCTTATATTTATAATATTAATGCAAAATATATGTAGTTTTTGTTAAAACAATATTTAAAGCCAAAGAAAATATAATTTATTAAATCCATATGTGTAGACTTTTAGGTTCATAAGACATATTTATGAGTTTATTGAGTCCCTTTCATTTGAGCTGTAGCTCTGTCTTGTTCTGTAGTTAATGTTCCTAAGATAATTAGATATATCAGATTTAAGATTTTAGTGTGCGATAGCTAAAAGTATTCATTAATCAGCTATTTAAATTGTGTTAAAATATAGGGAATTTAGTCTGGTAAATCTGAAAGCTAATTGAATATTAATAGAAGAAAAATAAAATGAGTATTTTATTTTAAGTAGAAGTTAATAAATATCTTTTAAAAATAAAATTTGAGGGGCCGGCCCCATGGCTGAGTGGTTAAGATCGCACGCTCGGCTGCAGGCGGCCCAGGGTTTCGTTGGTTCGAATCCTGGGCATGGACATGGCACCGCTCATCAGGCCATGCTGAGGCGGCATCCCACATGCCCCAACTAGAAGGACCCACAACTAAGAATACACAACTATGTACCTGGGGGCTTTGGGAAGAAAAAGGAAAAAACTAAAATCTTTAAAAAATAAAATTTGAAAGTTAAGCTTGAAGAGTTGGTTTATAAATTTTAACACAAGTCACTGTAAGTACCTTTTCCACACACTAAAACTTTCTCCTCCCAATACAAGGTCCTAAAAACTAAAGTGACAACCTATAACTTTAATTTCATCTTTTTCTTACTTCAACATGTAATTAGTTTCTACTGTTTTAATATCTGCTATTTAAGTAGTCTACGTGTACAGTAAATACCTGCCAGCAAATTCCTAGCGCTTTCATAGATTTTGAAATTGCGCTCAAGTACGCCCTAATTTTACTGTGTTATTTTGTTAGCAGACTTCATGACATCATGAAGTACAAGCAAAAGAGTGAATAAAAAGGAGATTCGTGGCAACATATAGTCAGCAATTACAATCAGGAAACCTATTATAGGAAAGACTACTGTAGACACACAAGTTAGGGACAAAGATGAAGTGGACTCAAGAAAGCATAAGGTGAGGCAGAAAAGCAGCAGCTGGAGCAGTCAGGAAGCTGCCTTCAGCAATGCCCACAGGCCAGCTTAATTTGCATCTGGCCTATCCTAGCATTGGCCACTGAGCCACCATCTGTCATCTTAGTAATGTAGCCCAATTCCTCAGACTTCTACCAAATCTCATATTATGCCAGTGCTAAGAAAGAAACAACAGATAAATCATTCAGTATAGGACATGTGAGGTATTCAATCCCAACCAAATTCAAGAGAGAGTAGTAAAACCAGGTTTGGGAATGGGAAGAAAAAGTAGAAAAATTGCCCCCGTCAGGTGTGCCAGCACAGACAAGAAGACTGTAATCAACACTGTGGAAGCCAGCAGGAGATGGTATTGGCTCAGAGGTGATGACTTCCTGGTTGTCAGATTTTGAGTCCATGAAGTGTTTAGAAAAAAGAGTGGAAAGGAACTTAGCATGTTTGAGCATTTACCTTTTAATTTTCAAAATCAAACTGTGAGAAAGGTAATATTTCCATGGTACAAATAATAATTAAGCCCTCTAGAATTTGAGCCAGGCTGCCACTGATTTTATGATGATCAAGCCAAAAACACTGATGATCACACTGACCTTAGATGAAAGTGCTCTGACATCCAAGTATGATGGGGTAAGTATCCTAATAGCTGTTACTAAAATTCTTCCTACTAAAGGACATGCTTTTGTTTAAAAACAAAACTTAAGGAACCATTTAGGGAGATGGTGGACCTGAGGCTCAGCTGAACAAGGTAGATGAGAGAGCTCAAGTTGGCTTGGGGTAGAGGGTAGTCAAGAGGAAGGCAGGGAAACTGGAAAAATAAAAAAGAATGGTGGAGGAAAAGGAAAAGTGAAGTAATATGACAGGCAAATGGTATGTCATTACTGAAATAGACAAGAGACTTTAAAAAAAAGGAATATCTAATTTCAATTTTGAAATTGGATTACTGCCATGTTCCTCCATCTTCCCAAACCTTTGCCAAATCCAGGTACTCACATGCCTTTTTATGAGTAGTTTGTTTGGCAAAATTTAAGAAAAGGTATTGAGTTTCACATTCAGATCAACATGGTATGAACAAGGGACCACATAACAAAGACGAAAAAACAACCTTTAAAAATAACAAAAGCAGTAACCAGAACTAAAGGACAAAAAGAAAGCATACTTCCCCTAGGAAGTCACGAAAATGCTGATAAAGACATTGTGACCCTTAAAAGTGGAGAAAGTGGATTTTGAGGATTAAAGAGATACTGACAATAAGGTAGCCCAAGGAATTTGGGGAAATAATTTAAGAGAGGACATCCCTGAGAGGACTTCAAATACCAGATTTAGGGTTATTCCTTAGTAGTAAACCATAAAGTCACTTATTGGAGTCACAATTATTTCTCTCCACCAAACAAAATATCATGTTAAGTTTCCTAACCACGTCTGTATGTTGATATCACTCCTAAGCAAGTTTGGGAATTGCCTACAGAATAAGCAAAAGAAAGGTGTTTCTCATGTAGTCAATATCTCAAATTCAACAGTGAGGTGTTGCTATAGAAATGTATAGTTGAAAAATGTGCTTCTTGACAGTAATGAAATTGTCTGCTTTTTATTTAAATATGTTCTGATATGAAAGTAATAAGCTGCCTTTCAAATAATTCTTTTAAACCTTTCATCAGCTCCTTTCCAGCAATGGCACACCTTTGGAATTATTAAAACTTTAGCTTTACTTGTCAAACCTAGACAGAAATTGTATCCTCTTAAAAGGGAATTGAAGCATCGTGTAAAGACAGCAATGCCATCAGAGATCTGGTGTTTGAAAGTGAACCTGTCATGAATTCTAAATGTGGCTCAAATAAAATCATTCTCTGCTAATAGCAAACCAGGGCTCAGAGAGCAAGAATACTTAACTGTGTTCAATGGGGCTGAATGTTTTGTCAGTCATTTATTTTCCCATTGAAAATATACTGTCAACCAGAAGTAAACTACTAAAGCGAATTGCAAGCCTCCAGAGGAAAAGTTCCCCCTTTTCCAACCATAAAGTACCCACAGAGACCAAAGAGATTGTTTTCCTTTCCTCTTTTAACTAATGAAAACTGCGGTACCCAGAAACTCTCTTCAGCATGAGTGAATACCTAATGATTTGTTTTTCCAGGGTTGGTTTTCAAAGGATGTGTTTATAACTTGTGTGCAATATTTAATAATTTGAAGCAAAAAGTATAGTAAACTCTCATTCACTGGGAGTGCAAATAACCAACAGACTCAGGTAACTGGTGTTTTAGACAATTTTCAATGGCCTGAAAAAAAGTTAACCTGTCATTTCAAGAATTTACAAGAAAATTGAACTATAAGTGAGTTTCAAGTAAAGACTCAGGTATGTCTGTTTGTTGATTAACAAAACAGTAAGACCATCAAGGACAACAGCAAGGGACACAGAGGCCACTAAGGCATAGAAAACCCTGTGACAAGGGTGAGGGAAAGGTGATAATTTATTCTCTGGTATACATTTTATTATTTGAGGCAGTGGAACTGGAAAGGTAAGGGAAGAAACTAGCTCAGGGGAGGGATATATACATAATTGTAAATCTAATCAGAGCTTTGAAAGAGTAAGGGCAAGTTCAGGAGGTGCTGTGGGTAATGGAATTGTCAGTCTGTGGATCTCAGAAAATTGTGTTCAGTATGTTGATCTCACACACTCAGAGTCACTGGCACATGGGAGGTGCTCAATACATTGAATAAATGAAATCTGAACTTTGTATGAAGGTGACACTGGGTGCATATGGAAGACAGAATAGCATAATATGGACTTTAGTCTCAGGCCAACTTTGGCTTAAATTCTAATTCTGCATTTTTACCTATGTGAAGTCTGTTCTTTTCAGCAAGTCACTCGATTTAACTAACCTTATTTTCCTTAGGTAAAAAAGGAGGATAGTAATAGGATGAGCTATAAAGGCTGCTGAGAGGTCTTAATTAGGGTAGTACATAAAAAACATTTAGCAAAGTGTTTCACAAATAGTAAGCTCTCAAAGAATAGTAGCTTAAAATGTACTGACGATTTAAATCACATGACTTTTTAAAAAATTGTATTGACGTTATTTTAGACCTTTGGAAGACTGGCAACAATAGTATATAGATGTTCCCATATAGCAGGAGTCTGCAAACATTTCTGTAAAGGGTCAGATAGTAAACATTTTAGGCTTTGTGTGTGAGATGGTCTCTATCACAATTACTCAACTCGACCATTGCAGAGTGAAAGCAGCCAGAGACAATATGTAACATAAACGGGAACAGCTCTATTCTAATAAAATTTTACGAAAACCAGCAATGGGCTAGATTTAACCCATAGTTTGCAGTTTGCCAACCCTAAATTGAACTGTAGACTTTACTCAGATATCCCTAGTTTTGGCACTAAAGTCCTGTTTCTGTTCCTAGACGCAATCCAGGATATCACATCGTCATACCTCCTTGGTCTCCTCCAATCTGTGACTGTTTCTGGTTGTCTTCTTGTCTTCGTGAACTGGGCTCTTCTGAAGAGTACTGGCCAAGCATTTCATAGAATGTCCCTCAATTTAGTTTTTCTTATGTTGTCTCATGATTCTGCTAAAGTTATGAATTTTTGGAAGAATACCAAAGTTGTGACATTCCTTTTTCATGGCATCATATTGGGTGTACATGATATCAGCCTGACAATACTGATGATGTTAACTTTGATGAGTGGTTCATTTTATTGGAGAATAATATTTGGAAACCAAAATCTGCATGCTAGTTGTACTTGTGGCTACTGGGATTTCATGCTTCTAGGCTCTCTCAGAGAACAGAGCTACGAAACAAGTATGTGTCTTCACTCACGTATGTACACATTTCTATATTTGGGGTTTATAAATAATATACGAGATTCCCAGTTAAATTTAAATTTTGGATAAATGATGATTTTTTAGTATAAGTATGTCCCGAATATTTTTATACTAAAAATTATTCCTTGCTTATCTGAAATTCACATTTAACTGGATGTCCTCTATTTTTACTTGCTAAATCTAGCAACCCTATTATTTATTTCAGTATGTATCTTTCTGAATGTATATGAAAACAAACATGAGTTCGCACTGGTATCACCAATTCTAATCTGCCACCACGGGGTTCATTCTGGCCTCCCCCTTCCTTGCTGATTTGTAACTTCTTTCTATGACAGGGAGAAACCTGGCTATCATTATCCACAGTGTATTTACTTATTTGTTCAATCCTAGTTTACGTGAAAAGTAATTTAAAGATAGCAAAACCACACTCTTGTGAGAAACAAATTTACCAGAGTACAATTTTTGTGGACAGTTTATACTTTTAGCCTTACAATATCTAGATAAAACAAAAAGTTTTAACTCAGTTCTTTTCTTCCCTACCATCCTCAGTGAGGTAATGTCATGCGTTTGTAATATATTTAGGATTTATTTGTCCCAGGCTACATTGCATTCTGGGATCCCTCAAATTTTGGTTAATTTTTTATTTGTGTATAAGAAAAGTCATTCTTTGTAGTTTACAGTTCTATGGGTTTGGACAAATGAATAGAACCATGTAACCACCAACACAGCACCATCTAGAACAGTTCAGACACCCTGATAATTCTCTTATGTAGCCCCTTGAAGTCAACCCTTATTCTCACTCCCAAACTCTGACAACCACCAATCTTCTATCCCTATGGTTTTACCAGAATGGTATATAAATAAAATCATATACTATGTAGCCTTTGAGTGTGCTTTCTTTCATTTAGAAAAGTGCATTAAGATTTATTCATGCTGTTGCACAAATCAATGTTTCATTCCTTTTTTATTGCTGAGTAATACCTCATTGGATGGATGTATCATCATTTTGTTATCCGTTTACCTGTTGAGAGATATCTAGATTGTTTACAATTCTCAGAGATTACAAACATTCACATACAGGTTTTTGTGTGAACACAAGTGTTCACTTCTATTGGGCAAATACCTATATACGAGATCACTAGATCCTATGCAAACTATGCTTTTAATTTTGTAAGAAACTGACAGACTGTTTTCAAAGCTGCTGTATCATTCTGCATTCCCACCCACAATGAATTAGAGTGCCTATTGCTCTATGCCCTGGTCAGCGCTTGGTATTGTTAGGTTTTTTTAAATTTTATCCATTCTAATAGGTCTGCAGTGATATCACGTTGTGGTTTTAATTTGCATTTCCCTACTAGATCATGTTGTTGAGTATCTTCCTATATATTGATTCGCCATTTGTATATCTTCTTTCGTAAAGTATCTGTTCAGATTCATTGCCAACTTTTTTAATTTCATTTTTTCTTATTGAATTTTAAGTTCTTCATATTCTTGAAACAATTCCTTTACTGATATATGATTTTCAAATATTTTCTCTTGATTTGTGGTTTGTCTTTTCGTTTTCGTAGCATTGTCTTTTATAGGATAGAATTTTAATTTTAGTAAAGTACAATACTTATCAATTTTTCTATTATGGATCATGCTTCTATTATCGTACCTAAAGACTCATGATTGAATCCAAGTTGACTCAGATTTGCTTCTCTGTATTCCTCTAGAAGTTTTATAGCTTTGCGTTTTATATTTAGGACTATGATCCATTTTTAGTTAATTTTTATAGAAGGTTTGAGTTGTGTGTTGAGGTTGTTTTTCGTGTTTTGTTTTGTCTTGCATATGATTGTCCAAATGTTCTAGCACCATTATTTGAAAAGACTATCTTTTCTCCATTGATTTGCCTTTGCACCTTGTTCAGAGTGAGTTGACTAATATAGTGGTCTATATTTATGTAAGTCTATTTCTGTGCTCTCTATTCAGTTTCATTGATCTATATATCTCTCCTTTCACTAAATTCATACTGAATTATTACAGTAGCTTTATAGTATGTCCTGAAATCAGTTACTATGTCTTCTAAATTTATCCTCTTTCAAAATTGGTTTGGCTATCCTAGTCCCTTTGCTTTTTCATATAAGTTATAGAATTAGTTTGTTGATAGCTAAAAATATGAGTTTGCTGGGGCTTTGATTGGAATTGCATTAAATTTATATATTAAATTGGGACAATTGGCATCTTACCAATATTGGGTCTTCTAATCAATATACATGGTGTACTTCTTCACTTACTTAGATATTCTTTGATTTCTTTTATTGGAGCTTTGTAGATTTTAGCATTCAGACTCTGCACATTTTTTGTTTAATTTATACCTATTTCACTTTTTAGAGCAATTGTAAGTGGTATTTTTAAATTTCCAATTCCAATCCTTCATTGCTAGTACATAGGAATGATTGGTTTTTGAATATTGGCCATGTAGTCTACAAACTTGCTAAACTCACTTCTTTACTCGAGGAGCTCTTTTGTAGAGTCCATGTGATTTTCTAGTTATACAACCCTGTTGTCCGCAAATATAGATCATTTTATTTTCACCCATCCAATCCTGAGACAATATCCTTGCCTTGTTCACACCTTAAGAGAAAAGCACTCAGGCTGTCAACACTGAGTATGATGTTTACTGTAAGTTTTTTGCAAATGTCCTTTATTAGGTAAAGGAAGTTTCCCTTATCACTAGTTTACTGAGATTTTATGTGTGTGGGGGGGGGATTAATTATAAAAGGAAAATGAATTTTGTTGATTTTTTTTCCACCTCTATTGATTTGATTATGTAGTTTTTCTTATTCAGCTTGTTAATATGGTGAATTTCATTGATTTTTCAAATTTTTGAAGAAGTCTTTCATTCCTGGGGTAAATCCCATTGGATTGTTGTATACTATTTTTCTTTTATATATATTGCAGGATTCATCTTACGTATATTTGTTGAGAATTTTTATGTCTATGTTCACGAGGGATATTTGTCTGAATTTTATTTCTGTGTAACGTCTTTCTCAGGTTTTGGTATTAGCGTAACGCTGGCTTCACAAAATGAGTATAGAAGTATCCCCTCTTCTTCTATTTTCTGGGAGAGATTGTGTAAAATTAGTATCATTTCTTCCTTTATATCTGGTAGAATCTGCCAATGAAAAGATCTGGGCCTGGAATTTTATTTGTTAGAAAGATTTTAACCACAATGTAATTGTTTTAACTTAATTTAATTAAAATTCATTTAATTAAATAGTTCTGAATAGAACTTGTCAGGCTTTCTATTTTTACTGAGTGAGTTTTAGCAGTTTGTGTCTTTTAAGGAATTGGTCTATTTCATCTTGATTGTTGAACATACAGGCCTCATGATGTTTTTACTCATCCCTTACTATCCATTTAATAACTGTGAGTTTGTGGTGATGCCCTATCTTTCATTCCTGTTATTATTAATATGGGTCTTCTCTCGCTTTTTCGTGGTCAGTCTTGCTAGAGGTCGATCAATTTTATTGACATTCTCAAAGAATCTCTCCGTTATAGCCTTTACCATACAATAATTAAATTCCATCTTTGGTAATTACCACATCTGTATCATATCTGAATCCGGTTCTCATGATTGTTTTATTACTCTAGAGTGTTTTTGCTTGCCTTTCATAAACCGCACAATTTTTGTTGAAGCCATACATATATACAGGACTTTTGATGCTGAGGTTATGTATTTTCTGTTTAGAGATGAGCACACCTTCTCTTCTGCTAGGCTTCAGTGACAGGTTTTGTTAATTGGGTTAGGAGGTGGGCTGTGTTCCAAGTTTGTTGTTGCTACAGTTACCCACAATGCACTAAAGGCTCCAACTTCCTCTGCTAATACTTTGTGTTTAGAGTGTGGGCTGGTTGTTAGAGGGTCTTCCCCAGTGTTTTCTCTCCATTTGGCTTTGGGTCTGCCCTTTGTAATGCTCTCCAGAGAGAATCTGCCTCAGATTTTTCCACTGTTTTTGTTTTTTTAATCTATGCTCGTTAGCCTGGAGGGGTGCAGTCTGGGAAGAGAGGCCTTCTCTGATGTTCTAACTAAACCTTATTCTTAGGCAGGCACGGTGAAGATGTTGTGGGTGTTGTGGCTTTCACCATTATTCCTGCTCCTCCTCCAGCTGGAAAGCTGGGTCTAGCTATATTCCTGCCCCTTTCCCAGAGGTAGAGCTTTTTTTATTCCCCTCCTCATTCTCTTTCCCCAACTGCAAATGTTCCCACCATTGTTCCAATGAAGCAGTTTTTGCTGCTCTTTCTCGTGCATGTCAAGGCTTTTGGCCCATAGGGGAGATTGAGAACATGGATCTGGTTGGCGTTTCGGCAATGATTGCTGTTCCCCTTGTCCAGCCAGAACCACAGGGAACCTTCCTCAGGATTCTTCATAGTCTTACTTGTGTTCATTCGGTGGCTGTTATAGAGGAAAAGCCTACAAGGGGGTACAAATCCCTTATGTCTGTGGCCACCAAAGGCTTCACACTCTCACACTAGCCAGTATTTGGCCTTTAGCAATTTCTTTAAAAAAATTTAGCTACGTCTTCTTACTTATATGGTTTTTTTGAAGCATCTGTCCAAGTAATCAAATCCCGGGGTCTTATTTTTCCTTGTCTCTCATCATGTGGAGGGTTAGTTTTTTGCTCTGAAAATCCTTTAATTTGCAGTTTGTCCAGCTTTTTTCCTGGTGTAAGGGTGGAAGTGATGTCCTTTCCACTTCTATACATCTTTGAGCTCTCAGCTGACATTTTAAAAGATCCTTTAAATATACTCAAGCATATTGCTAAGATTAGAGTGTCTTTACTCAGCTCAAAGAGCATCATGATTTGCAGTGATGCCACAGATATGGAAATAGGTGAGTCCTTATGTTACCGATATATAGATTGGCAACAACTATGATATCAGTGTACAGGATGATAGAGAAAAAAATCATTCAAAATCTAATCACAAATGCTGCAACAGATGTTTTGCAAATGTTAATGGCTTACTGTTCTAATGCTAAAATACTTTTTAAAAATAAAGGTCAACAACACAAGGAATGAATTTCATTAGACTTATTTCAACACTTCTATAAGAAAGAAAAACTATAGTGTGGCATTAAGAAGTAGTGTCACTATACAAGTTGACAAGAAGAAAACTCCAGAATGTGGGCATGGCACCCAGGAAAATAATGGCTAAGAAATCCCAGCACAATATAAAGCAAGAGTTCAAACAGCAACTTCCAAACCACCCTTCAAGGCACAGTCAGAGAAGAAGCTTGCTCTAATTGTTACTTTCACAGAAAGTCTGGAAGCACTTTATGTTTACAAGGTGATCCCAACAGTTTTTTACATCTCAGCTCTGCGTAAGCCAATGCACAATATTACAAAAATCTTTACAGATAGAGAACGCTATATAGGCCTCACAGAAAAATAACTATTATATATAAACATAAGTGCCTTCAAAGGCACAGGGGTATTGTTTTTGTATTCTGAGCATTTTCATGGGTATAGATTTGCAAGTTTGGGCCAGGAACTAGAGATAAATTTTGCTCTACATAATAGTGAGAGAGGAGTGGGGAGAAGGGATAGGAAGGTCAGGAGAGGAACAAAGACGCTGGCAGTCGGCCAGGGTGCTACCTGCACGGGAATAGGCACTGTGGTCTCTAAGTGGGAGATAAACTGTACGATTTTTCATTATTGTGAGGTTAGCAAGCTGACCTTTTAGTAAAGCTTTAGTGAAAAAGCTGCTTCACATAACTTCCTTTTATCCACGGTCTTTGGAGTACTATGTTCCCATAGTGGAAGCTGTTTCCACATTTGGTTCAACCCCAGGGCAAAGATAAAGGATTTCATCTGGAAGCAGGAATAGGTCAAAAGAAACTTAAGAATGAAAGTCGCTTCACTTCTTCCCACTCCCACATTGCCACAGAACTCAGCAAAGACTTGAAAGCGCTTTTAGATTTTCACAGATCCGGAAATGAGGCAATCTCCATGCTCCCTGTTTGTCAGCGCCATCTACCTAGGTGTCGAATTCTTTGTAACATGGGAGGCTGATCATCCCCTTGTTCATAGAGTATACCACTCATTTGGGAAATCGAGGGAATGTACTTGGTATTTGTGCTCATGATTATGCAAATGAAAAAAAGAACCTGCTGCTTCTTCTATCCTTGCAGCTCCAAACACATGAACCACAGAGCCCCCAATGGAAACGTGATGACCCAGGACCTACGGGACAAAATGTTACATGAAAAGTCATCACAGTAATCCACTTGTGCTAGTTCCTGAGGTTGTTTACAGCACATTGTTCTTTGCAAGGATTCATTTTTTTCTAAAGATAACCCAGTGAAATGGGCAGTGCAATGCTCGGGGAGTCAGGTCTTCCAACTCCAAACCCAAATGCCACCTACCAACCACAGCTTTCTCCTCACCTTATCATCCCAGCCAAGATCACCCATGAACAAGCACACAGAATTATCAAGCATGGGTATTGGTATAGTTTCAACATTGCCATTAGTTGTGTAGAAAAAAATTGAAAAAGTTCCTTAAGAAAGAAAGAACCATTTTCCTCAAGCATGAAGAGTTTAGCTAATTGCCAAAAAACCCTGAAAATGAGGACTTTAAACAATGTCATTCAATACTGAAAATACTTATGGATACTGACAGATCTTTAACTTTAAGTATTAAACTTCACATTTTCTCTAACTGGAAACAAAGTAGAGGACTGTGTTAGCAATGTCCTACAAATATTTCAGAACAGAACAAAATGTATTAAACTATATAACAATATTTCAATGTGATCTCTCTGTGGGAAGTTATCTGTAATTTTCACTCGACAAAATGTTTCTTTGTTATTTTTCCAGTTTTTTCCAAGTTGTGTGAATTGAACCTGTGAACTAAATAAACTAAGAAAAACTTGGTTGTTCCACAATTAGTTTCTTTGTGGTAGATATTGGTATTCTATAGTTAGAAGGGTTTTTCCTCCCACACAGTCTAACTGTTCTATAATTTAAAAAGTAAAATGTTATTTTAAAAATAGCCGAGGAACTATTGAATGTGTGGAGAGGTATACTATCTTAGGTAAACCAAAAAGGTCACAAGCTTGGAACCAAGAGTTGATGTGTTTTAAAATAGGATCTTTTAAATAGGCCAAATTATCACTTTAGGTTAAAATCAACTAGTCAAATTTCTTCATTTTACAAATAGAAAACTAACACTAGAGAGGCAAAATGACTTTCCCAAAATCACAAAGAGAGTGAGATGCCCAGAAACAGAACTTAGGTCTCCTTTCTCAGTCCAGTCCATGATTTTTACCTTACCGCAGAAATATAAACTATTTAGTACAAAAAGACTTGTGATCTTTCTTAAAGGTACCTAACAGCAATATCTTCTCCATTTGCTCATCTTAACAGGTGTCAGATCTAGGGAATAAAAAATAAACTTACAGGGCCTGGCCCTGTGGCCGAGTGGTTAAAGTTCTGCACACTCAGCTTCGGGTGCCCAGATTCACGGGTTTGGATCTTGGGCACAGACCTGCTCCACGTACCAGCATGCTGTGGAGGTGTCCCACATACCAAAAAAAATAGAGGAAGATTGGCACAGACATTAGCTCAGGGCTAATCTTCCTCAACCAAAAAAAAGAGGAGGATTGGAAACGAATGTTAGGTCAGGGCAAATCTTTCTCAGAAAATTTTTTAAAAATTAGATTTAAAAATAAGCAAATAAATGAGCTTACAAAGTTGAAATCCTGGCTTATCCCAAACAGTTAAATTCTTTCATTATCTGTAAGCAAGTGGGAAAAAAAGAGGAAAATATTTTATTTTTGCCAAACAGGGAGGTAGGTTGTGGTGCAGTGAGCAGAAATAAATGTCTATTTTAACAGCTAGCTCCAGATTCGCAGAAAGAAGTGCTTTTGCTTAGAAAATACATTGATAGAACTCTGGGGAAGGAAAAACAAGGCTTGAGATCGTGTTCTTTATGGAAAAGCAGAGTGAAAAAACAACACCTAAAATGCTCCACATAACCATTCAATAGAAATTTGAAATTGGGGGAAGAGCCTGTGGAAAAGGAAGAAATGACTCCAAATAGCATAGCAGGATATTGGGCAATATGTATACAGAGGAAGATATTGATGTTGGAGTGTCTAAATTCTTTGGAGGACAGTAACATTTAATTTAATCTATTTTATTTGCTAAGAAGATAAATCATTATCGAGTCAAAAAGAAAAAACATCCTAAAATTGGGGAGGGGGGAGATAACAAAATTTGTTGCACACATAAAATTTCTGGGTAAATGGGTATCATTAGAAAGAGGAGTTACGCGGCTTATATTTTATGCCTGAAGCAGAGAAAGAAAAACAGCTCCAGAAAGAAAGACTCAATAAGATTGAGAATTCATGGGGCTGGCCCGGTGGTGCAGCAGTTAAGTTTGCATATTCCGCTTCTCGGTGGCCCAGGAGTTCACCAGTTCGGATCCCTGGTGCAGACACGGCACTGCTTGGCAAACCAAGCTGTGGTAGGTGTCCCACATAGAAAGTAGAGGAAGCTGGGCACGAATAAAAGCTCAGGGCCAGTCTTCCTCAGCAGAAAGAGGAGGACTGGCAGCAGTTATCTCAGGGCTAATCTTCCTCCAAAAAAAAAAAAAAAATTGAGAATTCAATGGCAGCAGAATCTTGGTAGGAGAACTTGAGAAGTCACAGAACCCAATACGCAAGCCCACCTCCTCCAAGTATCCCTCACCCATTAAGAGAAACATTGGCCTCATCACTTTTGTGATTAGAAGTTTAACTCAATTTGCATTTAATTCTCAAAAGGTGTCATGACCTCAGTTGACATCTGAGTTATGCTGGTATGAATTGTGAGTATAAAAATAAAAACATAGTGGCCAGCCCCACAGCATAGTGGTTGAGTTCACGCACACCGTTTCAGCGGCCTGGGGTTCACAGGTTCAGATCCCAGGCGTGGACCTGGCACAACTCATCAGGCCATGCTGTGGCAGCATCCCACATAAAATAGAGGAAGATCAGCATGTTAGTTACAAATAAATGAATAAATAAATAAATAAATAAATAAACCTAACACTGGGAATTCTTGCCTCTCAATTTCATTATCACATTGTATTTGGTACTTTTCAAAATCAGGGGTGGCTCCTCTGTCTAGGCAAGGTTTAGTTTAGTTTAGCTTGTTGTGGTGATATACAGTGAAGCTAAAACACTAAGGAAAATTATTTAGATCACACAAAATGCCATATACAAAGCAAACTTTATGGTAATTAAAGAGACACATAATTAACTTTAGAGTAATTAAAGAATTAAATGTAAAAGACCAAAATTGAAGTAACCTAACAAGAAAATGACACTAATGTGTAGAAGAATTAGAAAAAATGGTATCCTTCTTACAAAAATATGTTGACCACAGGAGGAAAACATATATGACTCACTATTATGAAAAAAAGAAAATGAAATGAAATCTGACAGACATGGCAGGTAAGGACTAATCCCAGCATTGTACAGATTATTGTATCAATCACATAACAAACAAGATTCAAATAGTAAAATGGACAAAGGACATAAAAGGTTATTCAAAAGAAGAGAAAACCCAATTATTAAGTAAACATTTGAGAAAATATATAACCACATATTGACCAAAATAAAGTTAAAACATGGTGTCTTTATTAGCTGCTAAACTGGTAAAAACAACTTCCTTAGTGATAATATTTCACGATGGTAGGATGTCATTTCATCACCAGGATGTGATCCAACTTGGTTATATTTGCAATTTAGAGCATGAAAAAACTTTATATTGGTACTTTTTTGGAAAGCAAAATGAGAGTACTTACCCAGAATCACAACCAAGTGCCCACTCTTCAACCTCATAAACCTAAGAAAATCATAACTTAAAAAACAAAAAACAGCTCTAGGTTAGATGTCATTCAGACATCGAAAAAGAATACCACTCTATCCTAAACATTAGAAAGATAAGGACAGAGAAGTAAAAAATTATCAGATAGATCAGTAAACTGCTATGCAACAACTTTAGATACTGAAAATAATGACACTTTGGTATGTCATTTTAGGTAAAAATACAGAACAGAAAATATAATCTAAGCTTAGAATATACATAGATATATGCACATATATGTGTGTATGCACATATATACATGTATATATATTCAAGTAACAGAGGGAAACATGGTAAAGATTAAAAGCAGTTTTGAATCAGGGGGAAATATATAGTAGGAATTTGTGTTCTAATTTCTTTATTGTTGTTATAATATTCATATGAGAAATACAGGGTTTTTAGGGGAGAGGAGGTTATACTGAATATGGCTCACATATAACTCCTGCTTTCCTAAGTTATGTCATTTCATCTGTTGGCATATCTCATATCTTCATTAATTAAAAGAAATATTAAAGTTATGTATTGGGGATCTCATCAAAATGGTGGCATAAGCAGGCTCTGAACTCATCTCCTCCCACGAACACAACCAGGTTACAACTATTTTTGGAAAAATTACCCTGGAGAGAAAAGTGAAAACTGGATAAAAAGAACCCCCATGTCGACGAAAATAATCCATAACCAATCTATAAACGAAAATTTGCATGAGTTTATTCTGAGCTGAAATCTGAGGACCATGGCCCGGGGCCTTTCTTCCTGAAGGAAGAAAGGGCACCAAAGAAGTGAGGTATACAGAATGGTTATATACCCCCATACAGGATGTTTCACATGTGATTGAAATGTCCCTCCCACAATAGTCACAAGATTGCCCTGTCGGCACAGCGCTTGATGGACACAGCAGCTAGTGGGTCTGCTCTCTCAAAGAGCATAGCAGGAGGCAAGTCTATTGTCTTGAGCTGGGTGGTCACAGGTGAGCACAGCAATCAGTTCCTAGCCTAAGGAAAGATGCTTAATCCTTAAGGGAATGCCAGCGTTGGGAGGGGGAGGGAAGTTGCACCTTTATCTCAAGGGCTTTTGTTCTTGCCATAGGGAATATCTAAAGCAGATATACAATGCATGCTCATAGCCACAGTCAGGCCCTTTTGGAAAGACAAGGTCAGGCCGAATTAGGTTTATACCAAATGGCTTCCTCATATTCTCAAATATATCCTATTGCTTGCCATTATTATTTGTCACCCACAACAAGGGACAGTCCTGACTAAGGCAGAAGAGGCAGAAATTCCTGCTGGAGAGGAAAAAAGCCACCTTTGGGAGCAGTGGAACTTCTCAGCTGGCCAGGTGGGAGCTACCCTAATGTACGCAGCCCTCACTGGAGGATGAGGCCCGGAGCGGGGGCGATACTGCTATAAGCATCCTTCAGACTCAGCCCAACTGAGGCGGGGGTCTTATTGTCTGGCTTTGCTGGCTGTTGACTGCAGCAGGGATACCCCCAGAAAAGCTATCGGCTGAAAGCCGAAAAGACCCGGGTCTTAAAGGGCCCATGCACAAACTCACTCATTGCAGCAACCTAAAATCAACAGAGAGAAGGCTGACAGTCCTTTGGTGAAACACGACTCACCTGGCAGGTTCTGGGGGCATCTTGGTGAGAGGAGGGACCTCTCTGGAGACTGAGACATTGGTGGGGGCCATTATTCTGAACTGGTCCAGACGTGCTGACACAGACCCCAGCGGGTGCCATTGAGGTTCATCCCTTGGCCTGTTAGCCTAGTGGTCTGCCATGCCCACTAGAGCACAGATTTAATCCAGTTCATCCAGGGCAGGCAACCCGCCCTAGGGACTGGTCCCATCTAACACCAAGCCCTCAGGCAATTTTTCAGCCTACATTGACTGGGTGCCTTGATCCTCTACAGGCAGGCAAGGGTGTCTGCCTCGGTGGGGCAGGAACTGTGTGAGGACCAGGTGACCTGTGGGGGGCGTTGGTGGAGAGGTGGGGGCCTCTGCAGTGCAGCATCAGTGTATGCTCCAGGGGCTTGAGAAGTTTGCACAGACCAGGACTGTGTTGACAGTGTGTGTGGTCTTGTGGGGGGTGAGGCTTATTAGTGTCAGAAGACCTGTGCTTCACAAATAGCTGTAAAAAGGATCAGCCCCACCTTCCAAAGCCTGAGACAATTGAGTGCTCCTGTGCCTAGGGCCAGCCCCACTCAGCTGCACTCCTAAGAGAACTGACAACAGCCTTGTAGGCCTGAGGCCTATAGCAACTGTAAGTCCCTGAGTCTAGCAACAAGCTACACTGCATACAAACCCAATTAAGAGGAAAACTGCAATAGGAGTGTGCTGATAGACTTTGTAGCAAACAGTGCTGAGGCTCCCCAAACTGGATTTACAAACAGTTGGCCAGGGAAGGAAAGGCTAGACTCCCTGGGTTTCTGCAGTGGGAGCAACCCTGCCACAGCAGAAGGACACAAGTAACCCATAAAGGGGTCACTCCTGGATCTTCTGGACTGGTGACGAGAGGGAAGCACACTGCCGGGCCTCATAAGGCATCTCATACATAAGGCCACTTCTCCAAGATCAGGAGACACAGCCGACTCACCTAACACATAGAAATAAGCACAGAGAAAGAGGCATAATGAGGAGACAAAGGAGTACTTTCCAAGCAAGGGAACAGTACAAAACCTGAGAAAAAGGACTAAATGAAACAGAAACAAGTAACCTACTCAACAAAGAGTTCAAACAAAATATCATGAGGATGCTCACAGATATGGGGAGAAGAATAGATGAACACAGTGAGCACACCAGCAAAGAATTGGAAGATATTAAAAAAAAATCACAAATGAAGAATACAATACTGGAAATGAGAAATTCACTAGAGGGACTCAATAGCAGAGTAGAGGATGCAGAAGAACAGATCAGCAAGCTAGATGAAAGATTAGAGGAAATTACCCAAGCAGAACAGAAAAGAGGAAAAAGAATTAGACAGAATGAGACCAGTCTAAGAGAACTCTGGGACAATATCAAGTGTCCTAACATTCAGATTATAGGTGTCCCAGAAGGAGAAGAGAGAGACAAAGGGGAAGAAAATTTATTTGTAGAAATAATAGATGAAAATTTTCCTAATCTGAGGAAGGAAACAGACATCCAAATTCAGGAAGCACAGAAAGCTCCAAACAGGATGAGCCCAAAGAGGCCCACACCAAGACATATTATAATTAAAATGTCCAAAATTAAGGATAAAGAGAGAATCCTAAAAGCAGCAAGAGAAAGGCCACAAGTGACATTTAAAGAGAAGCTCATCAGGCTGTCAGCAGACTTCTCAGCTGAGACCCTACAGGCAAGAAGAGAATGGCATGATGTATTTAAAGTGCTAAAAGGAAAAAACCTACAGCCAAGAATACTCTATCAGTCAAGGCTGTCATTTAGATTGGAAGGACAGATAAAGAGCTTCCCAGACAAGCAAAAATTAAAGGAGTTTATCACCAAGAAACCAGTTCTACAAGAAATGATGAAGGAACTTATTTAAGTGGGAAAGCAATGACCACAAATAGAGATTAAAAAAATTATTATCAAAAAAACAAAACAACAACAACAAAAAAAAGGCAATAAAATCACTTGTAAAGGTAAAAATATAGTAAAACTAGCAGATTAACTACCTGTGAAGATGATATGAAGGTTAAAAGACAAATGTACTAAAATCACCTATTTCAATGATAAAAGGGTAATAGATGGTCACACATTAAACAAGAGACTATATATGATTTCAAAAACATAAAATATGGGAGGAGGGGAGTGAAAAAGTAGAGCTTTAGAAAGAAATCAAGCTAAAGAGTCTATCAACTCGATATAGACTGTTATATACACAGAATATTAAATAGGATCCTCATGGTAATCACAAATCAGAAACATATAATAAGCAAGCAAAAAAGTAAGACAAAAGAAACCAAACGTATTACTAAAGACAGCCATCAAACCACAAGGGAAGAGAGCAAGAGAAAAAGAAAGGAACTGAGAAGAACCACTAAAACACCCAGAAAAATTCAGTAACAAAATGGCAATAAATACATATTTATCAATAGCTACTTTAAACATCAATGGACTAAATGCTCCAATCAAATGCCATAGGGTGGCCAATTGGATAAAAAAACAAGACCCATGTATATGCTGCATACAAGAGACACACTTCAGACCTAAAGACACTCACAAACTGAAAGTGAAAGGATGGAAAAAGATATTCCATGCAAATGGCAAAGAAAAGAAAGCTGGGGTATCAGACAAAATAGACCTTAAAACAAAAACTGTAACAAGAGACAAAGACGGGCACTACATAATGATAAAGGGAACAATCCAACAAGAAAATATAACACTTGTAAAGATCTACACACCCAACATAGGAGCACCTATATATAGAAAGCAATTATTAACAGACATAAGAGGACAAATAGATTGTAACACAATAATAGTAGGGGACTTTAACACTCCACTTACACCAATGGATAGATCATCCAAACAGAAGATCAATAAGGAAACACTGGCCTTAAAGGACACATTAGACCAGATGGACTTAGAAGATATACACAGAACGTTCCATCCAAAAACCACAGAATACACATTCTTTTCAAATGCACATGGAACATTCTCCAGGATTGATCATATATTAGGACACAAAACAAGTCTCAATAAATTTAAGAAGATTGAAATAATACCATGCATCTTTTCTGACCACAAATGTATGAAACTAGAAATCAACTACAGGAAGAAAACCAGAAAAGCCACAAAAATGTGGATATTAAACAAAATGCTACTGAAAAATGAGTGGGTCAATGAAGAAATCAAAGGAGAAATCAAAAAATTCCTGGAGACAAATGAAAATTGCGTTTCTATACACTAACAACGAAGTAGCAAGAAGAGAAATTAAGAATACAATCCTATTTACAATTGCAACAAAAAGAATAAAATACCCAGGAATAAACTTAACTAAAGAGGTGAAAGATCTGTACACCGAAAACTATGAAACATTGTTGAAAGAAATCAAAGAAGACACAAAGAAATGGAAAGATATTCCATGCTCTTGAATTGGAAGAATTAACATTGTTAAAATGTCCATACTTCCTAAAGCAATCTACAGATTCAACGCAATCCCTATCAAAGTTCCAACAACATTTTTCACAGAAATAGAACAAAGAATCCTAAAATTTATATGGAACAACAAAAGACCCCAAAAAGCCAAAGGATTCCTGAGAAAAAAGAACACAGCTGGAGGTATCACACTCCCTGATTTCAAAATATACTACAAAACCATAGTAACCAAAACAGCATGGTACTGACACAAAAACAGACACACAGATCAATGGGAGAGAATCGAAAGCCCAGAAATAAACCCACACATTTATGGACAGCTCATATTCAACAATGGAGCCAAGAGCATATGATGGAGAAAGGAGAGTCTCTTCAATAAATGGTGTTGGGAAAACTGGACAGCCACATGCAAAAGAATGAAAGTAGATCATTCCCTTACACCATGCACAAAAATCAACTCAAAATGGATTAAAGACTTGAATGTAAGGCCTGAAACCATGAAACTTCTAGAAGAAAACATAGGCAGCATGCTCTTAGCAGCATGTTTTCAAGTCCCATGTCTGACCGGGCAAGGGAAACAAAAGAAAAAATGACCAAATGGGACTACATCAAACTAAAAAGCTTCTGCACAGCAAAGGAAATCATCAACAAAATGAAAAGACAACCTAACAATTGGGAGAAGATATTTGCAAACCATGTATCAGATAAAGGGTTAATATCCAAAATATACAAAGAACTTATACAGCTCAACAAAAAAAACCCCAACAATCTAATTAAAAAATGGGAAAAAGATCTGAACAGAGATTTCTCCAAAGAAGATATATGGATGGCCAACAGCCATATGAAAAGATGCTCAACATCATTAGCTATCAGGGAAATGCAAATCAAAACTACAATGAGGTATCACCTCACTCCGGTCAGGATGGCTATAATTAACAAGACAGGAAACAACAAATGTTAGAGAGGATGTGGAGAGATGGGAAGCCTTGTACACTGTTGGTGGGAGTGCAAACCGGTGCAGCCACTATGGAAAGCAGTGTGGAGTTTCCACAGAAAATTAAGAATAGATCTACCATATGATCCAGCTATCCCACTGCTGGATATTTATCCAAAGAACTTGATAACACAAAGGTATAAAGACACCTGCACCCCTTTGTTCATTGCAGCATTATACACAATAGCCAAGACTTGGAAGCAACATAGGTGCCCATCAAGGGAGGAATGGATAAAGAAGATGTGGTATTTATACACTATGGAATACTACTCAGCCATAAGAAACGATGAAATCCAGCCATTTGTGACAACATGGATGGACCTTGAGGGTATTATGCTGAGTGAAATAAGTCAGAGAGAGAAAGTCAAATACTGTATGATCTCACTCATAAGTAGAAGACAAAAACAACGACAAACAAACACATAGCAATGGAGAATGGATTGGTGGTTACCATGGGGGAAGGGGTGAAGGGCGAAAGGGGTGATTAAGCTCACATGTGAGGGGATGGACTATAAGTAGTTTTTGGGTAATGAACATGATGTAATCTACACAGAATTCGGAATACATTATGATGTACATCCGAAAGCCATATAATGTTATAATCCAATCTTACTGCAATTAAAAATAAATAAATAAATAATAAAAAAATATAAAGCTATGGTTTTTGCTCCAAATTTCCATTGTCTTCACCTAATATAGAAAACTCATTCTAAGCAATAACAATTTCTTAGAATACAATAGTGAGATGCACTGTCCTGATTAGGCGTCAACACCAAGACTGACAAAAATGAAATTTATTCTAATGTGAATTGATGTGCTCTGATGTTACCAACTCATCTTTATGAGTTATGGATACTAACAGATTTTCTACTGTTTCACTTGTTTATTTTCTGAAGTTCAATTATTTGCACCCAGCAATGTATGAGTTCTAGGTGTTCCACATTCTTTTCCTATATTTAGCATTATTTGAATCTTTCATTTTAGGCATTCTGGTGGGTTTGTAGTGATATAGTATTGTGATGCCAGGTAGTATTTTAGGTCCTTTATTGGCGATCTCTATTTGACCCTTGAGAAACCTGTATGGAAACTGAGACACTAATAAATGTCAAGCTATTGTTGGAATAGGAGCTGTCAGACTGCAGAGTCTGAGCTCTTGACCTCTGTGAGAGAACAGCCTCTACAAGCACCACCTCAATTCTCCTCTTGGTAACTCTGCAGGTTATTGCACCAGCATGGTTGTTTTAATGAAAGAGATTAATATCAATCATTCTTTTCCCATTAGCTCAAAATATTAATCAAATTCATGTTGCATTTTCTCCCTTTAACCTATGACATTCATAAACTTGTCTTTTAAGCATGAAGAAATTAGCATCCAAGCTGAAATATCAGTTAACATGACTGATGAAACAAACAAAGAGAGATTCTAGAGCTGTCAACCAACTATAATTATATACAATTTAAAGTTTTAAATCATAACAGTATGATGAATGTCTCCCTTAACACACCTATAAATACATTTGTGGTAAAGCTGAGAGCTTAACCAGTCCTTACGGAATACTAATTTACTCTTTCATCTGTTCTCTGTAGAACCGGTCTCAAGATTGTAAACGATTTTCTTAGTAGCAATGTACATAAATAAAGTCACTAACTACTTCCCCTGTCTTCTTGCTGACTTCTCTCTATTCATTAAAGGAAACCAAAGCTTAAAAATTCCAAATTTTATGATGAATTATATTATATTAGGTACATCTTTCATTTAACCTTTGGGTATCTTCTTCAACTGTTAATGACTTCTAGTTTTTCTCTGTCATTTAGATGAATCTACCATACCAGATAGTAGCTGGAGTCTAAGGAACATGTAATTCAAGTTTCTAGGGGCCAAAAATTAATCTCGCATCTAATTTATAATTTAGAGACAGAACAAAATGTTCTGATTTATTTTGCAATTTTTATTCTGAACTTTGGTTGGCAACGTTGGGTAGAGTGTTGGGAGGAGGTGGCATTTAAGAATGAGAGTTCTTTAGATATATTTAAAAAAAAAAAAGGAAGAGAAAAGGAAGCTATGGAAATAGGGAACTACAAGGAAAAAATAATTCACAAAAAAACATTTCCATATAGGCTTAAAATTCATGTATCAAAAACACTGCAGTGTATTAACTGCGCATTATCCTGAATGCACATATATTAATAGTATTTTTCTATTGGAAACCATAAACGTTTGTGGAAAGTTTATCTGAACCGCACAGTACTGTGACTCCTTTCACGACTTGGCCATTAAAAACTATGACCTTGTACGTGGGCTTGAATGGACATCTTCGTGAGCTACTTGAAAGGAGGTGATGAAAAATACTATTCATGTAGCTCATTCCACAAGCTAGTTCTCACAAAGTGCTAAGTAGTGCTAAAAGTAGTACAGCAAACAAAGAAAGCACAAGCTAAAATCAACATGATTTTAATCAAGAGTGGTGTATTTGTTCTCTTAGCATAATGGAGAAAAACATCGATATTTTTGCAGTGTTGAAAATCCAGAGAAAGATGGGAAAAGCTAAGTTTCATTATAGAAACATTAGTCTAGAATGGTCTAATATGATGTTGAGATTAAGAATGGATTATTCAGGCCGCCCCATGGCCGAGTGGTTAAGCTCACGTGCTCCGCTGCGCGGCCCAGGGTTTCGCTGGTTCGGATCCTGGGCACGGACATGGCACCGCTGGTCAGACCACGTTGAGGTGGCATCCCCTATGCCACAACCAGAAGGACCTGCAACTAGGATATACAACTATGTACCGGGGGGGATTTGGGGAGATAAAGCAGAAAAAAAAAAAGATTGGCCACAGTTGTTAGCTCAGGTGCCAACCTTTAAGAAAAAAAAAAAAGGAATGGATTATTCAAATCAAATTCTTAAGGCTGTATTCAGTTTTTGTTTTCTGCTTTATTTTAAGAGAACCCTAAATGGGCAATTGAATCTAATTTCTTAACTTGTTCCACAGTTACATATTCAAATGATTGGGGAAATTTGGAAAGCTAAAGTCTTCTGTAATATTATTCCAATTTTGGTAAAAATTAAATGATCAAAACTAAATTCTATACACTGTTTGTCTATGAATCTTTCATAAATCCATCCTCAGTCAATCTGATATCTATCAGGTAGAAATAATCCTAATGTTAATATATTAAACAAGATCAGAGTTGTAGATCTGTCATTAGTCCTAATTTATCACATGAAAATCAAATTGTGCTTTTAATAAGCGATATTTCACTTTATTGACCTACATAGGTTTGATGTACTCTTTTACAGGCATGAAATTATATGTGCTTCCTAAAACTTTCAAGAAATTTCACAAATTTCAAATATCTGCTCTCCATTATCAGATATATAAAATATCAGTACTTTCTCAGTAATAACGATGTAATATTAAATATTATGCCATTAGCAGAGAAGTTTAGATTATTCTTAATAAAATACTTCGACCATTTAAATCTGTGGAGTGAAATCTTTTCTCACATAAATTATATGAGCAAATCATATGTTTATTTTACGAACTACTTTAGAACAGCTTTCTGTGCCTGAACAAAACCAGCGTGAACTAAATCCATCTCCCCACCACATATTATCAAGCAGGTCACTAAACCACAATTGATCTATATCCTTAATATAATTAGAGAAAGACTCAGGGTCTACGTTACTTTTTAAAACTCTGAGCTCCAAAACAAACAGAAAATGTAAAATTTTCATAGAAATTTTCATTTAACAGCACACTGTTTTTAGGAGAAAAAAGAACTCTTTGGGACCAAATTAGGCGAATGTTTTCAAGTGAGATGTAAAGTGAAAAACAAAATAATTTCCCACCAGAGCCTAAACCGTAAATCATTTTCAGAGAAATCAATGTACATTCCCTTCTGTGTCTGGGATTTCAGTCCCTTATATAATACATCTTTCTAAAACAAATGGAACTATCTTATACCCTTGCTAATAGAAAACTAATGATAGGTTATACCTCAGATGCCTCATTTATAATATTTTTATACTTATTGCTTTATATCTCCATAAAGCTTCATTTTTATGTTTCACTGGGTAATTTCTAAGAAAAGGAAATCTGTTCTAAATCATTAGTTTTGTGTATTGGAAAACATATATTCACTATATATCTTGGCAGGTTTTTAAAGTCAATTAGAATCAATCAATAAAAGTATTGGATAAGATTTGCAATGCCTGAACTGGTGTTTAATAATAATTTTTAAAAAGCATTCACATAGATCTCAGTGGCATTTATAACTTCATTCAGAGTTGAATTTGTTCTGGAAAGGGAAATAACAGAATAGGATTAGATAACTATTGTACCTTCATCTCTGTTATTTATATTGAGAGGTAGGATTAGTGTTATATTTTGCAGGGGTGGTATCCAGACACTGACGTCCAAGAACTTAGAAAGTAAGAGAAAAGGTAAAACATTTTCTCAGATAACTCCAACATAAGATGAAAGTTGAAAAGCACCCACACATTGGGTGCCCGTGAAGAGCTATGGAAGTGCAGGGGTTCCTCCCACTTGAGAGGAGCAGGGACAGAGAAGACTGCCCAGAGGAAGGTGGTTTTTGAACTGGACCTTGAAGGGTGAGTAAGAGAACAGAGTGTCAAAGAGCATGGACATGTTCTTTCACAGCACATTTACTAATGCCTAGTGACATTTTATGGAACGGAGTACTGAGAAAGACCAGCTTGGGAACTCGCACAAAACTGGTAGCTGTGGCCTCCCTGAGGCAAGTAGGGGCATGATCTGGGCAGTGTTCAGTGAGAAAAGGTAAGAGGTATAGAGTACTGGGAGGAGACCTGCTACGGAGACAGGCTTGAAAAGACTTGATAACTGTCTTACAAATGAGGATGAGCGGATACACAAAGCTCAGAGTAGTATTCATGCTCCAGTATGACTTTCAAGAGTGAAGAAGAGTACCCACAATTGTAAGTAGGATCCCTGATCTAAGCTGCTGCAATAAGTAGCACCAAATGTGAAGATAGCAAAGACGGAGATCACAGTTAATTTATTTGTTTGAAATACCCCTTTTGGTCCTCCTTTCTTAGACTCGTTTGTTGGTTTTTCCTATATACCTTCACTTCTTAATGTTGGGAGTCCCAGGGTGCAGGATGTGGTAGGCCTTTTCTCTTCCCTGTCTATACTCATTCCCTTGGTCATCTCAGGACATCGTCCTTCTCAGGGCAGTAAATGCCATTCTTGTGCAGATAAAGCCCAAAATAACATCACCAGCCCAGAAGTCGCACCTATATCCAGAGTTGCCTGCTTGGGCTGTCTGCTTCAGTGCCTAGGAGACGTCTCAAATTCAGCATATTTCAAACTGGTCTCCTAATCTTCCCCCACCTCCCTGCCCCTGAGCCTGTGCCACCAGATGTCTTCCATTTCCAGATGCTCAAGCAAAAATCTTGCAGATAGTCTTGATTCCATTCTTTCTCTTTCACCCCATATCCAATGCATCAGCATCCTCATACCTAGCATCTGACCTACTTTTATTATCTCTGCTCTCATGTCTGGTGAAAATTACTTGCCTGCCTCCTATCTGATCTCTCCACTCTCCTATAGCATATTCTAGAGTAGAATAGCCAGAGGGATCCTTTGAGAACATGCCTCGGATAACATGGCTGCTCTACCCAAAACTCAATGATGGATGGCTCCTCATTTTATGCACGGTAAAAGGCAAAGTTCTTACAAGGCCCTACAAGTCTCCACGTGTTCTTCCCTCACAGACAAGGTTCTGACATCATCTCCTACTACCTTAGCCTTAGCTTACTCTGCTCTAGGCACACCAGCCTCTCTGCTGTTTCCCAGCTATGCCAGGTAATCTTCCACCTTGGGCTTCAGCACTGGCTGTTCCGTTTGCCTAGAATGGACTCCCCCAGGTTCACTGTAGAGCTGACTCTCACTTCCAGCAAGCCTTTGCTTAAATGTCACATTCTCAATAAGGTCTACTGACACCACCTAATTTGAAATTATAATCAGCTCTCCCACCCTGCCCAGCACTACCAATCTCCACTATCTTATTCCTTTTGTTTTTCTATTTCCTCCCATGAAATTTATGAAAGGAAATTAACTAAATTATACAAAATGATTTAATTATTTCTTGGATTCATTTTTTTGTTGTGTATCTCTCTCTACTAGTAGCTAAGCTCCACAGAGCAGGGATCCTTGCTTTATGCACTGATGCATCCCAAATACCTACAACAGAAATGGCCAGAGGAGGGGCTTAACAATTACTTAATGCTAATAGTAATACTTAATAAATAAATATATGAATTAATAAATGCACCCTAAAGAGTCTATTGTGATATTTTTTCTATTTTAAGTATTAATGTAATTATATGATACTGATATATCAATTAATATAGTAATATTTGTTTGAAATCTAGGGTAAACTGTATTTGTCTGTGGTATATTATTTACATGTAGAAACTATATTCCCTGAAATAATTTTTACATCTATATTGATAAGTAAGATGAGTGTGACATTATTTTGTGCCATCGTTACCAGTTTGGCTTTCAGGGCTGTGTTTACTCTATGAAATAAGATGGGAGTATGCCCCACCTATACACAGACTACGTATGGAGTGTTGGATGTGGCATATAAATTTTCTATGCCAAAAAATTCAAGAGAATTTACCAGCTATGCATTTTGTTTCTAGAGTATTCAGCAAAGTTTTCTGATTACTTTATCAAGTTTTTCCTGTTATTTTCTACTTTCTGTGTAAGAAAACTTTGGAAACCTAGATACATATATATGTATTTCATAGGTATACAGGAGTATATGGATATTTTCTAAATATATTGGCAAAAACATAAGAGTCTACACAATGGAACTCGGTGTTAAGAGCCAGACTCAATCAGACGAAGTACCTGGGTTTGAATCCCAGGACTTGAATTCCAGTTTTAGCACTTACTGCACGCGTATCTCACGAGATTTGGCAGGTGAGTTTACGTCTTTATGCATCAGATTTCCCAACAATAAGAAGGGATGAGTAATGATACATATCTCTTTGGGTTATTCTTCTTTTTTTGAGAAAGATTAGCCCTGAGCTACTGCTGCCAATCCTCTTCTTTTTGCTGAGGAAGACTGGCCCTGAGCTAATATCCATGCCCATCTTCCTCTACTTTATATGTGGGATGCCTACCACAGCATGGCTTGCCAAGCGGTGCCATGTCCGCACCCAGGATCCGAATCAGTGAACTCTGGGCCGCCGAAGCGAAACATACACACTTAACCGCTGCCCCACCGGGCCGGCCCTCTTTGAGTTATTCTGAGTAATTTGACACATGTAAGCATAGAGGGAATTGAAAGATAGGATTCAGTATCCTATGAATACTGAAGCCAGCTTTCTGTGGGCTAAAATGAAAATCAAACCACCAGACAAGTGATAGCCCTTTTTTATGATAATTGAGATTAATTTTATTTAAATTTCTCATTGATGCTTATGCAGTGGGTGCTGTGGAACCTTCAACTTTTTGGTTCTCTCTCTCTAAAAATTTAATGATCTGTCACTAACGCTTGATAAGGTGCTACATAAAAGGACCGTGTGATACTTTTGTAGTGTGAGGAATTCACTGTCGATGTGAATAATTCCACCCGCTAATTTCTATGTTTAATAGTAAAGGGTCTAAGTTATGTTAAGCATCCTGTTTAATAATTTGGTGGGCACCTCCTGGATTTGCCACATTTGTATTTCTTGTAGGACACAGGCCACCTATCTCTAGCCTCTCCCCCAGGAAGTTCCCCTTATCCACTCTCTGCCCTGTGCCCTCTGGGTTATGTGTTACATGTTCCATGTTCTCAGAGCTCTCTGGTTTTGTCCTTTAGCACATTTTCAGAACTAAAATTGTACTTTTGCAGTTGTTGTGTAATTACTAGTTTAAAGTTCAGAACTCAGACTCCATAAGCACATGGCCTGTGTCTGTTTTATTTACTTGTGGTATCTCCACTACCAGTTTTAAAATCTAAAAACTAGTAAACACTCAATAAATATTTTATAAAATAAATGAATGAATGGATGCTGTTATTCAGCACATATCAAACAGTACAATATATTGCTTAATAGTATAAAGGTGCAATAGAGGGAGAAAATTTTGATTTTGAGTCTCTCTTGCCATTTTGTATAGATAAGTTTCCTCCAAGAAAGTTACTTCATCTTTCTGATATTCAGCCTCCTCATCCAGAAAAGGAACGTAACAAAAATCCCTATTCTCACAGAATGATTGTGAACTGAAGTGAGATTGAGTTCCTGAAGGGCTCAGCACAGTTGCCAGCCCCTAGGATATAATACACTGCGGCTTTTGTTATTAGGGTTATTGTTGAACAGGTTGTTACTACACCGTCAATCTTAATTGTATCTTTCATTAACACAAAATAACATTCTTTATGCATTATTATTTGATTTGTGTTTAAAATATCTTTCTCTAGAAAATATTTTGAAAGTCAGTTTCTCCTTTGTTAAATTTGTCTATTTGCTGTGATCTAAGTCAGTGTGGTCACCCAGGATTGTTAGATTTTTTAGATGGCAGTATTTCAGATGGCCTGAAATATGTAAAGACTGAAGAGGAATACAGGCCTGCCTCACTACCCAGTAACAGGTTGGATGTTCTAGTAAAGGTAGGATTGGTCTCCATCCTGCCACGTCTGCCCGGATTAACAGCAAGTGCCATAAGAACAGTCATATAACCTGTTCATGTGAAACTTGATGAAGTCCCAGCTCCCTGTCCTTTGAAGCACTCCATGGCACCCTGCAAGAAGGTCCACTTGATGCAGATGTAACAATTTTTTAGTAGCAGAATCCAGCCTGGCTAGTTTTCATCAGAATCAGGCAACAGAATCCTGCTTTGTGGTTCACCTCAGGGCCAGGATGAATCTCCAGATACTACTCCAAAGCAAATGAGCTTCTTGATTTTAAACCTTACTTATGCAAAGACACTGGTGCTTGATTAATATCTCTAGCCAAATCAAAATCTTAAGTAGCAGTAATTTCATCAGTAAAAATGATTTCTCACATCCCTTTATACTGATTAGTAAACCATCTATTTCTAACAAGAGATAAAGAGAGTTGATTTGCTGGTTGCTGTTGCTTTTGGAGTCTTGAATGAAGACTTTAAATCAAGTCTCTAAAATTCTGATTACTCTTTCACCGACCCACCAACCCCAGGTTAACCACTCTGGGGGCATATATAAATCAAAACTTGCACACACAAGATTTTTATGATGAAATATTTTTAAATAAGTTAAGGCAGTGTAATATATTTGCTAGGTCATTTTGCATTACACTTTTTGCATCCTGGATATATTTACTTACTTTCTCTGTGCCTTAGTTTACATCTATAAAATGAGGATAATAATAGTAATTTCCCTACAGGATCAATGTGAGTTTTAAGTAAGTTAATACCTATTAAGCACTTAGAACAGTGTCTGGCCCATACTAAGGGTTCAGTAAATTTTGGCAGCAGCTGCTACTACTACTGCTATTGGTCTTGCAATATTATAATTATTAATACTTGTTGAGAATATAAGCAGATTTTTAAAAAATTCTTTGGGTTCTGGGTTGTAATTCTTTTGGACATTATTTTCCTCTGAGTTTTCAGGATTCTGTTCCCCTTTTTCTTGCATCATTTAATTCTTTCTTGGTTCCTATGTTTATTTTTCCCATTTACCCATTCATGAATAAACGAAATCTCTCTAGAGAGTATGGCCAGTATATGCAGATTACTGGCAGCTTCCATGCAAATCTCTCTTGGATGGCTCAGGCAGGTCCCCAGGAAACTAGGGCCTCCCTGGGAAATCAAATTTCTCTTCTCAGGTTGCAAGTAAGAGTACAGGCTGGCGGATGCTGTTCTTTACCTGATTTTTGGTTCCTCTGAAGCAATGAACAAATACCAGTTTCTGTCATAGGTGTGAGACTGGGTTTTAAGCCCGCAGAACAGAAGGTTGCAATTCATGGTCCCTGGCTTAGATTTAGATGTCAGAAGTAATTACTTGTCCTCCATTGCGTCTTTGTTGCTATTGTTTTGTTTTATATAATTTAGGTCAACATTTAAAAATTGGGAGATCTATCAAAACTCACATTCCAGGTTTCTCTGGAAAGATCAGAAGATCAGGCAACAAATGAAAACACCTGTGCAGAGCGGGAGTAGCAGCTGCCCCCTTCCTGAGGGCATGTGCTCTCCAGTTTGTCCTAATGCTTCCACTGTTCATGGACTCCCCACCATACGGTTAAGTGCCTCTTGCCATTTATATGTGTGGCTCTCTTCTTTCATTTCTTCTAGCACAGATGTATTTCCTGTACTCAACCAATCTGCATCTGTACCCATGTCCTCTGTCTTCCTTAATGCTAAAATGGATACGATGCCAGGCTTCTGTCTGTGGTCAACCCGCCGTTCGTGTTCTGAATCCCATTATTTTTTTGGCATACTCAAAGGTTTTGCACTCTCATGTACTATTGATCTTTCCCTCTCAACTGGATTATTCTTTTCAGCATGGAAACATGCAATAATTCCTTCCATCTTTAAAATACTCCATTGTTTTCACATCCTACATCAAACTGCTGCCTCATTTTTCTTTCATAGCAAAATTCCCACCAGCTGATGCATGAGTTGTCTCTCCTCCCTCTCTTCTCATTTCTTCTCAAAGCTTCTTCAGTCAGGCTTTTATTCCCTCTACTCCACTGAAACCACTCTTGTCAAAGTCACCGATAACTTCCATCTTGCTAAACCCAAAAATCAGTTCTTTGTTGTTACCTTAACTGACATCACTTCAGCATTTGACAAGTTGTTCAATAATTCTTGCTGGAAATACTTTCTTCTGTTGTTTTCCATGACATCACGCTTTCATGTTTTTTCTCCTAACTCATTGACCCTTTCAGGAGCATTTAAGGTTTCTCATCTTATCTGAATCCTACTGCTTAATTTCCCACCCATATTTAATGTCCTACATCTCGTTCCTCATATCTCTTCTCTTCTCTCATGCTGTAAGCTTTCAATATTCCTCTATACCATCATGTGTCACTTAAGAACAGGAATACCTTCTGAAAAATGTGTTGTAAGGCAATTTCATCATTGTGCGAACAAAATAGAGTATACTTACACAAACCAAGATGGTATAGCCTACCACACACCTAGGCTCTATGGCCCTAATCTTATGGGACCACTGTCACATATGCGGTCCACCAAAACGTCGCTATGTAGCACATGACTGTATACTCACGACTCTCAGAATTCTCCAGCCTCAAACGTCACCCTGAAGTCTGTGTTCGTATGACCAAGACCAGTTTAACATCTCCATTTGAATACAGATTAGGCTCTCAAGCAAACATGTCTGAATCCTAACTCTTGAATTTATTCTTCAGATCTGCTTTTTCCTCAGCTTTCCTCGTCTCAATAGAAGAAACCACAATTTTCCAGTTGTTCATTCTTGACTCTTCTCTTTTCCTCATACCTGATATATAATCTCTCAACAAGTCTACTGACATTCCTTTCAAGATGTTTGTCTGAACTTGACCACATCTCACAATGGGTCATCACTAAAACTCTAGTAAAGACTACTGTCTCTTAGACTACAGCAATAATAGTTACCTAAAAAGTCTCCCTGCTTCTCCTCTCACCTTCCTAGTCAGTTCTCCACCATAACGACTTTTATCAAAGTTAAACCATATTATGTAACGTCCCTTGCTTAAAACCATCAGATGACTCCCCATCACTAGCTTGACCAACTCATCTCAGTTTGTCTGGGAATTTCCTGGATTTAATGTGAAAGTCCCATGTCCCAGGAACTCTTTCAGCCCTGGGCAAACTGACATATTTAGTCACCTTACTGATCATGTACAGAATAGAATAAAATCAGATAAAACAAAAATCTCTACCATCCAATAGGTCAACTACTTTATCTTATACCTGCCATTCTTTTGGACATTGTCTCCTATCACGCTTTGCCTTGCTAACTCTAGTCTAGCCACATTGGCCTTCTGCTGCTACTCAAACATATCCAGCTTGTTTCTGCCTTAAATGTTTATTGAATAACTGAAAGGACCTAGTACAAAGTAGGAAAGCAAAAGATAATCATGATGGTGACATGTTTTAAGAAAATAATAGGTATACATTTCTTTGTGGCGAATGAGAATTATTTCTACTTATTTAATATAGAAGCATCTATATGCTTTGCTAATTTATATCACCAGTCTGGTCCCAACAGCATTTGAGCTTTTAGTTCCTGCACTAGGCCGCGCTAAAAAGCTCAGGATAGAGACTTTTCTATCAGATTAAGTTCAAGAAGATAGGAGGCCGAAGCTGTGGCTGGCATCCAATTGTTAAGCAGTTGATGGAAGCTCTTAATTGGCCGAGAGACTATAGTTAGAAAGAGAGGCAGATTTTTTATCAGGAAACATGGATTCTCGTCTTGGCTTTGCCACAGTCTAATTACACAGTCTTCAATGAGTCACTTATTCTCATGTGTTAGGTTTTTGGATTTTCGTTTGTTTGGTGGTTGTTGTTTAATCTGAAATGTGCAAGTTGGGTCATAAAGTTGTCTCTTCAGACTCTTCCAGCTCTACAATTCTTAAATGATTGATTCTCTTTTGCTTTTCCCCATGTGTCATGCATTCATGTTTTTCAGATACAACAGTAATAAATGTACAATATGTGTGAAACTAATCTATTATGGATGCCACAAATCAGACAAATAATGCTGGCTACGTGGTGCTGCCCTCCCCAAGCCTAGGCAGTATTTTTTGCATGATTTTTAAAGAGATTATTCAGTGAGATGCAGACTAGTTACAATTATTCATGTAATCAAGCTTTAGCACTTCCTTGGGGCTCTGTGTCCTTGTCACTGTTAAGCAAATTTTTGGATGGTAGGATAAAGTTACCTTTGCTCAATTTCCTCTTATTTCTTTTCATTATTCTCTTTTAGATCAGACAGCATTCTCCTTTCCATCTTGGGGCTTAGTCTTCAAAGATTCTCTAGTAACGTGCCATGCCCTAGTAGCTTTCTAAGCTAATTTCAAGCCTCTGAAGCTTCATGGAAATTCTATTGCTTACGTTTTTCCAGAGAGATAGAATATAAATCAGGTTATTAATATTTCAAGTCTAGCTTCATGATGCCATATTTAAAATTCTATTTTTGTTTTAAATAGAATGAATTCCCTCAAATATTTCATTTCTAAATGGCAAAAATTCTAAGGAAACTGAAAAGTCATATCTCCTGCTGTGTCATTTCACTGCAGAATGGAAAGGAATTGTTACTAGCTAGTTCATAGCTTGATGCTTCAGAAAACTTACCCCCACTTACATTTTCCTTCATTTTTATTTCACACTATGCATAATCTCCTAATTTCTCCTTAACTATGAATTTTGCTTATTTTTATGTTCCCTGAAATATAATTTTCCTTGCTATTTAATGTTAATATGTTACTCTCTCCCCCTAGGCATTTAGCTCTTCATTTTCTAGGGTATTTAATTGCATTTTACTCATTTTATAAACACCGCCCATTCATTTGTATGAAACTCTTTCTTGATGTCTGTTAGCAACAACCTTTATGAACTTATGTCTTAAGTGTTTGTTTTTCAGGAAGACAGTTAGTAATTCTCAGTATCACTGTGGTATCTTTCATTTTGTAACTCACCGCATTTTAAAAATTATCCAACTTTTATGTATTAGTTGTTGGGAATAATTAAATGGTGGTGTACATTTCGCAAATATCTAGAAATTGGGATTATAACCAACCAACTAAAAGCATCAACTGAAAGTAAACTAATCTCCTTCCTTGGAATGGTGAATCTGGTTACAGTGTGGCCCACCCATGAGTACCTCGTGGGCTTCTTTTGTTGTTGGGTGGCAGAGATCTTCAGATTGGCTTATGTTTCCATCCACCTGCTTTCAGGCCACAAGTGGTTTGAGTGTACCTGGAACACGATAGAACTTAGCAAATTCAGTTTCCCATCTATTCTGAGCAGAGACGGAAATGCATCCCGTCTCCTAGGACTGACTCTTTTTGGTAGAATTATAAAAAGCATATGCAACTTAATAGGTCACAGGATAAAGGTAAAATCCTCATACTATGCCATTGTGTGTGATTATCAGTGGTGCTCATTCTGTTTGCCTTCAGTCTAGTGAGGGAAGAAACATGTACAAAAATGATTACAATCTGGAGGGAGAGCTGGTTCTAAAGGTATGAGTGGAGTGCAGTGAAATCATTAGAGATGAAGTCATAAATTGTGCCTTAGAAATTCAATGTTTACAAAGAGGTTAAGATTTGAGCATTGCAGTTTGCATTCCAGAGAGGGAGAATAGAATGAGTAAAACCAATTGTGAACAACTGCAGCATAAGATCTGAGTAAAGTCAAGGATGATTAGTAGCAAAAAAATGAAAGTGTATTAAGTTAGTGCAAGTGAATTATAGTGTTTTGATTATACACATTCTGTTTCCTTAATGTATGTTAAGAAAAACTTAACCATCTAGAACACAAAAGGTGTTGCAACAGGACCTCTGTTATTTATAACTGAACTATTTTTCCATATATTTTTTATTTTCCATTCTGTTGCCAATTAATTCAGTCTCTCATCATCCCAGTTCCAAATTCCCAAGTGTATAATCTAATTAACTCAGTTTGAGAGAAAGACACTCTCCTTAATTCCCTCAGTTGTTGATGGTCGGGAAAATGGTGCTATGCTATGTTCTTTGAAGAGGATTTGACTGAGAGCATTTTCTTTGAAAATGAAATGGCTTAGGGACATGTATGGTAGACTGAGATGCTCCTTAACAGGAGGGTAGTGACAGATGATGAGACTGGAATTTAGCTATGGGTAAAAATAGGACAGACTGTTATTCCAGTCACTTTTGCTGTGTAACAAGTCACTCTAAACTTAGTGGTGTGAAACGACAACCATTTTTTATGCTCACATACTCTATGAGTTAGGAATTCAGATACGGCACTTTTGGGACAGCTTGTTTCTATCACACGATGTCTGGGGTCTCAGCTGGGAAGACTCAATGGCTGAGGATGACCTGATGGCTGGGGGCTGGAATCATCTAAGGACTTCTTCACTCACATGACTTGTGGTTGATGCTAGCTGTAGGCTGGGACCTCAGCTCAGACCGCCAGTCACAACATGTGCACATGGCCTCTGTGTGTGGTTACTTGGGCTTCCTTACTTGTTATTTTGATGGAAAAAAAATTTCAAGGAAAATCAAAACTTGAAAAAATGTTTACAACATTCAATATATAGGAAAGAGAATGAGTTATTACGCATAGATTTTTAAAGTTCTTAAAAATTAATGAGAAAGTGATGAACACCAAATAGAAACTAAAGTTCATTATGAAAAGAAAAATTACAAATACCTATTAAGTACACGAAAAAGTATCCAACTCTCCTGTTATGTAGAGAAATGCAAGTCAAATAAAAAATATGACAGCTTTTTTCACCTATCAGATCTGCGAAGATGAAAAATTGGAAGATGCCTCCAGTTATCAAGAATGTGAGGGAAAGGAAACTCAGATTACTGTCAGTGAGAGGACAAACTTGTATAAATTTTCTGGAGGACAGTCTAGAAAATGCATTACAATTTAAACTGTGCATAATCTTCAGCACAGCATTTTAAATCTAAAAATTTATCCTCAGGAAATTCTCAAACAAGTGCAAAGTTGCATATAAAAGATCATTCAAAATAGCATGACCTATGATATTGAAAAATTACATACAACCTACACTTCAAAAAATTAAGAAATTGATTGAGTGAAATAGAGAATTGTTATACATGTAGTCATTAAAATAATTGTGTAGATTTACTTTAATTGACATGATAAGACAACTAAGATATGATAATGATAGAAGAAGAAAACCAGCTTACAAAATATCATGAGCTAATTTTTGTTGAATTCTTTATAGAAAGATATATGTATGTTTAAATGAATAAAAAACCCAAGGGCATAAAAAAAAAGCCTTAGCCAAGAAATACATATTTGAAAAAATGACTCAGTCATTTCTTCATTTTTTGAACAAATATTGGGTGCTTGCTTTGTTAGCAATACTTTTCTGGGCACTGGAAATATGGCAATGAAGAAAGCAGACAGCGCCACGACCTGAAAAGCAGAGCATGGGTGTGCCCATGCAGGTTCTTGCCCCCTCCAATCCCATAAGGATGTTGAATCTCACTAAACATGTTTTTTAACTCTCTGATGGGGATTCAAGGAATGGGCAGAGGAGGAAATGGGGAGGGCTTAAGGAATGGTAGGGAAATCCACTTACATATTGAAGAACTGGGAGCAGAAGGTGTTGCTTGTAGAAATAACAGTTCCCAGGACTCAAAGGAGTTTTTTTCATGGTTTTCAAAAGAGAGACATATAAAAAAGCTGAGTTTGTGTTGGCAGAAGATGGAAGAGAAATATAAAAGGATTTTAAGAAGGAACGTTGGTGACTTTGTGTGCCTTTCAAGATGTTTAATAAATGCAAGTAAAAGATTTGTATTCTTTTCAAATTACCTCAGGTTCTTCTGCCTGGTTTGTAAGCACTAGAATATACATGAACTGAGGAGTATACAACTGGGGAACCTCAACTTAATCAGAGAGTCAGAAGACACCTCACTGAGATTATGGTGTCAAAATTCAAATTTAAGATGAGTATCCAGAAGACAGAGATCCCAGAGAAAAGGATCAGCATTTTAAGAGCCCACAGGAAGTCTGTAAAGGACCTTAAATCAGGTAAAATAAATCTAGTCTGCTAAAGCATTCAGAGATACATCAACAAGTTCTGGTTGAAAGAAACTATAATTTAAGTGGACAGGAGATGATACATATTTTAGAGACCTGGATTTCAACACAGCAAAAGGATTAGACTTGAGGCCTTAAGCCTACACCTAGAAAGATACCTGGAACTTGGCATTATAGAAAAAAAAAATGCTTGGAGTTAAACAAGAATTTTTCCATCCTTACATAGCGACCAAGTGGTGAGATATTTTGTGTCCATGAATTGGAAGACTTAATTTTGTTAAGCCGTCAGTTCTTCCCCAACTTGATCTATAAATTAAAAGCAATCCCAATCAAAGTCCCACCAAGACATTTTGTGCTATAGACAAACTAATTCTAAAGTTTATACAGAAAGGCAAAGACTTAGAATGGCTACCACAATACTGAAGAAATAGAAAAAAAAATCATAGAACTCACACTTCCTTATTTCAAAATTTACTATAAAGCTACAGTAATCAATAAATTATAGCATTAGCTGAAGAATAGACACATACATCAATGGAATAGAATGGAGAGACAAGAAATAGATCTACAAATATAGTAAACTGATTTTTGACAAAGGTGCAAAAGCAATTCAATGGAGAAGGGATAGTCTTTTCAACAAATGGTGATGACTTTTCAACAAATAGTGCTGGAATATTTGGATGTCCAAATGCAAACAGTGAACCTAAACACAGACCTTTCATCTTTTACAAAACTTAACTCAAAATAGATCATAGATTTAAATGTAAAACGCAAAACTATAAAACTTCATGAATAAAACAGGAGAAAATCCATGTAGCCTTGTCGTTGGTGATGAGTTTTTAGATACAACATTAAAAGCATGATCCATGAAAGAAAAAAATTGATAAATTGGACTTTAATAAAACTCAAAATTTTTGTGCATCAAAGGACACAAACAACAAAGTGAAAATGCAACCCATGTAATGGGAGAAAACATTTGCAAATTATATATTTGATAAAGTGTTAGTATCCAGAATATATAAAGAATTCCTACAATTCAACAACCAAAAAACAAACAACACAATTTAACAATACACAAAGGACTTGAATAGACATTTCTCCAAAGAAGAAATACGTGTGACCAGCAAGCACAAGAAAAGATGCTCAACTGCAGTAATTATTAGGGAAATTCAAATCAAAACCCCACAATGAGATGCCACCTCCCACCCATTAGGATGGCTGCCATAAAACAAACAAACAACAAACAAGCAAAAAACCCAGAAAATAACAAGTGTTAGTGAAGATGTGAAGAAATTGGAACATGTGCACAGCTGAGGGGAATGTAAAACCCTGTGGCCTCTATAGAAAACAGTATGGAGATTCCTCATAAAATTAAAAATAGAACCACCATACAATCTAGTAATTCCACTTCTAGGTATATACCCCAAAGAATTCAAAGCAGGAACTCAAAGAGATATTTATACACCTATGTCCATAGCAGCATTATTTACAATAGCTAAAACATGGAAGCAACCCAAGTGTTCATCAACAGATGAATAAATAAACAAAATGTGGTATCTACATACAATAAAATGTGATTCAGTCTTAAAAAGGAAAGAAATTCTGACACATACCACAACATAGATGAGTCTTGAGGACCTTATGTTAGGTGAAATAAGACAGTCACACAGGGACAAACACTTTGTGATTCCACTTATATAGGTAGATAGAATAGTCAGATTCATAAAGACAGAAAGTAGAATGGTGGTTGCCAAGGGCTGGGGAAAGAGGAGTATGGGACGTATGGTTTAATGGGTACACAGTTTCAGTTTTGCAAGATGAAAAGGGTTCTGAAGGTGGATGCTAGTGATGGTTGTACAACAATGTGAGTGTACTTATTGCCACTGAACTGTACACTTAAAAATGGCTATAATAATAAATTTTATGTCATGTGTCTTTTACCACAATTAAAAATAAATTTAAAAATTTCTGTTCTGTGAAAGACATTGTTACATAAATAAAAAGATAAGCCACGGACTGAGAGAAAATATTTGCAAGACACGTATCTGATAAAGGACTTGTATCCAAAGGATTACTGAAACTCAACAATAAGAAAATAAACAATCCAACTTTTAAAAGGGCAAAAGGTATGAACAGACTCCTCACCAAAAAAGATATACAGATGGCAAATAAGCATATGAAAACATTCTCAATATCATATGTCATTAAGGAATTGGAAATTAAAACAAGATGCCACTACATACTATTAGAAGGGCTAAAAACCTTGAAATGCCAATTTTTGGCAAGGATGTGGAACAACAGGAACTCTTATTCATTGCTGATGGGAATGCAAAATGCTACAGCCACTTTGGAAGATAGTCTGGAGGTTTCTTACGAAGCTGAACAGAGTCTTACCACACGATCCAGCAACCACTCTCCTATGGCATTTTCCCAAATGATTTGAAAACTCAGTTCAGGGAGGGACTACAAAAACTAAAAACTGATGTGGAGACAGACACCCTGCCTGAGCCACAGGTAGAAGGAATCATCCTCAACAAAACAGAACCCAAGCCTTGATCTTGCTTGCGGATGAGACTCATGTTCACACTATCCATGAGACACAGAAACCTTGAAGAAGAAAGTAGCATAAAACAGTCCCAAACTGGTGATCCAGTAGTGTCCTGGTAACATTGAAATTGCAGCATAGAGACTCTTGCAAAATCCAAGGAATGTCCAGGCCTTTCAGAGAAAAACTCCCATTGTCAGCAAGCTCAGGAAAAGCCATAATGGGATAATTCATACTAAGGAAATAAAGTTCCAAAAGAGGTTTTAAAACAAGTATGTTTAAAATATTCAGAGAGATCAAGGAACCAAAAGAATCCATGAAGAACAAAGACTTTATGAGAAAAAAAAAAATTTTGATGTATTTGAAAAGGAGCCAAATGGAAATTCAGGAAATGATAATAGTCATTCAAATAAAAAAAAATTAATAGATAAGTTAAACAGCAAGCTACTAAAAGATCAAACCAGATGAAAAGTGAAAATGTCTGCTGCATTAATCCAGCAAAAAAAGATGACTGTTTGAACAGGGTGATGGCAGTGAGATCAGAAGGAAAGGGAGAAATTTAAGTATTTAGAAAGGAGAATCAACAAGATTTAGTAAAGAATATTTAAGCCTCAGAAAAAATTCATCCTTGACTTAGATGAGAAGCCCTGTGGCTATGCTTTGAGCCGATGGGGTGGCTTCTTCACAATGCCTGGCGTGTGGTAAGCACTCAATCGATGCTGCTGTTGTTTCTCTGTGTTGTTTGGTGACTTTATTGTTATTATCATTAAAGTTGATCAGCAATGGTCAAAAAGTAAAGGTGAGCCTCATGATTTGTTAGGCAACATAGAGCCCATCTTTTGTTGCCTTCTACTGTCAAAATATTTCCCAGGATAGCTTGACTCTACAGAGCTCCTCTGTCTCAGTCCTATTACAAAAAAATGGACTGGCAGAAGTATAAACTAAACCAGATAGCTCAGAAAACATACATCATTGTATGCAATAACATACTAAAATATTAAGGAAGCAACCCAAATCGGCATCAGAAAGATAGGATTATTAAATCAGTGATGCGGGAGCAGCAAAGAGTAACAACATATTACTACCTCTCAACGCTGGCGCAGTTTCAAAAAGTCAAAAAGCACATGGAAAAAATTTGTATCAAAATTTAAGAGGTGCAATTTTAAAGATTTCTTTTAAGAAATATGCAGATGTCATTTTTGTGGGCAAATTCTCATCAAAGTAAGAAATAATTTTTATGGAACTATGCAATACTCAATGGTGTGCAGCAGAATAAGCACATTCTAGCACCGTGGTGGAAGAAGAATATGGATAGCTTGAAAACATTAGCAGTGAGTTTTAAGAGACCTAAGAACGTTTGTACTTTTTAATGTAATAATTCAATCCCCAAGAATTTGCTCTAAGGAAACTGTGAAAAAGAAGAAATACATGCATTGCAGTGTTGTTTATAACAGCAAAAACATCAGACACAATCTAAGTAGTCGATCAAAAGATAGTGTTTGTAATACATGGTATGGTTACAATGGAATATCATACAGTCATAAAAATTCTATTAATAAGCAATTTTTAATAACTGGTGTGCTGATTTTTCTCCATTTGCTCCCCACCCTGCCAGATCCATTCTCTTCCATTCCCTTCCCTGATCTGTCCTCTGAAAGGTCGCCTACTACAGACTGCCTCATGCAGATTCTTTGCCACTTCATTTCCCACTGAGCTCCAGGAAAACGTTATGTCTTTCTTTTGCCTGTTGGTTCCTGTAGCTTCCTGTTGTTGCAAGCCTCTGATGCCCCCAACATCCTTTGTTTCTTAATCCTAACCACAATTCTGTCTCACAAAAGTCTCTTCTTTTAAACCTTCTTAGTAAATTCCATATCCAGACTGAGATGCATGTGAATTGCATAGGACATAAAACGGCATAATTTTCATGTTCTAATGTGCATATAGAAAAACTTGTAAGAAACACATAGACATTTGAAGAGTAATTAATTTTGGGAAGTATAAGTAAGAAAGATCCTTTTCCTTCATCTGTTTTCCACTTTTTAAATTTTTACAATAAACTTGGAGTTCTTTTATAATAAGGAGCAACTCTAAAAATTAGATAAACATATTTTAAATGTACCCCTTCTTTTTAAAAGTGAATTACGTTGCCTTTTTTATGACCTTCAGTTGATTTTCAATAGTTCAATGTTCTTTTATAGAAAAATTCCTTGTCCTATTGTCCATATCAAAGTAAACATTTTGCCAGAAATTGTCATAACTTTTCACTTTTTCTTGAAAAGGGGAGATGTGAGATCCAATTTTGTCCCTGCTTTTTGAGGGACAGGAAGTTAGGTATATTGCCACTAAAGACATTCTCATCACGTATAAGTGAGCAAGTTTCCCTCTACTCTTAATTTTACTTGTATTTAAAGAGCTCAATTAATGTACTTCTGGCATCTTTTTTGGTGGTATTAGTCACTTTCTTCCTAGGAAGATGGAATGATTTTTATGACTGAACATATAGAAAGAATAACTAGACATCCCCACCCTCCACTTTTCTCTTGAAGCCAGCCTCCTGCAGAGACGGGTAGTCTTCCTTAGTACTTTCGTGCTAGAAGTCAGTCGTGCAAAAGCCAACTCTGGTGAGTGTGAGGAAAGAAGACCTGCCCAAGTCCAGTGCTTTCTGTAAATGGATGAAGTCTCCCTAATTCTGGATCCAGGTAGCAGGCCTATTTGGCTAATGGACCTAAAACCCCAATCTGTGTCCTGGCCTCTAGCAGTGATAAAGGTGATATTTTGGCTCACATATTTATTCTTTTGTTTAATTTCTCAAGTCATGTAGCAATTTTGTGGGAAAAATGGACATTATTTTTAGTGGCCTTCTCAGAAACTCCAGCAAGACATGGTTCTTCTACAATCATAAATATGCATGTATAAATTTTACTTAATAATAAAGCATTCTGGTTGGTTCAAATTTTGCTCTATGCTGTCATAATTTTGGATGCCAAAGGGCCTCACACCATTCTTAAACAGTCCGTGGTAGTCTCTTAGAGAATGAGCAGGTCAAGCAGCAAAGAAAGCAGAGTGGGGATCATTTGGGGAGCTGGTACCTCCCACACCTCAGGACTATGAATGCAGATATGGAGCTTTATGCAGATGTTGCCTTTTCTTTTATCCTTTTAGCCCTGGAGTGCCAAAAAGGAAGGTTGGCAAAATAACTGTCTGGGTCCTATATTATTCTCCTTAAAACTTTAGTCTTTATAGACTCAGTAATGCACCATTTAGGAGTTAGGCAATGAGGCCACCCTAATCTAGCATATATTTCTTCTAAATACCAAGATAGTAAATTAGAGGCACTGTTACCTTTTTAGTTTCCCATCTCTTAAGCATTAGTCATTCAAATAAGTTTGAAATCTTTTATTAGTAATTCTATTCTTTCCATTTGAATAGATCTTCATTTCATGAATCACTGTACACTCTAACTTTCTTCTCAAATGAAATAATTTAATGTAATAATTTTGCATCAATCTATATTTTATTGTTATTATTAATGCTATATTTTAATGTTATATTCATTATGTGATCTTTAATAAAAATCCACTGAAGGTAGGGCATTAGTCCTTTTCCTTTATACTCCGTGGAAAACTGATATATTTTGTCGATAATTTGCTAAGCAGAAATCTTTTAGCATGGGACACACTTCACACCATACGATGATGCATGATCATTCTACTTGTCTGGGATGGATGAAAGATCGTTCACTAATTCTACAAAGATTTAGAGTACTTACTATCTGTCAAGTACTGTGCTGGTTACTGGGGATACATTGTCTCTACTTTAATAGAGCCTAAAAGAAAAAGATATACAAAACATATACATTGAGTAATCATACAAATATTTACATAATTTTAAAAATACTATAAATAAAAATGGATAATATGCCCAGCGTTAGCAGAAAAATGTAGAAAAATTTGGTAGAGAGCTTAAGGATCCCTTTGTCTTACAGTTAATAAAAATTTTCAGCATCCAAAATTTACCTCTTGCCTCTAAGTTGAATCACCACAGGAACTTACGGTATTTATAATCAACTCTTTCCTTAAAATTCATTCAAAGACAATTACATGGAGGAAAGTTTTTCAATGGTATAGGCATTGCGGTCCAGAAATCAGGACACCTGACCTTCCTCCCTGACCCTCCCCAAACTCCATCGGGAGCCTTATGAAACCGTAACTGTGCCTCTGTGGCCCCAGTTGTTTGCTTGCAAAATGAAGTTGTTGGGCCAGGTCATCTCAAGGACTACACCAATCTAAATAGTCTCTGATTCTATAACTTAAGAAAAACACTCTCTATTACTAAAGAGTAAGCTTGTGTTTGTAGAGGTTAGTTGTCATATAGAAGATGCAAGAATATTGATATTAAGTGAAAATACAGAATTGGATCCCTTTAGTACTTCATTAAGATAAATTATAACTGTGTAGAATTGCCAGATGAGGTAAAAACAGCCCTGTTTGGAATATAGCATCTGGAATATAGCATCTGATTTTCTTGGGATACAGTTTCCCAAAGGTCCATCTGTTCCCTAACGAAAGTTGGTGTGGGATATACTAAATAATGACTAGAAGCTAAATTAAATTGCTTTGTATATGAGTAGTAACCACCCCAGAATGTTTTCTTCTTCCCCCAGAATAATGTAAGTCCACCTGCTATACATACTTGTGGAAACACTCCATTTCCTCAAAACACAAAGAACATTGATAATTCCTTTTTAGTAAAGTCTTTCTTCTTCATTAAACACAATACTTAGTCACTGCTGCATTATTTAGCTGTTGCTGCCTTAACAACCAAAATTATCATCTTAGAACAACAGATCTTTTTCTTCTTCATGATTTCATGTCACTTACAGCTTGGCCAAACTGGACTCAGCTGGGCTTGGCTAAGCATAACTCCAGGCTGCTGGTTTGTTTCATATCTGCTCCACATATTTCGCATTCTGGAACCAAGACTGAAGAAACAGTAGCTACACGGGGCACGGTTTTATGGCAAATGACAACAGGGCAAAAGAAAGCAGAAACTCATGATGGCTCTTAAGCCTCGTTTAAGAAGGATCACACTGTCTCTTTTGCCCACATTTCATCAATCAAAGGAGTCACGTGGACAAGCCCCAAATCAGCGGAATGAGGAAGTAGACCCTGCCCATGTGGTGGGGGAGGGGAGAATGAATTGCTGAACAGTAATAGTCTACAACAGCTGCCCCGCGCTCACCGCATACCACAGTCAATGGCACATAGTGGAGGTTTAATTTTTTTGAGAAATTCATAAAATTTGGTAACGTGTCATTCTTACTCTCAAAATAGTCTATGTTCTCTTCTCTGTCTTTGCAATATAAATGTGCTTTTCTCTTCGTCTGATAATAAGACCTTACTACCTTAATTTTCCCTAAATTCAGCATGGGCCAGGAAACAGTTTACTATCATATCGCTAGTTCCAACTTCAGTGTCTTTCACATAGCCAATGCTCAACAAATACTTTTAAGATGAATAAATGAATGAATCCATGAGGCAAAGGTTTTGTTTTATTTGTTTGTTTTAGGAGGTATTGGTGTTTTTTGTAGCAAACAATAAAGCTCAGGTTGAGATCTAGCAAGTGGTGAATCCTAGGGCATTCTAGCAGCGTAGCTTTTTATATAAATCAAGAAAGTAATTACTCTGTTTTGTGAACTCTGTTTAAATCTTACAATGTGCTGGCTGGAAATAGTTTTGGAAGCCAAATATACCCTAGTGAGATTATATGGGCAGCGCACGTATGGTCTTACAGATCAGTGAATTTCAACCTCATACTTTAAGGATGATTATCATTATCACAAAAGTTAATATTCACAATCTGATAGAGCTATCTTACTTTGATGTATTAGCCTTTACTTTTCACTGAAAAATATATCTTCCATATACCTCATAGACCCAAACTTCTCTTTGGTATACAAAGCAATATAAGAAACAGTTTCTTTCGCTCAGGATTTGTTATCTGCTTGAGTACATATGCTATGTTCCAAAGTAACTACAGCAATATCTCTGAGCATCAAATGAGTACAACTTGAAAGTATAGGAATTCAGAGACAGGAGATAACTTCCTACAGGAATGATTAGGAAAAACTCATGGAAGAAGTAGGATTTAATTGAACCTTAGAAAATGAGTGGGATTTTCGTAACTGAAATAGAGAGGGAGGATATTGAAGGGAGAAAGAATTTAACAAATAAAAAAATTCAAAGGTATAATCCAGCAACATCAAGAAAGTCAGAGTGAAAGCTATATGTAGAAAAATAACTAGAGTCAAGGCTGTTAAAATAGAGAACAGCTTGCTGCTGAAGATATAAAATGATGAGCTGAGGAATGTGAGTTTGATTTTGTAAACATTGTAGAGCCATCGAAGATCTTTACTAGGGAATGTATCATGGTGAAGGTGTATTTTTAGCACTAATAATTTGACAATGATAGAGACAATGGATTTGAGGAGGAGTATCATAGAGGCAATTTAGGAGAATTTCCATCATCAAAGGATGAGGTAATTACACCTAAATGAAGGCAGATGGCTATAGTATGAGAAAGGACTATATAGTGAGTACAAAGTCAGATGTTCTGGGACTGAAAATGCAGCAAGGCCAGGATTTCACTCATGGCCCCAGAATTCAGATCAGAGAAGACTGGGGTCAGAGTACTGAAAGAACATCAAGTTGGGTTAAGGCCAGGAATCTGAAAATAGAAGCAAGGTCAAGGGCAAGGGTGAGTTACTCCAGAGATGAACATGATTCCTAGAGTATGAACAATTCAGGAGACACAGCTCAGGGGCAGGATACAAGTATCATTAGCCAGAGTCCACACTGAATCGAGCATCTAGATTGTGGATTTTAGAAGAGAGAAGCCATAAATTCATTAAAAAAAAAAAAAAAGAAACAGCTAAAATTGGACAGAATTTATTAAGTGAATAAAGTGAACTGATGTTGACTTCTGGCCCCAAACTACGACGAATTTTTCTTATTGTGAACAATGAACAACTCAAAATGGTTTTTGTGGAAGCACTGGAGTGGTCGTGTTTGCTATTCCACACAATGCGGCCTGAATATGGACAATCCATGCATCTGAGCACCAGGACTTAAAGCATAAGGGACAAGACAACAATGATTCGCTTCAGGGAGGTGAAACTTACATGGTCCATGTTGAAATTTCATTCACGAAGTCCTGTCAAGTGAAGGATAACCGCCATGATCTTTGACAGCCAGTCAATTATTCTTCACCAAAGAAAGGCATGTTCCATATTCTAAATCTTATTCAGATTATGCAATTTTGAGTTTTTCCATCCTTATTCTAGCAGTTTTTTTCTGTAGTAAGATTTCTAATGTGAAGGAATGAATATGCCAATGAGCCTACATACATAGAGATAAGAGTGTTGTGGCACAGGCAAGGTCGGGGGGGAGAAAGATTCTTTGTATTAGGTAACTGAAATCATTAATAAAGAGATAATAAAGAGACAATTTGCAAATATAAAGAAAATATATCTAAGATACATTTCCTTCTCAAAAAGATACCTCTAGGGGGCCGGCCCAGTGGTACAGGGAAGTTCACACATTCTGCTTTGGCAGCCCAGGGTTCGCAGGCTTGGGTCCCAGTCACGGACACATGCAAATATGCATCGCTCATCAAGCCATGCTGTAGTCGTGTCCCATATACAAAATAGAGGAAGCTTGCCATAGATCTTAGCTCAGCGACAACCTTCCTCACCAAAAAAAAATTTTTTTAAAAGATACCTCTAGGAGCTGGCTGGGTGGTGTAGCAGTTAAGTGCTCACGTTCTGCTTCGGTGGCCCAGGGTTCACTGGTTCGGATCCCAGGTGTGGACATGGCACTGCTTGGCATGCCATGCTGTGGTGGGCCTCCCATGTATAAAGTAGAGGAAGATGGGCATGGATGTTAGCTCAGGGCCAGTCTTCCTCAGCAAAAAGAGGAAGATTGGCAGGAGTTAGCTCAGGGCTAATATTCCTCAAAAATAAATAAATAAATAAATAAATAAAAAGGATACCTCTAAAAATATTTTCATTGCTTATGGATTAGGATACTATCAAGCTATGAATTTTTTCATCCATGAATGTGCTCATTTGTTGTATGATTCATGACTCCAATATACAGTACCCTGACTTCTATGTCATGGAGGGGAGATTTTAGATGTAGCACTGTGCCTTTGTCCCTTGAAAACTGTCAGCAGATACTGAAGAAAACAATAAATACTCTACTTGCCTCTGGGTACCAAGATACCAAAAATAGGATTTCTTCCTGTTTGTAAACTGAAATTTTTCAGTGTGAGAGATCTAGCAACACAAGAGTTCAGTGGCAAGAGAAACCATAGATTATTAATTGATCACAGAACTACCAAAGAAGCAAAATGTCACTGTGGCAGTAGGTTTAAAATATTAGGCACCTACCAGGTGTCTAATTCAACTAAAAGAGAGCAGTGCATCTGTAGTCACCATCAGCACATCTCTATCCCTTTCCGAATTGAAACTCTTACTTGCCTCTCTATTCTCTACACCTACCTAATCTTCAAAACACCTTTTGCCTGAAATTATCTCTACTGTTTGAAGTTTTTCTGTCAAGTGTTTTAATCCTATAATTTTTTTTCACTTTGATCTCTCCTTTCATTTTGTTTTTCCAAATGTGTTAGGTGTTAGTGTTGACAGTGGATGGAGATATGGTGTGTGTGTAAGAAAGAAATTTAGGAAACACACCAATATCAAGATCAAATTGCTGCTTTCTTGTCTCCCTACTTCAACCTCAAAGCCTACCAGTAGCAGCATTATTGCTCCACAAATAGGAGTCAACAGTCAAGACACATTGCCTATGAATTGATAAATTAAAGGGAAAAAATCTAGTAAACTCTACCTTGTTAAAACTATCATCTTCTGGGGCCGACCTCACAGCCTGTTGGTTAAGTTGAGCATGCTCAGCTTTGGTGGCCCAGGTTTGCTTCCCAGGCATGGACCTACATAGACCACTCATTGGCAGCCATGCTGAGGCAGCTACCCACATACAAAATAGAGGAAGACTGGGACAGATGTTAGCTCAGGGAAAATCTTCCTTAAGCAAAATGAGGGAAACTGGTAACAGATATTAGCTCTGGGTAAATCTTCCCCAGCAAAAAAAAAAATTATCATCTTCTGAAATAATCATGTGAGTCATAATCTCCTGTGGAACTTATTAAAAATACAGATTCCTTGGGACCTTCCCCACAGAGATTCTGATTAAGTAGGTCTGGTGTAAAGGCCAGAAATTTACATTTTTAACATGCTCCCCAGGTGATCCTGATGTATGACCGACACACTGAAATCATTATTCTAGAAATTAGAGGAACAAATACTTCTCTGTCCTAATTTGACTAACCGAGAGTAATTGATAGTGATGGAAACACCGAGAATATGATCCCGTTAATCATAAAGCCCACAGTACACGAGAGGAAACACGAGGCCAAAGTTGGACCTCCTACTTAGCCATTAGGCCCTCAGATTTCCTAAAAAGTAAGAAAAAAAAAATAGATTGAATCATGGGCGCTAAAAAGCTTCACATTCCTTTTAGACTGCTGCTATACAAATTAAAATGTGTTAGGTCCTACTCTTTCTCATTTTCAGCCCACAACTGCCTAATTTTCCAGTTCTTTTACTATTTTTACCATTTACTACTTTACCATCCCTTTCAAACCTAATTCCTTGGTCACCCTTTTCTCCACGTCTATAAGTTCCTACTAGCTTCACTGTCTTCCCTAAGCTGCAAGCCCTGGAGTCTGTCATTTCATCACACCTATTGTTAAGACCCTTAAGTACCTTTCACTGTTGCCCCACACCACTTATTCTACTAAACTCTTAAGCTAAGACAAACCCAAATCTGGTTTCTACTTCTCTGCTTCCACTGGAGACCACCAAACAAAAACCACACAACCACACATACTAATGCCACTACCATATATCATCTTTCTCCTCAGTTGGGCTTTAACCCCACAGCAATCCTTTTATATGTTTCTAGCCAGTTCTGCTTGTTTCCTCACAGCAGCTATCCTAAATCTTTATCAGTTTGCTTGAAGGCCCTATTAATTTTCCCAACACAAAAAAATAGAATCTATTGTAAGTGAGCTACTTGAAATTTCCATCTTCCTACACATAAAAGCCCGTGTCTGCATCTCTAGTCAAACACCTACATCTCCATCCACAGCTGTGCTCATCCTTTCCCTATTCCCTCCTATCCCAGAAAAATAAGTGCATCTCTACAAAGTTGATGGATCTATCCCATCTTCTGCAAGACTCTGTCTCATTAATTTCACCTTTTTTCATTCTTATCCACTTCTCTTTACTCATTATTGCTTCACTTAATAGTTTCTCATGAGTAGCCCATCTTTAAGAAAAAACTCACCAAGGGTCCTGCCTGGTGGCATAGTGGTTAAGTGTGTGCAGTCCGCCTTGGCAGTCCAGAATTTGTCAGTTCGGATCCTGGGCATGGACCTATGCATTGCTTATCAAGCCGTGATGTGGTAGGCATTCCACATATGAAATAGAGGAAGATTGGCAGAGATGTTAGCTCAGGGCCAATCTTCCTTAGCAAAAAGAGGAGGATTGGCAGTGGATGTTAGCTCATGGCTAATCTTCCTCAAAAAAAAAAAAGCTCACTGAATTTGCATTATCTCCTAGAACAATCCTTCTTTATTCCCTTACTTTTTGTTGGAAACTCATAAAACAATGATTTAAGCTCTCCATTTTTTACATCTTCCATTCATTCTTTAAGTCTCTAAATTCCTCCTTACTACTCTAGTCTTCTTACTCAAGTTGATCTTGCTCGGGTCAGCCAAGACCTCCTCATTTAAAAATCCAGGGAGCACTTCTCATTACCTAGCCTCCCTAACTCTGTGGCATTAACATCATCTACTCTTGCTGTGCTCTCTTCCTTTGGGCTCTATGACAGCAGTTCCCCTGACTTTCCTTTCATTCAGCTGCTTCTTTCATAGACTTTTGGGCATGACTAGACTAGAGTCAGATATTGTCACCACTTACCAACTATATGACCTCTCTGACTCTAGTTCCCTCCTCATATAAAAGGGAGATGATAATAACTTATACTTCATAAGGTAGTTGTGAGAATTGAATGACAAAATATGTTATAAATGCTTAAAACACAGTGTCTGACAAATAGTAATTTGGTCCAGTAACTAGTGGACAGCGTGGTATTGATTCATGTGTTGTATAGTCGTTGTTGTTATTGTTATTATGATAATTACTATCATTATCCTAAATATTCTTTATCTCAAAACTTTTCCTGACAAATCTTTTTTTGTGTTTGTTAGAGTACAGTTTCTGGGGCCTCATCCCAAACCTAAAAATTTAGAATCTTGGGAGTAGACTCCAGTAATGTCTATTTTAAGAAGTTCCTTGGGTCACTCTTCTGCTCGTTACAATTGGAGATACACTGTCTGATTCCCTTCTGTTGGCTGCGACCTTGGAATCAGACAGACTTGAGATCAAGCTTAAGAATAAAGACTTGAGTAAATTACTTCTTTCTTAGCTTTAGTTTTCACGTCTATAAAAATAGGTTAGCACCATCAACTACACAGGCTTACTGAGAAGATAAAATTAGGTGATACATATAAAAGGTCTAGCACACTGCTCTTTATACAGGCCACAGAACAAATATTTGCAGTCCTTCCCATTTTCACGTTCAGTCATAAAGTAGAAACAGGATGAATGTATTTTAGAGAGCAAATCCTATCCCATCCTGTGCACACACCCCAAGATGTATCTGTGCAAGTCTTCTCCAAAGATACAGTCTAGTTGCCTTAGTTACCAAGAAGTCCAGTAAATATGACAGCAAATTAGAAAGCAATAGACTAGGAAAAAACTCTAAGTTACGTAACTTAGAACCAATAGACCAGGAAAAACGGAATGAAGTTAGAGTGTCACAGATTATGAAATAACTTTAAAGTGAACTAGGCCATTTTGGCAGGTAGATGCCATCTAACAAGGAATCCTGTTCAACTGTTGAAAATCACCAGTGTGATCAGCATTATGCTTAACGTGAGAAATCCAAACGGAGTTCCATATTTGACCTCTGCCTACAAGGACACTGTATTTTACTGGGTTAAAGGACTAAAACATATGAAAAATTAAGATACAAATTTAAACTATATATTTCTATTGAATTAAAATACAGGCAGCACTTACCACGTGCAAAGTCTTACTATTTGCTGGAGGTGATTCAGTTGCTTAAATATCTTACAAACAAGCAGTCAAGAATGATTGCTGTATGGATAATATAAGGGTAACCCAGGCAGGAGGAAAAAAGGAATTTCAGAGAGTGGGTTAATATGGAACTAGCTCCTTGCAAGTCTCCATACTAGAATTTCTGTAGTACTGTACTTCTTAATCCCCTCCCGGTTTCATTGTTCTGGGGTCTGCGTATGATTGAGTTTTATGATCAAATGCTAAATTAAGTGCATTAATTTCTCTTCTCAGCAGTGAAAGAGAAGAAACATTGCAGAAGTTGTCATGGAATGCCCCATGAAGAATTTGGGAACTGAGATGGGGCCTGAAGTAAGGCCTAGATGACTGAAAAGAAGACAGGATTGTGCTCAGGCAAAGGACACATCAGCGAAGGCATGGGGTAAAAATGAACACGGATGCCCATGGAATAATGAGAAGGCCAGTATGACTGCAGCAGCTACCAAAAGTCATGTTAGATAGAGAGGATGTGACTAGACATGGAGAGACTCAGAAGCCTGGCAAGGAATGTAGAATTGCTTCTGTGGAAACAGAATAATTTGGGTTTTTTTAATGATGACAAAACAATGAATAATATTATTCTGTTAGTCATATCCATTTGCTCAGCAACTAGCCACTGGCAGCTAACATAGTCAAAGCAAAAATGTTAGGCAAGGTAGGAAATAAAATTGAATAAGACATAGAACACTGCTCTCAATGCTGTTTAAAAATTAGGACATAAGATAATGACAAAAATAATTATAATCACAGCAGAATATAAATGGTAGCAGACATACATGACAGTACTCTGAGAGGAAGTAGGTAGTTATGAATAGTGGCAACATGATATTTGGATAGGACCTTGAAAAATAGATGTTATATAAATAAAAATAAGAACAGAGGACCTCTGGGAGGAAAACTGTATGAGCAGAGGCAGTTCATTTCAACAAATATTGCATGCCTATTGTGTGCCAGGTGCTGGATTGATACTGGGGTATTAACACTTATCATAGCCTCTGCCCTTAATTGCTTAACACGGGCAAGCAGAGCACTTGTTCTCAGGGACGTTTGCGGAGTCCCATTCAGGCAGAGCATTTATATATGAGGAAGTAACAGAATGAAGCTAGGAAGATAAATTGAACCAATATATTACTGAAAGCCTTAAATGCCAGGCTAATTTATACCCAATTCTATTGGGTATGGGTTCATTAAAATCTCTTGCTCTAGTTTTCAGTAAGGGAGGGAAATTATGAGAATTGTGGTTTTTGCAGTCTAAGCTAGGAGGAGTGTAGAGAATAGATTTTAAAGGAAGAGACTGTAAAAGTGGGAGGCTATTATTACACTAATAAAGTATGAAGTGATAATAGGTTGGGATAGCTAGTGACAGCAGAGCAGTAGTGAAAGCTCACATGTATGAAGAACGCGTTAATGTTCTAGTCATTTGTGAAGGGCTTACGTGAATCATCTCACTTAATCCCCACCATATCTCTATGTTATGGGTACTGTTATTATTCCCTATTGACAGACGAGGAAACTGAGCATAAGACATTAAGGAGCATGCCCACGTTCCACACCTAGTAAATGATGAAGGTAGATTGAAGCATAGGCGATCTCCAGAAACTGTGCTTTTTAACCACTGGCTATAGAATCAAGCACAGATATAACTTTTGAGCTTACATGCCTAAGTAAAAGATAGCTCAATTAACAAATACAAGGAGGTTTCCATACTTTTTATTTCGCTTAAAAACTTTACCAGCTGAGAAAAAGTTATAGCATCCCTTTCCTAAGTCAAACTCACGGAAAGGTTTAGCGATTTTCAAATTCAATAATAGAATTTTAATAGCAGAATGTATCTCAGAGAATATTTTCTCCAACGTTACAACTTTACAGAAGAGGGAATTGAGATCAAGATTAAGGGAATTGCCCAAAGTCAGAAAGCTAGCTAAGGATCGAACTCAGATTAAAATTCATATCTCCTCTTTTCTGACCTACTGTAATACAGTACCCTGATTTTATCATACAGAAAAGGATATGAGTCTTCTCTTATGTTTTTCATAGCAAATATGGAAGTTCACCATACTGAGTCATAAAGGGAGAGTAGTTTTTACTTATAAATTGCAGATATATATGTGATTGGTTGCATACCTACTCACTCAAAATCACAACAGTAAGCGTGTTAACAATTAAGCCCATTTTTCATTTTAACAGATGAATCTAACTGCAACAGAGAATTTTCCGGCAATGATGTGGGGTAGGCTCACTTCCATATTATAACAAATCCTTAGTGAGCAAGTAAATCAACATTCGTGAACTACTTGTTTCCATGCAGTGATAAATAAATATCAGAGTTTTCGGGGCAGGCAGGCAGGGCAGGATGACACCAGAAGGTGTCCAGGTTTGAAATTCATTGCTGTCCTGAGTGTACATCTCTCCGACAGAACTTCCATCTTTTTTCTTTGCTCATTACCAGGTGTTTCCTCTTGCAGCACCAGAGTCCAGCACTGATAGTCAAAGCGTAGCCAGGCCAATTTGCTCTCATTTATTTTATGAGCCATTACCAGACTCAGAGATAAAAAACAAAAGGAAGCATATCCTTTTCATGTCTTTTTAAATTGAATGACAATCAAAGAAAACTCTTCATAACATTAAGTATGTAAGAGAAGGCTCTACATTAACTTAGGACTAAAGTTCCTTGGCGAACTCTGTGGGTTCGAGCCTAATGGAATGTGACAGGAGGGCTACATGCAAGCAGACAGACCCCACCGGGAGGCTCAGAGAGCAACAGTGTCAGTTTCCCTCTCAGGAATAAGACAAGTCCAAATAACAACTGAGAATATGTTGTCAGTTGTTTCCCCCATAGCGCTTCCTAGTCACAGGTTAAAAAAATAAAAATAAAAGGAGTTCAGAAGTAAGAAGAAATTATAAACCAGGGAGGTTGTAAAGAAATCTTGATTCACTTCAAATTCATTGGACAAGCAGTTGATTAAAGATGAGTGCATAAATAGCACAGAGTTCATGTCACTGGAGAAAATAAGAAAGAAAGAGATTTTTTTTAAAAAGCATACATCGAAGTGGGGTAGAATGAAGAACAAAAAAAGAGAGAAAAGCAAATAAAAATTTAAAAAGCAAGAGAAGGGGAGAAGAAAGAAAATGAAAGAAATTAAGCTGACAGGAAGGCACATATGAAATGCAGCTGTGGTGCTCATTTACTCTTCTTTTAAAATGTAAATTACTTCTGATTTTGAAGTCAAGGACTTGATATTTTCCTATGGAAATATAGCTTTGCATGCTCTAAATAGTGTCTTCCACAAAAGAGAGAAAACTAGGGAAGATAATGGCGTTTTACTGTAAGGAATTAAAAAGTAGTGCTAAAAATCTAAAGGCATCTCAGTGTACGTTGTCCGCAATAGACTGCAGCTTTAAAAACCTCCGAATTTCCTAGCGTGATGTAGGCACAAAGAGAACTGGAGACAGACTTGGTTGCTTGGCAACCGCGCTCTTCATAGGCAGCCGGAGCAAAAGGAACCGGCTGAGGCCTAATGGCCTTTCACCTGCTTGGTTAAAAGGAAATCACAGGGAAAGAGTCGCCTCGCAAGGGCCAAAGTTCCCCTTGAGAAACAGAGGCTTGAGAAAGCGTCCTCCAGCTTCAGTTTGCTTGCACAGTCGCTTGAAGGGGTGCTTCTAATGCCCCAGTAATCAAGGACACTTTTTCTTTCGCCTCCCCCTGCTCTGGGTGCCTCCTCCGTGAATATAACAGGCTGTACGCTTGCTATTCTGATGTGGTTTACGAAAGCAAATCCCTTTAAATTTTTTGTTCCAAATTGATAGTTAAATTCAGAAAATCAGGAAAAATGCCTGTAGCACTTTCTGTGATGACCTTCATGAACATCTCCCCATTTTTTCATTAGATTTGCGTTCTGATAATACTAGGACTAGTAAAGTGTATTCATGATGATAAAACTTAGGAATGGTTACTATAAAAATATTCTATTTTTAAGTAAATACCTGGTGATTGAATTTATTTTAGGAAATTTACTTGGCTGGCCATTTTAGTGAAAACGTGAAAAGTGCCTAGAGGTGATTTAGTATAAAGAGTGGTGAGTTCTTTCCAAAAGAATTCACACAGCCCATTCCTAAAATGTAAAGTATTCTAATATATGGCTTTGTCTATGGAAATTTTAGCCTTTGCTAGAAAATACTGGGGTTTTTTTTTCATTTTATTGAAGCCATAATAGTTCATAACATTGTGAAATTTCAGGTGTACATTGTTATTCATTATTATTTATCAGTCACCATATATATGTGCTCCTTTACCCCTTTTCCCACCCCTAACCCTCTTCCCCTCTAATAATTGTTAGTCTGCTTTGTTTGTCCATGTGTTTGTTTATCTTCCAGATATGAGTGAAATCATGGGGTCTTCATCTTTGGCTTATTTTACTTAACATAATATGCTCAAGGTCCATCCATGTTGTTGCAAATGGGACAATTTTGTCTTTTTATAAGGCTGAGTAGTATTTCATTGTATATATATACCACATCTTCTTTATCCGTCCATCAGTTGAGAGGCACTTTGCTTGCTTCCACATCTTGGCTATTGTGAATAATGCTACAATGAATATTGGGATATATAAGTCTCTTTGAATTATTTCAACTTCTTTGGACAATATCCGGTAGCAGGATAGCTGGGTCATATGATATGTCTATTTTTACTTTTTTGAGAAATCTCCATGCCATTTTCCATAGTGGCTGCACTAGTTTGCATTCCTACCAGCAGTGTATTAGGGTTCCCTTTTCTCCACATCCTCTCCAACATTTGTTGTTTTTGGTCTTGGTAATTTTAGCCATTCTAACAGATGTAAGGTGATATCTCATTGTAGTTTTGATTTGCATTTCCCTAATGATTAGTGATGTTGAACATCTTTTCATGTGCCTGTTGGGCATCTGCATACCTTCTTTGGAAAAATGTCTGTTCATATCTTCCACCCATTTTTTAATTGGGTTGTTTGCTTTTTTGTTGTTGAGTTGTGTGAATTTATATATTTTGGAGATTAACCCCTTGTCAGATACATGATTTGCAAATATTTACAAAATGTATTTTTGTAAGGTAAGTTTAATGAGTAATTCCCAATTAGTCCAGCTCTCTTATGGTCAAACAGTGAAATGTGAGTGGAAATTGGGCAACTAACTACACAGCAGTCAGATTAAGCCCTGAAGGAAGCATTTAGAGTGGTGGATTCTGGTCCTCACCCCTGTCACTCAGCACAGCATTGGAATTCTAACTTGAATAGCATAGAAATAACTAATGTACTTGGTTTCTATTGGATTTTTCCTTCAGGTAAAATTCTGAATATAAAATATAAAAATGTATACATAATGTTAAACTTCTCAGGGTTTTCAAATTATGTATATTTATTTCAGTTTTATTCACAACCAGTATGCATAATTACTTTTTATATGTTTTATAGCATTTCTTCACTCTTATTCCTTTATTTTATTGTACTTTACCGAAATATGTTTTTTATGTTCAGAATTATGATATATAGTCACATATATATATCTCCTATAATTCACCTCCCACTCCACCTCCAAAGTGGAAAAGAAAATGTATTTTTACTCTCCACATGACTTCTCCAAGGCAGTCTTCAGTGATTGTCAGTAGCTATAGAATCGTCCAGAAGACTTTGGTCAATGAAGGTGAAGAGGTGTCAAGCAGCTAAAAAGAAACAGAAACAGAGAACAACTTATAAGCACTCCTAATACCTCTCCCGGAGGTCAAATCCAATACTAAAGACTTGGGCAAACGTAGAGAGAAGGAGTGTAACTTTGCTCTTAGTTGAAGATACATCTGACCTGAAGTTTATGGCTTTCACTTTCTCAGGAATGGCTATAGGGACATTCACTGACAGTATTACTCATCTAACCTTATCTTAAAAGTAAAAATTCTCAGAAAATATGTGACAAAAATGTGATCTATTTGGTCAACCACTGATTCTTAAGTAAGTAAATATTTAAGCAGAAGATTGTTTTCTCTTTTAGGATAGCTAGAGTGTTTCTGTAATAATCTATTAAATAGTTTTTTTTAAATAGTCTTCTTTTACATAGTTAAAATAGAAAATGAGGTTTTTTTCTTTATTTTAAAACCCTGGCACCATAATTCCTTCGGGGAAAAGCAATTTAGGGTATAAGGTGCAACCCTGAGGCCATAGGTTATCACACAGGTTCTTAACCTTGGCTACACGTTAGAATCACCTGGAGAACTGTTTTAAAACACTGATTTCCTACCTGCCATCCCTCCCCATCAAGGCTGTGATCTTGGTTCCACATCTCAGTCAATCCTGCATGAAACAGCATCATTATGTGCTCATGAACTTCTAAGTTAGTTTTGATTTAAAAGTTTAAACTCTTATTTTCTAGGAGATGGACTTTAGGAGACTAGTTACAATATTAAAGAAAAAAATGAGCACAGTGTTTAATGTTATTTATGCCTAATTGCTTTTCCCAACACCTGTGTCTCTCTAGCCATGTGCTCATGCAGCCTTCTGTTCTAATGTTCTATCTTAATATTTGTTCTAAAAAAAAATTAAAGAAGTAATGGATGTTAATAAAAATATTCTAAATTCTGTAGAAGTAGAAAGAGTAAAGCAAACATTAGCTCTTCCTCTTAGCATCCAACCAGGTTACACTTTGGTACCAAGGGCCATATCGGCTATCCTGCAATTGTACAACTCCAAGTACGCACAATTTTCTTTGTTAGAAAAAATATACAAGCTGAGCTATTTTTGCCAGAAAACCAATACATCTTTCCATAATATATAGTATTATTTTCTGATAGAATTTTTAGGGTATGTGTAATATTATACTATTCTATGAAAGAAATAGAATGATCCATGTTGTTCATAATTCTTTATCTCTAATATTGCTGATGAAATCCTGTGATTTGTACACAAGGATTAGGATATACCTTTTGTCATTTGCTACCACACAGCATTTAAAATAATCTGTCAGTTTCATCATTCTATGCCTAAGAATAGAATAAATTCTAGACCATTCTATGTTAGATGTACTCACCTGACTTACTGCTTCAAGCTGATAGAGACATTGGTGCTACTGCTTCTGAGTAATGAAACTGAGAGATACATTGGCTTTTCATTTACTGAAAGTTCTATTTATTGACTACAAACTGTCCCTGTGACCTTTGTCCTTGAGTCCTGTAAACTGTTAGGGTTCCTAGTTTCAAGGAAGAGAAATCAATTCTGTCTAATTTAAATAGAAGTAGGCTTTACTGGAAGAACGTAGGATAGTAAGAATTGTTAGGAAAACTGGAAATCAGGCCCCCCAAAACAGGCAGGAACCAAGCAGAGACAGACAGAGAACATCAGAGGAGGTCACCCTGCAGAACCAGTCTGGTCAGGAAGCAGCCATCAGCTCCACTGCCCTTACCACTGTGAGACACCACTGCTACCAATCCTTATGGCAGAAACCACTGGATGCCATTGCCATGGCATTGTTTTACCCTGCAACTAGTACTATCTTTAAAACTGTCTCTCCATCCCCAGAGTCAGTGTCCACAGAAGAAGTATTCAGTCTGCTGAGCTAATATTACTGGCCCATACCTTAAGCGCCAGGGGAGGTGAAAGGAAAGTTTTTCCTCCTTTGGCTTCTGTAGCAGGAGCTGGGGCTCTGGATCCCACCAAGATTCCAGGAATAGGAATTTCTTAAAATACAAAAGGGATTTGGAAAATGGACAGCCAAAATAGGAGGGGGCATGTTTCTACCTCACCTTCCAAGGGCTACACGTGAACAGGATAATAACTCTATCATCAGTGGAGGTTAGGGGGAGGGAAGCATACATTCCATTGATAATGAATTTATGGAATGAACTTCAAATATGAAGCACAGGAAAAATTATCATTAATTAATTTGAGATTAACTGACTCTGGGATCAGGTGTAAGTCTTGTGTTACTACTTTGATAATTGTGGCCACGATAGGTAATGAAAGCAGATACTAGAAGCTTTATATGTTAGCAATGAATACAGTTGCCAGCAATGATGTGATTTAATGTTAAAAGATATGATGGCTAAAAATTGGGCACTATTTCTAATAAATACATATCAATATTTATGTGATGCAAGTACAGCAGTGGTTAGAGGAAATTTTATAGTTTTAAATGGTTATGTTAGAAAATAAGAAAGATTGGAAATCACATATTTAAGACTCTATATTAGAAATCCAGTAAAATATGAGCAAACTAAAACAAAAGCGAGTAGAACAAAGAAAATAAAGAGGAGAAGACCTTAAAATAGAAAACAAACACTGGGTAGTTAACAAAGCTAAAAGCTGGTTCTTTGAAAATATCCGTTAATGTAATTCATCGTATTAACAGAACATAAAGTCAGACAAAACCACCTCAAGAGACACAGAAACTCTTTTACAAAAGTCAACACTCATTCATGATTTTTTCAAAATCATTCAGAAAATTATTAACATTAATAAATGAGACTAACAAATAACAAAGGAAAATATGTAATAAGTACATGAAAAAGTGCTTAATATAAGTTATCAAGAAAATTCAAGTTAAAACCACAATGAGATACCACTGCACATTCACCAGATTAGGTAAAATTAAAAAGACCAACCATACTACATGTTTGTGAAGATTTAGAGGAACTGGAACTTAAAAAGACCAACCATACTACATGTTGGTGAAGATTTAGACGAACTGGAACCGTCATACGCTGTGGTGGGAACGTACAAGGATGCAGCCACTGTGGAAAAGAGTCTGGCGGTTTCATATAAAGTTAAACACATGACCCAGCAATTCTACTCCTAGTATTTATCTGAGAGAAATGAAAACACATATCCACACAAAGACCTGTACACGGATGTTCACAGCAGCTTTATTCATGATAGCCTAACACAGGAAACAAGTCAATTGTCCATCAACAGGAGAAGGGATGAATTGTTATTTCATATGATGGAATACTACTGAGCAATAAGAAGGCATGAGGTACTGATATATGCAACAAGATGTGAATTTCGAAAACTTTACTGAACAAAAAAGCCAGGTGAAAAGAGTATATATATATATATATATATACACACACACACATATATATAGACACACACACACACATATATAGACACACACACATATATATATGTATGAATTTCTTAAAAAAGGCAAAAACCAATCTGAGGTGAATAAATCAGAAGAGTGATTTTCTTGGGGTTTGGGAGAGTACATTGACCACGAAGGGGGCTTAGAGATCTTTCTGGCAAAGACTATGTTCTATAACTTGTTAGAGAATGGGCTACGTGGGTATTTGATTTTTTTCAGACCTCATTGTATTGTATCCTTATGATTTATATATTTCGATTTATATGAATTTTACCTCAAAAAGAAAACTTAACAAAAATTAAATTCTAGTTAGTAGATTTGCTTTGCATCTTATGAATTCTGAAATTCTCTTTTGTGTGTTCTAGACTTGAGCAAATGAATAAACATATAATTGGAGCAAGATTCCTCATTTACACATGTACATTTTCTAGTTCTATTCACTGAGAAGCAGAGGAGCAAAGACACACCAGTAGCAACGGCAGGCCTACTTTCCAGATCTTTGTTTTTAAATTTCCTTCTCCACTAAGGAGAACCGGGATTCCTAGGAGAATTAAATGATACCAGTGGTAAGGCATGGAAAGTACAAGATAAGCCTAGAAACTCTTATGACAGAAAGTAAAAAAATAAAGAATAAGGGGACATGTCAGACAAACACATGAGTCAGGTCAAAAAGACTTCCACTGACCAAATATGGGAAAATTTGACCGCCAAAATAAATGTTGATAGTAATGGATTATAACCTGATGAATAACACAGGAATTCATGACTTCATAATGACATACATGAGTAGATGAATAAATAAATAAATAGATGAGAGAAAAAGGAAATGCACTTTTTATGGTAGGATGCAGACCAATAAACGGAGAAAGAAGATAGGGTTAGGAAAACCATGAGTGAGCATCAAACCTAGTAGACAAAAGTTTGATGAACAGGATGTTTACATAGACGATTTACAGTCTCTTTCCATAAGTTACCTATTAATTAGGAAAGGGAAATAGTGACTTTACCATGGAGAAACCTGCTGCTCACCACTTTACCCAAATAATCAAAATTAGTATCACTAATATTAGTGCAGTCTAAATTATATGCCCCAATATGATTCACTGAGAAGACTAATATATCACTTTAGTGGAATTCCAGACAAATTCCAGACATCAGGTTATGTTGCATAACCTGAAACTTAGTGATGAAACAACGGATAAACTCCAATTGAAAGATATCCTACAAAATAACTGATCCGTGCCATTCAAAAATTTAAGGCTAAAAACACTAAGTTTGGCTGAGGATCTGTTCCGAGTTAAACCACGCCAAAAAGACGTGAAAAATAAATGCAATCCATACTCCTGGTTTTGATCTTGAATAGGGAAAATACGAGAAAATGTCCTCATTTGGATAACTATGTTGTCAACAGGTAAGAGAATGAACATGTTCTTAGGAAACACAATGAATTATTTAGGGGTGAAAATTCATCTTCCTTCCAATTTGCTTCAAATGATTCAGAAAACAAGTATGCACGTATATAGAGAGGAAGCAAAGGGAGCAAAATGTAAATAATTGAAACCGGGTAGAAGTTACATGGGTATTCCTAGTTCCTTGAACTGTTCCTGAAACCCTTCTGTAAGTCTGAAAGTATATCAAAATAAAAAGTTACAAATTAATAAACAAAAGTAAGTCCTTCTCCCCGAAAAAGCTGTACACAGGAGATTGGTAAGTCAAAAAAGATTAGTATACAATTCCAGCGTCTCTAGCTCCAGGGTCTTTGGAGGAGAGTTTCTAATCATAGGATGGGAGAAACGTCCTTTTTCACCCTACTAGGAAAAGTCCCAGAAGATAATACACGCCTTTATCTCAAGTCTGGTTCTATCTTGTTTGATTGCAAGAATAGGACTAAGGAAGCAAGAATCAGACTGATTATTCTTTTGCCTTAGGAAAAGAAATCTTTTATTATTGGTGAAAGATTTTTGATGCATTTTTTATAAATGATAAAGAAAACTTTTTCTAAAGTAGCTGGATATTTGTAAGCCTACAGCTATTCTGAAGACTTGAAATGCGCACAGCAGTGTGATTGCTGTCTATCATTGGCTGTGTGAGGTTTAAGCGTGCTGTTTAGTGAGATCAAGATTCTTTCTGTTTGAGAAGAAAAAGGACTGAGTTTGCTGGGAGTGGGATCCCAGGACACTTGCATCCTTTTCCTTGCCAGAATATTTCTCCTTCTATTCATTTATATCTTGCGGTCCATAGCCTTTATGTGATAAGTTACAGCATATTTTTCCCTCATTAATGAACTCTTGAAATTAATATTTATGACAAAGTCACATTGGAAAGGATATGTATCTTTCAGATATGCCCTCAGTAACTCTGAAAAAGTTCATAATAATAAATTATCCATTCTTTTCCAAAGTTGCCATATTTGTTGGAAGTGACATTTCCTGTCATTCAACTAGATATAAAATGCATAATATATAAACTTATCATCAGAAGACATACACACAGTCTTGCTGTTAGCACAGGCTAGTACATGGTAGGGTGAAAGACACTGTCACGCATGTAAGTCTGTTTCCTTATTGTTGTTTAAAATATTTTAAAGTAAAACAGTTAATTCTCATTGGAATAAATATTTGTATTGGACATCTTATAATTATATTATCCTTTTTTATCTCTCTGGTCCTCAGTTTCCTCATATGTAAAATGGAAATTATTAATATTAAATGAAATAACATACATAAAGTGCTTAGCAGAACGTGTAGTACATAAGCACTCAATAAATGGTATCCATATACATAGATTATTTTATATTAGACTGCTTCAAGTTAAGGATGCCATATTGAACATATGTTTATCAGCTCTGAAATCAAGAAACTAGAAATCTCAGAAAAATTTTAGCTGATAAAGCAGCAAAAACATACTGGTAGATAGAATCCCAGGCTAGTGGCATGCAGAGGGAGATGTTGATAAAAATGAGCTGGTTTCCACCACCAGCCCCTTCAGAACCCCACCAAAACACAGGATTTGGAAGCATTTGATACACAGGGGAGCAGAAAATCACAGAGAAAAAAACAGGTGTTGGGGGACAAGGGTGAAGGAGGAACATGGAAAGTTGAAAGTCTATGTTCAGCACCCTCAATTTTCCTCCTCCACTTCTACACACTGATTTCAAATAGTCAGATACTTAATCCCCAGGGACCAGAAACTGGAGGTTTAATCATTGGAAATATTGAATAGAGGAAGAGAAAATTATTGGAATATGAGGTACATAGTGGAGCAAGGATGAGGTATATAATTGAAAATAAGAGTACTGATCCACTGTGCATAAAGCAGACTGACCCCAAGGCCTCTGCCCCACCCTAAACAGATTACTGGAAACCAATGGTCAGGCCCCAGGTAGAAGATTGGAGAATTTTCTTCTGGAGAAACTAAAAGATTCCAGAGATAGACCTGCCTGCATGGATATTTGGGAACCTGAGTGACTGGCTATCATTCAGACCAATTTTACAAGAGTAAGGAGTTCTCATTATAAGCACCAGAGATCAAAGAGCTTCCAATCAAAATGTGAGATTCTGTTGGTCACCAAGGATCATGAAATATATGCAGAAAACCTCCAGAGTATATGAGAGAGGCCAAGTAAGCAAACCAAGAAAAGAAATTCAGAGGAAAGATAACGCAGAAAATGCTAGAACATTTCAAAATTAAAACCAAAACGCAAATTAATAGATCAGGGAGAGAAGTTTTTACATCAATAAAAATTGATTATATTTAGAAGGAAGAACTCTTAGTTAAAATAACATAGTTGAAACAAAAATGTCTACAGAAGCTAGAAAGTAAGCAAAATGTTAAGTTGGAAAATGTAAGAGAAAAGCTAAGAACTAAGAACATCAAACCAAGAGCTCAAATAACCAATTAATGTGAGTTTCATAAAAGGAATAGATGGATAGTCATAGGGATAAAAATATTTTTAAAAGAAACTAAAGAGTACACATTTCCAGATTGAAAGAACCCAAGAAAGTACGAGTACAATTAATTTTTTTAAATATCCAAACAAAGCATATTGTCATATTTCAGAATACCATATTAAAGAGACAATCTGAAACTATTAATAATAATAATGAGAGATCACATCCAAAGAATAAGATTCAGAATTACATTAAGCTTTTCAACAATAGCACCTGATGATTCAGAGAGAAAATAATTTTCAACCTAGAATTTTTCATTCAAGGATAAGAGTAGAATAAAGATATTTTCAGACATGCAAAGATTCACAAAATTTTCCTTCCTCTCTTAGTCAGCTGTTGGAAAGGAGTGCAGAATGGAAAAATATTCTACACAGGCATTCGTGCTAGAATTTGACAAATAAATTGTTTCCTTTTTGGTGTTGTTAGGACAGTCCAGTGGATTCCAACTCCTAGCGCCCCTGTAGACAGCAGAGCGGAACCCTGCCCAGTCTTTTCACGCCATCTGTTCACTTTCCAGTGCTATATCAGACAATGCTCCCCTGCTATTCATACGGTTTCCACGCCAATTTTTTTCGGAAGTGGATGGGCACGTCCTTCTTCCTAGTCTGTCCTAGTTTGGAAGCTCTGCTGAAACCTTTCCACCATGGGTGACCCTGCTAGTATTTCAAATACCAGTGGCATAGTTTTCAGCATCACAGCAGTCACCACTATATGACAGCTGACAGACAGGTGGTGTGGTTCCCTGACTAGGAAATGAGCCCGGCCATGGTAATGAGAGCTTCAAATCTTAACCACTAGACTACCACTATTTCCTTATAACTTAAATAATAGCTCATCTATACAGGAAGGGAGAAAGAGTCACTACCTACAAATGACAAATCAAGACAAAATTTTAAGCATATTATTTAAAATTACAAGGTAACCAATATAGAAAATAAAAAGTGATAAAATACATCCAAAGGAAAAGAAAAGAAGGAGGGTAGTATAAGTGAGATAAATTTTTATCTATCAGAGAAATTTCATAGATAATGTTTGAAATTGATTATCAAAAATAGTTTTATATGCCTATAATTGGGATTTGGATCTATAATGACATACATAAAGAAACTACCCATTCCACACTTTCCCATGGAAGCCAATTTCTAAGAGAAGATGAGCAGATCAAGAGAGATTTTTTTTAAATTACAGTGAGTTATCAGAGGGTGTCCATGCAGCACCATGACTTACATATTGGGAACAAGTTGTGGTTCCAGGGGCAGCAGAAGCCTGTACTTGAAGTGGGTTGCTAGGATTCCTTGCTGCCAGTGCTGGCGAATCCATCTCCAGTAGGACGTGGAAGAGAATACAGTTTACCTATTGACTGTAGAGATTTGTGAGCAAAGCAGAGCAACTAAAGTAAATATTGAGAAAATGCTAACCCTTAGAGCATAAGACACTAAGTACGGTTCAGCTCCTCCCCTTAGGTAGGTCCAGTGGAGCATCTGCGGGGATATCTCAGCCATCTCTTTTTCTTCAGGAGGCACAGAGCAGTAGCTGGGGCAAAGGAGAGCGGAAACTCTGATCTTGATAAATTGTCATTTCCACCCACACCGCAGCCAAATCTCTTTTGGAAAATCTGAGAGACACAACAAGTTGGGTGGGCTGAGAGCCTACCAGTCGGTCAGATGAAGCTACTCATTCAGTGGACATGGACACAAACTGTTAAAGCAAGTCTCCTGAAGAAACATGCAATTCAAAACATCTAAGGGGAATTTTGATATCTGAGATCTAAGATTATCACTCACCGTATTCCTGAAACAGTTCTCTCAACACTCCCTGATGGAATTGTGAGAATCCTCTGGACCCCAAGTTGGATGACAACTGCAGAAAGCTTTTTGCTGTTATCAGCCAAGCTACAGATGTCTGCAGCAACATCTGTTTTTCTGAGTGACATACCCTGCAAACACCAAGCTTTGTGAGTGTGAGGCATCTCAGCAGGGAAGCGGCTCTAAGAGGCTTCAGAGAGCAGAGTGTACTTTCCTCAGATGATTTTACACACGCGTCCCTCATATCATCCTGTAACATCTGCATGAATCAGAGGAAAACAGCAACTCTGTAATCGAATATGAAATATAAAACATGATAGGCATGAAATATGAGGTGCATAATTTGTGGTTCATAAGTCTGAGTTCTCTTTGTCCTGCAGCAGAATAAATGCTGAAGTTTTTAAACCGAGGATTGTGTGGCGAGATCTATCATGAACATAAAGGATTATATTTCTCTGATTGTAATTCCTCAGGTCTGTAGTAATCAGTAAGAGGAACAGGAGGTCTTGCGATGTGCTCCACTTTGAGAGCCAGGTTTTCCTCTGGTTGTGATGTGGTACAACCCTTCTGGCCTGTTTTCAAGTGATGTTCATGTTGCCCTTGTAGTTTCCAGTTTAAACACTGACCCTTGAGTGAAATCATGTTTTGTGTTTCTTTCCCTCTCTCTCCCTCACCCTCTTTCCTTGCTACTCTTCCCAATCTCTGTCCCTGGGTGTTGATCCCTGTCTGTCTGCTGAGAGGACACTTCCCTCCCACCCTCCAACCCTTCCCTCTTGCCCTCTGCATGACTGCATTGTATAGCTATTTCAGAGTCTGGCTGTATTAGTTATCTATTGCTGTGTAACAAATTATCCCAAACTTGGTGGCTGAAAATAACAACAGCAATTATCTCATAGCTTCCGTTGGTGAGGAGTCCAGGCATGACTTCACTCCCAGGCTCAACTGCAAAGGCTCCTTTTTAAAGCTCATTCATGCGATTGTTGGTAGGATTCAGTTCTTTGTAGCTGATGGACTGAGGCCTCACTTCCTCATGAGCTGGTGACCTTCAGAAGGTCTCTCTCGATAGTTGCTGTGTGGAGCTCTCCATAGAGCATCTCATAACACAACATTGAAGCTTGCTCCATGAGAGTGAGAAAGCTTTAAAGCAAGAGAGAGAGTACCAGCAAGATGGAAGTCACTGTCTTTTGTAATCAAATTACAGAAGTGATATCCAATTAATTTTGCTGTATTCAGCTGATCAGATGCAAGTCACTGGATCCAGTCAAGAAGATGGGATTCCCCAAAGATGTGAGTACCAAGAGGTGAGGATCACTGGGGAACATTTCAGAGAATGCCTACCAAACATGCTTACAGTGAGGCGGAAGTGAAGTGTGTGTAGAGGTTGGAAGAGAGAGCCAAAGGCTCTCTGTTCTTTTCTGTCTTCTTTGATCCAACACCCTACACTCTTACTTTGTCTTTACCATAAGGTTCTATACTCATTTCACATTTGGTTTTAACCATTTTCCTGATTGCCTAATTTTCTGTCCTGCTCAACAGCAATAACTAACATTTACATATTGGTGTATGTACAAATTACAAAGCATTTTCCTGTAAGGAACTGAGTTTTAGGGGGAGATATAATGAAAACAGAAAAGCAGTGGTCAGAGAATTAGAAGCTTCCAGACTATAAGGGATCACAGCCATGAACAGTTTGAGGTATCCAGTGGTCAGCCTTGTGTTTTCCACTTAAAACTAGATTCGCCAAATGACCACTGTAGATCTAGGGTATTATTTGCAAACTGCAGAGTTGCATCATTCCGTTCTTTTAGTAAGATTAGTAAATTTGATATGGTTGATGTCTGATTACTGTAATAAACAGAGAGAGTTGTGAGAGTTGCACATTTTAAATAGAAAAATATCACATTTATTTTGAATATAACCATAGAAACTGAATTAATATCAGGCCTCTTTGCTTATTAAGGTCAGGTTCTGACAGTGGTTGCTATGGTTGTGTTTGATGGCTTCCATTGACTGCATAACAATTAGAAACATTTTCCTGAAAACTGATTTTTCTGGTAACCAGGGACTGCAGTGAATTCAGGTCCAGCCACCTTTTGTCCTTTGATCTGGCATTTCTTCCACAGTCACGGTCATAGCAACGTACAAACTCAAACAGTAGAAAATGCTTATTTATGTCAATATGGATTTTCAAAAAAATAGCTTACGAAAACACCCTTCACGTGGGTAATAACTAGGAGTAAAAAGTGGACTGATTCCCAGTAATTACAGCCTACTGTTTCTTTAAACACCAGTAAGTAGTTTATCATTAAGAAACTGACAGGCCCAAAGTAGGTCAGGACACAAATTGTGACTCAAACAAGGAGACAAATGGGAAAAAAGAAGAGAGAGTTATTTTATTCTATCTCATGTATTTCCCCCTCTACCACATCATGCTATATTGCATTTGGGTGTCTTTTCATTTAGATAAAGGTATTTAAGTGACAGCTGATGAGCAATGAGTTTGTATTCCACGAGTGCTCCCTCATAGATTTGGATTACATACAGATGAAAAATAGCCCATATGGCTTTTGAACAAAATGAATGGCTGCAAGCCCTGAGAAATTCTAGTGGAAAGGTTGGCATGCTAAAAGGTTAATTAAAATTTCACTCTGCAGGATGGATACTTTTATTTATAGAACCTTTAGCTGATTTTCAGCAGCCATGTTTTCTTCTAATTAAAATAATATGAACAGCTAATAGCAATCAGCTTAAAGAACTGAATATTTTAGAGAAAGGGATGATTCATAGGCTTTTCAGTAACCATTTTACAGTAGGTGTCTCCACTAAAGAGCACATAAAACATTTGTATTCCGCCATTGTCTAGTTCAAATGTCAGGAAATTATTAAGTTGGAAAAAATGATAAGCGAATTATTTAAAGCTGTCTAAAATAAGTCATCAATATTATCATGTAAATTTGATATTTCCCCAAAGGTTCCAGAATCATTCTCTGACATGGCATAAACTCTGAGAAAGTGGACCACTAGAAGCATTATTTTTTTAAATGGGAATTTCCTTGTATAGTAACATACACTAGTATAGGGGAGCAAAGTCTGTGACCCCAAAATGTGTGTCTCTGGCATGAGGAAGTTTTTCTTTTACCTTTCCCTTAACTGCCTAAGAGAATTTAGATAAAAGGCCTGTTCCAGGAAAAAGAGCTATCACCAGAGATATCTACATAAACTATGACCTAGGCATGGTAGACTGGGGAACACTCAGCAAGACCAGTTTGATCAAAATCCTCCTCTTCGTCCCATTGTTTCTGGATGGCCCAGCAAACATTTGTTTATCGAACATTTGCTCTTTTCATTCTTCATGTGAATTGCCTTCCTTCCCGTTGAAATCCCAGGCCCTCGCCTCCTTCGTATCTCAGGACGGCATAAAAAAATCAATTGCCTGACTGTGGGGGAACCTCATATCTTTGGGGTTCCTTATGTACAAAATTAAATTTGATTTTCTGCTGTTAATCTGTGAATTTAATTCTTAGACCAGCTTGAAGAACTTACAAAGATAGAGAGAAATTTTCCTCCCTTGTCAACACTGGCAAATAACGATATTCAAGATAAACAAAAGTTGGTCATGGAAACATTATGTACATACACATTTAGACAAATATAGAGATATAGATAGATGGAATAGGAATCATTTCAGCATCAAAACTTCTATAGGATTAAGCAGGCTTTTCCCCAAATCTTTGAGAATGACTGAAGAACTAGATTAAAATCTGAAGAGGAAAGATGGGAAGCATGTGTAAATAACTACATGTAAGGAAAGTAAAAGGTGAACAAAAGAAAGAAAAGGAACATATCAGAAATGTATACTTCCCAGAGACGTGTATACTCCCAATGTGACAGAAACAACCAATCCCTCCCCACCTCCTCACCCAGTTTCTCTTTTCCTCTTCTTCCTCAATAATAAAATCCTTGAGTAAAATTCAATATCTGAGCATATTGCCTTCGAGAATCAAGGCTATTATTTTCCCACCTTCTTTGAAGCTGAAAATGACCAATAGCTTGATCTTGGCCAATGGAATGTAAGTGGAAGTGGTGTCTGTGTCTCCTGTGAAGTGTCCATCCTCTCCTTTCTCCCTTTTGCTGACTGGAATGTAGATGTGTGTGCTCTGGCCAAAGCAACTTTCTGAGGTAATGGATGAACTTGGGGATGCAGTGCTTGCAAGACTGAGCAATAAGGTAGAAGGAGCCTGGGTGTCTAATATTGTGGAGAGTCAAACCAATCCAGGATTGCTCTACCTAACCTGTACTTTAAGAGAGAAAGCAATTTCTACCTTTGAATCCACTGTTATTTGTTTTGCTTGGTTGCCACTTTAGGGGGAACCAAATCCTAATTAATACACTCTCTAAGATGTGAATTTATGCTAGAGAAACAAGTCAGGCAACATCTCCACAGTTTAAGATATGCTTCTCAACTTTAGAAGTCCAAACACACAGTCTCCAGAGAGAGACATGAGTGCCCCAGACCACTTATTCTCCCGAACTTTACAACCACCTGGACAGTTTGTTAAAACACGGATTGCTGGACCCCGACCTAAAGGATCTGATTCAGTAGGTCAGAGCGGGTGGCTAGGTATTTGCATTTCTAACAACCTCCCAGCTGGTGCTGATGCTGTCTAACTACAGAACACACGCTGAGCCCCAATGCCCCAGAATACACCCCCACCTCCAACATGTGCATGTTCTGTAAGTCCCACAGCAAGACACAATGTCTCTGTGCCCTATTAGGATATTCTAGTTTTTAAATGTTATGCAGGGCCATTTTTAACATCCTGAAATACCCTATCATTCACCTGTCAAGTTCAACACCTTCATTATATTAAATTGATTACAGCTTATAAAAATAGTGAGAGGAATATAATACAAAATAATGATTTTGTTCATTATTTGCTGTAACCGATTTATTTCAAGTTGTACTTCAGAAATAAGGTAAAATATAAACAATCAAATTATACAAAAGGTGAGGGGGCATTTTGGGGGTGATAGGTAATGTGATTACCTAATCATTTGTTTCAGAATCACCTATAGCATTTATTAAAAATGGAGATTCTGGGCTCCATCCTACACATACTGAATCAGAGTACCTGAAGGTAGGGCCTAGGAATCTTTTGTTTAACAAGCTTTTATTTAACAGGCTCCCTAGGGGACTTTTATGAACCCAAACATTTGCTAATCATTGATCTTCTTGTTGAAGAGTCATCAGAGACACTAGCTTAGACTCATGGAGGATATTTTTCAGCATGACTGAGCATGAAACAGACAACCAGAATGACCTCCATAAAGCTGCAGGCAAAAAGTTTGAAACGCCCTTGTAGTAACCAGGGGGTAGTTGATGGTGTGAGGTAGCAAGGAATCACAAAAAGAAAATCATCTAAATAATGGAATCCAGTGCCAGTCCTGTGGTCTAGTGGTCAGGTTCATCCACTTCACTGGTTTGGATCCTGGGCATGGACCTACTCACTGCTGATCAAGCCATGCTGTGGTAGCATCCCACATAGAAGAACTAGAATGACCTACAGCTAGGATATACAACTATGCACTGGGGCTTTGGGGAGAAAAAAAGAGGAAGACTGGCAATGGATATTAGCTCGGGGTCAATCTTCCTCACCAAAAGTAAAGCATACTTAAAAAATAGATAAATAAATAATGATATCCTTCTGTTGAATACTGTATTTAAAAGATATTTTTCCAACCCCAATTCAGGCAAGTATATGAAATCCACCAATGTAGTCACAAAAGGCATTGTTCTATACAAAGCCTTTTGCAGAAGGCCCTAGCAGAGATGTCATGTTGAGGAGAAAGCCACATCTCTATTTTTTCAGCATTGTAGAGACCTAAGTAGTGGTGAATAGATAACAAATAAGACATACAAATGGTCAACAGGTACATGAAAAGGTGCTCAATATCACTAATCATCAGGGAAATGCAAATCAAAGCCAGGAGATATCACCTCACACCTGTTAGAATAGCTGTCATCAAAAAGACAAGAGATAAGTGTTGACAAGGATGTGGAGAAAAGGGAACACTTGTGCACTGTTGGTGGGCATGTAAATTGGTGCAACCACTATGGAATACAGTATGGAGATTTCTCAAAAAATTAAAAATAGAACTACCATATGATTCAGCAATTTCACTTCTGGATATACATCCAAAGGAAATGAAAAGAGGGTATCGAAGAGATATCTGCACTCCTATGTTCATTGCAGCATTATCCACAATAGCCAAGACATGGAAACAATCTAAGTGACTGTCAACAGATGAATAAATAAATGAGATGTAGTGTACACATGTATCTATATATACACATATATACACACACACACACACACAATGGAATACTATTCAGCCATGAGAAAGAAGGAAATTTTGCCATTTGTGATAACATGAATAGACCTTGAGTGCATTATGCTAAAAGAAATGTCAGACAAAGACAAATACTTCATGATATCACTCACATATTGAATCTAAAAAAAAAAAAAATGTCAAACTCAGAATAGATAAGTGTTTGCCAGCAGTCAAGGGGTGGGGTAAAACAGGGAGAGGTTGGTAAAAAGGTACAAACTTTTGGCTACAAGATGAATAAGGTCCAAGGATCTGATGTATAACATGGTGTTGACACTGTATCATATAACTGAAATTAGCTAAAAGAGTAGAACTTAAATATTTTCACCAAAAAAAGGTAAATATGTGAGGTGATGGATGTGTCAATTAACTTGATGGGGAGAACCCTTTCACAATGTTTACATACATCAATTCACATTCTATACTATAAATGTCTTACAATTTTATTTGTCAATTATACCTCAATAAAGCTGAAAAAAATTTTAAAAAAAGAAAAAATAACCAAAGCAGTTGAAAAGCTGATTCTACCCCCTTAATATCTCTCGGTCTACCCACTTATATTGAGTTCCACTTTCATGACCACAGTTTAGGGCTCTGTCAATTCTCCCCTAGACTTAGCTGGCTTTGCTCTCTCCAGTCTTACCTCTAATCAGTCCTTCACAGTGCCTTCAGAATGACTCTCTAGACACTAATCTGATCATGACCTTCTACCACTTAAAATCTTTTTGGGCTCCTCATGGTCATGAGGGTAAAGCACAATTTCCCTGGTACAGCAAAAAAGGCCCTTCATGATCTCACCCTTTCTTACCTCCAACTTCGTCTCTCTCCATCCTCCTCCTCTCACTTGCACCACATCGAACTATTTGCAGCTCCTCTAATGTGCCCCACTCTCCCATCTCCAGACTTTTCCCTCTTCTTGGAAAGCCCTCTCCACAAATCTCTACCCACCCACAGCTTTTCTTCCTGGATAACTGCCACTCAGCTGTCAGGACTCTCCCCACGTAATACTCCTTCTTGAAAGTTTCATCTGATACCTTCAGCCTGGCTGCTTTTCCGTCATTACTATCTGTGAAGTTGTTTCTCTCTCTGTCTCTCCCCTTTTCTCCCTCGTTCACACTTAATGTACACACTTATGAATTAAATTGCTATTTCCTAGCCCAAAATTACAAACTTGCAAATCCCAGCAGTGGAAAATATTTCTGGACCATAATTCACCCCTGATACACTTTTCACACTCTATCATGTGATTCCAAGGACTATTGAACAGTGATAGCCTGAGAAAAACTAAGGAACAGCGAATTAGCCTAGGTGTTCACTTCATCCAGCTTTCAGGATCTCCCTGTTTTTATGGCTTAACTCAACTGGAACATTATGTTTTCTACAAGACACTTACTAACAGGACCCCATAATATGGGTATTTTCTCTTGAGCTCCACTTAATTTCCACTCCCTTCAAACTTTGCTTATTCTAAAGCCAAACTAAAATTCTCTACAAAAAAGAAAAAAATAGTAGTTCATGCAGATATCAGGAAGCAACCAAATGAGCATGGCATATGGACCTTAGAAGTAGAGGCACTAGCAGAGAACAAGGTAAACCAGAAGATAAATGCAGAAAGAATTGCCTCCGAGACGCTATTGGACTCAAGCCTATTTATGGTCTCAGCAGTGTTCTGTTATTCAAGCACTAGTCAGCACTCTCCTGCGCCTCACATCCAGCCAGCCTATTATAAATAGCCCCAGGCCAGGGAGAGATGCAGTTTACCTAATTAACTTAGATGACCTAGTGTCTCTACTTCCTGCTACCTCACCTGCTTTCCAGGTTTCTGCTTTGGCAAAATCTTCAGCACAGCCCTGGCTCAGCTCTCTGATAAACATTCAGTCCTGGCATTCAGTCTTGGATCCTCTGTACACTTGTACCCTAGGTCTCCAATATGGCATCCTATTCACTACCTGGCTTCTCTGTCTTTCCTCCATTACCATGATTTCAGAGTTTTTATGCCTCATGCCAGGATGGGTACATGAGTAGGAGAAGAGTTTTCTAGGTAAGCCTTTTCTATGCTAGCGTGTTAAGTTTCATTTAACCTTTGGTGAACTCTATATTGGAACCCTGCAATGAGGGGTACTTGGGCATGCTTCCTATTGAGATGTCATCTTTTACAAATACCTCCTGGGTTTCCTGATCCATCTGTCACCTTGCCCATCAGGGTCACGTAGATTGTTCTGGCAATATCCTTATGATGGTATTGATGTTATTCATGGTTTTAAGTTACTTTAAATGTTTGGTCAATATTGATTTTGAGCTACTTTTTATTATTATCAGAATTAATTAATTTTGAATTATAAAATTCAACTTTGCGTTTATTACTGAGACTCATTTCACTGATCCTCATGCAAAAAGAGTATCTTTCTCTTTCCCAATCCCACAGGGTAAAATATACACCTACATGATGAATGAAAATATTTCTCTCATGATACTGGTCACCTTCTTAGAGACTACCATCTCTTTATAGTCTATACTTTGAAAAATCTCTTTGTTTTACAGTTCAAAGCAAATTCATCGTAGAAGATGCCAGTTTAGAGCAGAGAGCAATTAATGCCCTTTTTATCCAAAGAGCAGAAAAGCATTGAGTACAACAGAATGGTGCAAACCTCCCTACTCTCCTGCAGAAACATCTCTCAGCTCTTTTCTACAGGAATACGATCTAGTTATGCATTCATGTTTCAGCCCCTACTGTTGAAAAGAAGATGATAATAGCCAGTGATGTTCCTCAGGCTAAATCTATCAAAAGCTTATTTTAGCTGAAGTGCCATATGATAGATTTAACCACCCAGACACCCACTTTTCACACACACAGTGACTATCTAGATCTGATGGAATATTAGAATATATATTTAAGTGATCTATTCTCAAGAGGATTGAATATCAATGAAACTAAATTTTCTTCTTAGAAACTAAAATTTCTAAAACAATCTAAATTTCCTGGTGATATTTTTCTCTTTTTCTCTTATTTTTGACAGTCAAAATTCTAAGGTTAAAGAAATAAGGGAAAATTTCTACTTGCCTCTTTTCTGGCATTTGACGAAGTTGTTTTTAAATGCCAGTTGTCACAGCACCAGGGCAGTGTCCCAAGGCTGGCTGTCTGTCAGACTCGTCTGACTGCTACTAGTGAAAGCTGCTCATTGTTTTAGTCCTTCTTACATTTGTAATTATACTGAAGCTCTTGCCGATGGATAAAGTAAATATTTTTGGGCTATATTTTCATTAGGGAAAATGCAAGTTTATGTTGAATTATTGAATCAAAACATGAAATTGATTGATAATTTTGCTTAATTCCTTTTTGCCCTTGTGATTAGAACTACTACCCCTTACTTTCCTCAATCCCATAAATATTCTGGTTTTGTTCATTTTTCTTTTTCTGCCTTTTGTTACATCTGTACAAGTTATTTTCATACGTCAAAACAAACATATGCCTATGAATTCTGTGAAAACAAGAAAATGTTTTCCATAATGCCTTCTGAAAACTAAATGCTAATTTCCACATTCTAATAGGAAATCTCAAATGATTTAGGATCTGTAGAAAACAAATACGAGTGTGGAATTTCTCTCTCTGAATACGCTAGTTTAGAAATGCATAGTCACTTAATCCAAGTTCAAGGAGAACGTTTCTGTTCCCATTTCTACGTTCTGTAGTGAATCCAATTCCATGTGAGTTAATTTACATAGGGAAAAACTCCACAGTCATTGGAGACTATCTGGGTGCCATAAAAAATAAATCAACCCAGAATAACAACCGAGCCAGTGATAATACTACTAATGATGATAGTAATGATGATGATAATAAATAATAATAGTAATAATTTTCTAACACAGGATTATAGGCTATATTTGTGTTGAAGCTTTTAGTAAATCTTTTTGTGGTTTTATAATGTTGGGAGAAGATTGTGAACCTATCTTTTCCTCTCCCCCACACCTTCTCGTTGACAAGGTAAGTACATAAATAAGCCTCCCATTCTTTGTGTCCGAGGCTACACCACTTAGTCCTGTGTTACTGAACTTGAAAACTTTGGCAAAATGATTACACTCAAAGAACACTGCCATGATCAATAAATAGACACAGCAAAATTAATCAGTCAGGGGCCAGCCCCATGGCGTAGTGGTTAAGTTCAGCGCACTCCACTTCAGCTGCCCGGGGGTTCACGGGTTCAGATCCCAGGCACAGACCTACCCACTCATCAGCCATGCTGTGGCGGTGACCCACATATAAAGTAGAGGAAGATTGGCACAGATGTTATCTCAGGGCTAATCTTCTTCAAGCAAAAAAAGAGGGAGAGAGGCAACAGATGTTAGCTCAAGGCTAATCTTCCTCAGCAAAAAATTAATTAGTCCAACTCCTCATGGCAGCAAATTTACCTGAGTGACTTGAGTAAATCAGAACCACTTATTTAACAAGTGTTTACGGAAGGCTTCTTTTGTGTCAAGCTATTTGTTAACTCCTGGGGCTACAAAATAGAATAAGCTCCCACCCCCATTGAGTTTTTGACATATTGGGAAACACAAATAAATGAATTATTTGAAAGTCAGTGTCACCCTGTAATCCTCATTGAATGGTAGGAAAAGTGACACCTCTGAAGTCAGATTGAAGTAGGTTCAAATTTTCTCTCTGCCACTCACTGGCTATGTTACTGTTAGAAAGTCACTTAACCTTAACTTTGAGCCTTAACTTTTCACCAATAAGATTAAGGATAATAATACCCTGCAAGAGTACTATGGAAAATCTATTTAGTCAATAAATGTTTCTTGACATGTACTATGTGCTAGGCACTTTTCTAGATTCTTGGACTATATTATGAACATAGCAGAGATCCCTGCCCTGTGAAGCTTATGTTTCAAAATGTTACCTGTCACTGTTTAATAATAATAGCTATTGTTATTATTGTTATAAAGTATTTAGTAAGTATAATTCAAAGTGAAATACTAAGAAAAAATGTTTACTCTCAGATTTTACAATCAACAGTAAATAAGACAAATACAGACTGAAAAGAGGGTCCTATAGATGGAAAACATATAGCAATATATCCAAGGTTGAAGTGTATCCATTTCAAAGAAACGCTAGGAGTATGAATTTGAGTGGAGTGCTAGGTTTAATATTCAGTTATGAAGGAAGAGCCAGAAGAATTCAATCGGAGTTGTGTAAAGAAAGTTACTGTCTCACGTCTAATCAACTTTAGAAGGCCAATCAAACCAAGTTTCAGTCTGTACCAGAAGCTGTGCATGGGTCCAAAGTCATAGGCTCCCTCTCACCTCCTCTCTCCCCTCTGCTGATCTAGCTCCTGGCACTGCTGTAAGCCTAGCTGACTAGCCATAGAGGCTGACACCAAGTCCTCACCCCTCTAGGAAACCAACCAGCCACTTCAATAGCAAATTGGTTATTTCAGATCTTTTCTACTCCAGAAGGGCAGCAATTTATTCTTTAGCAGAATTGGTACATGTTCTGGGTATGGGTGTGCTCTTCTTGTGTGTAGTCCGTTGACTAGCACCAGTTGGTGAGGGCTTACAGAGGGTCTGATTTATTATCATGGGATCCCTATAATGTCACTACAGGCCAAGGGACCCACAGGAGAGGTGGTGCAGTGACGAGCACACACACAGACTCCCCTAGTCCTACCACAAACCTCATCACTCAAAAGTTGCCTTCCTGAGTTAATGTTGTAATGGCCACTTAATAGCACAACTGGGACTCCAGCTTACACGTGCAGTGCTGCCCTTCAAAGTACAGTATATGTATTGAACCAATGGCTATTTTACAGTGTTTGTCCCTGACTTGCAGAATATAGGAGTCTGGAACCAAAGGGTAGAAATAGGAGTGTCTCATCTAACTGTCACTCTAAGGAACCCACTTGGAGAATTTATACTTCCTTTTCCTACAACCTTTGGCTCTGCTGGTCTAGAGGTCTGGTTCCTGGGACTGGAGGAGATACTTCTCTCAAAGGGTACATTAAGGTTTCCACTAAATCTAAATTTACGTCTTGCACTTGGCAATTGTTGAGCTCCTCATGCCAGAATACCAGAAGGCAAAAAAAAAAAAAAAAAAAAGAGTTGCGATGCTATATTATCAGGAGTAATTAAGTTAACTATCTTCAGGAGATAGAGTTGCTGTTACATAATGGGCAGAATGTCTGGAACTTGGCAAATTAATTGGCTTAGCTCTGAGTACTTCCACGTGCACGTGACAACTCTTACTACGTAATTGCAGTAACCACTGCCTGACAAGCAGTAACCAAGGTCTCAAATCCCTCAGGTAAAGATCTGGGTTACCCCACTGACCAAGCAAACTAGATCAATAGAAATGTTGCCTGGGGATGAGGAATACATAGAATGGGTGGTAAATGAAGGGGATGATGAATATCACTTGTGACCTCGGCCTCAGCTGCAGTGTCAGAGAGTATAGCTGGTCCTCCAAACCTTTCTGTTGTAAATCATTTTTGATAGAAATTGAGTGTCTGTCACCTTGAAGTAGCTATGGCAAGACAAACTGGAACTTAGTAGGAGCAAGAGTGGGTCTAAATGGTGAAGCGGATAGAATGTAGAGTATGTGTTGTTGAATATATCTCCTGCTCCTATCCCAGTGCTCCATCTATAAACGCCAGTCAATTAATGTTTGTCAAGTATTAATAATCTGCTTTCTACAGACAGAACTGTGTGAAGGATTGTCTCAGGAGGCAACTATTGTAAGCTCCTGGAGGTCAGAGACAGCTGTGCCTTTCCTTTTTTGTACTCTCTTGACCCTGTGTGTTCCATAATCATTCTGAGACACTCAGAGGTAAGTTGTTAGTGCCATCACAGAAATCAAATCCTCTTTCCCAGATTCCCATGGACCAAGCCATAACATACAAAAATGGGGGAAATTCTAAAAGATGCTCTCAATTTATCAATATTTATTGGAATTTCTGATAGAAAGAGAAAAGAAAGACCTAGAAAGGTGAATTAACCTAGGAATTAAAGGAAATGGACCCTAAAATCCACCAGTAACAACGGCTCACTTAGAGGACTAGGAGCAGGCATTGGGGCAGACAGCCCTGGCTGCTGGGGAGCCAGTGTGATGAGGATTCCTCAGGAGTTGCACTCGTTGCGAAGCTGTGATAAGCAAAAATCAAAACAGCAGGAATTCCCTCCAGAATCTATAGTCAAAATAAGCAAAGAGACGGCAGGTCTGAGTCTCCTTCCAAATTGACAAAATGAGCCAAAGCCACCTCACCTATTAAAATATACTTCAGGTTGGGTGAGTCGTTTTCATTTGTCTAGCATTGATCTTACTGTCTCGTATATTCCTTATATCAGTCCCAAGAGAGCACTACTAATTATAGTTACATAAAGATGAGGAAACTCAGGTACCAACCAAGAAACTGATTTGCCTTACGTCACTCAAATAATAAGTGGTGGGTCTAGCTTCCAATTACAGGGGTCTCCAAAATTCATTCTCTTAACCCTCTGTCGTACTACCTTCAGGAAACTGGCCGGAAGAAGCAGAGCAAAGGCCCCTTATGTTGGATATTAGGGTGTGCTGCCCATATTCCCCTTCAGGACCTATATACTCCTTCCCCCAGATGCTGGGAGTGTTGGCTGTTGATGGCTCACAGCTATGTCCTGCCCCAGGACTTTTCCCCCAGTGAAGAGAGCTGCCTAGCCCAATATCACACTGCCCTCCCAGAGAAAACCTGGATGCTGTACTCTTAGATGCGGGGTAACAAAGGCCCAGGGGACTTCCTCAGTGTAGGACACCAGCCCACAGAGATTCTAGTGGGATGGGCTGAGGCCTCTGCTGTAATGCCATATGAGTTCAATTTCTCTCTTTCCACAACCCTGCTCCTTCATTCTCTTACTGGTATTATGCCAAGAGCACTCCCCAACAATGATTCTCCATCCCAGTGACTCAACCCAAGACAGATGGTGTCAGGAGTGGTCTTTGGAAGCAGAACCTAAAATGACATTTTGAAACTGGTCACCTATTAGCCACCTGGCAATGAGTGGAGCTGCTGCTGAATAAAGGAATAAAATCTAGCTATATACTACTTACAAAAGATACTAATATAACTATTCAGATTCCTTTTGTTTAGAATTTGTGCTGTATATTTTCTTCCATAGTTTTATTTTCAAACTTTCTCCATGTTTCTAGTTTTGAAATGCTTCATGTAAGCAGAATACAGTTGGATTTATTTTTAAATCCAATTTTCAGTCTTTGTTTTTAATCGGAGTAATCACTACATTTGAATTTAATGCCATTACTAATAGGTAGTAGTTCACAGATGCCACCTTACTATCTGTATTCTATTTGTTCTGTATTTATTTTTCTTTTTATCTTCTTTAGATTAAATAAATGTTTCTAATTCATTTTCCCCCTATAATTGGTCATGGTTTCTGTATTCTTTTACTACTATTGTACTAGTGAACTGTCATTTGTGATCACAGCCTGACTACTTGATTTACTGAAGACTTACTAATATATTTTACCTTCTCCCAGACGATGAAAATTTTTTATGTCATTGTTTTTGTGTATTTTAATTCTAAATTTATTTAAGGCCTCATAAGACATTATTATTATTATTGCTTAAAACATAATATTCATTTATATTTGCTTGATATTTATCCTTTCTGTTATACTTCATTCCTTCTTCACCTCCAGCATTTCATCTGTGATCATTTTCTTTTTGCCTAATCATCTCCCTTTGGAATTTCCTTTACTGTAGGCTTATCACTGATGAATTTTCAGTTTCTGTTTCAGTGAAAAAGTTTTATTTGTCTTCCCTTCTGAAGAATATTTCCATTGGGTATAGAATTCTATGTTGGTAATTATTTTCTTGCAGTACTATGAAGCTATTATTCTCTTGTCTTGTGAGAAGTCAAATGTCAGTTCAATGTTGTTCCTTTGAGATAACATATCTTTTTCTCTGGTTTCTCCTAAGATTTTATCTTTGTCTTTGTTTTCAGTGTTTTACTACGTGGGATTTTTTTGTACTTATCCTGTTTGAGGGTTGTATACTTTCGCATCTGTGATTTTTTAAATCAATTTTGGAAGTTTTTCAGCCATATCTCTTCCAAGATTGCTTCTGCCCCATTCTCTCTGTCCTCTCCTCTAAGGACTCCAATTGCACACATTTTAACTGTATGTCATATACACTTTTCCATCGTATGCATCTTTTCCATCTCATCTCTCTTTGCTTCAGTCTGCATATTTCTCCTGACCTATGATCCAGTTCACTTTCTTTTTTTTAATTCTATTCAATCTGCTGCTAAAAACATACATAAAATACTTAATTTTATTTGTTTTTAGTTTTAAATTTCTATCCAATTCTTTCTATAATGTCTACTCCCATAGTTGAATGTGTTAACTTGAAATTGAATGTCTTAAACATATTGCCACAGTCATTTTAAAATTTTTATCTGCTATCTTTAATATCTTCATCTCTTTTGGATAGGTTTAGTTTTTTCTTGGTTTTTAGTCAGTTACTTTTACTTTTATGTTTTGTTATTTCTTATTGAGTGTTAAATATTTTTATGTATAAATATCTAGAGATCGTTTGAAGATATAATAAAGTTTTTCTTCGTCCAAGGTGGATTTGCTTTGTCTCTGCCAGAAATAAATCTAGACGCATACCCCCTTAATCCAGTCACAGATGGAAATGATTTGAAGCTGGGGTCAGGCCTTGCAAGAACTAGTCTATGTTATTTTTACCCTTATTCCCAGGGTGTAGTCCTTCAGTGTCCCAACTGAATGCCTACTTTGTTTAATGGTATACTTCTTTTGCCTCAACTCCAAGGTTTGTCCTGCCAATACAGTGAGAATGCTAGACGTTCTCTGTAGCCTCCCAGTCTCTCAGTCATTACTTTCAAACTGTCAAGTGCATTGAGGGGAAAAAGCAGAACCAAATGTCTGACACACACCTGCCTGGTCTCCCCTCCTCTTTGTGTCTGAGTCTTACAAGTCCTCTCTACCCAGGCAGCCCTGCAGTGCCTTCAATCAGATGTTTTGGTTTTTATTTTTTACAACTCTTTTGTTTTACAACTCTGTTTAGTTGTTCTTCAGTTGTCCAAATAAGCCAACTCACCATTTCTGGAAGCAGAACTCTTTCAAATAGCATATTGTTGAAAGATCATGAAGAAAAAATACTGTATTCAAACCCCACGAATAGCAGAAATTTTATCTAAGAAGACCTAAATATGAGAAGTAGGAGACAAAAGTTAGGAAAAACACTTATAAAAGGAAGAGAAGTTAAAGAGATGCAAATGATGATATCTAAAAGACAGATATGAAATATTCCACCTATACATAAGAGGAATTCCAAGATAAGATGAACAGAAGAGAGAGAACAGTTAAAAAGCTGAAAGCTAATCAAGGAAAGCTATTCTTCACTGAAGGAAAACCTAAGTCTGCAAAGCAAAAGATTAAAAAGCTCTGAGTTCTAGGAATAATTAATGAGAAAAATGTATACTTAAGTGTATTCTGATGAAATGCCTCAACTTAGAGATTGGAAAAAAAGAAAAACCTTACAGGCACAAAGAGAGCGAATGCAGTTCTTTGTAAATGGTATGGAAAGAATGATTATTTTATGAAGTTATTACTCATTGTTTTCTTACATAAAAGATACCAAAATTTATGCTTATTTGCATCTCTACAATGATAAAAGCCTATACTTTTAAATTGGCATCTAGGTATGTCCAAAGTTTCTTTCAATTGATAACTACTGCTTTGTATCAATTTAGTAGTTGTGGTTGGGAAGAGCTATCATCTTCTTTGTTGTCAAGCTCATTTTAGGAGGTTTAGGGATAATGCCTTCATCTATCACAATCTGTGATGATTTCCTATTGTTCTTAAGTTCCTTATCGTGCTTTGTACTCTTACTCTGTTCATCATTGTGCTTCATAGATCCAGGTTCCAAACAGAAATATAATTTTTAAATTTTTTAAAAGGTAAATGAGGACATTTAAGTAAGGTAAATAAGGACAAGTAAGATAATTAAAGTAACATTTGAGGACATTTTTGTGAAAAGGAAACTCACTTTGGCCAGAAATGGAAGGAAGCAAAGTTCTAAGTTTATAAATTCACATTTAATAAAGCACAATTTCAGCACAAATTTGGATTGATTCAACTGATGGAGCTGAGTTTTGGTTGGTGGGTAATCAATTCAAGTGGGGAAAAGAAGTAATGTTTTATAAAGTGGTAAATTTTATTTTTTTTAAAAAAAACAGCTATATGGACGCCCGCAGACTTCATAAACAATCACACAGCCCTGCTTCTCTCTTTGATAGATGATGCCGATGCCTTGATGCTTTTACTTTTCTGCGCTTTCATTGCACTCCACAGTGCCAAAGCAATCAGCAGAAAATGTTTCCTTATATGTGATGTCGTCTTTGGCCCTAACAGTCAGGCTCTCCACAGAAGGCAAAAGCCATGGGGGTAGATGACTTAAGCATATGTTTTTAACATCATGGCATACCCACTTTCTTTCATCTGCCATACTAATTTCAGTACGTAAAATACCAAATTTTCCATATAGTCTTTGCATATTTTCTCTAGGTAATCTCTCTCTCTCTCTCTCTTTCACTCTCTCTCTTCCTCACAAACACACACAAACATACACCCATACACCCACATGATGTACACAGAAGATACATACAGAACTGGAATTCTTCTGATTCCTTTGTAAAAAATACAACAAAGATGCAACAATATGTTCCCAAGTCTTCAGATAAATGGCATCCCAGTAAAACAAGCCCTCCTTTATTGTCTGAGAGAAACTTAGGCAAGGAATCCCCCAGGAGTATGTGACCCCAGTTCAATAAATCTTGCTCTAAATAATTTTTTTAAAGGCTATGAAATAAGGCTAAAAATAAAGGCTAAATAAGAAGAAGATTAGAACATCATTGTGTAGGTCTAAGAGCTTAGTAATTAAGAACAACAATGCTGGAATGAAACTGCTTAGGTTTGAATTTCAGCTCCACAATAAACATTCTCTCATTTTTGACATTGATCTATAGAGACAAAGAGCTTCAAATATGGTGTAGAAAGTAAAAATAACCACTAGTACAATAAAAATAGAATGTAGACTTCCCAGTTCACCAGAGGAGAAAAACAAGCCGGCACACTGAGTCCAAATAGGAATAGAGAAAAGAAAAAAAAGAGAATCTGGCAAGTCTAGAGAACACAAAAGTGTATAACAAGTAAAGCAGAGCAAAGCCGTTTCCTCATCTTCATCCCACTACCCCCACCTTCCATTCCTGATTCCTAGAAAATGTCAACTCCCTTCCTGCTTCCTGTTACATATCTAAGCAAGGAGAAGAAAAGTAGACATTTGGTGTTGCAACTAAAGCTAAAGAAAGAAACAAGGGTGCTCTAAGCATAGTAGTGCACAGGACACATGCACTGGAATATGTCTGAGTGATATGTCTGATGGCTTTGCAGCTTCCCCTCCCACAGAGTCCAAAAGGCAACCACCCCCACACAATCCCAATGCTATCTAAAATAGAAACAGATGGAACTGAAAAATAATTCCCCTGAGGCTGAGAAGTTGGGCCTGTGGCAGCTGGGAAGTATGAAGAAGAGGCAGAGAAGGTCGAAGGAACCAGAGGTTTTGAATTTCCTAGTAACCACGAAAGGGGAAGGCTCATAAGGCAGCTCAAGAGTCGAACCTGCGGAGCTGGAGGCGTGAGATGAATAGGCTAGAGAAGCCATTCCTAAAGCCCACTGAACTCGGTGTGGGTAGAAGTGTCTGACTCGAGACTGAAGTGCTATGTCATGCATTCCTCTAAACGGTGTGAGCATTTGGTCACCTAAGTGAGGACTTAACATTGAAAAGTTCCACTTCTCCTAGCTACTAGGAAGGGTGCAAGAGTCTCAAAAGGACACAAAGGTAAGACTTTCCTGATAAATCAGACTGTATTTTTGTGAAGAACATCTTCTTTCACTTACCCATAGGCATCTGCAGAGAGTTTGCCTTCTTAGTAACTATATGCTACCAATATTAACACATAGCACATTCCCGGACCACTTGTTCAAATGTTCAACATTTGGTCATTCAACTCCACTGAGTCTTCCAGTAGCCAGGGAAACAAGCTTAGAGAGTCCAGCTCTCTGGGGTTTTAAATGGTCTGCTATCCATCTTGAGACTCTCCCTTGGGTCAGCTTGCCCTGTCCTGAATTCTTGATACTTCATTTCTGTATTGGTGACAAAGTCCTATCTATGAGACGAGACGGAACAATGAAAATGATGCCGATGCCTTGATGCTTTTACTTTTCTGCGCTTTCATTGCACTCCACAGTGCCAAAGCAATCAGTAGAAAATGTTTCCTTATATGTGATGTTGTGTTTGGCCCTAACAGTAAGGCTCTCCACAGAAGGCAACATCAGTAGTCCCTGTGAATCATAGTGTCTAACTCACATATCCTAGACACAGCTACAGTTTGCTCAAGACTTGTCAAATCAAATGTTTTTTAGTCTCCTTGTCTGGGCTATGCTCCACCACTCATGATAATAACAGTCCTGGGCTTGGCCAACCCAGCTGTTTTCTCGTGGGAGAGTTAGCACAGAGACCCTCCAGGTCTGAGGGAACAGGCAGGCCCTCCCAGGGGCCTCTGGTCCTTGGAACGCAGGTCATACAGGGACAGTCCCCCTTGGCAAGCATGCAGCCTTTGTTCCTCCTCCTACTTAAGGAAGCTTCTCTCAGGGGGCGGCAGTGGATACACATTGCCTGTCCAGCCAGCCACCACTGGTCCTTCCCTGTAAGTAACTCCCCGATAAACCCATATGTGTCGTTCATTGTCTCTGGGTCTTTTCTTTGGTCTCTTAACAACCTATCCCACACTGCTAACCAGCTGGGCATGTGGCAGAACACTACCATATCCTCTTTTTACTCCCCTAACTAGCTGGTGCAAAAGCCAGATGTATGTTCAGGGATACCTATGTATTATAAAATTAATCAGGTTGTGACACCAATTGCAGTTGCTGTTCCCAATGTGGTGTCATCACTGGAGCAAATCATCACAACACTCTGCACCTTTTATGCAGTCATTGACCCAGCAAAGATTTTCTCTTCTGTCCCAGGCAATAGAGAAAATTAGAAGCGATTCACCTTCACTCTTTTACCTCAAGCCTATGTCAGCTCTCAGCTCTCAGTCTTCTATCCTAGAGGGACCTTGATATTCCACAGAACATCATGCTTGTTCATTATATTGGTGGCAATATGCTAATTAGACCTGGTGATCAGGAAGTAGTAAAAGAAGATTCTTTTGAAAGGCATATGCATGCCAGAGGGAGATGAGATAAACCATGGGAAAGTTCAGAGATTCACTACATAGAGGAAATTTCTAGAGGAGCGGTGGTCTGTGGCAGGTCAGGATAGCCTCTCTATAGTGAGACAATTGGCTGCACTTGGTGCTCCCATCATGAAGAGGCACAGTGCTTGGTAGATTCTTTTAGATTTAGGAAAGAATATATACTATATTTGGATGTGCTGCCCCAACCCATTTACAAGGTAATATATAAAGCTGCCAGTTTCAAGTGGGTTCCAGAGTAAGAAAAGCTTCAACATTGGGCACAAGCTGTGATGTGAGTGGCCCTGCCGTTTAGGCTTTCTGGCCACGCAGATACAATGACACTTGAAGTGCATTTGGCAGACAGAAGGCTCAATAGAAGAATTACAACACAGATCTCAGGATTTGGGAATAAGGACATCTCCTTCCAACAACTATCCTTCGTTTGAGAAGGAGGTCTTGGCTTGGAACTGGGTCTGGCAGAGACACAAGACACCATGTGACTATGTGACCAGGGCCGCCCCTCATAAACTGGGCCATATTTGATGTGCCAAAATATGAAGTTGGATGTGTGCAGCAGCATTGCACACTTGAATTGAAATGGTACACTCAAGATCAGGCTCAAGACGGTCTAGACAGTGTAAGTAAATCACATGAGTCAGTGAAGCAGCCCCCATGGGACCTACCCTTACTGCCTTGATGTCTCTGCCTCACCAACACCTATCAACTCATAACCAGTGCCTTATGCCTAGTTGATAGAGGAGGAGGAAGCACAGGCCTTTTTAGGAATAAGTTCAACAAGTATTATGTCACCAGCCAAGCGTAGTCACTGCTTTATTACAGCCTACTTAGGAGTGTCCCTGAAAGGCAGTAATGAAGGGACATTCTCCCACTGAGCAGAACTTCAGGCAATAACCTGTGCTCTACTTTTAGTAAAAGGAGAGACAGGTACAAATCTAAACTAATTATTGATTAACAGCTAATGGGTCGCCTAGCTAGTCAGGGACATTTAAAATTGTGAAGATTGGTGACAACCAGATCTGAGGGAAAGATACATGGATGGATATGGTGGCCATGAAAATCCCTTGCTCAGCTATGCAGCTTCAGGGAGCATAAATGACTGACGGCTCAAGTTATTGCTCTTCTGGATCCACCCCACACTCCTGTCCAGGTCACATTTGCCACGGGCTGCACCAAGCCAATCACTTTGCACAATGGGCTTACGGATGCAGACACAGGACTTTTTTCAGTGGAGTACTTTGGTTCAAGGACTCCCCATTAGCCCAGGCAAATTTTTCTGGAATTGCATTGCAGTTTGAAACTCTTTATACATATCATCCCTTTCTTCTCACCCTCTTTCAAAGATGTCAGAACTGCACTGAAGGCATTCCCATCTTCTCTAGTTCCCACCCCTTTTTCCTTCAGAAGTATTTCCCCAATAAATCTCTTGCATGTAGTGGTGGGCTATATTTTAATATTCAAAGATATCAAGTCACAATCCCTAGAATCTGTAAATGTAGCTTATTTGGAAAAGGGATCTTTGCAGCTGTGATTGGTTAAGAATTTTTGAGATGGGGAAATTATCCTGGATTACCCAGGTGGGCCCTAAATGCTATCACGAATACCCTTATAAGAGAGAGGCTGAGATCTGACATACACACAAGCAGAGGAGAAGGCAATGTGAAGAGTAGCACCACGAGAGAGATTAGAAGATGCTGATAATGGGAAGTATGCCAGCAGCCACTGGAAGCTGGAAGAGGCAAGGAACAGATTCTCCCTTAGAGCCTTCAGAAGGAGTGTGCTTCTGCTGACAGCTTGACTTCAGCCCAGTAAACCTGGTTTTGGAACTCTTGACCTCCAGAACTGCAAGAGAATAAATGTCTGTTATTTGCAACAACTAAACCTGTGGTAATTTGTTAGAGCAGCCATAGGAAACTAATATACATGTCTAATTCTGCCTTGGTGCCTGCTTTTTAAGAACCTGAACTACCACAATGGGTGCCACTTGTAGTCCAAAAAGAGAGGCAATAAGATGGGGTTTGGGAGTGAGTTTACTCCCTGCCCAGCAGGCTAATAGGATGCTATCCTGAGTGGTATATGGGGCATGGGTAGTCCCTAGTACAAGGCAGCCCACTTGCTAAAGGTCATCAGTGGTGGGCCGGAAGCCATTTGGAAGATAAAGGGGAACAGTACCTATAAAGACAGCAGAGTTGGTTGGTTACTTATAAGTTGTATTGCTAACTACAAAGGAATAACAAGAAACTGAGCGCTGCTAACAAGCTGTGAAAGGCTAAGTGTGAGAGCATTGGCCTGTTTAATAGCTTACAGAGTGGAAGAGAAGACACAGCTGAGCAGCAAATTGAAACTCAGAAAGTAAAAGTCACAGAGCTCCACAGATGATTAAATAGTCAAGGAAGTTTCTTACTCTAGAAGATGCTGCAGAGGCCTCTCCCATGCAAAGCAACAGGTACCTCTCTGGGAAGCTGTCCATATTTCCTCTCCTAGTGGCCAGCCTGATGACTAGGGTTACATCCCAGCATTACCTGCATGGAGGCATGCTGTGCCCAAGAAAGGAGGAAAGAGACTATACATCCAAGGAGCTGCAAAAATTAGCTATCTTATACCGGCAGGAGCCAGGAGAGTACATCTGGTATTGGATTTAGAGGAGGTTTGATCAAAGGGACCAGAATATAAGAGGAGATAAACAAGGATTTATTGATTTGGGGCACTTTCTCAGGGCATGAGATTGAACAACCTGGCAGGAACCTCAGGGAATGAGTACATTTGTTGCTAGAGTGGCTCCAGGAAGTTTGAGGAAGGCAATAGCACAGGCTGAATGAGATGGTACATTTGACTTGCTTGACAGCTATTAGAGGAAAGAATAAAGGAGTTGAGAGAAGTGAGCCTGCTGGAATAAATTAGTTAAGACTGGAATACTCATCGGAAAATTATGTTCTACAGGAAGAACAGGATGCTGAATAACGTAACTTTCAGCAAGTCCATGAGGAATGCATTGGTGAGAGCACCAGCATCACTAGGAAGCTCTACAGTGGCCTTCTCTGGGGGCCAGGGCCGACGATGGGAGAGGTGGTCACAGAGCTGGGTTCATTAACATCCCTGGAGATGAGAGGACCCTGAAATAGGAGATGGGAGTCCAGGTGGTAATGCTTAGCACCAGCAGCCAGGAGGCCACAATTAGTTGGCCACCTGGCAAGATCAGAAAGGTAACCCAAGGGCTTTGACCTGCAGGAGTTGTTGATAAAGCTTGACACATGTAGGGGCAAAGCAGACACGCAGCCAGTGATGGTGCTTCCTAACCTCTACAACCAGGTAAAAAGGCAGGAATGGAAGAGCAGGAAGGTGAAGGCGGTCATCCCAATAAAAAGTCACAATCTTGCTCAGTCCCCAAATCTGAGCCAATATTCAGACCCAGAACGCATTAACTGAAGAGACGGACTTGATCAGTCCTACTTTAATTTAAAGAAACTGAGGCACAGGCAAGATAAACATCATGCCCAAGATCATACAGCTAGTGTGTCAAGGAACAAACTCAGTAAAATATGTTTGCAATACTTATGACAAAATGTTAATGTGTGAAGGAATCAATAAAGTAGATGAATACTCACAAAAATGTGCAAAGGAATACAAGCGGTTAACAAATATATAAAAAATTTAGTAAACAAAGGAACATAAAACAATGTGCTATCACGTTAAACTTGATTAATAAAAATTTGTGAATAATATACTGAGCTAAAATTCAGGAGTGTATAAACTGGCACATCATATCTGAAGGTAATTTTCACTATATTTATAAAATACTTAAATTTTGGGAACCTTTTGACCTCTAAATTATACCCTTAGAAATTTACTATACACAAGCCATCAGACATGTGTTTAAGGGTTGTTTTAAAGACAATAATTAAGCATAAACTATAACAGTGGAAAATAGAAACAATACCCTGAATGTTTAAAAAAAGATTGGTAAAAACAGTATGATGTAATCATATAAAAGAATAATATAAAGCCATTAAAATCATATTATTAAATAATATTCAATGACATACAAATGTCCACAAGGCATTGTCAGGTATGAAAAGGTGAATTAAAAAGAATTTTTTTATTGGTATGCAAGAGTTTTTATCCAAAGAATAAATGAAAATTTAACAAAGATTCATAGCATTGACGGGGCTAGACCTCAGAGATCAACCATAGCAACACAGTCATTTTTTGATGAATCTACTCAAATCCAGAAACATTAATATTATACAGTAGAAACAAAAGAAATAGACTCTTGAGAGCAATTTTGTATCCAAAAAGGGGGCGTGTGTGTGTAAAAAAGTTATGAGATTTTGTAGCAAAATGGTGCTTATCTGCCTGTAGTAGACATGCGTAGTGAGCATGGGTAAATAACTATTTCATATATAAAATTTTTCTCTATTTCCATTACTTTTGCAATGAGCATGTAGGAACAAACGAGAAATGTTATTTTTAAAAATGTGTTCGAGAATTAATGTGTGATTTAAGGCCCTGTGTTCCAAAATTCTTCTCAAGATTAGCCATGTGTACTCTACAGATCCTGGGTGGGCCTTTGTTAGTGTTTACACAAATCCTCTAAGCTCAAAATTACCATTGTCAGGATGGAAACTAATTTCTTTTTAAGGGCTGAAATAATCCCAATACATGAGTACAGGACTAGATTATATGAACACTGAGAGCTCACAAGTAAAATTGAATATTGGAATCAATAAAACTCAGAATTCATGTGACACATTTAGCTGTATACATAATTGTTTTGTTGCTGCTCAATAAATAAACCTAGGTCAAAATTAGTTCACAAAAGTGCTACAATTAGTATTTTTTTACAGCCAAACTAAATTTTAAGTTTTCCCTCCTTATGTTGTCTCTATCATGAGTACAGATTTCCAGTTTTCCCCAACAGCATATACTACTTAGTTCTCTTCAGCATCACCATGAGTATAATCACCCTCACACTGACATATTAGAAAAACCAGGTCCTGGAGTTCCAGCACCTCTGACTCTCACCTCACACCCCAGCATTGATATTACGTATGTTGATATCCATCAGCGCTCTCCCAGACACATCATCACAATCGGAGAAGTCTGAACAGCTCGTAACCGGACCACCCATGACATGCCCCAGAGCTCTGGACCACAGAGGACTTTATGGGCCTAGGAACTTCGGAGAATGAGGTCGTAGCTTATCCTGAGTGTCAGTTTGATAAGTACAGGCGGGTGCAGGCAGTGGGAGAGGCAGAAGGAGTAACAGCTCTGCATCTCTGGCACTTGAAAATTTAAGGACAGAGAGATCAGAAAAAAAGAGACTTGCATTAAAGAACACAGAAGACAGAGGCTAGCCCGGGGCCTTCCTTCTAATCCGGACTCCAGGGCATTCTAAAAGACTGCAGCGGTTTTACCTTCAGGGTCAGTCTTAAACCCAATTTAATTCAGGGATAAAGAGGCCACTTGCCAAAAAAAATATTGCTAACCATTCATGCCTAAAATTATTTTACATACACAAAGAAAGCCTTTATTCCCCAAAGAGAGAAGCACAATAAAATACTAATACGAGGAAGAGTTCATCCAAAGAATAAGTGGAAATTGTATACAGATTAACAGAATTCTAGGGCTGGACCTCAGAGATCAATTATAGCAACATCCTCATTTTCTGATGAGCCCACTGAAAGCCAGAAAAGCTATATTTTGAGGAATATAAGTAGATTGTGCAATAATTTACTAAATCCCGAGACACTGGAACCAGAAGTAAGCTTGACATTTTAAAGAGATTGTTCTAAGACAAATATGATGAATGCAAATTTTGTGTTACTGGTACATTAACTTAATTGAACCTGTGACTCTGCAAATGCCATTGAGAAACAAGGGTTTAGATAACTAAAAGATGGTAGACTCCCAGTAGATTTTTAGGGAAATTTGATGCTATTTGAGATAGCTGTTATGACATAGTCTCAAGACCCCTGGAAAAGGGTCAGAAAATGTGGGCTGTCTTCCTATTCCACTAACCCACTATATTGTCCTCGGCAAGATGATGGACCTCTCAGGGGCTCCTCCAGTCCCTTGAGTGTAAGAGAAAGGGCTGAATACGTGATCTGTAACGCCCGAATTCCTCATAATACTATGAAAATCACACTTTCTGCAAATGTATTGAGAGCTCTGTCTACAAATACTAGACTGTCTACACCTTTGGTCTTATCCATTAAGATCCTCTTATGATTCTCACATAAACAAAAAAACTTAGATCATTCAATCAGTAGATCAATGCTGTTACTTTTGATCAAAATTGCCTTAGATCTCATATAGCAGATCCTAAAATGATGCATAGTGTAAATGCTGATACTAACTTAATAAATACTATAGAATAATAAAGTTCTAATAAAAATGATGAAATGTATCCCATAAGAAAGAGACAGCAAAAAAAAAAAAAATACAATGTTGGGCCCACCCCGTGGCATAGTGGTTAAGTTTGGCACACTCCATCAGCAGCTTGGGTTCATGGGCTTGGATCCTGGGCGTGGACCTATGCAGTTGTCAGCCATGCTGTGGCAGCAACCCACATATAAAGTAGAGGAAGATTGGCATAGATGTTAGCTCACAGCTAATTTTCCTCAAGCAAAAAAAGAGGAGGGTTAGCAACAGATGTTAGCTCAGGGCTAATCTTCCTCACCAAAAAAAAAAAAAAAATAGCCACTTATCCCCATGAATGACAGCTTATAAATTAAAGAACTGGCCTGGTAAAGCCTATAAAAATTTTCATAACTAAAAATTGAAAACCAAGATTAAAAAAAATTCCCTCTGTAATTATAACCAGTAAGAAAGGCTTCTAGTCAACACTGACTTCAAGAAAAATGCTAGGTACTGGCTCTTCAAATACCTAGTCAATTAGAGCACTATTTTTTAAAGTAAATCACAATCTCTGCTTAAATTACATAACCATATCAGGACTTAGAACATGATTTTTCTTCTCTTTCTTTTGGTGAGAAAGATTCACCTTGAGCTAACATCCATTGCCAATCTTCCTGTTTTTTGGCTTGAGGAAGATTAGCCTGCAGCCAACATCTGTGCCAATCTTCCTCTATTTTGTATGTGGGTCACAACCACAGCATGGTTGATGAGTGGTGTAGGTCTGCTCCCAGGATCTGAACCTGTGAACCCAGGCTGCCAAAGCAGAGTGCATGGAACTTTAACCTCTCGGCCATGGGGTCAACTACAAAAGATGATATTTAATTATTCTCTTGAAACTCCACGACAAAATACTTTGAAAATGGTTTTCAGAGACTTGACCTTACCAAATGTTCTACCCTCCCTTCCTCATCTCATTCTACTAACAGTCAAGAAGACTCATAGTAAAGTGGTTGTTTCAGTGCATGTTAAACTAATACCTCCTACTCCAGAAACAAGAGTGCACAGAAGTTAACCTCTGACCCACAGGTTAAGTTTAGGCCTAAAAGGAAAGGAATTCTTTCTAAAATTATTGGGAAGAAAAAAGTCAAATCTTATACCATTTCTCTAAAAAGTATTATTCATTAAAATAATCATCTGGAAAAAAAATTGAAGATGTTCTGAGGGCTTTTTTAAAAAAACAAATCATTCCAAGTTTAAAGAGAGACAGTGAATGGGATTCTCTCTTTCTTGTTAATTTACCCAGCAATATTAAAGTCTCAGGCACATTCATTTCCATCGAACCCCAGACCACCCTGAGGGCTAGTACACTCCCCGACGTTTATCAGGAAACAGTTGAGCAGCTGGCCCCATGGCATAGTAGTTAAGTTTGGTGTGCTCTGCTTCAGCAGCCCAGGAGTCACAGGTCCGGATCCTGGGCACAGACCTATGCCACTTGTCAGCCATGCTGTGGCAGTGTCCCACATATAAAGTGGAGGAAAATTGGCACAGGTGTTAGCTCAGGGCTAATCTTCCTCAAGCAAAAAAAGAGAGACTCCTGCACACAATGCAGTAGTACAAAATGATCCCCAGCCTAGCAGTCTATACCCCTCCCATAGAGACATTTTATAGTTTCCAATTCACATCCTTTTATTTTCTAAATTATTTGCTCAGATCTTCAGAGCTTTCTCCCTATCTCCTCTAAAATCATAAAGCATAAAATTCAAAACTTGGGTAAACTATTTTTAGATTAATCTTAGTTTAATATTTTTTTAACACAAAGTCATTATGGCCTCAGGTGCCTAGAAGGTCCAAACACTGTCTCTGACACTGACTTCAAAAGAATGATTATAAATTATAATAATCTTAAGATTAATTCACAGCTTATAGCAATACTGTTAATGAGAGCAAGTACTTGTATACTTTTACTCGGTTGCCAACAGGGATAAAAATTATTTGTTCTTTTCAAAGGAATTTGTCATTTAGGAGGAGCTCTGTTTTAAATAACAAAATGTGTGAATTAAAGTGGCTTGAATATTAAGAACATTTTAGTATCCCACTTATTAAGACTCTTTGACGTTGAAGTTTTAGAGTTGGTTACTTTAGCTGCTCAAAAATGTCAAGACTCTGGACTGGCTTCCCTGCTCCTCCATTGGCTCTCCCCTCATGCTCACAAAATGGCTGCAGCACCTCCAAGCCTCTTGCTCTCACATCACATCTTCCAAGACATGAAAGAAGAGTGTGGGATTCACTTCATGGTTTATTCCCTGCAGCTAGAGGTCATGAGTGGAATTCCACCTTTCCTGCTCACATTTCAGTCATATACCTGAACAAAATCAAAGTTTTGTGTGCAGTGAAGTGGGAAGGATGAATATAGGACAACCAGACAGTAGTGTCTATAGCTGAAACTCCTTGCTCTACCACCACAGAAGCCACATTTATCAGTTATTTTGTGTGTCTACTCTTGGGGTAGTCACATATGTACAGAAAGTTCCCAACAAACATACAGAGAATGTATGTGTAGTGGGGTGGCGCCCAGGCACTCAACATGTTTTCCTCTGTTCAAGGACCCCAATTTTAAATAAGGCATCACAGTCAGAGATGTTGAGAAGACTTATGGAATACCTCAAGAACACTAATTATCTTCTCTTTATCATTAACCCTAACATTGGTATATATTTTAACTGTGCATCCATTCACGTGAATGCCAATGGTATAGACTTTTAACAATATTCAATACACTTGCACTGAGTGAATTATATGGTATGTGAATTATGCCTTAATAAAGCTGCACCCCTACCCCAAGAAAAAGGGAATGCAGCTTTTGCATTGATGCTCTCTCTCTTGGGATACTTGCCATTGGAACCAGCCGTCATGTTGTGAGGAGCCCCAGGATTGATGGAGAGGCTGCAAGTAGGTGTTCCAACCAAAGCCCCAGCTAGGCCCTCAGCTGACGGCCAGTATCAACTCCTGGACTCTAGAGTGAGCAAGCCTCCAGATGATTCCAGCCCCAGCTGAGGCGTCAGACATCATGGAGCAGAAACAGGTCATCCTTGTTGTGCTCTACCTGAATTCCTGACCCCCAGAAACCATGAAACAGTAAATGATGACTGTTGCTTTAAGCCACAAAGTTTTAGAGTAATTTGTTACATCCATAGATAATTCGTACTGACACTAATGAAATCACAACACAAATGAATGTAAAATGGTGACTATGACAAGTTGTAAAATGAAAAGGTATCTAGAGCAGTAAGGGTATATAATTGAGGGGATGAATTTGTTTCTCACAACAAATCCACAAAATTCAGGGAGTCTGGAAAGGCTTCCAGCTGTGATATGCTGAACGAGGGGGCACGAACTGGAGTCAGCAAGTAAAGTGGCTTTGTTAGAGAGAAGAGGAAGGTAGCCGTGAGTACGGACTTATTAGACAGATCTCCCAGGTTGGCGGTCCCACTCTGCCACAATTAGCTATGTGACCTTGTACAAGTAACCTCTCTGAGCCTGTTTTCTTGTATTAAAAATGAGTGTTTGGGAGGACTAGATGAGATGATGCACGTTAAATATGTAGCATAGGGCCTAACTCAATGAATGTTGGTTATTATTGTTACTATCATGAAACTTGGGGTGCCACCGATAGCATGGACCCAAATTATCTCTACCTATTGAACCGCCACTTAACCCACAGATTTTAGAGACAAGGAAATGACGTTTTTGAAGTCCTTATTGTGACCATATTATTCGTGAAGTTCAAGCATCTTCTTTTCACATTTTCTAATTCCTAATTAATTAATCAGTCACTTGTAGAAAATAATAATAGAATCAAGAATTGCAGTTGCTGTTAAACAGCTAAAGGATGAGGTTTGCATGTATTTGTTTTATATAATTCATGGAATTTAATGGTAGTAAATATTTCAGATGATGCCTTCATTGGTAGAGAGGCAGTATTGCCATTTCATTGTTTGCATGACTATTTATCAGACAATAATAGCTTTTTCTACATGCTATTTGCTATTTTAGAGAACAAGCAAAGTTAGGAGTCAAAACAAAAATGATCTAAAATACAGTGATGGAAGAAGGAATCTGATTCTTTTTCTTCCATTAAAGTTGTTGCATGCTGGTGGGCTGAGAAGCTCATCAGTAAGCCAGCAGGTTAATAAGCAGCTTCAAACAACCATGGCTCGCGGCTGATAGCTAGCGAGAACTCTATGAATCACATCCATCTGATATGGACATCTTCTGCTGCACTTCACTGAATGACTTGAGACATGAGCAAAAAGGGAGGTTGACCTCTAGTGAGAAACAAGCACGCATTTGCAGCTTCAAATTCTCACTGTGTTGTTCTGCTGCTTCAAGGACATCAGCAAAGAATTGCCACCTGAGGACATTTATGAAATAAAGAGCATCTTTCTAAGACTTAGTGCAGAGTCTTATCTGTATCTTACCTGTCTTTCTGTCCCTAGCACCTAGGGATACTCCCATGATTCCTAGGTCGTAGGAGGCACTCAATAAATGTATGCTGAACTGAATTTAATTACCAAGTCAGAAAGCAGACTCAACACCTTCAGAAGAATACTCCACAGAGCCTTGAGCATAAAGAAGTGATGTTTCTCCCCTAAGCCCAATAAAGCTACACTATACTTCTGCTATACTTTTCTCCCTCTCTCCGGGCCTTTTCCTGGCTAGGACCATACGGCATAGCATGATAGATAAGTGCCAAATCTCTGGAGCACAATGGTTGAGTTCAAATCCCAGTTCTGCCACTTTTCTAGCTGTGTTACCTTGGACAAAATCACTTACCCTCTCTGTGCCTTAGTATTTCATTTGCAAAATGGAGAATGGCAGTGCCTACCTGTTAAGGTTATTGGGAGGAATAAATCCATAAGCATGTGTAAAGTGAATAACTTGAAGCTGGTACATAATAAGCAGTCAATAAATGCTAGTTGTAATGATAGGCAGCCAATCTGGCATTGTCCAGGGCATGCAGCCCAGGGCCAAGGCTGCATTGCTCCCCTTTGCTAAACTGGTTAGGAAGCTGCACAGACCTGCTGCAGAGAATGCTCTTTGCACTCACACACACTGAGAAGAATGGCTGGGAAAGGTTTTCTTTCCATCAGAGTTCTAGGGAGAGTGGTGGATGGAAAATCACACTGCTGATCCTTGGAAAGCTCGGCTGTGAACAAAAACCCAGCCTTATTTTATTTTGTGGGCAGTTGTTTTCTGCCAGTTTGGTTTTGATTAATGCCAAATGTGCCCTGAAAATTCAACAAGTCCTGGATTTGTCACAGCAAATTAGGCAGTCTTACCAAGCTGCCCCCAAATCATCAGTAGCCACACTCAGGAACACCTCGTTCTGCATATTTTAAAATATGTATGATAAAGGCTTGAAATGCTGCCACCTAGAGACAATTATTTCATAAAGATAACCAAGGCAGTGATCATGAAAGAAAACTAACACAGAATCTGGACATGCACTCTAAATGTCATTCTAAAATTCTATGGTGTAAATTGGTTATTTACCTATTTTATATAAAATAAGTAGGGTCAAGCAAAAAAGTGAAAGTAATTGAAAGGAGAAATAAATAGCATCTTTCATAATTAATTCCTTTTTTTTTTTTACTTGAGGAAGATTGTCCCTGAGCTAACATCTGTGGCAATCTTCCTCCATTTTACATGTGGGATACCACCACAGCATGGCTTGATAAGCAGTGTGTAGGTCTGCAGCCAGGATCCAAACCTGCGAACCCCAAGCCACCAAAGTGGAGTGCATGAGCTTAACCACTACACCACCAGGCAGGCCCCCATAATTAATATTTTTAAACCAGTTGTCTATCATAGGCAATATACTCTTTTTGTTTTTAGGACTGGAATAATCCCTCCTTCAGAACAGAATGGGAATATATAGGAGTTAGGACATCTTGTCTTCCAGCCTACCACCCATGCCTATGTGTCAAGGTCCCACTTGCTGTGCCCTGTAAATCCCATACTTCTTCAGAAGAACAGGGACCAGATGGTATGGGCATGAGTGTTTCCTAGAGCCTCCTCTATAGGCTGGCTGCATCTCTGCACATAATATGTGCATTATCACTACACCCCCCTATTTAGTAGCTGAAACCTCATATAGTGCATAATGCATTCAAAGATGAGATATAAACTTGGATCTCAGGGTTCACAGTAGGATAGGATTTGATTAAATGTGTCTAAATGCAGCCACAATAAAATTATAGATTTCAATTAGGAATAGGCATCACAATAAGATAATACTCTATCACATTTGGTCTGGAAAGCCGTATCAAGGACAAGAAAAATATAAGTAATGAGAAGTTCCTCTAATTTTTTTCTCCCTATCTTATCACGGTTTTGCTCTGCTACAGTAAAACTTGGGACTATTGCACTCCTTTGAAGAGAATACAAATTAGGTTTTAATTCCTCTGCAAACTCCACACCGAACTGAGCATTTGAAGCTATGTTATAATATCTTTTATAAGTAATGCTTTTGAATGTCTTTTGTTAATATTCTGCTTCAAATAGGTAGACAAAATATATGAGGGAAGGATTTATAAGCCACATGAAATAGCAAAAGGGGGAAAAAAGAAGGAAGCATAGCAAAGCATTCCTGAGATCAGAAACCCAGACACACACACGCACCCTCACAAATGCAAGTGAAAATAATCAGAAATAGACAGTCATGACAGCTTTAAAACATTGAGAAAAGCAGATAAAAGTCAACGTGTGAATACTTGCATACTCATCCCTCATATTTATAATAAGTGGGAAGCTTCCATTTCATGGAAATTAAAAACTTATTTGTGAGAAACCTCAGAACAAGAAAAGGATGGAGGAAAGAATTAAACCTTTTCCATCTCTGAATGGCTACTTTCTCCACACTCTTAAAGGTTAGTTGAGAATAATTATCCTAAAATTTATCCATGGTGGGAATGGCCTGGCCAAGGATTTGTCTTGATTCTAATGAGCAGGATACTTTTAGCAAGAGAATTTTCCCTGATTTCTTTTAGTGGTTCTTCTAAAGCTAGGTTTTATGTAAGAGCAGGAAAATAATTAAAAATTGCTCATCTTTGTTCTGTATATAAAATTACTTTGAGGCATACAATTATTCATTCATTTAGCAGTCAGTAATTCTGGCCATCTACAATATATCCAAACTGTTTTGGGCTTGTAGAATTTTCGATAATATTAAATGACCTCTACATTCACCAAATCCTAATAACACATGTGATTCAAAAAATATATAAATACCAAAAATGAAAAGAAATCAAAATATAATGGTTTCTTAGCATTTTCATCGATAATAGTACAATAAATCTTATCTACCGTAATTACCAAATTTTTCCCTGAAATGATCTAACAGGTAGCGTCAATATGTCATCAAATTGCAAAGTCCTATTTTATACTGCTCCCAAGAACTCCTCTGATAAGTACAGCCTCCTTGATATACCAAGGTGACATAAGCAAGACAGAGTAGAATTCATAGGAAATTTCACTCACTGTGACGCCCACCAGCATCATGGGTGCAGATGATACACTATCACAAGAAAACCTCAAAAGAATAAATTTTCCTCTAACATTTTATTCCTACATTAAAGTATCTTCTCCAATTTCCTTCCAATTCAGCCCCTAACCCAATCCCCAACATTTCATAATAAATAAAGCTGTTATCAAGAAAAGCAGAAGAAAAGAACTTCTGATATTTCTTCTTAAGAGTTCCATGTGATGTGCTTATCTGGTGGTGTACCATATTGCCAATCAGCACTATAAAGTTTTCAGATTCATGCAAGGGCTCTACATATTTTGGTACCTGCATTACATCAAACTTTCATAGCAAATAAGTAAAGATAAAAATGTGCCTCCACTTTATCATAAAGAAGGTTGAAATAAGCCCAAAGCCAAAATGAAGTGCAGAATGAAAGCCTCTATGGAAGCATTATTAATTCATCTTTATTAATAAAAAAATTACATTTTTACAGAAAGCTTCTATTCCCCATGAACAAAGGAGAGCTAATAAAGTCATACCAAAGACAGACTTTTAAATTCTGAGCCCTTCTCCTGGGGACCTGGCGTACTTCATCCAAATTGAGTTCTAGGCTATTAGAAGATATAACTATATGATTACTAAAAGATCATAACTAAGGTCACATAAATTTTCTTGAGTAAAAATTCACAGATACTCAGCAATGTGTAATAATTTCATTGAGATTGTTCCATAATTGATAATATTAGCATTTCCCTCTCTGCTTTGCAAATGTAAACTATAATAAGTGTGCTTTTTCTTTTCTCAGATATAACTTTGCTTTATTCAAATCCTTCTCTGACCACACTAATGGCAAAAGAAGAGGAATCTTCTCACTTCCAATCCAGGCAACTCTTCACAACCAGATTAATTTTCATCAACTACTCCACCATATTCCTTTTCTCCTCAACAACACCCAGTGGCTTCCTTGTCATAGCTGAAACAACCTAACCAGCACTCACTGCCTCCTGTAAGCTTTGCCCATCCTGCCTTTCCTCTCTTAGGCCTTGGTGCATGGCTACTTCCTCTGTTCTTGTTGGGCTTGTCTACCTTTTGTTTTCAAGGACAATGTGTAGGTTCACTATGGCACAGGATCATTCCCCAATTTTCTTCATTTGGAATGAGCTCTCAACCTTTTCTCTACCAGCTGGAACCCTACCCATGATTTCAGATTCAGGGAAAGTCTCATGTTCTCCCTGAACCTTTCCTGAATCAGCCCATCTCACAGTTGTCTATACTTTCTAGAACCTATATTGCATTTATTGTCTTTACTAACCAATTAATATTTATCATATTCCTTGTATTATTAATAAACTATTTGAATATATCTCTCTCCACATATATTTAAATTTAATAAGGGTAGAGACATTTTTTATATTGCTTTTGCCTTCAATTGTCCTCCCCTAGTGTATTGCACATAGCAGCTGTTCAACAAAATCTTAATTTATTCAAATAAACTCAAAGAGCAACACAAGGAATTCGTGCTATGTATGAAACATTCCTTTCCAGAGAAACCGCTACACATTGCTCTAAGTTTCCAAGAGTAATATCTCCTGGGTGTCATTAAAAATAGATTCAAGCTGGGGCTGGCCTAATGGCACAGCAGTTAAGTTTGCATGTTCCGCTTCGGCAGCCCAGGAGTTCACCGGTTTGGATCCCAGGTGCGGACATGGCACCACTTGGCAAGCCATGCTGTGGTGGGCGTCCCACATATAAAGTGGAGGAAGATGGGCACGGATGTTAGCTCAGGGCCAGTCTTCCTCAGCAAAAAGAGGAGGATTGGCAGCAGATGTTAGCTCAGGGCTAATCTTCCTCCAAAAGTAAAACTAGATTCACGCTATTTCCTGCTAGATAATATAAAAGCAAGTAATAACTCAGGAAAGGAATAACTGGAGGTGTATTGGCCCCTGTTCTCCCATTTCTTTATTCTTTAGATATTTCAATGCCTTCCAGTCTGTAAACATCCAAAAAAAAAAAAAAAAGATAATTTAGTACCTAGATGAGTGCTTTAGTTTCCAGTGGATGCAGATAATGAAGTAAACCATTAATGATCGTTAGTTCTACTTGTAGTTCTAAACTTCAGCCTGATAATCTGTGAAAGTTCTAACATTGACAGTATAGCAATATCACATTGTATCAGATAGTTTTCACAATATATCCCTTCTCTAAACAACACTAGCCAGAATCTACCAGCAGTGCATCTCTCTATCTCGTCCTTTTAATTCCATCTCTACTGTCATCAGCTCTGCCTTTTGATTGGCCTACTACGCCATTTAAATTGAATGCAATGATTGATGTGATTGATTTAAGTATACCACTGTACTACTTGTTCTTTATTCGTCCTATTTTTTGATTCTCTGTTCCTCCTTTCTTGCCTTTCATAGGGGAAAGAAAGGGTTAATCAAGTAATTTTTAGTATTTCATTTTAATTTGTACATTGACTTTTTAGCTAGACCTGTCAGTATTATTTGGGGATGGTTATCCTAGGGATTAGTTTATCACAGTGAACTTACACTTAAAAGTGTATTAATTCATGTAAAATTAACAATCTTGCAAGAGTAAAATTTCCTGGGACTGCCTCCTATCCTTGTGCTATTGTTTGATTTTTATAGATTTCCTTTCTTTACTGAGATTTCCTATCTGTTCATTCTTTATAACCATTGTTTCTCTTAGGCCATTTAACATATTTATAAAATCAGGTTTAAAGTCCTTGTAGGCTAATTTTCATATCTGATTCATCTGCTTTTTGGTCCTGATTATGGGTCACATTCTTCTACTTCTTTGCATGTCTGGAAATCTTTACTGTATATCAGATACTGTGATTCATTGTAGAAATGCTAGAATCTATTCTTTTCCACAGAAAAGTGTTGGTTTTGTTCTGGAAGGCAGTTAAAATACTGGATGACCACCTAGAGCTTGTAGAGGTTTGGTGCTATGCTCTGTTAGGGTGGGTAGGTGGAAAACTCATGGTTCTTTTTTTTTTTTTTTTTAACCAAAGTCTCTAATTTGAAAGGACTTAAACTCCAAACTCTGTCTTCTCTGCATTGAGAAACATCTAACATTTAACCTCTCTATTTAGTTTTCCATCCTTTGAGCTATTCCTTTCTAATAAGTTTCTTGGAGTTTCCCCATGCATACATAGTCTGGAAGTCAGCCACAGATTTGAAGAGAGTTCATCTTTATATTTTGAGTCTCCCTCTCTATGAATGCCTCATTTACAGGGTATCCTTCTAAATTTTCAGTCACTCTGGCATCCTTGAATTCCATCCTCTCATTCTCAAGCCAATAGGATTCTGTCTTTCTGCTAAAGTCTAGATGTTCAATATCGAGCAGACAACAGAGTTACTTGTGTTTAAAAAAAAAATCATATAAATGTGAGTCTTACCAGTGCACATAAATGTCCTCTTTTAAGGGTTAAATCCTCTCTGAGTTCTTCCTGCTTCTGGCCACTTTTCAATGCCTTCAAATTGTATACACACAAACACACACACATACACAAACACACACATGTATATGTATTATAAATGTTATCTGTGTAAAGATTAGTCCAATTTTCTTCAATTACTGGGATTATAATTCCATTCTTGGCATTCATTTTCAAGCCATCACTCTCAACTACAGCAAGAGCCTCTAACTAGTTCCCAAGAGCCTTTAACTCTTCTTTGACTAACTATATTTCCTTGTTCAAATATATTCTCCCTACAGCAGCCAGAGTTATTTTATTAGAAATCCAATTTTAATCTTGCCACTCTCCTTAACATCTTTGTATGGCTCCTCATTATACCTGGAATCATATTCAGAATTCTAAATAGGGTATTTAACAACTTACATAATCTGCCCCCTATCTCTTGCAGCCCATCTCACCTGCTGTCTTATTTGCCCATTAGGCTAACTTCAAATCCTTGAAATTAGCAAACAACACATCTGTTCAGGGATTTCAGACATGCTGTTCCACTACCAGACCAGTGTCTCTCATATTCCCTATATGGATCATCTCACTTAACCTTCAGGTTTTCTTCTAAAGGTCACTTCCACAAAGACAGGAAAGCTGATTTCATAAATTGTTAGTCAAGTACCACATTATGAATAGTGGAACCCTGGTACCCTTTTCCTTCTTCACTTGAAGAAAACTGGCAACCCAGATTCATTCCACCACTACCACCACAACTCAAAACAGATTGCAGGATTCCTTTCTTGGGGTGACCATCCCTAGAGGAAAAACCTAACAGATACCTTATCACCAGTATTCTGCAGTCAACCTGTCCAGCTGGATCATGCTACAGAGAAGCCCACCAGTTGATAGTCCAATCTACACACCCTCAGAGAGAGCTTCTAGTCATAGTCTCACTCTGAAATGTGGGTAGACAGTCAGGGCCCACCAATCTGTTGAGGAAAGGGCCCAGGACAAAGGGCAGAGCAAAACATACACTGCAAAAAGCAATTTTCAGGAAACAGAAATTGTAATTAAAAACCTTCTTAAAAAATCTATCATTAATGTCAACATAGAATTAAGCTTTGCTTCTATTACAGGATATAATAGGAGATTTTAACTGAGCCACCAAGATATGATGAACATTAGATGTTAAAATGATTTAAAGGACAACATCCAGTAGAACTTGAACATTTCAAAGTGATGTTGTCAAAAATTAGTTAGACAGCTCTAAAACCCACATGGAAGGATTAATGGATTAACAGTGGGATTGGAGAAAGGATGTGGGAGGAGTATTTCTTTGGAGAGAGTTTCTGGGATGCTGTGAGCCAAGGGGAAGACAGAGGGTCTTTAGTAGACAGCATATATATTTAGTAGATATGTACCCCGAAGTTAGGAAGACCCAATGGACTGGTGATTAACTCCTTCCCAGGAACTCTGGAGGGCAAAAGTACACTGGAAGGTCAATTTGGTGGTGGCAAGAAGAAGAGATGGTACTGCTTTAGAGTTAGCTTGCATAAAGATGCATGTCTGTTTTCTGTGGACAGATGTGGCTACATATTAGAGGGAACACTCTTGAGAGTTGTCTCAGGTCCTGTCCAAAATTGTCCCCTAAGAGGAAAAACAGGCCTCAGCAAAGGAGAAGTTGAAGGTGGACAGCTAAACTCCTAGGGGTGGATTGGTCTATTCAAGAGTGTGACTGCTCCAATAGGGTACATCAATCTAACCCAAGAGAAAGCCACACCAAGGAGCTTGGTCTCCAAGGGATCCACCAAACTGTTAATGAGGGGGCAAAAATCAGCATTAAATCTCTTCCAGGTCCTCAGAAAGTCCTCTTGGGATAGGACCAGTAGTAAAGCGATTGCCCAATTGCAGAGTGCAGCCAAGGTGTTGAGGAGATTAATGTTGATGTGATTACATGCCATTCTTCCTTTTCACATAAGTTTCTTCAAAGGATAAAGTTTCCTGTTACTTTATTGGACAGGATAAGAGACCAAACACTTATTATCATCCAGGAACTTTCTATGAACTTCATATTGATTCATTTGATCTTCCCAACAACCCTATTAAATAGGTAACATTACGGCCACCATTTTACACATAAAGAAGCCCAGAAAGTTTAGGTATTACTAAAGTCACACAGCTGCTAAGTGGCGTAGTGAGGGTTTAAGCACCTTAGTCTGGCTCCAGAGTCTGTGCTCTTAATCAACGTATTTTATGGTTGGCTCTCTCATTCTAGATGAATGAATTATTCCCTGGCACAACCCTGATTATAACACATACTACTAATAATATTCTGACATGTTTTCTACTTGACTTTAAACCACTTTTTAAGGGAATGGGTTTCTATTGTTTTCAGTTGTCTTGATATTCGTTACCTTTCCTCAGAAATAGAAGCAAAAGGAATCTATACTACTCACAGACTACTGCTACCATGGGTTTAGCTCCAGGGTTGAGAAACACCAGCTCCCTTATGTTGAGTTAAGCCAATAAGTAGATTGTTCCTTTGATCGGAAGTTTCTTGGTTGAGACAATATTTAGGCCATATGCATCACAATTTAGAGTTAAGTTTGATAAGGGCTGTGTTTTAAACTTGTAGGACACATTAAAAATAAGCCTGGCTTAAGAAGCTAATAAAAGGATATCCATTTTCTACTTAAAGGCCACTATTTTGAATATGGCTGAGTTTGTTTTTGATCTAAGTAGTTGCCAATATTCTTACTTATAAATTTCACAGTCTAGGTCATGCAAGACAGAACTAACAGATCTCAGAAAAAAAGAGAAATATTTTCCATTCCAATTTTCACCAAAAGACAACTGTTAGCATCACAATTGAGATTTTTTCAGGTCCTTCAGGGTATATCACACATCTGGTTCATAGGAAAGATCTAGATTTTCTGAACACCCTGATTAATTTTCATTCATTCATTTATTTGACAAATATCTCTTGTGTTACTACTGTGTGGTGGGCATACACTGGGCACTGGAAATCCAAAACTGAGAAGATAAATATGGTCTCTGCCCTCATGGAGCCTGCTAATGGATTTCTCAGGATTATCTAGATTTACCTATTTTGTATACCATTTGTAAGGTGAAAAAGTAGACAACCAGGATGTGGAATGTTATATAAAATGCCATAAGTAGCCTCTGGATGGGGACCTGAGGGATTTTCTATAAAATAAAGCATATCGGTTTATGATCTAAAGTTTAAACACTAAGATGCTAATTTTCCTTTCTCTTCAGAGTCTCTATTTTTATTTTATACTGCTATCATTTTGTAAGAAGCAGTAACCTTTGTCACATTCATAAATAAAAACCTTACTTCCTTTAACCCGATTTTCAGTGAACATGCTTCTGTTGATTTTCAATTACCCTGCATTAGGTATTTTCTTTCCTAAGGGAGACACAGAAGCCGGGGACAGATGAACTGAAGCAGGTGCCATCAGGGACCGGCACATAACAACTGAGTGGCTTGGAAATAACAGCTTCCTTGAGTCAAAATTATGGGTCTAAGAGATTTTTGGTGAGAATTTTCTCGGCCCTGATAGTATTTCAGTCAGGCCTAAAATATACCTCATTCTGATTCTCACCGTCTTTCGAAACAAACATCACAATGATAAAATAAGAAAAGGAAAATATTGGCGACCTATGAAATCCTCAGTACCAAAGCTGAATGTAAAAACTAAGTTAAACCAGGCTCTATATTACCTAATGTTCTTCATAAATGCCCCCTGAGGGGTATTCAGAAGTTAGCAGCCTCCAGAGGAGACTAGCTTGCCAAAGAGCTGTGTGAGATGCCAGGAGCCCTGGAATCAGATCAACTCCCTGCTTCCTTGGACTCTGGGCACTTCCCAAATCTAACTCCCTCACCAAATCGTTTTTGGAGATGCTCTTTCTCCTGATAGTCTCTGAATTTTTCAATTTTTAAAAACTTTGTCTTATCTTGTTTACTTTTTTCAACCCATTTTACCTTTTATTGTTTCAAATCCCCCTCATTTCTCCTTATTTTCTCTTATTTCAGGATCTCCTGAACCAAAGTATTTTTTTTTCATGTGGAACCTGCTGGGAGTGAAATCAACAAGGATCTGTCATCCATTCTTAATTTTCTTCACAGCAGGGGCTGTGGTGCTGCAGAGATTCTGGACAGAAATGTGGTAGGGCTTTTGTTGCAGCTGCCACGCCAGTTACCAGATCAATAAATGATTAGAACACCCAACACAGTGAGTGATTCCAGTGGCATTGAAATGATGATACAGGAAACCACTTAAAATTCATAGGTACACTTGTTCTTTGGCTGTCAAGATTTCAAACGTAACATGCATAGTACCCAACCAGTTTCTGAATATATCATTTGAAAGAGTTTTAATGTTGATTTTTTTGTTCCATACATGGGTCTATACTTTTAGAGAAAGAGAAAAAACAATTTAATTGTTTTTGCAATCAATTTAATTGGGTAAAATTAAATCTAGTAAGAGTTCATTTGTCCAGTATTTGTCGATGTAAGTAAATTTTCTGGATAGCTAATATTTACTCTTTCTGACCGAAAAATTTAAAATATATAATCATTTCAACTTTGACAAAAGGTTTCAAAATTCCTACACACAATTCCTTTCTTTCTTAAAATTTGAATATTGAACAGAATTTCTGAATATTGAACAGAATCTTTTTCTTGAAGAATTCCAGTTACTCGTTTGTCCTTACTTTCAATGTGCCTTTAATTGTAATTGTGGTTTTTATGGCTGTAAAACCATCTTTCTCCATCTTTCCATAGCTGGCAGAAAATGCCACAACCTCACAAAATCTCATGTCTGTACTTGGGCTCTCAACAATGAAGAGCAGTCCTTCTCTTTTTCTTGTTCATTTTCTTCTCCTTCTCCATGCAGAATCTTAACTTTTACTTACGTCCTTAAGCTTCCAATTCAACCACTCACTCTCACTTCCTTAAGTCTTTCCATTACATTGAGAAAATTGAACCACGAGTCCATCAAGGCCTGGTCCATTCCTAACTCAGCATTTCAACATCAGCTTCCCTTCCTCAGGGGATGAATGGGACCTCTCCCTTCAACCTCTCCTCTCAATCTCACTTGTGGTGTACTCGAGGATTTCCATCAATTATTTCCCCTGACGCTTCCTTCTCAAATCTGTTTTCCAAGAGATCTGTTTTTCCTCTTGACCTATAAACATACTCGCTTCTTCCATCTTAAAAAACAAAACAAAAAAAAACCATCTCTTATTGATGCTGTACCACATTTCAAATTCTATTGTTTGTTGTTCATACTGATTCTCACTTAAGATGGCTTCTTTCTTGAGTGCTTTATAATTTTGAACTTTGAGCTCAGTTAATCTAAATCTATGGAAACAATGAGGGAATCTGAATTAAATGTGGATTTTTCTAGAGAGTAATTCAGTTTGCTTCTGCCAGATACCCACGGCCACCTTATGTTAATTTCTGGGGCTGGGATTATATAAATCCAAATACCAATTCCACATGAGGTCAGGGTTATATTTAGGAGTTCTTAAGAAACACATTGGGGGCCGGCCCAATGGCACAGTGGTTAAGTTCGCACATTCTGCTTCTTGGCAGCCCGGGGTTTGCTGGTTCAGATCCCGGGTGCGGACATGGCACTGTTTGGCAAAAGCCGTGCTGTGGTAGGCATCTCACGTATAAAATAGAGGAAAATGGGCATGGATGTTAGCTCAGGGTCAGTCTTCCTCAGCAAAAAGAGGAGGATTGGCAGTAGTTAGCTCAGGGCTAATCTCCCTCAAAAAAAAAAAAAAAAAGAGAGATACATTATTTTTGCCCTACCAAAAACCAAGGATGAACAAGTGACCTTGTCATGTATCTTTGCTGGTGGGAAGACTTTTTTCCCTTGATTGTCTTTTCAATGAGAAAATATCCCTTTGTGGGAACTGACCTAGGAATCACTTTGCAGAGGCACAAGACATTACTGAGCCAGGAAAACACAAGTTTCCTGGTATTAGAAAATACCTTCATGCAGCCACAAACCTGGTGTTGGCTTACCATGCCAGATTCTTGCTTTTCATTTGTATTTGGATAAGGAGGAATTCCCTTGTGAGCTTTAAAGAGTTGTTGCATTATATCCAGCACATTTCTTAGTAGATGACCTGGCCCTCCATATTGCTGGAAGCAAAAATCCCCAGGTTTCTCTAGCAGTAAAGATTGGAGTGCTGTCTGTCTAGGTAATGTCAGAATGAATGATTGTGATTACAGGGAGCTCCAAAATACGAAGTTTTATATGCCTACGAAACAAGAACTTGACATTGTAACTTATTTTCTGGTAGAAAGCAAAAAATTAGTCCAGGGTTCCTTACCTTTATATTGACAGAACAGATAAAAATAAAAACTACATTGCATAGCTAACTTTGAAAATTATATTTAACACAATTTCCATTTCAAAAAGGTGGAGGAAATTAAGCTTTAAAATTTAAGCAAATGGCCTAAGGTCACAATTAAAGGATAAATCCAGTATGTAAATCCAGAGGTCCCTTCTTTAAAAACCCACAATAAGCAACAGGATTAGAGTCTCCAAGACCTTCTAATAGTGTAGTTACTGAGTAGAGACTATAAAATAACTATCTTTAGAATAAAAATAAAGGAAATATAAAAGGAATCTAAGACATACTAAAAGAAGACTCTGTAGAAGACAACAGGCACATTTTTAAAAGAATAAAATTGAATTTATATAAATGAAGGGCCTAGCAATTGCTCCTGATTTTTATTTCCGGTAATTGTAAGCAAAGTAAATCAGATCAACCCTCATGCCTTTAAGAACAACTGTTAAGGCTGGAAAAATAGTTTTTTAGACCTGTTTGATTCCATTTGAAGATTAAAGAGGCAGGGATGAATTAAAAGACCAAGATCTAGGGTACAAAATAAAAAAGACGGAAGAGCTCTGCATTTGGGGCCACTATTGCTTGATGTACAAGCTCTTACCAGAAGAGACAGCTAAAGGAATCAGGAACTTAGCAGGATTTTGAAAATATTCATGGTGCAAGGGAACAAAAATTGGAGTTCACTGCTTGCCCAAGACGAGGGTCATGATAAACACCTTGGACTTTGGTTTGGGACCACAAAGAAACACACCCTAAGAGTGAGAGTCTATCATAAAGGGACAGGTTTTTATAAGAACTGAAGCCAAGATAAGAATTGTCTCTTTGATTGAATTAAGATGATCTGGAATTTCTAGGCATCTATCAGAAGAAAATATAAATCCTCTCTGGTGGAAAATAACATCATCATACCCCTATATTATCTCTAATATTTTGTGTTTAATGTGCAATTTACATTAAAAAATAAACAAGACACAGGAAGACAGGACAACATGATTACAACCAAGAGAAACACGGATAACAGAAATAGACAAACAGGAAATCCAAATAATAGCATTCTTAGAAACAGATTTTAATATTTTCAAGGAAATAAAAGATGAAATTGAAAATATTGACAGGCAACTAAAAATTGTAAAAAAGAATCAAGTGAAAATCCTAGATCTGAAAAAATGTAATACCTGAATATTAATAACTCAGCATATGGGTTTATGGCTAATTAGTTACAGATGAAAAAAGAATGTCACTTGGAAAAATAGGTCAGAAGAAAATGTACAGAATAAAGTACAGGAAAGAAAAGGGAGGAAAATAGAGAAAATCACATGGGAGACTTGATACTGAGCAATGGGCTCACTCTGCTTGCTGAGGTCTGAGCCAATTAATCACAATCACCTAGGGATAAAGAAAGGAAGCTTTAATTCAATTAGCAGGCATAATCAGGAAGATGACAGACCAATGTCTCAAAAATCCATCTTCAAGAATTACAGAATCTTGAGGTAGTTATATAGGGAAAATGCGTAGTAAGGAGGAGGTTTAGAAATGTTGGCCTTCAAGTATAACAGTCTCCAGGGTCTCTCATTGTTCTTTTTTCTGTTAGTGATGATGAATATCTTGTAGGTGTGTTTCCCGCCTGTGGTCAGCCTGTTCCTGGAGAAAAACCCATAGCACAAAGTTTTAATTTATCAAGCTATTAGAGAGTGCATATGTAAGAGGAGGCCATAATTAGGAAAGCATGGGAATTATTTTAGAGTGTGTGCAGAACAGCAAGTAGTCACACAGAGGAGAGCCTGGGCTCATTTAGTGTAACAAGATGGCCTCACTTATGTTCACTTACAGATTCATGGGGGTACAGCAAAAAGTTCAAACAGATGTGTAATTGAAGTCTCAGAAGAGGAGAGAAAAATGGGGTAGAAAAATAACTGATGAGAGTAAGGCTGTGGAATTTTCAAAACTGGCAAAAGAGATCAAGCCACAGATTCAGGTAGCATTAGAAAACACAAAAAAGATAAATACAAAAAAAGCTACACATAGGCACATCACAGTGAAATTAATGAACAAGAAAGAAAAATAACAAAATCATAAAATCAGTTCTAAGGAATGCAAACAGACTATCTGTATGAGATCCATGAGACTCATCACTGACTTTTCAATAAAAATAATAGAAGCTAGAAGACAATGAAATGTCCAGTAGTCCCTCCTGATCCAGAGGGGTAAGTTCCAAGACTCCCAGTGGATGCCTGAAACTTTGGATAGTACCGAATGCTGTATATATATACTATGTTTTTTCCTATACATATATACCTATGATAAAGTTTAATTTATAAATTAAGAACAATAAGAAACTAACGACTAATAATAAAATAGAAAAATTATAACAATATACTGTAATAAAAATTACCATAGATCTTAGCAACCTCAGCAAACAATTTTTTTCTTTCGTTATTAAGTCGGGAACTTTTACTTTTTCACTTAAAGGAAGCACTTTATGGCTTCTCTTTGGCATATCTGAATTGCCAGCATTGCTGTTCTTGCACTTTTGGGCCACCGTTAAGTAAAGTAAGGATTACTTAAACACAAGCACTGTGATACCAAGACAGTTAATCTGATAACTGAGACAGCTACTGAGTACTAACAGGAGGGTAGCATATACATCTGGGACATGCTGGACAAAGGGATGATTCACCTCCCAGATGGGACAGAGCAGGATGGTGCAAGTTTTTATCAGGCTACTCAGAATGGAATGCAATTTAAAGCTTATCAATTGTTTATTTCTGGAATTTTCCATTTAATATTTTCAGACCACAATTGACTGTGGGTAACTGAAACCACAAAGAGCGAAATTGAGGATAAGAGGTGACTACACATTTTCAATGTGCCAAAAGAAAATAACTGTCAACCTAGAATTCTATAATCAGTGAAAATGTCTTTGAGGAATTACGATATTCACAGCTAAAATAAGAAAATCTGTTGTCAGAAGACCCATTGACGTCGTTAGTGGATTCCACTAATGGAAATATTAAAGGAACAGTGGTTACCTCTATGTAGGAAGAGGGTCGTAGTGATTGAAACAGGGTCTGAGGGGGCTTCTGGGTGCTGGCAACATTTCTATTTCTTGACCCAGGTGGTAGTTACAGGGTATGTTTACTTTGTAACGGTTCATCGAGGTTTATCCTTATGATTTGTGCACTTTATGCAAATGAGTTAAAGAGAGAGGATTAATGACCTTGATATACATTTGAGCAAACTACCCAGAGAGCAGAATAAGGAAATAAAGAGGTGAATACAATGAAGGAGAGTTTAGAGACACAGTGGCTAGAACGTCCAGTAGAAGTGACAAAAGGAGAGAATTGAGAGATAAGAAAGAAGTCAGAAGCCTCTCTAAAACGCTGAAAGAAAATAACTGTCAACGCAGAATTCTATACCATGACAACATACTCATCAAAATAAGAGTGAAATAAAGACATTTGCTGGAGCCGGCCCTGTGGCCGAGTGGTTTCACACACTCCACTTCAGCAGTCCAAGGTTTCGCTGGTTTGGATCCTGGGTGCAGACATGGCATGGCTCATCAGGCCATGCTGAGGCGGTGTCCCATGTGCCACAACTAGAAGGACCCACAACTAAAAATACACAACTATGTACCAGGGGGCTTTGGGGAGAAAAAGGAAAAATAAAATCTTTAAAAAAAAAGACTTTTGCATTCCTTTATTCACACATTTTTTTTCAACAATTGTTATTGAACACACACTGTTTAGACATAGGGACAGTGTATTAATGAAAACAAAGTTCCCACTTTCATAGTTCTGAGGTCAGAAATCTGAAATGAAGTTCATGGGGCAAAAATAAGGGTGTCAGCAGGTCTGGTTCCTTCTGGAATCTCTAGGGGAATCTCTTCCTTGCCCCTCTGACTTTTAGAGGCCACTGGCATTCATCGGCTTGCTGCCGCATCACTCCATTCTTTGTCCCGGTCATTATACATCACATTGCTTTCTCTCTGACTGACTCCTCCTGCATCCCTTTTATAAGGACCCTTGTGATTACATCGGGACCCCTGAGATAATCAAGGATACTCTCCCTATGTCAATATCCTTCAGTTAATCACACCTGCCAAGTCCCTTTTGTAATATAAGGTAACATTCACAGGTTCTGAGTATTACCATGTGGACATTTTTGGGGCCGCTATTCAGCCTACCACAATATGTGTGCATTTTTTTTGGATTTTGCCTCGGAGTCAAAGTGTTGGGGTATAGATCTTCACATGTTCAGCATTAGTAGATGATGCCAAACAACGTTTTTAAATTGTTGTACAGTAGTCCGCCCTTACCCACAGAGAATACATTCCAAGACCCCCAGTGGATGCCTGAAACCACAGGTAGTACCCAACCCTCCAGTAGTCCCTCCTTATCAGTGATTTTGCTTTCTTTGATTTCAGTTACCTTCAGAAGGGTAAGACTACTTACCCTTATGGGGAGACTTGTGTATCTACTTAGACTTCCACCAGCAGTGTTTCACGTGCTCATCAACACTTAGTACTGTCAGTCTTCTTAGTTTTAACTGTTCTGGTGGATGTATGTTGTTAGTTCATTATTTTAATTTCATTTACTTCCCTAATATTTAATGAGGTTGAGCACATTTCATATGTGTAATGGTCATTTAGATATTCTCTTTTGGGAAGTGCCTATTAACTCTTTTGCTTATTATCTTATTGGGTTTAATATTTTTCTTACTGATTTGTAGACATTCTTTATATATTTGGTATATAAATCCTTTGTCAGATATATGTATGGAAAATATTTTCTCTCACTATGTGTCTTGCTTTTTCAACATCTATTGGTATCTTTTGATGAAAGTTCTTAATTTTAAAGTACTTCAATTTGTTATTTTTCTCCTTTTTTGTTACTATTTTTGGGGTTAATGCATAAAGAATTTTTGCCTACTTCAAAGATGCAAAACTATTCTTTTATGTTTTCTCCTACAAATCAACACTTAAAAAAATATTTCTCTGGCTGCTATGTGGGCAGTAGCCTTAGATAAACTGTATCAATTAGAAAGTTGCTAGTATAGACTCCATTACTCAAAGATACCAGTGCCAAAGTCTCAAAAACTCTTTTGGATTTACTTTACAGACTCAGTAGCTGCTGAAACTCTTGCTGCCACATCACACTGCAGGCATTAAAATAGAGTAAGAGGCAAGAGAAAAAGAATGTTCTTCCAAGATTTATTAGCTCTTTTAAAGAGCTCTCTCCACAGCTTCACTCAAGGATAACTCTGACATCTCTTCAACCACTTCATTTGCAAGAGTGGTAAGGAAATGCAATTTTGAGCTATTTTGTCACTCTAATATAATTAGGATACAATTTTTAACAAAAGAGAAGAGAATGGATCTTTGGGAGTTAATTAGCGATAGCTACTGAGAGGGCAAGCATAGAAGCAGGATGATCAGTTGGCAAGCTGTTCCCATCACCCATTTGAAGAGGACTGGGATGATGCTGGCAGAGGTTGGGAGAAGTGGTTAGATTCTATGGATATTATGAAGATCTGATGGGATTTACTGATGGACAAATAAAGATTATGATAGGTTTACTTCTAATAGCTCTTTGCAGAAAGCAATACTAACAGATCTACTTCATAATGAAGGAATTTGAGCTGATAAAGGAGTAGATGAGAGATGAAACTCAGAGGAAAGAAAATGTTAAACCTTTGACTAACGTGGAGAATAAAAATAGTGGAATAAAGTTTTAAAATCATGTAAGTGGAAAAATCAAAGTTTTCTAAGGTCCTTATGATATTCAAGAGGAGAGCAGATAAAGGCTATTAGAGCACAGAGGAGGGAGTGAAAAATTACTAGGGATGATGAAGAGGGGAAAGAGCATGTCAGACAGGGTAACTATCGTGGGCACATATGTGGGGCCTAGCAGGAATCCTGCAGGTTTTGAGAAGGGCGACATTGTGGAGGTGGCTTGATCCCAGACTTCTAGAAAGGTGCTGAGGAAGATTAGGCTGCAGCTGCAGCAATAATTTGGGGATAGATCGTGTAGGGTAATTTCAGGAGATTTTTAGGAGTCTGTCCTTCATTTCTTTGACCAAGGAAGAGCCATGAATTGTCTCAAAAAGCACAAGCGGCATGACTTAAACTATGCTTTTAATAGCTATGTTTTTTAATATAATAATACGTATACTATCATAAGTCTGTTGTAGAAATGTAAACTGAAGTCAGCAAAACAGTTAAGTGACTATTGTTGTAACTAATGTATAAGGTGATAATTTAATATTTCTCCTCAAGGCACTGTGCTATGTGCATTTGCAAATACAAAAAATAATGACAATGTCCCTCAACCCCAGGTAACTTATAAGATAGGTTGCCAGTGGTTGCAGACAGACTTGAAAGGAAGTGAAGGATGTCAGAGATTAGAGGCAAAGAATCTTTGGGGTTCAAGAAGGGCTAGAAGGTGCTTCTGGTTTTGGGTTTTCTGCACCCTCTAGCCCCTCCCCAGCACGCACACACACACACAAGCTGTGATGTGCTTTTCCAGTGTTTAGCTTGCGTGTTGTTGAACAAACGCCATCAGGAATAAAAAAACCCTTTTGGGTTTAGAACATGATTTCATGCTGTATGTTTAGGTTAGAGCATTTCTTATTTGTTTAACATGGCAACATATCACCTGTCTGAAACCAAGCCCATAAATAATTAGCAATACTTTAAGGACTTCTAAACATGTTTACATTTCATGTTGTTTTCCTCTACCAAATTATCCAAAAGAAAGCTATCATAGAAAGAAGTAAAGTGTATGAAGCCTCCATATGGTTATTTTGTTTTGTCAGGGACTAGCTATCGAGCTGAATCTCAATTCTGCCTCTAGCGTTGGAATCACCATCTCAAGGAGAACTACTGAATCTTTTTTTCTTCCATATGCCAATCTATTCTAGTGTGTATCACTTACTTGAAAGATGAATGTCTCATATTGCAAGGAGCACAGATGTGCCTCTGTTTCTCAGCTATAATGAGGAAAAACTCCAGTAAGCAATTATTTTGTGAATGGATTTTACAGAATGCCAACTCACGCTGCAGAACTAATTCATCCTTCTGTTAACAACAAACATTCAACCAAATGTCCTCCCACCTGCCAGTATAAGTATGATAACAAATACAGGATTTTAGAAAAACAATGCATTTACCAATTTCTGAGGCAGTGTTCAATCATAGCAATATTATAGATTTTTACAAGGAAAATTCATTAGACTTTAATATATTGCAGTATATCACAATCTAGAACATAGTACTGTTACCCTATTTCAAAGAAACTGTCTCTTTGTGAAAGTTGTTTCAACCTCAGAAAAAGCAATTGGAAATTTCTAACAACTTATACATTATGCATACCTTGAGGAGTTGAGTATTTCATTAATAACGCTTTGTTTACTGTCAGACTTTTAATTTATGACTAAATACTCAAAGAAGCAAAAGAAGAAGCTTTACTGTTTGCTGGTGTAAAATGTTAACGATTTTTTTAAAAACCTCAATGCTTTCTATTATATTTGGGGTTCAGTCTAAATTCTGAGTTCTCTACCAAATAAAAAAATCAGAAAATTTCTTGAGGTATCAGTATTTACAAAATGCATAGTCTCTAATTACTTCAACTACCTCATCACCACCACCTCCAAGAGAATCAGTGTATCAACATCTTACTTTGGAACCTCATGTCTGAAAGAAAGAAATTTCCCCTCTGATGTCCAAGCTTAGTCTATCTTTATTAGTTTTCTGTGGCTGCTGTAAGAAATTACCACCAACTCGGTGGCTTAAAATATCAGAAATTTATTCTCTTTCTTTCTTCCAATTTCTGATGGCTCCAGTCATTCTTTGGCTTGAGGCTGCATGCATCACGTTACCTATGTTCTTCTGTGTGTCTGGCTCAAAATTCTCTCTTTAATATGAGGATACATATGATTTTGTTTAGGATTCACTCAGATAATCCAAGATAAACTTTCCCTCTCAAGAGCCTTACCTTTACCTCATCTTTTGTCATATAAAGTAATATTCACAGATTCCAGGGAATTGACATGGATACCTTTTTCAACATACTACACCATCTCTCTCCGATTTTATCCCATGCTTTTCTGCCACTGCTGAGCTTTTCTCCCTCGGTTCATGCACTGCTTCAGTGGCCCAGAGTTCACAGGTTGAGATCCCAGGCAGGGACCTAGCACTGCTTGTCAAGCCATGCTGTGGTGGTATCCCACATAAAATAGAGGAAGATTGGCACAGACGTTAACTCGGGGATAATCTTCCTCACATAAAAATAGAAAGGGGCCAGCTCCATGCTGTAGTGGTTAAGTTTGTGCACTCCACTTTGGTGGCCCAGAGCTCACAGGTTCGGATCCCAGGCACAGACCTACACACCACTTGTCAAGCTGTGCTGTGGTGGCATCCTACATACAAAAAAAAAGTAGAGGAAGATTGGCACAGGTATTAGCTCAGGGCCACTTCCTCATGAAAAAAAAAAAAAAGTCCCTTCTTCTCATCATATAATCATACTATATGAGTTTGCTAGAGCTGCCTAACCAAAGTACCACAGATGGAGTGGCTTAAACAATAGAAATTTATTTTCTCACAATTCTGGAGGCTAGAAGTCTGAAATCTGTTGGTAGGCATGGTTTCTTTTGAGGCCTCTCCTTGGCTTATAGATGGCCATCTTCTCTCTGTCCTCACATGGTCTTCACTCTGTACATTTCTCTGTCCTACTTTCCTCTTCTTATAAGGATACTTGTCATTGTGGATTAAAGCCCACCCTAATGACCTCATTATAATGTAATAACCTCTTTAAAGACCCTATCTCCAAATACAGTCACATTCTGAGGTTCTGGGGGTTAGGACTTCAACATATAAATTTGAGGGGAATACGTTCAGCCCATAACACAGACCATTCTTTTCCATTCTGGGGGGAAAAAAGCCTTCCATCTTAAGAACTACTCCCTCAAAGTACCAACTGTATCAGACGTTTACTTCCCATCAGATACCTTGTGCTCCTCAACATTTCCTGGCCCTCTTGCTAGAAGGTGGAGCCTTGGGACTAATTTTTGGTAGGCAATACGCATTTCTAATGGACCAGTAGGGGCTTGTGCTATGAAAATGTGTATATAGAAAAGAAAAGTAATTTCATTCTAGAGTCCCAGTCTCATAAGACTGGCAACAAATAGATTATAATGTTCATTTCACAAAAAGCAGTGTCTGTGATATCCTCAGTTGCATTTTGTTCTCATGCCCTCAGCTTTCATCATTGGAGGCTGAAAGAAATAGCTTTATGAAGTCCATTATGACATTTACTGCAGGAAAACTATTTAGTGCATCTCCAAAAATCTTTGCTTCCCCTGAGGGTCCCTTTTCACCTTTTGTCAATGATAATCTTGTAATTGACGTATTTGTTTGGTTTGATTTTGGTTGGTTTGTTTTGCTTTTGTTTTTGTTTTACTTAAAGTCATATTTGGAATGCAAGTTATACAATTAGAATGTAAGCTCAATGAAGGTAACAACGAGGGCTGTCTTAGTCTTTCATGCATCCTCTCTGCCTAGTACAGGTGCTCAACAAACATTTATTAAATAAATGAATGAGCCAAGTTTATAGCACTATATGGCCTGGATAGCTGCATTGTTATTTTTTTCCCCAGATCTTGATTTTCTATTTTTACTTGTAGTATTTCTCTACACCTGACTATTTTCTATTTCTCCTTGATGGAATAATTATTTTTGTATTAATAATTTTGGGGTATATTTTCTCCAAATTATGAACATATGCATTGTAAAAGTTATGAAAATATCTTTAATAAACATTTAATTGAAAGATTTATCTCAATTTATATTTTTTTTTCCATAAGGATGATACTTTTTGAATGGTGAAGAAGGGACAACCCTAGCAAGAGATCTTTTGCATTCATTTTATACCAATTCAGTAGTCATCACAGAATGGGTTAAGGTAGCAGTTCTGAAAGTGTCAGTCAGGAACGTCTGGCATCCCGCAAATCTTCCAGGGGGTTGGTGATGTCGAGACAATTTTTAAAATAGTACTAAGATATTATTTGTGTCTTTCGCACTAATTTTATCCTAAGTGTATAGTGAAGTCTTCCAGAGACTACACCATGTGTGATATCATGACAAATTGAATGAGGAAGCATGTTAAAGAGAAATCAAAATGGAGGGCACAGTTTGAACACACCCCTAGACCAATCACTTACAGTCACAGAACCAAAACTTAAGACTGTCCTGGTTTCCCTGACATGCTGACTCTGACCATAAACAAAACTTAAGCTTTCTTCATAGCAGCATAACCTTATAGCTTCCTAGCCAATCAAACAAGCATATATACAAACGAGTTAGCCTATACAGTGTTGCCACTCTAAAAGGAATGTAAGTTTCTAGTAACCAATCACAATAGAAAATAATGTACTTCCTCGTTCATACTTTCTAAAATGAGCTGTCACTGCTTAAAGCCAAGCTTCTACTGCTTTAGTTTTGAAGTCTCCCTGTTCACAAACAGTTTGTTTACAGCTCAATAAAATATTCATATCAAGCAAGGCTCTCTGAATTTTCTTTTGACAAGCCAAACATTAAAAAGATTTGCAAAAACATAAAATGATGCCACTCATCTCACTAAATTTTTTGTTCTAGAAGATGAGATAATTTTACAAAAAATATAGTATTTATGTTAACGGGCATTTACTATAGTCATTTCCAATAACTATTTTAATTTTGAACATGGTAAATGTTGATAGATATAAGCCATATAACAAAAGTACTTTGGGAGGTCTTCAAAATGTTTAAGATCACAAAAGTTTCCTGACACCAAAACGTGAGAACCACTAAGTTGAAAGAAAGAGCTCCTTCCTCTATGTTGTAGGAAAACAAAACCAAAACAAATCCAAAGAACATGAAAACACTAATTCTAAAAGATATATGCACCTCTGCGTTCATTACAGCATTATTCACTATAACCAAGACTTGGAAGCAACCTAAGTGCCCATCAATGGATGAATGGATAAAGGTGTGGTATATATAAATAAAGGAATACTACTCAACCATCAAAAAGACAGAATTGTGCCATTTATGACAAAATGGATGAACCCTGAGGACATTATGTTAAGCAAAGTAAGTTGGACAGAAAAAGACAAATACCGTATGATTTTACTCATATGTAGAAGATAAACAAACTAACAAACACATAGATAAGCAAAACAGATTGGTGGTTACCAGAAGAGAAGTAGGTAGGAGGAGGGTGAAAGGGGTAAAGGGGCACATATGTAAGGTAATGGATGGAAACTAGACTTTTGGTGATGAACACAACGCAGTCTATACAGGTGCCCAAAAATAATAATGTGCACCTGAAACTTACACAATGTTATAAACCAATGCGGCCTCAATAAAATAATAAATAAAGAAATATAAGTATAAATAATACTTAAAAAGCAAATGTTTCCCCTTTGGACCATTTGGGACCACTAGTCCCAGGGAACACCCATGATGTCACAATTAGGCACCATCTTGGAACACAAAAAACTGCTCAATAGAATGAGAGGAATCTGAGTGATGGCTACTCAGAGAGACAATCTGTGGATCTATACTATAGATATAGCCCCAATGTATGTTTTCTTTTTTCACTTATATCCTACACCTATCCCAAGTCCAAACCAGAATTCTCTTCTTTCAATTCCTGGCTCCTGAGAAATTAGGATCTCTGTCTGATTCTCCTGACATAATCCCCCATTTAGAGAGATTTCTGACCTACTCCACTGGTGACTCTTATATATCTGATGCCATCGCCCAGAGGTCTTTTTGCATGAGGCTATTTCTTAGAGGTATGGCCTTGCTCTGGAATGGCAAATATATTTCATAGCAAGTGCCAACTCTGATATATTGTCAGTGGCTGGCTAGAACATTGTTTGAGAAGGATTCTGAGGCATTTCCAGACTTAGCAAGACAATTGCCATAATTGATTAGTGGTCTACTGTAGATGCTGGAAGGAAGAATGTTAGCTTATGTGCTGTGTATTTGCTGACCCTGTGAAATCATTTGGAATTGCTATGGTCAAAGAGATGTAGAGCAAGATAATAAATGTTTAGTCCATGTAAAAATTACACAGAAATATAGTAACTACGATGAATAAATAACATCATAGTAAAGTATTGGCAATAACATCTCCCTCATAAACAAACTCCATCTGCTTAAAATATAAGCATAGGTTTTAAGATTCGAAGAAACAAATTAATTTAAAAGAACACAAGAATAGCCTTAAAAGTTTGTAATGATATAGCCTGTGTAACTACATCTGAAGACATTTTCACCTTTCGCATAAACTAGGATAGATGTCAACTACTCTTGATTTGGGCACTTTTAGGAGCTTGGCCAGAACTTACTTTCAGAAACAACCTCCTCAGAATGGAATTTAGGAAGGTGAATTTTAGAGATGTCAGCTGTGGCTCTTGACAACTTCCAGATGTTGTCACTGCTGCTGCTATGGCGTGGCATCTTCTACAAGTCCTCAATTTCTTTATGATGTATAATCTTGTTGGTGTAATTAATAACTAATACATAGAGAAACAAGAGGAGGAAAAGGAAGAGGAGAGGAAGAGGAAATGGAGAAAGGAGAAGGAGAAAGAGAAAAAGAAAGAAGACACAAGTTCTTCCTGGAGATTTGAGCCAATCTCGACTTTTTCTTTGCTTGCCAGGAAGCACAGATACTAAATATTTCTTTAGAACGCATTCCTGTGACTATTACTCTACACACCACTGCCTTAGCAGTGATACAAGCTGACAACAAATTTCTTTAAATCACCTTTGTTGAGGAAATAGAAGAATTTTCAGCTCCCTTGGGAATGAGGCCCAAGCACTGACAAGAACACTAACTTGTTCCGTTGCAAATTTGCTTTTTTCCTATTTTGTCTGGGAGTTACACAGTGGAGAAGTGTACACAGGAAAGCAAGTGATGCCCGGAGCTAAGAAATCTGGCTCTAAATACAGCATTGTGAAGGAATTGGGGATAAAAAAGCAAAACCAGAAAAGACTAGGATAGAATTTGTTCCCTTGGAAACAAAAGAATACTTACTGCTTTTGGAATAAATATATATATTTATTTATATATATATTTTGTTTTCACAAAAATCTGGCTCTAAAATAAAATTCTGACAATATAATCACAAGTGACACTAGTGAGGAATAAATGAGGGGCTTAAATATATAGAGAACTTTATAGTTTACAAAGTATGTACATGCATTTAACTCCATAGGTCAGACTACTAAAATTATGTACCAATCCGAAAGTGATGTGAACCAGAAGTGATGCCAGTTATTGCTTCGCTGATGAAGGTGAAAAGTCACAAAGAGCAGAAACCGGCTCCCTCACTCCCTAACAAAACCTACAAATATCCAAAAGGTATTTTAAACCTCATTTTGGAATAAGAAAAAGAAAAATACAGGAAAGCAGGAAATATCCTAAAATAAATTATTAAATAGATATCTTTGTAGGACTTGAATAAAGAAAATGGTGATTATTAGGAAACAGTATGAGTTCCTTAAGAGCAAATCTTGAAAGATTTACTCCTTCTAAGATTGATAAATTAGAATCCTGGAATAAACAAAGTGGCATTCCATGATCTCTTCCATAAACAAAAAGAGAAATACGGCATTTAAGACAATCATACTCAAAGGTACATGTTAACCTTCTTTTATAAAATAAATGAATCAGACTGTTCAATTATCTCTAGTGTTCCCTCTAGCTCTAAAATTTTTAAAATCTTGGATCCTAATGTATCAGTGTCCCCAGCTTATCACAGATATGTCCTTGATTCATTCTTAATAAATTTTACTGACTTGAATAAAGACTCAATCATATTTATTAAATTTATAGATGACATGATGTCAGAATAACAATGTTGAATGCACACATTTAATTTTTGAAATAATCTCAACCAGTCAGAACAGTTTGTTCTTCTTGGTATTCCCAGGGCATCCCACTAAGTGTGGCATATAGGAGACCTCAAACACTATTTGTTGAAAGAATAAATGAACGAATGGGTCAAAACTAACAAGGTGAAATTCATCAAATAAAATTAATTTGTTCAGGTACAGAATAGACTAAACCTAGTTTGATAGCAATTTAGATAAATACCAGTCAGATACAGTTCATTACCAGCTCAATTTAAGCCAAGAGTTCAGTTAACAGAAGTACAATATCTAGGGAAATTAATCTCACTGTCATCTGCTCTAGTCAGACTATGTGTAAAATACTAAATTTCTTCTGGTCATCACTTACTAAAGCTGATATTGGCAAACTAGAGTTCAACAAAAGAGGGTAGCCAAGATATTTATAGGTCTTGTCAGGAGATATAATTGAAGGATCTGAGATGTTTAACTTGGAAAAAGAAAATAGGAGGGACATGCTTTGACTATTTAGAGAGTTGTCATGGGAAAGATATATTAGAGTCATTCTGTGGATTACCCAAGGAAAGAATATGAAAGCTACAGATCTTGCTTTAGTACAAGGAAGGAATTTCTAACAGTTAGATCTGTCCAAAAACGGATTGATATACCTTGCAAAGAAGAGAACACTTCATAATTTTAAGTGTTTAAGCAAAAAGTAGATAATCTGCCAAGGCATTGCAGAGAAATTATTACTGTACTTGGATATTAGCATGGCTGATCTGAAGAGCCTTTCCTGCCCTGATATTCTGTGATTCTAAGACCCCTGAGTGTTTTGCTGCCTACCTCTTCAACATCATCATAGTCTCTCTTTTCGTTGACTGACTTTCTTTTCATTTAATACCTGATCAGGTCTCTCTTTGTTCTTTCTCTCATTATTCTCATTTGCTCATGAGGTAGTCCTACAAGCTGACTTCCGATGCAACCATAGCAGGAAAAAAAAAAATCCCCTCTTAAAAGTCACAATCTCTTTGCTCTAATAGCCAATGGGCTTGCATTTATTTTCATTCTCTGACTCTCTAGAGGTATTGTTAACTATTCTATCTCCTACACCTCTTGCTTCCCTTATTTCTGTTTCTTAAATTTCATCCTCTTTTTCAATGACCTTTTTTTCTTTTTCCACACATGAATCATAGTGGTTTCCTAAGGCCTTGATGTTTTCATGTATAGGATTTTACTGCCATTTTTGATGGTGGGATCAAGGTAATTGTTAAATCTCTAATTACAGTAAGATAATGTCAGCAATGTAATTAACACTGTTCATGTCTTTATGATTTCTCTACAATGGCAATTAGTAAATACTGACTTGTTTAACAATACCCATTTTGCAGTTGTTTGGTTTTATTTTCCTAGTTGAGTTGGAGAAAGTACTCCAAATTTTATTGTTTTGTTTTCCTGGTAAACAAGGGAAAATGCTTCAAATTTTATTAAAAGAAAAGTTTATCTTGGAGGAAACTTACAGGATCACATCTTACATCATATCAGAGAAAGCATCAACCCACATTACAAATGTCAGAATATTTGATTAGCCTTTGAATTTAAAATGAATCTGAGGATCGTGTCACAGTCACATACCTAGCGTAGCTGAAAGGCCGTGAGTCCTTGCCACAAAGCGTCCATGTCAAAATTTGACTTAAATTTGTAGACACAAGCTGTTATAAAATTTTCTAGACAATTGAAGCTCTATTTTCCAAGTCTACACAAAGCTTGCTCTTAAAAGGAATCTCTCGTCTCTTATTCTATAGCCATTTGTGCTGTTTACCATTATCCTATTCATACATTATATTACTTACAAGTATAGCCTCTCCATTATTAACATCCCCCACCAGAGTGGTACATTTGTCACAACTGATGAACCTACATTGACTCATCATAATCACCCAAAGCCCATAGTTTACATTAGGGCTCACTCTTAGCGTCATACTTTGTATTGGTGTGGCCAAATGTATAATGACATGTGTCCATCATTATAGTATCATACAGAGCATTTTTAGTGCCGTAGAAAGCCTCTATGTTACAGCTATTTCTCCCTCGTCCCTCCCCAACCCCTAGCAACAACTGATCTTTTTACTGTCTAAGTAGTTTTGCCTTTTCCATAATGTCATTTAATTGGAATCAGACAGTATGTAGCCTTTCAGATTGCCTTCTTTCACTTAGTAGTATGCATCTAAGGTCCCTCCATGTTTTCTCATGGTTTAATAGTTCATTTCATTTTAGTGCTGAATAATATCCCATCGCCTCGATATATCACCATTCATTTATCCATTCACCTACTGAAGGCAATCTGAGTTGCTTCCAAGTTCTGGCAATTATCAATAAAGATGCTATAAACATTCATGTGCAGGTTTTTGTGAGGACATCAGTTTTCAACTCCTTTGGGTAAATACCAAGGAGTGTGATTGCTGGATTGTATGGTTAAGAGTATGTTTCATTTCATAAGAAAGTGCCAAACTGTCTTCCAAAGTAGCTGTACCATTTTGCACTCCCACCAGCAATGAATGAGAGTTCCTTTTGCTCCACATTATCGTCAGCATTTTGAGTTGTCAGTGTTCTAAATTTTGGCCATTCCAATAGGTATGTAGTAGTGTCTCATTTCAATTTGCATTTCTTTGATGACATATAACGTGGAGTATTTTTTCATATGCTTATTTGCCATCTGTATACCTTTTTTGGTGAAGTGTCTGTGAAAGTCTTTGGCCCATTTTTTAACCAGATTGTTTTCTTATTGTTGAGTTTTAAGACTTCTTTGTATATTTTGGGTAACAGCCCTTTACCAAATGTGTCTTTTGCAAATATTTTCTCCTAGTCTGTGGCTTCTGTTCTGTCCTCTTGACATTGACTTTTGCAGAGCAGTTTTTAATTTTAATTAAGTCTAGCTTGTCAATTATTTCTTTAAAGCATTGTGCCTTTGGTGTTGTTTCTAAAAAATCATTGACATACCTAAAGTCATCTAAACTGTCTCCTGTTATCTTCTAGGAGTTTTATAGTTGCATTTTACATTTAGGTCTGATCCATTTTCAGTTAATTTTTATGAAGGGTGTAAGGCCTGTGTCTAGAATCATTTCTTTGCATGTGACTGCCCAGTTGTTCCAACATCATTTGTTGAAGACTATCTTTGCTCTATTGTATTGCCTATGTTCCTTTATCAAAGATTAGGTGACTATATTTATATGGGTCTATTTCTGGGCTCTCTATTCCATTTTATTCATCTATGTCTATTCTTTCACCAATACCAGACTGTCTTGATTACTGTAGCTTTATAGTAAGTCTTAAAGTCAGGTAGTGTCAATCATCCAACACTGTTCTCCTTCAATAATTCATTGGCTATTCTGGGCCTTTTGCCTCACTATATAAACTTTAGAATCAATTGGTTGATATCCACAAAAGAACTTGCTGGGATTTTGATTGGGATTGCATTGACTCTTTAGATCAAGTTGGAAAGAACTGACATCTTGATGATATTCAGTCTTCCTCACCATGAATATGGAATATCTCTTCATTTATTTAGTTCTTCTTTGATTTCATTTATCAGAGTTTATACTTTTCCTTGTATAGATCTTGTACATATTCTGTTAGATTTATACCTAAGTGTTTCATTTTGGGGGCTCTAGTGTAAACGGTATTATATTTTCAATTTCAAATTCCACTTCTTCATTACTGGTGTAATTTTACCTAACTTTAATTAATTTAAATTTAAATGGCATCATCTGTCTAGTGGCTATCATTTTAGACAGCACAAGTCTAACTTCTAGAAAACATAATCATGAATTATTCCTTTTTTATGAATTATTCCCTTTTCAGGCACAAATGTAAAAGTTATTATTGTACCAAAGTGTAATGCTGCACCAAAACATTTACACTGACTTACTCATTTAACATTCTGGAACATACCAGGCACTATGTACTAGTTGTCATACTAAATGCTAATGAGCATTTAGGAGCTCATACTACTGAGCGATGCAGTAAGTAAAATTTACAATATAATTTTGTTTGCTATTAGAGACATTTGACTAAAGAATTGTAGAGACACAGCATACAGGATAACTGCAGCAATTAAAAAAGGTTTCAATGAAGAGTTTCATTTAAGCTGGGTCATCATGGAAGAAAAAAATTACAAAATAAATGGGGGTAGGGTGCAGTGAGGAAGAGGACAGCCATTCCAGAAAAGATGGAGTCTGGAAAGGGTGCATCTAGGATTCAGCAAGCTTCTCCACATGTTGTGCGCAGCAGCAGAGGATGCTGCTGGAAAGCAGATTCCAGACTGATCATGAGAGTTTTAGATGGTAAGTAAGAAGTTTGGATGCCAAGTGGTCACATAGTACATTATGCTTTTCCTATTGTTATAATTTTTATACTTTATAGTAAGTACTTTTTTAAAAAATTTGCTTTATTTAATTTATAAGTTGTTTATGGCAAGATCACGTCTGCCTTATCCACCACTGTACTCCATGGTATCTGATAGAGGATCAGAAAGTAATTGTTATATGAATGAATGTTTCTGCTTGTTCTGAAGCTTGATGCCCTTCGGAATCATACCACACACCCTCTTCCACGTTTCCTCTGACTTCCGGTCTTCCACTTCTTGGTTGGCAATCACACTGCCAAACAGTGTAGCTGTTTGGTAGCAGTACTTAGTGACAGGTTTTATGAATGTTTCCTGCAATTTAAATAAAGCCAGGATCTTTACTAGACAAGTACATTTGTGGCATTGGATTTGTGTCACTAGAATAAGATATTGAGATGGGAAAGGAACTGAAATACTCCCCTATATCAACTCTACAGGGCCTACAGTTAAAAGGAAAAAGAATTCTTTTTTAAGCGAAGAGTTGAGGTATAAAAGTAAAAGGGAATGAGAAAGGTACTCCAAAGTAAATATCTACTTTTTACTGATTTAAACGTAAGAAAAAGCAAAATAAACGTGCCCCTTGCTTCCTCCATTTCATCTGTAGCCATATACTCTTATTACCTTATGTTCATCTTTCTTCATCATTTGATGGAGCTAACCTTCCACGTAAGAGAAATAGGAAAGGCTCTAGACCACATGAAAGCAATTCCCAGCCTCTAGGGTATCCGAATTATTCATGTTTATGCAAACAAAATACAAAGTAATTAACTCTATAGCGTAGCCCACTTGTCTCCCAAAAGGTACATCTCTCCGAGCCCATGTAAAAACTAACATGACTTCCGGTACAAAAGGGACTGCTCCTTGTTTACAGGGCATGCTAATTGCAGGCATAGGCACATCTCCTGCCCACCCCCTCTCGCAAAAACCAAACGGAGGACAGAAAAAAAAGGAAAGTGGTTAATTTGATTATCACTACGCCGCCGAAATATGAGGGATAAGGCACACAAAGACCTAAACTAACACTTTGTTAACTTGGTCCCGCCTGCATCCCAGCCGCAGCCTTGCAGAGACCTCGCGGCCGCGCAAGGAACTCTTCCAGCCGGGCTCGCACCGCGGAGGACACGCCTCTCGCCCGGGGTGGGCGGGGCTGCGACTCTTCCGGCCCGCCCCCTCCGGCGCGGGGTGGGCGCGTTTGGAGAATCTGCGTGAGGGAGGAGTCTCTTGTCCCTCCGCGCGGCCCGTTCCGTCCCGGCTCGCGCTGCCTTTGGGTTGACGTGTCTGCATTTCCTCGGCGGCTCAGCGACTAGGGCCGTGATGGCGGACGCCTGGGAAGAGATTAGGCGGTTGGCGGCTGACTTCCAGCGGGCGCAGTTCGCCGAGGCCACACAGAGGTGCCCGACCCTCCCTCTCCGTTGTGGAGTCCAGAATAGACCCTAGGCGGCCATGCCGAGATCTGAGGCCGCAGATCCCTGGCCCCGGACCTTCCCAGCCCCTGGCACCGTTGCCGCCTCCTGCCCCCTCCTGGAGCCTGGATTGCGGTTCCGAGTATAGTTCTCGGAGGGGAAGCCTGAAAGATGCTAAACCCCGGAATCCCCCATCCTCGCCCCAGCTAGGTGCTGGCGCGCCCCGCCCCCACGCTGGCGGAGGCAGGTGACTTCGAGCGAAGGGTGTCCCTCCTGTCCGTACTTAAACGTCATCACATCACTGTGGCATCATTAGCTCTTCTACACTTCCTGACCTAGAATGAGCTTGAAACGATAGGCTTACCCCAAAATAAGTACTTTGCAGACACTATGTTGTCTCTTAAAATATTTTGCCTTTTTGTCCGCCAGAACAGATGTACTAGGCCAGACTCGTGGTCCCATCTGTCATTTTTAGGGACTCACGGACACTGATATTTCCCACAAACACACTAACCTTTGGGTGATGTGTCTGGAGCACCATAAGTCTGCTTTTTTAATATTACAGAACACATGTACTGCTAATAGAATTCTTTTTTTTATCCGTTGACTATTTCTTGCTCACGATGTTTTTGTTTCTTCTGGTGCCTGTATTATGTAGTTTTGAGAGCAAACTAGGGCACATACTGAAGTGCTTAAGTTAACTAACAGTTGCAGGTTTACCTAGGCCAGATTTTCTGTTTACAGACCAATTGTATGAGTAAGGCAGTTATACACTTAATTTAAAAGAAAATTCTGGGGTTTTCTTACTAAAGTTAAACTGGAAATTGAAGTAAAAATAGGGCAGGTTTTTTTCCTCCCTAAATTATATGCCTTCACTTATCTACTCAGATTTGAAGATTAGAAGCAGGCCTAGATGAGAGAGCAAACTTGAAATCGTAATAGAATGATTTGTACCAATTAAGTACATCGTTTAAGTGCGTGTAAACCTGCTTACTGCCAAGAGTTTTTTTTTTTAACTTGTTGATTCAGTATTTTTTACTAATAAAAGATACAGATTTAGTGGTATAGAACCTACTCACTCTTTAGCCTAACTTTTTAAAAAAGCCCGTTTTCATGCATTGTGTTGATTTTATTGAGCGCCAAATGTATCAAGTGCATTTTTAAAATTGAACTTTCCTTGTTTCCCTCAGATTGTCAGAGCGGAACTGCATTGAGATTGTGAATAAATTGATTGCTCAGAAACAGCTGGAAGTAGTTCACACGCTTGATGGGAAGGAATATATTACTCCAGCCCAAATTAGTAAAGAAATGAGAGATGAGCTACATGTCAGAGGTGGTAAGTAACTCCTCAGTTTTTTTCTTCTGGTTCTTTGATAGGGAAAAAAAAAAAAGCCCTTAAAACCATAATTAATAAATTATTTGGAGGTTATAGGACACCCATCTCAATTGTTAATGTGATAATCAGCCTTAATATTTTTAATAGTTTTGGGTAAACATGATCATATAACTTAAATGAAGTCAAATATTGTCACTATACAAAATAGCACTTTTTATTATTTTGAGTTATGTGTTCTATGTGTGAATTAATACACTGTTTCTTGTCACAGTTTGTTAATTTATCTCATGACTCAGGGGAGCTGCCTGTTATTATGAAGAGGGAACAGAGATTTTAAAGAATTAGTGATTTTTGAAAATCAAGGCTATACTACTCTGCCTGTTTTTTTGTTTTTAAACTTACCTGTAGGTATTTGCAAATTAGGAAACAATTCAGTATGGATGCTAAACCTATATTGTAGGAAATGCTGTTGCAAGCACACCAAAAAGTTTTTGTTTTCCTTTGTCTTTTTAAAATTTGAACAACTATTGAGCAAATTTGAACATAATTTGATTAAAATAGAAGCAACTATTAAAACAGTTCTTCATTAGATGTTATCAGATATACCCTTGGTGTGTGTTTTTTTTTTTTATCTTCCTGCATTATGCTGATAAAATAGTAGCTATAATTTGAAATAGTTAACAGATTTTCTTTTGCTAGTAGGTGGAAATCTACCAATTTCAAATAATTGAAAAAAGTTCATCTGAATTGAGTTGTTGTTATCTCTTTGGTCACAGTAGATAAACTGTGAAGGGAGATAAATGCCCTCCACAGGTCTGGCCAACTTATGTATCAGTTGATGCTGGTATTTGGCCTGATGTGAGAAATGGAACTTTGAAAATAAATTATTGCCCATGTCTTCAGTCATGAAGACTTATACAGCTAATGGTTTGTGTTGGAAGACATTAATTATTGTGGCTCTATGTCCTTTGTAGAAGGAGGCCTTTGTCCAAAACAAATCTGTTGGAATTTACAGTTTTTGGCTGATGTGTACTCACACGTAATTTAAACTAAATGAATATCTTTTCTTTAAAGGTCGAGTAAACATTGTTGATCTGCAACAGGTAAATTTTAAATTTATAAATTTTTTTCCTTTGATTTCTGAGTTTTTGATACTACAAATTTTTTCAGTGCCTTAGGTATGCACAAATACTGGTATCATATTTTGTGTAATGTTTGTGAAGAAATAGTGATATAACCCTCACTGACACATTGAATCAATTTAGGAAATTCTGATATATTGAATTGACTTAATAAGTTCTTCTTTCTCAGCTGACTTGATTATTCTTTTTTCGTTACCAAATAAACTCATGGTTGTCATTTTAAGTAATTACAGGATTTATGTAATTTGGGAGAGAAAAATCACTAGTTTCATCTTTACTTGCTTTTAGTATATGGAGGTAATAGAGTAATATAAAAAAAGTAGAAGATATTTTTAGAAAATATAAATGCACATTTCATCAGCAAGGTACACTAAATACAAGAAGCTGGTGAATCTTGTATTGATTGTGAAATGGTGCCTGTTATATGAAAATGTAACTTCTTAATATAAACTTCCCTAGCAAGTGAAAGTATAATTGTTCAGAAATGAGAACAAATAAGCAAATAGCCTCTAATTTATTTGACCAAGCCTTTTTAAAATATTTTAAAGCAATTTGAAATTCATCTAAGAGTAAGTTTTTGAAAGGATAGTTCTAAATATAAAATTTTGAACTTAAGAAACAGTATGAACTTACCACTAATAGAATTTGTATTTATTTTCCAGGTGATTAATGTGGATCTGACTCATATTGAAAATAGAATTGGTGACATTGTTAAATCAGAAAAGCATGTTCAGCTAGTGTTGGGACAACTGATAGATGAGTAAGTACAATATTTAAGAGCACTTTGTTGAGTTCCCTTTTTTTTAATAGTGTTTATTTTTAAAGTTATAGCAGCTGTGGCCAGTTCAACATTTTTGTTTAGAACTCCTATAGTGCTGATTTTCATTATAGGGATCACTGTACTTAAAAAGTAAGTGCTTAATTATGTGGAGTACTTGGAAATAATATAAACTTTGATTTTTTTTGTTATCTTAAAGCAACACAGAACATAATTTTTACAGTCTTTCATATATGATCTTAGCTATGAAAGCAAATTTGCCACAAATATTAATGAAAAATGACAGCATAATTTTCATTATTAAAAAAAAATTCCAGCATTTATCAGTTGATTAACCTTACATTTAGTTACACTGATAGGAAAAATAAAGTTCTCAGAATATGAGTAATGAATGATGTTTACCTAAAAATACCCTTTGTGTTACTTTTGGGACATACCTTATTGCGACAGAAATTAAATATAAAAGATAGAGGAAAATCATTATCCTAATTGCTTTTCCTTTTTTTTTTTTTTCAAATATTAGGAACTATTTGGATCGATTAGCAGAAGAGGTAAATGATAAATTGCAAGAAAGTGGTCAGGTAACCATATCAGAACTGTGTAAAACCTATGATCTTCCTGGAAACTTTCTGACACAGGTATTTTTTCTTAATAGTATAATGTGTCTTTTCAGATAAATAAAGAATTTTGATGGAAGAAAAAAACTGGACTTTCTTACCATTGATCTTTTGCAACCATTTGCTCTTGATGTCATAGCAATATATTTTGGGAATACTTCTTATACATTGCTGGTTCTGAGGAGACCATTCAGAAATTATTATTATCTTCCTGAACCCAGAGAAACCGTAAAAACAATTAATAGACTAAGTTCTAGACCTGCTTTGATATATTAGCAAGTATAACATAAGTGCATAGGTTTATTCAGTGCTTTTGATAGCAGCTATACAGAAACTTTAACCCTGATATCTACAGTTCTGATTGCGCAGCTATATTTTAAGAAATAACTGATGAAGATTACAATTTAGAGTGGGTGCTGCGGGCATCTTATGGGGTAAATGTCAGGGATGCTGCTAAACAGCCTACAATACATAGGACATCCTCCCCAACAAAGAATTTTCTTGTCCAAAATGTCAATAATACCAACGTCCTTTGATGTGACCTTTTTTCTTCTCTAAACTGTCAGTGTGATAGGAAGAAGAACCAAGGACTCTCTCATATTCTCTTAATTTTAGGTACCTATGTCAATACTCAAATGTCTTGATTTATAATGTAATAACAGTGCTACCTGAAAATAGAGGCCATTTCCTTGTTTGTTTTTTCTTAAACTTGGTTGACATTTTAGAGTTAGAGAAGTTCATTCAATATAGTGAAAAGTGTATGAGCTTTGGAGTTAAACACACCTGGATTGGAATTTTGTCTGTGCCACTGCTTTGTTACTCAGCATGAGGAAAATTATTTCATGTCTGTTGTGCTTCAAGTTACACATCTTGAGAGTAATTGTCTTTTCCATAGAGTTCAGTGAGGTTATATACATGGTATGTCTAGCGAAATGTCTGGCACAATGGAGGCACTCCATAGATGACAGTTTTGTTTTGTAGTTACTGGAACAAATAAGGGAAAAGCCAAATCTCTTTTTAGGTATATATCACTTTAAGAAAATCCAGTTTACAAGAATTTACCAAGTCGTTATTGCATGAGATTAATTTATAATACAAACAGATTTACTCACCCATTTTAAGAGAGTGATTTCCTCTGATTGCATCTAAAATAACGTTTAGAGTAGAGATCTGTTTTACATAGCATTTCAGGAGCCTAAGTTCTGTTTTAAGTGAGCAAATATATGTTAATCACCGAAGGTCAAAAAATGCATTTTTAAAACACTTCTAAAAAATGTCAGAACAAATCCACATGATTTCTTATAAAACTGTGCTACTGATACATTTTGGAAATATATATGGCTTCTTAATACTTTCCAATTCTGATTTTTTTTTAATATCACAGGCAATATTCTAAAAGCTTATTAAGAAGTTGTTTGAATGGCATTTTTCTGTACCATTCAAGTACCAGCCAGGCTGACTTGAGTAGGTTTAACTTATCTTGGGATATGAAATGTGTCCAGACACATACCTGACCCCAGTCATTGTGTAGCTGTGGAGAAGTACTTTGCTGAGATTACCAAGAAATCAGGTTGTCTGCCAGCGTAGACCTCTGGGCACAGATAACTTGTTAATGTTTGCATCAGAGAAGATAACTTTTCAGGTCTTGTGTTTCCGTAGGTTGCAGAATCTTGGAATAACATTTATTTGTCTCTGTTAGTGTTAGAAGCTCCAGATAGGATCTTCTCCAAGACCCATATATATGTCTTAACTGTCTATATTTCAAGCTGCCTATATCTAGAACATTGGTTAATCAATCATTTTTATTGTATATTAAAAATAGCCCTTTTTAGCATTTGCCCATATCAGCTATTTGACTCATTCACTTCTTGGCTCTGCCATGAGATTATGAAGTTTCTGAGATCCTGAATCTTCATTTTAGCTTATAAATCTTGTGAGTTTATGTTTGTTGAAATTTGTCAATCATGTGATTAATGTAACATCAGCATGCAGCGTTACTTTAGTAAGACTATACAGATGTATATGTGTAATTTTGTTCTTTCAAAATAATAAAAATTTGCATCTTTACCCCCAGGCGCTAACTCAGCGACTAGGTAGAATAATTAATGGACACATTGATCTTGATAACAGAGGAGTAATATTTACTGAAGCTTTTGTAGCTCGACATAAAGCACGCATCCGCGGACTGTTCAGTGCTATTACCCGGTAAGCATGTTTTAAAGTATGTATATTTTCACATTTCTTTGATCATGATTTGCATTTTTTTTTCTAGCAGCTTTTTTCTTTTTAGCAAAATCTCAATCAGGATCCTAGTTCATTAAACAGATAGAAGAGAAGCTTCTGTGAGATAGGAATAGGGACGCCCGAGCCCTACAATGTACCGAAACTCTCTCCAACCAGAATCTCCTTCCCTGCTCTACCTTCACCACCCTCATGACCCCAGATGTACTTCTTCAGAACACCCGAATAAGTATATAAGGTGACCCTAGGCTCATGGAAGAGCATGCCGTTTAAAATCATAAGTCCTTGGGTCATAGCTCCATCACATAGTAACCATGTGACCTTGAGCAGATGAGTCAGTCACCTAACTTCTTTGGGTCTCAGATGAGACGAGATGATTTTAGAACCCTTTTAACTAAATAAATTCTATAATTCTAATGAATAACAATATTACTTTCAAAATCACGTTAACTTTTCTAAAATAAGAACTTCTGAAATGTTTGGAGCCTGTGTGACAAACTCCAGTGTGGAATTAAGAAAGCCTACATTCTCAATTATCTCTTCTCTCCTGTGTCATTAACTTTATCTCAGTAGTTTTTGGGTCCCACCAACATTTAGATATGTCCAGATTTCTCCCATTTTAAAACTATCAAACCTCTCTCAACCCAATATTCCACTCCAGCTACCATCTTGTTTGTTCCTTTCCTTAAAATGAACCTCAAGAGTTGATGTCTACATTTACTATATCAGTTTGCTTACCTTCTGTCACTTCTCAGCTCACCCATCTGGCTTCTACTACTTACATAGTAATGATGTCAATATCATTAAATCTAATGGATGCTGTCTGTCCTTATTACTTGACTTTGCAGCGGCATTTAACTCTAAGTACGTCTTCCTTCTTGAAATGTTCTCATTCCTTTTTTTTTTTTTTAACACCAATATTTACTGGTTTTTTTGTATCTCTTTCGGGTGTACCTTATAAGTTGCCTTTTCTGGCTCTTTCTCCTTTCCCTAGCCTTTAAAGTGTCAGGCCATCTTTTCTTCTCAGTCCTGCACTGCCTTCCTAGGTGACTTTACCTTTCAAATTTCAGATTCATACTACCTACACAGCATCTCTGTTGAAATGTTTTACAAGTGCCTCAAATTCAACATATTTAAAATAACTCATTACCCCTAAGCTATCCTGACCCCCCTCCACCTGAGTTTATCCTTCCACTTGGGTTTCCATTACCAGTAAATATTATCATTCTGTTGGTTTTGCCAGAAACCTGGGAGTCATTTCTTTATACCATCCTCTCTCACTCCTCTTTCCTAAACACGAATTCTTTTGAATTCTATGTTCTAAATATTTATGTAATCTTTACTTCTCTCACATTGCCATTCCCACCACTTCAGTCCATTTTTTAACTGGACTGTTTTAGGAGCTTCCTAACCAGTCTTCCTCCTTCTGCTCTTACTACCTTCCAGGCCTTTTTTTTTTCGGTAAGGAAGATTCACCTTGACCTAACATCTGCCACCAATCTGCCAATCTTCCTCTTTTTTTTGCTTGAGGAATATTAGCCCTGAGCTGACATCTCTGCCAGTCTTCCTCTGTTTTGTCTGTGGGATGCAGCCACAGGATGGCTGATGAGTGGTATAGGTCCACACCGCTGGCACAGAGCACACCAAACTTAACCACTATGCCACAGGGCTGGCCCCTTCCAGAACATTTTTTACATGACAGCCACAGTGGTTTCTTTTTGTCATTCAACAAGGCAAAAACTTTTATTGAGCACCTAATATATGTAGGGCCCAAAAGACTAGAAGGTTAGAAGGGAGAGCTTGCAACCTAATGTAACAACTTTATTTTTTCTTTCTTTTATTTATTTATTTTTTTGTTTGTTTTTTTGTTTTTCCTTTTTCTCCCCAAAGCCCCTGGTACATAGTTGTATATTTTTAGTTGTGGGTCCCTCTAGTTGTGGCGTGTGGGATGCCGCCTCAGCATGGCCTGATGAGTGGTGCCATGTCTGTGCCCAAGATCCGAACCGGTGAGACCCTGGGTCGCCGAAGCAGAGCACGGGAACTTAACCACTCAGCCACCGGGCCGGCCCCTTTTTTTTATTTTTTAAATAATCTCACACTTGGAGAAAAATTGCAAGAGAACCTTTTGTTTCTGTCCCATTTGAGAGGAAGTTGCTGACGTGATGTTCTGTCACCGTAAATACTTTAGTCTGATGTCCTGCAAGTAAGGCATTGTCCTATATAATTATAATAGAAACATGAAAATCAGGAAACTGACATTGACATATTACTGCCATCCATGCCTTGGATCCCATTCATGTTTTACCAATTGTTCCAATATGTCATTTATAGAAAAAGATCCAGTTCAGAATCACATATTGCCTTTAATTGTCATGTCTCCTTAGTCACCTTCGGTCTGGAACACTTACTTGATCTTTCCTTGACTTTTATGCCCTTGATGCTTTCACAGATCACAGGCCAATTACTTTGTTCAGTTTTGCTTGTCTGCTCTTTTTTTCATGCTGTTATTTAGGTTATGCATCTTTGGCAGGAATATCACAGAAGTGATTCTGTGTTCTTGTCATTGAATCCTACCAGGTGGCGTACAGTATAGATTTTTCCACTTACTGATGATGTGTATTATAACTTCTTAATAATGAGATATCTGCTGATATCTCAGAAAACTACTTAAGTTTCCTTTATAATTAAGTATTTGTGGAGAGGGCCATCTGAGATCATGTAAGTTATTCTGTTTTTCACCAGACTTTCAGTTTATTCAATTATTTAAATCAGTATGAACTCATGGTTCCCTGTTTTATTCATTGGATTATAATCTGTTACTATTATTATTTAGGTTTTCAGTTGGCTCTGATTTAGCTAGTGGCAGTCCCCTCTGGTTGACTTCTGTGTTCTTTTGACATGTCCCCATCATTCTTGAAGCACTTCTTTTCCTTATGGCATGACAAGAAGTTCCAGGCTCAACTCATACTTTGCCTGTCCTAACCATGGAATCAGCCATTTCCCCAAGGAGCCCTGGTTCCTTTTAGTAGAGTATAGTATTTAGAAACCAACATCTGGACACTAGATGACCTCTTGCTATTTGGTTGTCACTGCTCCCAAGCCCTCTCAGCAGACAAGCTAAAGGATACACATACACACACATGTGTATACCCCTCTACATATCGGTATTTCTGTATCTTTATCCATGTCTATGAAAATCCATGAGTTCACACTGATAACCTCCAATTCCCTTCTCACACTTTAAGTTTCTCCTTTTCTATATTTGTAACTTCCCTCTCTGTGAGAAACCTAGCTCCCATTATCCTTAATATATTTACTCATTTGATTGATTTTCCTTTATGTAACTGATCTCCCATTGCTGCTACAGCTCTCTTCCCTCCTTACTCCCCATAGGCTCTGTCACCTTGCACCAGATCACTTCTCTAACACAAGAAACTGATAATGGCGGTTGTTTGTGGAAGAGGAACTGGGTAGCTGAGTGATAGGAATGGGGAGGAGTCAGTTTTGTAACTTTTTTGTACCCTGTGCATTTCTTAGTCACAAAATAAAAACTGAAAATATATTTTTCCTATTGACAGATATTCATCTCTTTTCTTTGACTAATTATTGTGGTGAGTGTAGTTATCAACAGGTTCAGCAAATAGTATTTTTCTGAGTCATAATAGATAGCCCTGAGTAGTTTCTCTCTATGGAGGTATTATCAAACCATGAGGGCAAAACAAATTCTGAGCCTCAAAAGTTGTTGCTAGGCTGTGTGGTTTCTAGTTAGTTCCATGTAATGCACCATATCTTCATATTTGCCTCTTAAATATAAGGAACCATCCTACTTTTCTGGTCTGACTTCAGAGAGAACACCTGTATCTCTGATTAAAAAATGATTTATATTTATTGTTATTATAGGTAGCGAAAAAGAAGAGCAAGAAGTAATTAGTGAAAAGACATATGTAGGTATACTAAACTAAATTATATTCCAAATTGAAATAAAAACTCAGCACCTAAGTTTTATTGTACAAAAAAAAGCTAGAACTTTTGTGCAATTTAATTAAACATTTATTGAACACCCACAATAAGTTGTGCACCCAGAAATTTTAAGATAAAGTCCTTCAGGAAGCCCTGTACATTTTTGTAGGGATGTGTTCAGGTAAAAGGGAAAAGAAAACACAAAAAAAAAAACAAAACATGAGAAGATTGTGGGAGTTATAAGATAAACAAAAGAGAACAAACTTCACAGAGCACCTAACTGGACCTCATTGGTTTGGGGGCTCTTAGATAATTTAGCTGAAAAATGTGGGTAAAACAATTTAATAAAAACCAAATTGATCCCTACAAGAATTTGGTAAAAATAATAATTTAGTCAAAAATCCCCAAATACAAGGACTTTTAAATATCAGTTCATATTTAGACAACTGTTTCTGGTCTCCCAAGTTTGTCATGGAGAAAATTTATGACTTCTTAAATAATCAACAATAGGGGATCAAGTAGTTGGAATAACTTAAAAGTCTCTTGATGATATGCATAAAAATAAAAAAAAAAACACAGACTAGACCTAAACCAGAGAATAGGCATAATTGGCTTAAAATGAATACGGGGAAAAATTGTCAAAAAAAAAAATCTAGATCCTTTTCTTTATAGTTTTCTTAAAAATTGTTCTTTAAATTATTTTAAACGAAAGGCACTCACAGGCCTCTGCCCAGAACTAATGAAAACATATGTATAGACAAAGACATAGATGAAAATGTTCATAGCAGTGTTATTCATAATATTCCCAAACTGGAAATAATCCAAATGTCCATCAACTGATGAATGGATAAGCAAAGCATCGTATATCCGTACAATGGAAGGCTATTCAGCAATAGAAAGGAATGAATATTGATTCATGCCTTATCATGTATGAACCTCAAAAACATGCTAAGTGAAAGAAGCTAGACACAAGATACCAAATAGTGACTCCATTTATATGAAATCTCTAGAAAGGCAAACTTACATAGAGGCAGAAAGCAGATCAGTGGTTCTCTAGGTCTAGGAGTGGTGGCAAGAATTAACTGCAAACATCTATGAAGGAACTTTCTGGATAATAGAAATGTTATAAAACTGGATTTGTAGAGATGGTTGCTCAATTGTATACTTACAATTGGTTGGATTTATGATATGTAAATTATAGCTCATTAAAGCTGTTTTAAAAAAGAAAAGAAATCATCGTCATTACAGAAAATACTAATAAGCAAAAAAAGAGCCTTATAGATAGATCCCTCCCTGTCATCCACCCACTCGGGGAGTATATCATTCTAGATTCCTTTCAGGACATGTATGACTTCATTTTTCTTCAAAAATAGTCATATAACATTCACTTGACTATTCCCAGATGGAGAAAGAGCCTCCCAGACAGAAAGAATAGAATGAAGAAAAACACAATAAAGGGCAAGGCGCATAGTCAAGTATCACTAAATCTGAGATGAAAATTTGGGGGGAAAGTAAATTGATCCTGGGTTGAGAAGACAGATCAATTCCCTTGGTATTTCAGTAACATAATTCTGATTAAGGGAGTAAAATTTGATGCAATTTTTGCCTTCATTTTTTTCTTTTAAATTAGTTGGTATTTTTCATAAACTAATTATCCTAGTTATTTTTTTAATTCATGAATATGTGTAACTCTATAACAAGTAAGAAGGTTTTGTTGTGTTTTTTTTTTTTTCCCTTTCCATAAAGGCCTACAGCAGTGAATTCTTTGATTTCAAAATACGGATTTCAGGAGCAACTTCTTTACTGTGAGTTTGGTTTAAATTATATGTCACTTATTTAGCTTCTGAATAGACTATTAATGTAAAAGTTACTCTTTTTTTTACCTCTTTTAATCTTAAAACTTATGTGACTAAAATATTTTTGGTTGAAAAGTTTCTATCAATTTTCATGTATTCATCTGTTATACGCACCAAATGTTTAGTGATGACTACCCCAAGAGGAGTGAAATGAAAAAAAAAAATTATGTATGGGTATATATAAAATACTGTTATACATAGACATAGAGAGATTTGAAATTGTGGGATTAAGAATAACTTTCCCTTTGTTTCTAACAGATTTTTACTATGTTTTCTAACGTGAAAGTAAATACTGTTTGTCTAGAAAATTTTCAGAGTTTATAGCAATAAAAATATTTTCTTAGCATTGAAACAGCATAGTAATACCTCCAAAATAGTCTTGGTTCATTGCCTATTTTGAGTGTGATTTGTGAAGCTCTTAATGAGGTTTTGAGGGGTTTTTATAAACTCGGATGGAATAATTTTTGAAAGCAATGGCCTGGGCCAGCCCAGTGTCACAGCAGTTAAGTTCACATGTTCCGCTTCTCGGTGGCCTGGGGTTCATCGGTTCGGATCCCGGGTGCGGACATGGATCCTGGGTGCAGACGTGGACTGCTTGGAAAGCCATGCTGTGGCAGGCGTCCCCCATATAAAGTGGAGGAGGATGGGCACGGATGTTAGCTCAGGGCCGGTCTTTCTCAGCAAAAAGAGGAGGATTGGCAGTAGTTAGCTCAGGGCTAATCTTCCTCAAAAAAATGTAATGTCTTAATCTTTCAACTCAGATATCTGTGCAAATATAAGAATTAAAATGAAGAATGGAATAGAAATTCAAGCACAGACTCAAAAATTAATTTTCATTCGCTATGCTTTTCAGAATATAGAATTAAATTTAAATTTTTTGTTTAAGACAAATTTAAAATATGACTATTTTGGAATCTACATAATTGGGCTTGGTGGGATTTCATTATAATGTAAAGTTCTTCAAGTACTAATTGATAATTTGATAACTTTGGTCTGAATTTAGCATGGATTTGTGTTGGACAGTCACACAAAGTTTAAAATTATGTGTTGCAGTCTATTGAGAAATCTAGACTTTTCTGATGTATTCTAATTTACTCAGCATTGAAATTCTTATGTAAACTAATTTTTATTTCTGTTAAAAGCTAATTTTCATAAACCTTTCTTTGTGCCAGGAATCTTTTTTTTTTGAGGAAGGTTATCCCTGAGCTAACATCTGCCACCAATCCTCTTCTTTTTGCTGAGGAAGACTGGCCCTGAGCTAACATCTGTGTCCATCTTCCTCTACTTTATATGTGGCATGCCTGCCACAGTGTGGTTTTGATAAGCAGTGGGTAGGTCGGCGCCCAGGATCAGAACTGGCAAACCCTGGGCCTCCAAAGCAGAGCACGCAAGCTTAACTGCTGGCCACGAGGCCAGCCTCGTGTGCCAGGAATCTTTTGAGTGTACTTGCTGATTCACTTAGAAATAACTCCTTCCTATCTACTTTATCTTTTTTTAGGGGATTTTGATATTTAAAACAACAAAATGTTTAGTTAGATGTTAATGGTTTAAATGAAAAGCATAAATCTGGTGTTAATGGCAGCACTATCCAGTTCTCAGACTGACATCAATCTTTTGATGGTGGTGATGTTTAGTTGATGTTTATCCAGTGCTTATTATAGGCCAGCTACTGTTCCAAGCACTTTTTATGAATACAGCAATCTTATGAGATAGCTATTATTATCACATTTCATGGATGAGAAAATTGAGGCTTAAGAACCAATTGTCAGCCAATAGTTGGTAGAGTTGCGTTTTGGACTTAGGCTGTCTGCATCCAGATCCGTCCTCTTAACCATGGCATTATGTTTCTCTTACAGGTAGTGTTAAAATGTATTGCTTCAATTTAAACAGTGGAAATGCAATAACATAAAAATTTCCATGGCTTATTTCACGCTGTTGATTCTGATATGGTCCAGGTGTCTTGATTTTTCTAAATATGAGAAAATTGAAATTGGTAACACTAGTGGTTGTGCATTATCTATTCTCAAAGTGTTTAGTCATCCAATTTTAAACAAATCATGGGATAGATAATGGCATGTTGTTTCTTTTCCAGAATTACTCAAACTGAAAAATTCAATGTTAATATTAACTAATTTGAGCACCTTTAGCTAGTTACCAGAATTTCCTGAATTTATGACCTGAGTATTCTAAATGTCAGGAAAGTTTTTTCTAAAGTATGATGTCTTTATTTATGCAATTTAAACTTTAACTTGTTTTTGTAAAGGATAAGTATAACTAAATTATGACATAGTAAAGTATATTAACTTTCTGAGATTTATACCTGGTCTGATTTGTTTCTATTTGTTTGCTTTTGTTTTAAGCTGTGCTTGAGGAACTTGTTAATAGTGGACGATTACGAGGCACTGTGGTTGGTGGGAGACAAGATAAGGCGGTTTTTGTTCCTGACATTTACTCCAGAACACAGAGTGCTTGGGTGGATTCCTTTTTCAGGCAGAATGGCTATCTAGGTAACTATTTTTTTTCTTCGAAGCTGAAGCTTCTTCCTGACACTAAACACATTTTTGGAAAGTATTGTATTAGCTTCAGGAGTACACACATACTTTAGCGTTGGCCAGCAGACTATAATGATCCTCTTTGAATGTAAAAGTAGTCACGCCACAGGTTTTCGTGGGTCTTGGAACTGAGTTTAATAGTTATTGAACAATTGTAATGTATAAAAAGCAAAAGCTGGGATTGATTGTTACCAACCTTCCAGTGATAACGATACTATTACAACTTCAAGTATTTTTTAATTCATAAAAAGTAATTATATTTTTTATGTCTTACATTTTATGAAGTTGCCCAGTTTTTCAGTTACATAATCTTAGAAGTATTTTGTTGGCTCTCAGTTTTACAATGTTCACTTTTATTAGTTATTCAATACTTCAGAAACATTGAAGTTATTCTATATTCTGTTTCTGAGGTTCTGTCATTTGGATAAAGTAGATTGATTGAATTTAGTCATTAAAACAATTAGCAAATATGTATAAATATGTAGCTGACTTAATTTGATCAATTTCACAAACTAAGTTAAGCCCTGTAAGAGATCAGTTTCTTTCTCAGTAATAAAACTGTAAGTCTAGTGTTCAAAGAGTTTAAATGTACGCTAGAATACGGGGCTTGGCTTATGTTTTCTTGACTTTCTGTAGTGTACTTTTCAGTTTCTTCAACCGTGGACTGGGATTAGAATTTTCTTCTAATAAATTTTCTTAAATTATGTTTATTTGGGGATACAGAGAGGATGGTAGATATCTCCAGTAACTTTAATGGCTTTAAGTTTGTCTCAGTTTTTTACTTTTGTTTTGTATGCTAAATCTTTTGAGAGTGTAAATTAGACTGGAGAACTACTTTTTCCTAAGTTGTCTGATGAAACATTTGAAAAATAAGTTCCATTCCTTTAGTTAACCATAATTAGCAAAATAAGTTCCAGTTATTGTTTCTTTGCTTAAATCATTACATTCTCCTTTTCCCCCATTTCTGCTTTTATTGCTCCATAGTTCTCATGTTTCCCTTGACCCCGCAATTGGAGAGGAGGTGACACAGCTGGGATTGAGGACGTACTTGAACCAATTTTTCTACAAATATGTTTCATAATAAAACTTTAGGAAGGTGACATAAGCAATAGGCTGTGGCACATTTCTCTGCTTTATTCTTTAAAAAATAGTAGAATACAGTGTATTCACAAAGAACAGATTTTAGTAGAACTTTTTCTAAGATTTCTAAAAAGTATGAATGACAATTCTATTCCAACTTTATGGTGTATTTCTAGAATTTGATGCTTTATCCAGACTTGGAATCCCAGATGCTGTGAGCTACATCAAGAAAAGATATAAGACTACACAACTCTTGTTTTTGAAGGCAGCGTGTGTTGGTCAAGGACTTGTGGATCAGGTGGAAGCGTCGGTAGAGGAAGCCATCAGCTCTGGAACATGGGTTGATATTGCGGTATGTTTTATCTTTTTCTTCATAATTTTTTCTTAAACCAATGACAACTGATATATCACTAGTATATGGCCATTTTAAGAATTATGATACATAAAGAATAGTCTTGGCTTTGTAGCCAAATTCTAGCACCATTGTTATAACAAAAATAATCTTATTTTGTGCTTAAAGACTTTTTAGCTTTGAAGTAGTGACCTTTTATATATGGATAGTCAACATCCAGAATTTTGTAAATCTCGAAACAGACGAGCAAACAATATAGCACTCATATTAATCTTGCCATACAGAAATTCATGAGACTTCTCACAGTCTTATCCAAGCATTTACAACTTTACTGGCATCAGGCATTACGTAGCATTTGTTTATCCCTTATCCCTTAATCTCTGCTAATGTGTTAACACAAGCTGCTTTAGCACTGATAGTGTTCCACTTCAGTGTTCAGTATTGACCTGCCTTTATTATGCCAAAAAGATTAGTGTAGGTGAAGAGACAGAAACAAGAGGCCAATCCATTATTTATTTGTCAGGGCCCAGACTCTCTTTTTAAAAAGCAGAAAATTCCTTGTTTTGTATATATGAGTTCCCAGAGATTCCAGATATAAGTGTTTGTTTATTCATTCAACAAATTTTATTAAGTACCTTCTGTGTACCAAACACCATTTTACTTGCTGGGAATGTGGTGTCCAGACAGGTTTCCTGCTCTCAGGAGGTGTAGTTTCATTGTGGGGGAGATAGTTGATGAAAATGATAATTTCAGATAGTAGAAAAGAGCTAAGAAGAGAAATATATTTTTGTGGTAAAGTTATCAGGACTTCATGGTGGATTGTTTGTGGGTTTATGAGAAAAACTGAGTGTGACTTGTAGGTTGGGCGTGATCGACTGAGTGGAAAGTGGTACCGTTAACTGAGATGGGGAAATGATGGGAAAGAGTAGATGGGAGCGGGGAGTCTGGGGGCAGGTGGCTGCAAATCAGTGTTGTTTGGGGCTTGTTAAATTTGAGATGCCTATTAGGCATATGAGTGAAAAGGTTAAGGAGGCAGTAGGATGTGTGATTCCAGTGTCAGGGCGATGATGAAAGCACAAGCATAATTTGGAAGGTTATCAGCATATAGATAGTTCCAAAAGCCATTAGACTTAATGAGATTACCTAGGGAGGGCATATATATAACAAATGGTTTATCTGTATTATATCGCATTTATACTTTGTTTTCCTTTTGTTTGTAATTCTAGCCTCTGCTACCCAGTTCTTTCTCAGTTGAAGATGCTGCAATGTTGCTTCAACAGGTGATGAGAGCATTCAGCAAACAGGCTTCAGCTGTAGTCTTTAGCGACACCGTTGTAGTCAGTGAAAAATTTATAAATGACTGTTCAGATCTCTTCAGTGAACTGATGCACCAAAAAGCTGAAAAGGTATGCCAGATTTCCTTCACCTACTCATCTTAACAGTAGTTTCACATTAGAGTCATCTAATGTGTTTTGAAAAATGAAGAAAGCAGTTTGCCCAAAATGAACACTGGTTTTCATACATCATTTTCCTTTAACACGTCATTCCTTTTTTTGTTTCTTCTCCTGGATTTGTTTTTCTCCTTCTTCATTCCCATCAGGACATATAAATTAGAACTTAGAGAGCTGATTTTATAAAATAAAATCATGTAAATGAAATTATACACTTAACAATTAAGTCATCTGAGGATATTGTCCAACATTAAAATCTACAAAAACGGTCTGTGTGGATTATTTGTATAAATACAGTGTATTTATCACTGAGTACACAGTCTGTTTACTAAGTCTAGCAGAACCTCATTAATTTAACCTATTTGGGCTGCACAAATAGGATAACTTAACTGAGGAAAGAAATTATTTGTTACTATCAAAATTGATTAGTTCCTCAGAGCAAGTGCTGTCAAAGTGTTTAGAAGTAGAGGTCATGCCAAGTCTGCTTTAATGGCTGTACAGTTCATGCTTCTATTTAGCACCATCTACTTATAAAGCCTGCTCACAAATAGGTAGAACAAGCCTATCTATCTTAGACTATAAATAAATTCATGAGGGCTTATTAAATATGTAAATAATTTGTATTTATCTGTATTCCTTTTAAGCTCTTTAATAGTCTAAAAAATGAAGTAATTTTCTCCATTGGGCCTGCTAAGCAGCAGAGAGGAGTAGAAGGTACACAGGATTGCTAGCAGTAAACCTCTCAATTTGTTTACTTTGTTTCACTTTGAACAAACAGACCTCCAGTTTCCTCATCTTCAAACAAAGGATCATTGTGCCTACTCTTAAAAGGATAAATGTGAATAAAGGAGGGATGTATATAAAATATCTGGTACATGTTAGCTACCAGTTACTAAATGGCTACATTATTTTTGTTTGCAACTTTTCCTGAAGTACAAACTTAAAATGGTCATCAATTTTTTCTTTCCTTGTGCTCCTCCCTCCAACTACAAAAATAAATTCATAAAAAAAGTGATTCTATTGTTTGATCTGTCAACATTCTAAACATTTTGCTTTGGAAAACCGAAATGGAAATATCATTTTAATATACTCATTGTCACTACAGTTTTAGAAAGCTTTCCCCTGATGAAGGACAGTTTCTGAACTTGGCAATAGTTCATCGTTCCTAACATAAATTTTTAAAACACAGATATCAAAAATGAGTCCAGAGGAAAAACAAAGTTTATATGACCAAGTGTGGACCTCATATATGGTCATTTTGGTGGGATGGCGGTTGGAGATTTTCTTATCTTTCCAGTTATCTCAGGTATCCACGTGGCACTGGACTTGGGAGTCTCATAAAGAAAGGGAGCAAGAGTCACCTGTTAAGCAGTAGAAAACCCAGCTGGTAACAGCTGAAGAGGATTGCATCTGATGCTGTGTGATCACGTGTTCAGGGACAGCTAGGGTTTCTTATTAGCTGGCAATAGATACAAAAAGCTGAGAACAGCAAGGGAAGAGACTGATTTTTGGCGAGGAGAAGCAGTCTCAGAGTGGCAACTGTGAGACAAAGCTCTATAGTTCTTAGCAATCAAACCAAACAAGAAGAATTAGGATGTAAGGGAGTATATAAACAACTTTTCTTTTATGCTTTTTGAAATATATATTTTTCCTACCAAAAAAAGCATGTTTTATTTCAGGAAATGAAAAATAATCCTGTGCATGTAATCACTGAAGAAGATCTGAAAGAAGTTTCCATTCTAGAAAGCATTAATACAAGTAAAAAGGATAAAAAAGATGAACGAAGGAGGAAAGCAACAGGTAATAAATTATTATTGAAGAAGATTCAAAGATGAGTTTTTTGTTTGTTGCAGTAAACTTTGCATTTATTAGACTCTTTGAAAGGCCTTTTGTTTTCTTGATTAACCTTTAACTGCTAATAGTACCAAATTTTTTGCTAATGAATTAAATTTTGATTACAAAAATGGAAATATTGGTGATTACTTACTCTTTGTTTTATTTTGTGAGAACTAAATTCATTTCATGATCTGGCCCATCTCCTGTTGCCCTTCCCCCTCCCTCCATTGTCCAGACCAGTAGCCATTTTTTGATTCTCAAACTTGGCAAATTCACATTCACCTCAAGGCCTTTGCACTAGCTGTTCCCTCTACCTGGAATATTCTCTCTCGAACTTCAAGTAACTCATTTCTTCTTGTTATTCAGAGCTCATCTTTAAATGTCAGTTCCTTAGAGCGGCCTCCCTAACCACCCAGAATAGTGGACATAGTTACTCTCCATCATGTTATCTTCCCAGTTCTTTTGTATAGCTTTTATCACTGTGATGCATTTGTTTGAAAATGTTATACATCTCATTTATTGTTGTTTCCCTAGTACTTAGAGCACTCCTTGGTGTATTTTAGGTGCTTGATAAATATTTACTGAACGAATAAATTTCCCAAGGAGATACTACTTTTTGTAATTTCTTTTATTTTGGAATCACTGGAAATTATCTTAGGTAGCACTGGTATGCTAGTAACTTGCATTTGGAAAGTAACATGTATTTTCCATACTTTTTATGGTAGGAACAATATTGTTAGTGCAATATGACAGTTAAAGAAATTAGATACTCAATATATTTCATTATTAAATACAACTATGTTGAACATATGTTATAAAAATTTATATTTGCTGTGGAATTCACTCCTGTCTCTTTGAGATCATTTCATTCCTCTTCAAAAACTTTTTTCTACGAAATCTTTCAATAATACTTTAAAATTTCTTTCTATTCTTCTGAGAAGATTACCACAAACTACTCCAATAAATCATACTAGTATTCACAGCCATGCATATTTTATCATATTATTTGGAGATATAATTATACATTCACATTAAGCAATTGGTTGCACTTATGTCAGTATAACTAGTCTGTTTTATTTCTTTCTAAAACTTCAGGGACGTCTGGTGTTTTGTTCTCAGTGATAGTGCTGTTAATAGTTTAATTAGAGAACATGGAATAATGTCAAACAGGAAAGTTTCTCCATAAGAAACTTATTACCAAGTGTAAAAAGCCTATGTGCTGTAGACTTGTGCTTTTGAAAATTGTATTTTTCTATCATAAAAGCAAGGGAAAATAAATTTATAGAACTTTTAATTATGATATGATATCTAAGGGAATTCTACTTAGAATTTAGAAAAAGATCTTTACACAAATCTTATTTCACTAAAAAAAGTCTTCTGTGAAGAAATATAGTTTCAGTATTTTTCAGTATTTAAATCTTGTTAAGTTTTAGTATTGTTTCCTTGTATAGATATTTTAATTGTAAATATCCAATAGCAGAGAAATACTTCAGTAACTCTTTTACTGTTATTTACAGTGTTTGAGTTTGTTTTGTGATTTGTGTATTTTTTAGTTTTCATTTAGCCAGTAGGTGATTGAGAATAATATTTTTCTACTTAACCAATTTAATATTCATGATCCACATTTCTTGAGCACCTGTTATTGCTTTAACCCCAAGGATACAAACTTTACTGAAATGTGCTCCCTGCAGGATATCTCCTGTAAACGTGGGTAATAATCTATCAACTGAGAAGACAAAACCAAGTATAATTAAATTTGTGAAGTATTGTAATTAGGATTATTAATGAGGCGGTAACAGAGATGAGCAAATGAGGACACATTTCTTTTGGGGAAGGTAGAAGAGGAGGTTAAAGGAATGGGTATGGCCAAGAAAAAGTCAGACAAAACTACAGAAAAGAGGTGACATTAGAGAAGCAGGAAGAGACTACATTTAGAGCAGACAGGCTATCTAAGGCAGTTGCTCAAATTCAAGAGATTTCATATTTTATTACTTATTGATTGAATTTACTAAGCTTTTATTTTAATAAACTCCAAGTTTAAAAGCAGCTAACAGTTTTTTTAATTATTTGGCTTTTTTATGCTGAAAAGTTAAATATGACAATTTGGTGTCATCATTTTCTAAAAATGGTGATTTAGTTAGGCAATACTAACTAATGTCATTTTCCACCAGAGGGCAGTGGAAGTGTGAGAGGAGGTGGCGGTGGCAATGCCAGAGAGTACAAAATTAAAAAAACCAAGAAGAAAGGAAGAAAAGATGATGAAAGTGATGACGAATCATCTCATACTGGTGTGTAGCTTTATTTTACTCTTCCTTTGTATGTGCATGAGTTTTTTAACATCTGTTCTTAAGATACATATAATTAAGTGTGTGTGCTTATATGGGAAATCCTTGCTTTGCATGGTTTCAGTGGGCACAAATTTCACTTACCACAGTTTGGTTAAATATCAGTGCCCCAACAAGATGGTTCAAATTTCAGATACCAAAATACATTCACTGTGAATAATTGCATGAAGTAGAAACTTCGATACTAGCTCCTCAGTCCACAACTCAGCACATAAACAACAGATGTGCATCATGATCTGTGAGAATCACATCGCTTCTTTCAAAGTTTGTCAGTGATTGATCACTATGCGTCTCGTATTCGTTTCATGAACAGACAACAAAGCATGTAGTTGTGTTGCCTCCTTTCTCACAGTGATAAATCCACGTGACATTTTACAAACATGGATAACCAAAAGAGGGAATTGGCCAACAAAGATGAAAATGCAGTGAAGAAATGAAAGCTATAACACTGGCAATAAAATGTGAATCAAGAAGAAATGGAGTTATAGAAGAAATAGCTGACCGTGGGAATGTTAACGTTAGCGCTGTTCAAGAGACTCTGGCTGGCTCCGCAGCCAGAGGAACTTGGTAAAGGCACACTTACTGACATAAATGAGGAAAGTGATTGTAACAGAAAGGATGAAAATGTCTTAGAGGATGTGAAGTTGGCAAAAAACTTCACATTAAAGGAATTCTCAGATGTTTCACGACTTTGAAAGGGCAAAGGACAAAATGTTGGAAGCTGATCCAGAGTTAAAAAAAGAGTATTACAGCTTGCCAAGGCATAGAAAAGATGCTTGCTTTGTATTGTAAGTTACAGGATGAGATGTGAAACACTGTTCAAACTATTCTTTGTTTTTTACAAAGAAATAAAACACTTTCACTCTCAGTGTTTCTGATGAGCTAAATTATCGTGTACTAAATTGTAAATTTGTTTTATTTTTCATTTCTCTATACATTTATAACCAGCGTAAGAGCTTTTAATGTTTTCACAAACATTTTTTAAAGGTCACAGAAGAATCGTAAGTTTTCCCATTATTTTTAAGAACACTTTGCACAGTTTCAGCTTGCATGATTATTTTTATGGTCTCCCACTGCTGTGCAAAACAAATTACAATATTTTATGAAAAGTGGATTTCTGCAAATTTAAGTAGGAAATGTTAATTGTATACATGTTTAATTTTTATGGTAACACCTAATTGGTTGGTTCCCTCTTTCTAAGGGGGAGAATTTGGTATATGCATCTTTCTTTTCCTAAGCTTGTTAGTGTTTGTTATGATTAAGCTAGCAAGAGGCATCTTACTTTGTTTTTCTAAATGAAATTGACTTTTTATGTTTCTGTTTAAAAAAAATTAACTTAGAGGCTGGCCCGGTGGCTCAGCAGTTTACTTTGCACGTTCCGCTTCGGCAGCCCGGGGTTCACCAGTTCAGATCCCGGGTGTGGACATGGCACTGCTTGGCAAGCCATGCTGTGGTAGGCCTCCCACACATAAAGTAGAGGAAGATGGGCACGGATGTTAGCTCAGGGCCAGTCTTCCTCAGCAAAAAGAGGAGGATTGGCAGCAGATGTTAGCTCAGGGCTAATCTTCCTCAAAAAGAAAAATCAACTTAAAACTATAATACCTCCTTCCTTCTTTTCCCCAGCAAAAAGAAAAAAAGAACTTGAAATGATGAGAATTTGAGGTTTTTATTTTACCTCTTCCACAGATTTCATTATGTATGGACTAGAGCTGGGAGATGTGGATATCAAGTGACATGGCTTCAGCTGTCACTTGACAGCTGAAGTGCTGTCTTGTGCTACTACTGCTACAAACTGTCTGCTACTACTACTGTCTACTAGTTGTATGTGTAGTAGACATACCACATATAGACATAATGTGCTACTACTTGTAATAGCACAGTTGCTTAAGATCCATCTTTAAAGTATTCTAAGATAGGCAAAAATAGTTACTGTTCTTGACGTGCCTAAAAGAGTATAATTACAGGGAAAGTGTCTTCATAGAAATAGCTCTACCCTTACTTTAAACAGTATTAAGACTATCCTATGTGAGTTTTAATTTTTCATTGATTAATGGATTTCTCTATTCCCCAGATGTACTAGGGGTGGGAGTGAAGGGGCATTTAAGAAAATAGTTCTCTAATATCTGCAGCCTTAAGTAATTGTTAAATGAGGCATGTGATACTCTTTTTGTGCATAGATTATGGAGAGGGACTATAAAAGTAGTAAAACCATTCTACCTAAGAAAAGGTAATTTCAGTGCTTTTGAGAAAGGGTTGAGTTGTAATCTCTGAAATGGGGGATGTAATTAGGTTTTCAGCTAAAATGTAGGATCAACTTAGTGTGAAAGATTACTAGAAGGAAATACAATTTAATAACTTATGAAATGCATGTAGGCAGCAGACAAATCAGAAACTATTTGGTGTAAAAGATCAGGGATGGATAGCAGATCTCAAAAAGAAAGGGTACTACTTGTCTATTCTGAAGCTGTGATCTCAACTACTTAGATCTTCCTGCATAGTGAAAATTGATTTTTGAGCTAGTTTATATTTATTTCTAAGGTTTGACTTTTGGAGTCAATATAATTTAGCTGGAAATAATCACTTTTATACTTTTACAATTAATAATGGAAATTTTGTTAGCTTTCTTTGTCTGCAACCTGTACTTTTCCAAGTAAGTGACTAGACATGACATTTCTAGAATTAACAATTATTTTCATTATAGTAGCTGCATACAAATTTTCCTTGGTGTGGAATTATTGTGAGGGCAAAAATAAATTATAGGTATAAAATTGAGGGTTTTTTCATCTATGCTTTCCAAAAAGACAATTTTTAGATTAATTCTACTGGAGTTATGGTTCACATGATTATAAGGACTTTTCTTGAAGATCTTACGTAAACTATAAGGATGATTTAATTTTTAGTAAATATTCATTTTTATAAAGAAGGAAATTTTGCTCGGTATCCATTGTTCAACAAAGAGAAATTATTCTTTCCTAAAAGATTTTTTTTGCATCTACTTGATTGTTTTGATTTCAACTATTTGCATCAATCCAAGTTAGATCAGGGGAAAATCGTCTTTATTATTTTCTGATTGACTTGTGGAAAATAGTCATTTTTAAATGAAGTTAGAAAATTATTACTGAAAAGAAGTGTTACTATATATATCCTACTTTTAAAATTGTTTTCATTAGTTATTGTTATTTGACATTGGCAATTTTGATGACATAAAAATACAAGAGTCTTTATGGTAGACAGTGAATGAATTACCATTTATTAAATATGTTAATGAACCTTATTTGCTTTTAGGTTGCTTATTTGTTTTGGTTGTTGTTTTTCCCATTGCTCATTTCTATTATAGTAAAGAAGAAGCCAGAGATCACTTTTATGTTCCAAGATGAAATTGAAGACTTTTTAAGAAAACACACACAAGATGCCCCTGAGGAATTTATTTCTGAACTTGCCGAGTACTTAGTAAGGCAAGTATAAAAACATGTTTTTTCTATTTATGGTAGAAATTCAGCGAGTTATTAAATAAAATTTTAAGCAAGATCATAGAAAACATACATTATAGGTGTTTTCTTTTCAAAGCTTAGAATTTAATCTAGCCACCAAATGCCAGATTTTGTTTGCCTACAGAAGCAGTTCAACTCAACAAACCTTTAAGTGCATGGGGCAAGGCAGTATGGGAAGTAAAAGGTGACAGCATGGAGGCATCCTCGTTCACTGCTCTCACAGTCCTAGGTGGGAGAAAAACAGCAGCACTAATCACTGGCTGGTCTCTCCCATAGCATGAAAAGTGGTGTCTAGAAGGAAGGAAAGATCCTTTTCTGTCTGGATTTGACAGAGTAAACAGTGCACTTTTAGGGAGAAGATAAAGTAACAAACTGCCTTCAAAGAGAATAAATTTAGACAGCACTACCTTGTAAATGAGCCAGGCTAAATTTATTTTTATACAGAAATAAAAGAAATTGTGTATAAGTTGACCATTACTAAGTAACGTGGTCTTCCCTCAAGTTAGTCCTAATGTGTAAGCTTCCATAAATGCAATCTGGGGGCCTAGTGCATCTAACTTTTTGAATTCAGAAATACAGCTTTTGTAGTGAGATTTTTTTTTTTTTAACTTATGTGGATATTTTTTGTGCATGAATACATTGCATAATCATGTTTTTCAAATCTAAGAAGATGAAGTAGTTACTGCTAAGCATTTGCTGTTACTTTTTAAAATAATCTGAGTTGTTGAGCATAAAAGGGTTTTTTAAAATATATTATCTGTTATAGTACTTTAGAAATTGAGAATTTAAGTTATTCCTTATGATGGAGAACAGATGTATAGTCTTCTACTCTCCAAAATAAAAGCTGCTTTGAATTAAATTTGACTTGAAGTTTTTGTTATTGTTGATCTTGTTGTCTTTAGTGCAGTAACTTTGACTACAAAATTGAAAAAACTAATCCATTTAAATTATAATTCTTGGGATTGAAAGACAAATTCTTATGAACTATTCTCCAAATTAATCTTATTTGTTTAAAAAAACAGAGATGTTTTCTTAAACCTTATTTCTGTAGAAGCAAAATTTCTTATCTATGTAAATCCAGTATGTTTTAATAAACTAAATATATGTGTCTTGCCACAGACCTCTTAATAAAACTTATCTCGAGGTGGTACGTTCAGTATTCATGTCTTCAACTTCTGCCTCTGGAACTGGAAGAAAGCGCACAATCAAGGACTTGCAAGAAGAGGTTTCAAACCTTTACAATAATATTCGATTGTTTGAAAAAGGGATGAAGTTCTTTACAGGTATACTTAATCCTGTTTTTTCATAGATTCTCATAATTGTTTTTGGGCATTCATTTTAATAAACCACCTTTATTTTCCAGATGATACGCAGGCTGCTCTCACCAAGCACTTACTGAAGACAGTGTGTACTGATATCACCAACCTCATTTTCAACTTCTTAGCTTCGGATTTAATGATGGCAGTAGACGATCCTGCAACCATTACAAGTGAAGTATGTTAGTGATTTTCTTGCCACTCTTAATGTGTTTGGTTTTGAAATCTGAGCATGTTTTATTTTCTTACATCTGAAATAGTCTAAAAGGAAAATAAAATACAAGAAAGAGGTTTAGAAAAAAAATCTATCAGATTTTTAGTTCAACTTTAGTACAAGTATATATGGTTGCTAGCAGGATTGGTAATATAACCAGTCTATTAAAAGTAGTAATGCTTAATTACTTTGGAATCAACGGTTTTATTTTTTCCTAGTTATTATTATGTCACATCCCTTTTTCCTGCTGAGTTGCAAGTCCCTTAGCATTCTGGCCAGATTCCATAACTTTGCAGTCATTTTCATTTAATGATACCATTTCATTTCAATATTTAGACTAATTCCAGGTTAGTTTTTAAAATTCTACTCTCAAACCAAATTCAAGGCACATCTCTTGCCTTCTGGCAATGTGGAGTTGTGGCTCCCAGCAGCCTAGAGGAAGAAGAAGGGTGTGGTCTGTCCCTAAGACAACTCCTCCTCCTCTTCTTCCTCATCCTTCTAGATCCGCTTAAAGTTGGAGATTTAGGAAAAAGGAAGGAAGCAAAAGCACCTGCCTGTGACTGACTGCATATCACTGGCTTTAACCTAGGTCAGACCAAATCAGTCGCATGCTTCTGGCCTCTTGCGATTTGGCTGTTGCCACATAGGTGGCATAGGTTGCTTTGGGGGGATGTTTTTCAGCATTCTGTGATCCCTCTCATAGCAAGGACCTCCCCCTAAACCTCCAAACAGAAGTAGGTTTATTTCTCCCTCCTACCCCGGCAAGGGACTGTCCTCCGTCCCTCGTTCAGCTTGAGCAGTGAGTCCCCAACGGCCTGCACAGTCTCATGTATCCTGCCCCTGTGCCGGCCTCTGCTGGAGGAAATACATCAGTCCTGGCCCATGCCCTTCAAGGGCTGCAGCAAGATTGGATGGCATAGGGCAGAGAGTCATTAGGTTGCCCCAGTCTCCCAAGACACACTGTAGCCTTCAGGGGCTACCAGCCAAGCCATTCCAGTAGGCCTCCTCCAGAAATTTTGCACTAGAAGGAGCCATCAGACTCTGGTCAGGAATGCCACCAAGTATCACAAGATACATCATGTGGAGAGGGGTGTGCTGAAAAGGTTCCACACACAATACATTATCACAAGCATGCATCCATGGAACAAGAACACTAGCTTATAGGCATCCTTGATCTTTATGAGTGGAGCCACCTGTCACCTGGCATTAGAGAGGGAAAAAACACTCTTCCCACCCCAACAGAAAAGAGAAGGAGTAGCCTCTTATCCCAAATTCTCTTTTTCCCATAAGATGAATGGTGCAGTCACTTGCTTTCTTGTGCACGCATGCTGTCTGTGTCTCTCCCTCTGTCATCTTCCTCTTATCCTGCTGGAGCAGATGAGGAGTAAGGCTGCATCTAGCCTCTGGCTGACTGGCTGTTGGCTAGCTCTCTAATTTGAGAATGTTTTTAGCATATTTTTATCCCTAGTTTGAGACCTAAAATTCAAGAACAAAGATAAATTCTATTCAGCATTCTATTATAGTAATAAATAAACTTTTTTGTTTTGTTTGATCTTATATAGACCACTTGTCAAAGACACAATCCCAAAAGAATGTTTTTCCTCCTACAGGTAAGAAAAAAAATATTAACTAAATTACCAGAAGAAAATAAAGTAGCTCTCTCTAAGCTCCACAGCGCTCTGAATGAGAAGGTAAGGAAGGTTTAATTCAATTTCGTTTAGATATTGAGGCTAGAATTTGTGATCTTTGAGTAGATTTTTATCAGAATAATTGTAAACTAAATATAAAACTAGTATTCTGCAGTCAGATTCATCCTCAGGAGCTGAAGGGGAGACCAGGCTGGGGCATTTCACCTGAACTCTTTAGTCCTAGGTCACCATTTCAAATTTAACGACAAAATGAGCTTTTTGAAAATTCTATTTAGGGTGTAAAATGGTAAAACAGTATTACATGGCTGTATTTCTCTAGGCAGCCTGTTTATAAAAGTAAATCATGGTATTAAATACTTTTTCAGAGCATAGAAGACTTTCTTTCTTGTCTGGATTCTGCAGCAGAAGCTTGTGATATTATGGTGAAAAAGGGAGACAAAAAAAGGGAAAGGTAACATTGAATTAATCTGTATTATTAATAAATTCTTAGATATGTGGTAGTTCATATCTGAAGTTGGTATTTGACTGAATCTCACATAGAGAACTGGTATATCTAAGTGGCTTCAGACCTTCAAGTATGTTCAGTCTTCATATACTTAGGTGTCCCTTCCTGGCCCATCCTGATAAGGCAGCAGAGTTCTTTAATCTCACAGCTGATCAAGCCTGGGAACTTATTAGCTTTGAGACCTTCTTTACAGGAAATCTTGTTTAAATTGATGCACTTCTGTTTGATCCCCAACAACTCAAAATAAAAAGCCTACTGTGAGTATCTCTGCTATATGGCTTTTTCTGTCATTTTCTAGCATGTTAGTTTATCCATACCATTTAGGGTTATGTGTGTCTGTATTCCGTATTTAAAAGGTCCCTTAAAATGTTTATGGAACTAGATAATTAAACTAGAGAAGCTAAAAATGAATGCGGAAGGGAAAAACTGAAATTGGTGAGAACTTGTTAAAATATGATCATGTATTTGTGTGATTTTATTTTTGTTTAGGCAGATACTGTTCCAGCATCGGCAAGCACTGGCTGAACAGCTAAAAGTCACAGAAGACCCTGCTCTCATTCTGCACCTCACATCAGTCCTGTTGTTTCAGTTCTCAACCCACAGCATGCTCCATGCACCTGGAAGATGTGTCCCACAGATCATTGCTTTTCTTAGTGGGAAAATTCCAGAGGTATTACATTTTCAGTGCACTTGAAACTTTTAAAGCTTTTAGATTCTGAATATTTTGAATGGATAGATATGAATCCTTGAGAACACTAAGACACAAAACGTATTTACAGCATCTTTCTCCTTCCAAGAATGTGAACAATGAATTAGGAGACTGATTTTAAAAACTCAGCATAGGGGGCCAGCCCGGTGGCACAGCACTTAAGTTCGCACGTTCTGCTTCTCGGCGGCCCAGGGTTGGCTGGTTCGGATCCCGGGTGCAGACATGGCACTGCTTGGCAAAAGCCATGCTGTGGTAGGCGTCCCACGTGTAAACTAGAGGAAGATGGGCATAGATGTTCGCTCAGGGCCAGTCTTCCTTAGCAAAAAGAGGAGGATTGGCAGTAGTCAGCTCGGGTCTAATCTTCCTCAAAAAATAAATAAATAAATAAAAATAAAAAATAAAAACTCAGCATAGCTTAAGAAGCTTTCAGGATCCTTCAAGATCCATGGTAAGAATATTCTGAATTTGGAAATTAGCCTTTTGGAAAAGATAGACTAATGTTCAGTCTTTCATTTCAGCTTATGCAGGTTTAGCCTGTCTTTCAAGGACCAGCTCAGAAAGTCTTATCCTGCACAAATTCTTCTGAGAAACTCCTCAGCTAAAAGTAATTTGGCTTCTTTCAACTTACATATCACTTTGACTGTCTCTTTGAACCTAGCTAAGTCAACCTAGCTTAGAACCTAGCTAAGTCAACTTAGATTAAAATGATCTGTCTTCATTTTTTATCTCCCCTAAACTGTAAACTCCTTGAGAGCAAGGACCTTGCTAGATTCAGCTTTCTACTTATACAGCCAGTGATTTGTAAAGATGAAGACCTTCAGTGTGTATTGGTCGAACAAATCCTACTTTGTCTATTCCACAGAAAATTAAATGTTAACTTTTCTTCTCCTTTCTGTTTTCACAGGATCAGCATACTCTTTTGGTAAAGTATCAAGGTTTGGTTGTAAAGCAGTTAGTAAGCCAAAATAAGAAGACTGGGCAGGGAGATGATCCCTTGAGTGATGAATTAGACAAAGAACAAGAAGATGTCACCAATACCACCCGTAAAGAGCTTCAAGAACTTTCTTCATCCATTAAAGACCTTGTTCTCAAGTCCAGAAAATCATCTGTGACAGAAGAGTAATGATCTTAATTTACTTATGTCATATGGTAAACTTTTTCCCCCAAAGTTAAAGGTGAATTGTTACAAAAAAATATTCACTTCACAATCCTCAATCCCTATTAACAGCCCCTCCCACCCACACAATTCAGTTAAAACAGTTGTGTTGTATTCAATGTAAATCTCATAAACTTGTGAATTTTTCTAAATTGGGTTCTCTGTGGAAGATTTTTTTTTCACATTATAATTCCAAAAATTATGCATTTCAGTTTATTTTCTGCAAATGCTAAATGAAGAATAAATTTTCTGATATCTTTCATCTCTAGGAAAGGACTCATTCATTGTTATTAGATTTCCAGTGACATTATTATATTTATACACATTAGGCAGAGTCTTAAAATGTGGTCATGTTTTTAAAAAAAGAAAAACCCTTGGTGTCAAAAATGAAAATTATATATTTTATTTTAAAATTAATAGAAAATGCTTGAAACCTGAGATACAGAAATTTTCACAATATTTTCTTTATTACTAAGCTTTTGCTCTTATTTCTGGCAGATAGAGGGTCTCCCATCTCCCCCACAGAAGTGAATTTTTATGTGGTTAGGCGCTTCAGAGATGCCTTAACAGGTGCAGAAGAACGTGAGAGGGGCTCATGCATTGCTGTGCTCTCTTCTAAAACAGGATGCTAACAGGAGTGAGAGAAAAAGTGAAATTTGCTGCTAATAGTTGTAAGTCACATTTGAACATTGGAATAACTAAAAATTTAATACTTATGTTTTTCTTTAACCCAGTTTGCAGTTCTTAATTTCATTTTTTATACCAGGAGTCACTCTGGCACCAATACTTTCTTGTAGGGGCATCTGTCTATAAATGCATTTAAATCATTGGAACCTTTTTTTTATTTTCCCAAGAATGGAAACTTGTATAAAAAAGTATTCTTGTTTTCTAAAGATTATTAGTAGTTAAAAGTAACTAAAATAGTTCCTTGGAGTAATCATTTCAAACAGATGTTTTAAGCAACAATTTTATATATCAAAAAAGGAATTTAGTGATTTTAAATATAATAGTAAATTAAATCTCAAATATTAAAAAAATACTATTTTATGTAATTCCTTTTATGGCATTTAAAACTCTGTTTCAAAATGTTTGCCTAACAAAGATCAGTCTACCTCTACTATATTTCTGGACAAAATATTAATACTGAAAGAAATTAATATAATTGCTGACTAAGCATTATTAAAGTTGGTAGGAACGTAACATAAATCTAAAAATGTTTTCCCATTGGTAATTTTCTATTAACGTATTTTCATATAGGCAAAGAAATTAAAATGACAAATCCTGTGTGACCCCACACTCCAATTAGTTATGTTTGTTTATTCAGCTTCAAAATATTGAATACCCAGCCTAATTTTTTTATTCAATCTTTGTTTTGAAACCATATTATTTATGATTCAGCAGATACCAAAGTAATCCACGTTTGTGTCAAACTAGATTATAGAATGAAGCAAATAAAATCATTCTGACTTTTTTAATTTGTGAAGATAAAAACAGAGGAGATGATGAAGCAAATAAAAAGAAAACCATTCTGTTTTATTTTGTTTGCATTAAATTTTTTTCATTTATCAAAATAGTTCTTATTTTTCCACAGTAAATAAGAACAGTTTTTATTATTTTTGTAAATAAAATTATATAGCTGATTTTTGTATGTAAAAATCTGATTTCATTAATAAAATAATTGTTACATGTTTATCTACTCTGATAATGGGCAGATTTAAGATTTATTTTAACTTAAAATAAAGTTGCCTGTTGTTTCTATTAAATTTTATGGTACTTTGAGGCTTCCATTATTTAATTACTACTACTAGGATTAATTGATGTATACATTATAGGTACTATACTTACATTTTGTAATTCTTGTTCTGAATAGTTTTAAAGGGTTTTATTATATTTTTCTTACACAAAAATAGTTCCGTAGTCCTCAGTGTCTTTCACTCCTTGAAAGGTTGCCATTCATGAACCATTTCACCTTGGTAAGTCATTTTCAATTAGCTAGATTTCAACAAATGTGCAGCTGTGCTCTCTGATGTGCTGCTTCCTGCTAGTGCAGATACAATAGGGATGGATACTTGAATAACGCGCTCAGGTATTTATGTGTTCCATCTCCAGACCATGTGTTTTTGAAGAGTCAAGGGAAACCCACCTACTTCTGGCCATCAGAAAGATCAGGGAAGAGAAATATATCTTTCAAAATCACAGTGTATTTTCAGAAAAGACTTTAATGCCAAATTAGAACAATAAACATAGAAGTTGCTTAACCTGAATGGAGAACCATCTTGAACTTTTTAGAGAACGTACTTTAGTCAGACCATACAGCACCAAGGATGAGGTCAAAGTGCAACAGTGATCTGACGTATAGTGTGGCCTGTAGATTGAGAGGAAACAGTTCATTGCTTCCTCAGAAAGGCCGCTCGACCAGGGCAAATGGGACTTTTTCTATCAAGAACTAACTTATATGACTTGGGTAGGGGGTGGGGATGTTGGAAGGTTTGCTTTCTTTGACTAATACCACCGAAGCCTTTACCCCAGCGTGTATGGGAAATGAGATAAAAACAGATATATAGACTCGCCTGGGATGTACATTTTCTACAGATATCTGGGAGCACTATTAAAGTGGCTTTTTAAATGGCTTTTTTACACAAGTTGCTCTACCTTGAAGGCCACACTAAACAAACAAAAGAATAAACAGAATCCAGGAGAGACTTCTAAACTGTCTAAGAAAGACACTCTGAACTTCAGGCTTTCAGAAACACAGTGTTTATTCCATTTACATCACAAAAAAGGGAATAACTAACTACTTTAAAGATGTATTAAATTTTCGTAAGTTCCCCGTGTTGTGTTTTATTATTTGCTTTACCAGCCTTGCCTCTAACTGCACCCCTGTCCCTCTCCAGTGATTAGTAGTAAGCCTTCCCCGGATGTGTGTGTGAAGAGCAGGGAGGAAGGGATTATGTTGTGATGTGAACACTGAAAGGGAGGACATGGGGAATGTAAATCCTTGGCTCAACAATGTCCTGAATCCCATATGACAGTTAACTAAGTACTAGATATACAAATGTCTATCTTGCTTTTAAGGAGATGGCAAGAATCAACAATTATAGTTCAGTATAGTGTTTTGAGAGAAGTAAGCAGAGGATGCTATGGGAGAAGAAGTGAAAGGCAAACTGTCTTAGCCAGGAGGGGAATTGAACAGGCTGAAGATGACCTGTACTGAATGCTGAAAGAAAGAGGACTGGCCTGGTGAAAATAGGGGAAGGGGAATTGGCTGTTTCTGGGCAGAGAAAAGGAGATTCAGAAGTACCAAGACATGAATTAACATGAAATAATGAGGCTTTTGGGAAACCCTGAAGTATGAGAAATAAGAATAATGGACTGGGGAAGGAGTTTACCAGAAGTAAAAGAGCATGTACAATGCATCTTGCACAGAAAGGAAGCAATTTTCTAGACTCTGAAATATTTTTGTTTATTCAGTTGCTAGTCCTCCAAAGAAAAACTCTTTATCTGGCTAGTCAAGCTAAGACAAAGGTCGCAAAGATTTTCTTTTGTTTCTTGTTAGTCCATGTAAAGAAGAAAGAGTATTTTATCAAATTGTTTTTTCTACTGAGCTTGCCTTTAGTCACCTAAAATGTAACCTTTAACTTAAATCTGTTATAAAGACTTAACAGGTTGGATAATTGCTTGAAGGCACGACAACAAGGTTAGTATAGAATATATAGTTGTTTAAAAATATCTGATAAACATAAATGAACTTTTAAAATAAGTGTTCTCTGCTTTTCTCCGTTCCTCTTTCCCACCTAAATTTGAGTCCTTGTGATTCATACATTATAAATGCTCAGGGTAGTTTTTTTGTTTTGAAGAAGAAAAATCAGAGAGAGAAAAATTGGGAGCAGTGTTTCATAATATATTGCAACTATTCACAGCTGCTTGAAAAATATTTAATTGATTTGGAAAGTCAGTCACAGTATATTAAGTAAAAGAAGATACAGAACTATATACAATGTGGTCTTGTTTATATAACTATATTTGTTTAAATACATTTGTTTAAACTTGTTTATTATATAGCTATAACTATAGAAACATTTGCATAAGAACATTCGCATAAACGTTTCCCCCTGTAGTTATATGCATGCATACATAATATTCTAAAGAGATTTGGGTGAAGATTTGGGCTGTGGCTGTCTCTTGGATTGCAAGTCATTTTAAGTTTTCTTTATTTTTTCAATTGTTATTCCAGATTTTCTGCAAGAAGCATGTATTTTATAATTCAATAAACTGATATTTTTAAATAAATATTGTTTTACAATGATGTAGAGAAATGATAGAAGGGGACCAGACTGAGGTAGATGCCAGTTGTTTTATGACTGATAGAGTAATCCAAATGAGAAATGTGGGGACCAGAATGCAGGGATGATGACAGATTTAAGAGAGATTTAACAAAGCAGAACCAACAGAAGTTGGAGATGTGGATACATGATAGGGAGGGTAGAGAATAAGTGCGGCAGGGGAGTACTCTAAGATGACGGGTTGAATGATTGTGCCCTGAACAGGAAATACAGGTTTGGAGAGAGAAGTCGAAGAGGTTTTTTTGGGACTGTTGGGTTTGAGGTGCCTGGGGACCTCTAGACAAGCAGGGTCGATAGACTACAGGATACAGGTCTGGAAACAGTGATAACAGTTGAGAACACAGGTTTGGGAGCCATGATATATAATTGTTAATTGTTTTTATAAGGAATCCCATGGATGGTGTACAGAGAAGTACTCTGAAATGAGGAGGAAGCTCCAGGAAAGGGTGAGGATGCTAAGAGCAAGGAGGAAATTAGAGAGAGTGTAACTTAGAGAAACCAAGGGAAGAGAATTTCAAAAGGAAATAGACATGGCCAAAGATGAGAAATTTCGGGTAAGATTAAAGACAGTGCTCTTTGGGTTACTATTTAAGATCTTGTATGAGCTTAGTGAAGGGTTTTTGGTGGAGTGCTTCAAGTGGAAGGCAGATTGCAAGTTTGAGGAGGGCACAGGAAGATCAGAAGTTGAATCAGTGAATGTCGATTACCCTCTCAGGAAGCACAGGTTTTGTAAACGAAGAGTGGCATCCCATAACTACACAGGGACATAGACAACTTTATATCTCCAAGACTCCGCTTCCTCATGGATAAAAGGAGGAAAATAATGCCCGTCTAGCAGTGGTGTCATGAGGATTAAAATCTGTTACTAACTAAATGTGCTTATGTCCTTTCACTGAATCAATTTGTTGCTCTAATCACCGTGTTTTCATTTTCATAATATCTTAAGCATCAAAGTCAGGTGAATAACAGAAGCATAGAGTTGATTGACTTTGCATTTCCCTAGCTCAAGTTTTTTGGTTGTACACACTTGAGTTTGACCTCAGAAAATATTAATATATCATTCCTTTAGCACTTAGAACAAGGACAGTTTAAGTTTGGTCTGGGCATAATTGGAGGCAGAACGTTTCTTGTCACCTCACCTTACAAACCAAAGAAATGGCCTAAAATGGAGATTCTAGGAGCAAGTGTCACTTGCTTTGTGGATCATCTTGACCCACTGAGAATTCCTGTTGCGGATTAGTTCAATATTCAAACATTTCTTTAGCTCCAACTTTTGAAATCTCTAGCCACTTTTCATGTTTTAAATTGAAGATTTCAAGAGAGCAGATGAGTCTGTGCTTAAATGAAGTCACATAGCCATGGATGTGACGTAATAATTGTTGCCAGCTCATAGGGACATAGGAAGAAGCAGGAAATGCTCAGTCCACACAGCAGGTGCAGGAAGCAGGTAACTACCTTGATTTATTCTAGACAAATCCAAGACTCACATTCCCCAAGAAGGCAGTGATAGAGGCTACAACCCAGGGCTCCTCGCTCAAGCTGCCAAAAGCTCTACGGGTGAGCACATGCGGCCTCATCTCTTTACAGATAGGTCAACAGAAAAGCTCTGTAGTTCAACCTCACCTTAAAAAGGGTTCTGACAGTCACCAGAAAACCAAGAAAACAAAAACAGCTTAATCAAGGAAACAGAAAATACATCATCCTTTTAGTGATTTTTTAAAATTTTTAAATATGCCCTTAATAAGTTAGCCTAGGCGGTGGGAATTTCTCAAGTATGAGAGAGTCTGTATGTGCACTTTGTATTTTAAACTTTTTGGAGCTTATCCAGATATTTCAAATACTAATCCTAGCAGGATTTCCCTTTAAGGATGTCCTTCAGAGAATTCGTTACTTGTAATTTTAAGGAAAAATTGACAAAGAGTGCTTTTCAGTCCAGTAGGAGTCAGCTATGTGCATGTCATAAGACTCGGAGGAAATACACTCACCCTGCTATTTTCTTCCACAAAGCTGAAAAAGCTGCAATTGAGAGGGACGCTCTGATAGCTCTGGTGGCCCATTCTGTTCCTTCTGGAGTTGACTTACAATTGTGTTGGAGGGAAAAAATCATATAGTCTCTTTTCACACTGTTTAAATCGCAGGAAGAAGCAGCTTTAAGAAAAAGTAAGTTTTGTTTTCCTTGTTTCCTTTGTGTTTTTTTATGTGGTATTTTTGCTTCTTTGTTTTTTTTTTTTTAAGTAAAAGAGATTCTTATAAGCTTACTAGTGACTTCTTAAGAGAAAACTTGTACCTGGCAAATAAGTATGTATCTTGAAGTTTCTTAGAAGCTTTTCAAAAACCATTTGAGCCAACAGTTATTGTTTTATACACTGAACTTTTCAGATATCTTATTTCGATGATATGCGTGTGGAGGCAATATAGTGGCCACGTAACTCTTTGGAGCTGCCGCCTGAGTACTGAAAATGGTCTTTATACGTGGGACATAGCCTCATTGTCATAAAAAAGGGTGACAGGATTCTGGGATTTTTTTTGGTTTGATTTATTTGAATGACTAACGTTATCACTGACCCTATTTTATGAATGGATTTATATATCCAGAGCACAATTTCAAGTCATTTACAGATTTTAAGTGAGTTAGTGAGTGTATAATATGCTACGTGAATCTAAAGCATTGCCTCTTGAAACTGAGAGAGCGTTACTTAAGCAAAAGCGTGCATCCCATATGTGTTTATGCTTCCTCTCTCACTATTTTAGTCAGACCTTCCTTGGTGTCTGTCATCCATTTGAAATCCAAATGCGACTCCTCAGCTGTTAATTTGAGTTTCAGAAATGTGGTAACTAAAAAGAATCATTAATAAAATCTGTAATTCTTATAAATAAAATCTAAGAAAATCCTCATCATTTTAGCCGTCATTTCACATCTACAATACTGTCATGTATAAATTCTAGCATTTTTATTAGCAAAACATATGGATTAAAAATTAACACAAATATTGCAAACATATGTACCATACAAGATATTTCTTAACATATTTGTTATGATATATGCCTAAAGCCATAATCCAAACTGCTTAATGGGGAGGGTAAACTCTGATGTCTTTTTTCTACCCTTGTTCTATTTATTCCCACATATTATCATTAGTTGCCAATTCTGGGACCATTCTTCCTAAGCAACAGCAGCAGATTTGTGTTCTAATGTAACATCACCTCACTGACCAGTTTACCTCTTATTTTTGTTATATTTGCCATCAACATTTTGAGTAAAGCTAGATTAATTTGCGTTCCTCAGGCAAGCCTAGTAGCTTTCTACTATAATATTGGAAATAAATGTTTGTCTAAAACACATTGGAGAAGCTTTGATTTATTTTTTGTGTTTTCAGTCAAGGAAACATGATCTCCTTAGAATTGAAAACAAAATACTTGGGTTCACATGGGAAGGTCTGAGTCAGATGTGAATTCAACAAACTTGTGTTTCCATGTTCCTGTAGTTGTCTTTTTTCCTTCTGGTTGTCATCATTTTTCTTGGTTACCTTTTGGTACCCTGTAAGGAGCTGTGGAGAGGAGGAGGGGAAGGAGGAGGACTCTTTCCTGCCGTAACACCTCGAATCACTCCAAAATGATCAGTGTGAACGTTTATCTCCACATCAGACTACTTTGGGATCACAGAGCCCCTTAAGAATCTAATGGAATCAGTGGACCTTCTTCTCAGATTGCACATAGATATTTCAATGGCATTTCTGGGGTCGATGGACTCCCAAAATCTGTCCTTGAGTCTTCTCTGGGGTCCTGATTATGAACTGCTGTTCTCCATGAAGCTGTAGACCTCAGCTTCAGACATACCCTGGGGCCAGTGATTTTACCAAAGCTTTAAAGGGCTTAGGGTGGAAGTTTGCCTGAACTGTCTCTAAACTGCCTCACCTGAGGAGAGAGAAGACTAAGGCCAGGACTTTAGCTGAAGATGAAGTTTAAGGGTTAATTTTCAAAGCAGGTGCTTAGTTAATTCGTGGCAGTGTGTCATGGAAATAAAAGTAGAAGATTCAAGTAGCAGAACAGCTCCTTTTGTGGAAAGCAAGGCTTAGACCGGAACGGTGATAAGATTAAGCCTCCAAGGACCCCAGAATGTGGAACAGATGACTGCAGTGGGGTCTTCCTGTTTCTCTAGCCCTCCTCCCAAATCCCCATCCCGACCTATTGGTAGATTGGAACATAAAAGGGAAAATCTAAACTAGTGCCCATTATCTCATACCCTCCACTTCAGGGATGACAGTCTTTAATTTTTCCTCCTTTATTGGCTCCTTGCATGAGCATTTAAACACGCTCAAGTTTTCCATCTTAAAAAGTTTTTCCTTTATTACTGAGCTCCTCCAGTTACCCTCATTCCTCAGCTTCATAGATCAATCTCTTGAAAGAACTGTCTACACTCTATTAAGAATCTCTACCTCCTTAGCTCCCACTTCTCAATCTATCGCGGTCTGGCTTTAGTCCTCATCAGTTTTCCCCAGCTCTTACTGAGGTTATCAATCACAGCACAGTGCTAAATCCAGCAGAACATTTCTCATTCTCTATCTACTTGGAGTCTCAAAAGCATTTTATCCTGTTCTCCATTTTCCCCATCTTGAAACACTCTCACCCAGGGCTTCCATGAGAGCAAACTCCCGGTTTTCCTCCCACCTCTGAGACCACTGTTCTCAGTGTGCTTTGCAGATTCCTCTTCCCCTACCCCGTATCTTAGACTCCTGCTCTCTCTGTAGGCAATTTCACTGCTTCAATTATCATCTATTCTATGTGCTTACAAATCCAAAATCTGTCTCTCTAGCTAAGATGTCTTTTCTGAGCTACAGACAGATGTGTGCAATTGTCTGCTGAATACAGGACTGCCTAGAGCCAGCTTGGACCGCAGCAAATACAACGCAGGAGTGGGGAGGGGTGTCAGAGGCAAACTAGGTGAAAATTTTGATATAGAATTGGCCCTAGGACCCCTTCCAAAATGCCCAAGTAATTTATATGGTTTCCCTGCCCCACGTCTTTGGCCCCGGCTGAACAGATCTATTTGACTGTCAGACAGTCCTCTCGAATCTCATTTCAATCTAAAAGTAAATTCATCATTTCCCTCTCCTGCTCCCCACCTTCCTACCCAAAGAATCTCTAAGTTCGTCAATGCTACCTCGTACATTCACCTACTTCTCTCCTTTCTCACTGCCACCACTCTATTTCGAGCTGCCATCATTTTTTATGTGGTCGACAGCAGTCCTTTCATTCATCTCCCTGACTCCAGAGTTGCCATCTTCAACTGAATTTTCCATAGTGAAGCCAGAGGGGTTGACCTAAAACAACTGGTCTAAAAACAATTTGATTTTGCCAGTCTCTCACTTCAGACCTTTCCCTGACTTCCACTGGCCTGAAGATCATGTCCAGATTCCTTCTCAAGGTTAAAGAGAGGCAATAGAGTGTAGTGGATCACAGCAGATCTCCTCAAACTTTAAGGGGCTCAGGAACCACCTCTGGGTCTTTGTTAAAATGCAGATTCTGGTTCTGTAGGTCTGGGTTGGTGCCCGACTTTTCGCATTTCTAACAAGCTCCCAGGTGATTCTGATAACATCAGTTCATGGCCATACTTTTCCTGCCAGACTAGCTGGAGCTCAAGTCTCAGCTGCGTCACTCACTAGGTCTGTAAACTTAGAGAAGTCACTTAGCCTCTGTATGTCTCATTTTCCTTGTAAACAAAATGGAGATCATGATGGCGTACCTTTTCCTTAGGTTTGTTATGAGGAATAAATATGTGGTATAAAATTACTTGCAACAGTGCCTGGCACAGAATAGGTGTTAAGTGCTGGTTGTTATTATTACTAGTCAAGACCCTGAATAATTTAGCCTCTACATTCTTCTCCAAACCAATTTTTACTACAGCACTGATACACATGCGCGCGCACGCACACACACACACACACACACACACACACACACTACTGCTGAGTCATGCTGAATGACTTTCAGGAAATTAAGAGCAGGGCAAATGCCTCTTTTCAGCCAGGCCTCCACAGACACTTTTTCTTGGAGCTCTCTGCATGCAGACCTAACTCCCCTCAGTCACCCTTATCTTTTAGATCTTACCTCACATGCTGCATCCTCTGGGAATTACTTACAGACCACCCTGAACCCATGTCCATGTTTGGTACCGCTTTTGCATATCCTCATACTACCAATGTGCCCTCTTGGGCTCACATTATAATCTCATTTACTTGTCTGTATCTCTTATAAGACTACGTGCTCCATTAGAGCAAGGGGCTGTGGCAATTACCATTGAATTTCTAGCATCCCACACACTCTTTTGCAGGTTGTAGGTGATCAGTAAACGATGAATGCATTTTATAGACAGATTTTCAAAGACCTGTAAAATGAGACAAGAAACAGAAAGCTTTAAGATCTGTTTTGAGAAAAGAGAAATATGGATACAATAGAATGAACTTCCCTCCAAATGCTACCTCTAGATTGGATTGTTAAACCACTGGAAAGGAAATGAAAAAATTTTTCGTTCGTTAAATAGACCCAGGCCTGATGGCCTAGTGGTTAAAGTTCAGCGCTCTCACTGCTTCTGCGACCTGGGTTCATTTCCTGGTTGCAGAACCACACCACCAGTCTGTCAGTTGCCATGCTGTGGTGGCAGTTCACTCAGAAGAACTAGAAGGACTTACAACTGGATATACAACCATGCACTGGGACTTTGAGGAGGGGAAAAAGAAGAAGAAGATTGGCAACAGATGTTAGCTCAGGGCGAATTTTTCCCTGCCAAGAAAAAAAATAATTAAATTCATTAAATAAATAAACAAGGCTAGAAAGGCAATGCAAGAGTGATAGTGTGATATAGAGAAGAAAGTCAAGACTCTGAAGTCTGGTCCATGTTGAGTCCTCTGTGAACTGGGAAAAATTAATTTGCCTCCCTCCCTTAAAGATGGAATAAATACACCCATCCTGTAGAATTTTGTATTAGTGTAATGGTAACAGGAGTCACTTTTATTTTTATTTCTTCTCAAATTCTTCTGTTACGATCCTGTTGCTACTGGCCCTTAAACCCATCTCACTTGACTCTTAGCAAAGCTTTGAGATATTCCTTTGCTAATTCATTTTGCTAGATATGCGCTTGCCAAACGGATCCTGAGTTTTATTTTTCAGTAGATCATTTTGACGTATCAGATGCTCCCCAAACATATTTAAGAATTCACTTTTTGATTTTATTTCCAATTTAATTCAATTATAGAACTCAAGATGGTGGGGAGATGGGCTTTTGTGTTTCTCGTTTTCCAGCTTCACTCTGTTCTCTAATGATTTCTTACAATTGTTCATAAGACAATTTCAATAACGTGTCATGGTCATGTAACTCCTAATACTTTTTAAAAGAGTATTAGTAGTTATCCTGATCACAGTATCAAACTATTTATCTTTTGTTTGACAAAGCCCAAAAGTCATACATACAGGTAATTCATTTACTCATATATTCACTCATTCATTCAACAAGTTGATCAAGTCAATATAGTATCAACAGAAAAACTGGTGAAGGTGTTCAATCTTCTTTACATCATGAATCTCTACATTGTGCTGATGACCATTTCATGAAGCTCCTAGAAACAAGGAGTTGTCTATCACAAATTTTGACCAAATGCTCTCTGTATAGAAATAACAATGCTTCAATTTTGTGTAAAATTTTTTCTTCATGTAAAGATCAACACTTCTTTAGCAGAATCATGGGTATAATTTGCATGCAGGAAAAAAAAAGCATCTGACACCAAGCTGCCATGCTACCTAAATGAAGTAAGACAATTTTTAAAAATGATTTTCGATCTTAGAATTACATTAACTCAATTAATTCGTTCTCTTTAACAATTTTATAGTTATACTATCACATAAGATTCTAATCTTTGAGAATTTTTTAAAAAATTAAACAATGTACTCAAATTTTGTTCAGTATTTTATTTTTCCTTATTATCAAATTGACACATTATACATTGTACAATTTAGAAAGTACTGAGAAGAAAAATGTTGAAAAAATTTTATAACTTCAATCAAGAGGCTTAACATTTGAGCATATTTTCTTCTAAACTTGTTTTCTACTCTTTAAAAGTGTTTGTGTAGTTGAGATCACACTGATTATTCACTTCATACTCCTTTTTTTTTACTTAAAGCAAATCAGAAGCATTATGTCATGTCATTGAATACTTTTCCAAACACCATGTTAATGATTTCTAGCATTATTTTCAGTCATTTAGTAAATAATTTTATATTCTTTGAAGCAGTGTGTAGAAGTCCTTTTCAAGTCCTAGTTAAACTTGAGCATAATTTTAAAAACACTCAACACTCAACAAAATACAACTAAAAAACACAAAATATACTTCCAAACTTTAGATCAGGAGTCAGTAAGTGTTTTTGTAAAGGACCAGATCATAAATATTTTAGGCTTCAATACTACTCAACTCTGCTGTGGTGGTTTGAAAGCAGCCACAGACTTTATGTAAATGAAAGAGTATGGCTATGTTCCAATAAAACTTTATTTACGGACACTGAAATTTTAATTTCATATAGTTTCACATGTCAAAAAATTTTTCTTCTTCTGATATTTTTTTAATCAATTTAAAATATATAAGCTATGTTTGGATCTCAGGCCATACACACACAGGCTGTGACTAAATTTCGGTCCTTAGGGTGTAGTTGGCAGCCTCTGCTCTACAGCCTGCTTCCAAGAACCCTGGCTTTGCTAGGTTTGAGAAACTTCTCTGAGCATATGCATATGTATATATTCTTAAGAAGAAGTAAATAGCTTTCATTAGTTGCTAAATAAAGTCTTAAACCAAAAATGTTTAAGAACCACTGTTCTAGAGAATATACATGAAAGCACTTTGTAAACAATAAATCATTATTAAAATACATATTGGTACTTCATTTATGATATTATTCGCTTAGACAACAAATGATCTGAAAAAAATATATAATAGGAATAAACGCATGCCATTATCAGAATTCCACCTGGGAAACTGATACTCAAAATCCAAAAATCTTGTAAACTACAACCTAAAGAGGAAATAGATGTCAAATTCCCAAACACATTTAAAACAGGAATTAACAGTTATTTAGATCAAGGTTATTAGAATATTTCTTGTTTTGTTTGTTTTTTGACTGAGCTGAGAGTTTAGAAATAATGCTATTCGTTCCTTCATTTTGTTTTTTGTTAAATTTTAAACTACAAAGGCTGCATAAAGCAAAAATCCTAACTTAACACCCTGGTTAATAGAAGCTAGTTTATATATTATTCTCTCTTTTTCTTCTCCTCTCCCCTCACATACACATACACACACAATATAACAGACATAATAATAAAACCGCCTTTATTGTGACATCCTTATGGATTTGAAATTTTCATTTAATCACGTGCCTCACTTTCAGAGTTTTTAAGAAATTGTGAAATAGACACAGGTGTTACATATGAGATCAAGTTATTACCAATTTTATTATTGTTAAAGCTGGGTTGGAAAACAAAGCTTTTTCCAAAGACCGCCCCTCCCAGCCTGCATTGCGCTTTCCCAGTGTGGGTAGAGAACTTGGACTCCCTCCCGCAGTGCTCCCTCACCAGGCTGGGCAGCTGCAGTGGGCTCCCTCCAGGGAGGGGAGCACGGTTCAGGCCTGCACACTGGTGGTTCCCACCGGAGCGAGGGGGAGAGGCACCTGAGAGGCCCCTTTGTCCAGTTACTTATCAGTTAAATCACTCCCCAAGTGGAGTAGAATCAGGGAGCCAGGGGAGGGATGCTTTATCCCCACACTTTCAAAAAGAGAGAAATTCCTTTAAATGACAAGCATAGAAACCTGAAAGAATGAGAAATACTTTCATACGATTTTTAATTCAAAAAAGCACTCCTGGTTTCTTATAAATTTAAGTCATCAATTTAAATTGTTGAAATGCTAAGGAAGAGAAATTTTTAGTTGACAGCATATGTCACAGACCTGCTTTTACAGTGTGGTCTTCCTTTGGCCAAGAAGAAAACAGCGGGCTAAATATATTCATACCAATGTGTAGCTGAGTTTTTAAAGTTCTGACATGTAAAAATACTTCATTTCATATGTGACCTTTCTATTATCCACATATGGACGTAATGCTGCCCTTCAGGTATGGTCCATCTGGCATTTCCAGCAGTACTCTCTGGATGTAGTCCACACCTCTTGGCATGCTGCTTCTCTACCTCAACTGTGTGGACCCCCCCCACCCCCACAAAGACTGCTTAGGAACCTTCCCGCACCTTTTCTTAGAGACTGGCTTTTATTCAATCTTCAAGTTACAGCTCTAGAAGAAGCTTTACCTGAAATTTTCTAGAAATTTCCAGAGCAGCTTGTGCATACGTCCAAGCATTTCCACATGTCCTCTCTCCTTCCTTCCCTCAGTTCCTTCCATCCACGGTATTTACTGAGTGCTCAGCACATGCTGGTAATATGCTGGACACCAGGAGTCTGGTGGCAACATAGCATCTGTCCCACCTGAAGCTTACTGTTGAGCATTCACTAGGACTAAAGTGTACTGGGTGTTCAAAAGAACCGAGAGCCATGAGAACTTACAGCTAGGGTCCCGATCTGGTGGCAGAGTGATGGAGTGAAGAAATCATTTGTGAGTCTTTCTCGCACGCCAGCATGGAAGCTTTTCACGGGTAGAGAACTGGCCTTACCTGCCATGCTCCAGGAATGGCCCAGAGTTGGCACTCAAGAGCTCTTTGTGAAACCTACAGAACTAAAGTACACTGTGCTCAGAGAGCTGTTTGCTATTGTTGGGTCTGAAAGTGAAAGAGCCAGATCAAGGCAGACGCCAGATTGTCAAAGGTCTGAAATACCACGCTAAAGAACTTGGCCGATGAAGGTCACAGAAAGTAGTGTGATTCAAAGACAAGGCTGGCTCTGGGTCAGCCTTTTTATGTATAAAATGGGAGGGAAGTGACTGTGTCTCTCTCAACCTTCAGCTTTCCGAGGCCCAACATCTGACTTCTTCCTTCTTGCATTCAGTCAACACATATTTGTGCCAGGCTGTTTTAAGTGCCAGGGACACAGCCCCGAACAAGGCAGGAGAGGTCTCGGGTCCTGTTTGTGTGACACATGGGCATGCCTTAAAAATTCACACATTGAGTGATATTTACGGTGAAAATGAAACTAGCACTAAATTGGAACCAACATTTGTCAACTAATACTGTGGACATTTGGTTTTCAAGGGAATAATAACAGATTTTCCCCTTTACTTTACACACAGAATTAGCATAAACAACCCGAGGTTAACAGGTTTTATTTCCAAAGCTGTGAACCCACGGCTGCCGAGTGAAGACTGTACCTGGGCTACAATCATTTTCCTTTGACAGATGCTGAGAATCAACTTTGCTTAAATCTTTGAGACTGAGAACAGATAAAAATTAAATTAAAGCTGACTTTAAATATCATCTCGTGACCGTTTAAACGGTCACCCCCTCCATCACCAACAAATCTTAAACTGTCAAAAGAGTACCTTGTAATTAGTGATTAGTGCTATCACCAAAGCACAGGATATAGCTCTGCCTTGTATCTTTTTAAATCTCATTCTGGTAGCAGGAAGATTATTTTTCCGCAGGAATAAATACTGGAAAAACTGGTTAACATCAACTTCCACTCCCCTCCAACCTCAGCCCAAATACTTCCCCACACATACTCAGATACACACAAACACACACACCACACGCACACACATCACTACCTCATTTTTTAGGTGAGGATCCAGAAAAAAAGACAAATGTGGTTTTGGGCTTTTCCTCCCAAGCTCCACAGTAAACCAATAATAACTATAATAAATAAAAACTGATAGAAATGGAGTTGCCTTGAATGTTGGAGAGGACATGTGCTTGCTTTTGAGGATAATTGGTTCATTTTGTGCAACTAGTGGCAGCTTGGCTTCAACAGAGAGGGACGGACTGCGCCCCTCTGTTTCTGCAGGAAAGGCTGTTACCTGGTCCACAGCTAAAAGCTGGAGTGTCAGATACAAATAAGCAGAGGGCTTTCATCTCTTCTTTTTTGGAAAAATCACAGTAGTAACCAAAACTTTCATTCCAAACAAATGACTTCCATTAGGAGCCTGGAAATCTGAATTCCGGTTGAAGCTTTTTCACTAACCACTTTGCCAGCTTTAAAAAAATAAGTCAATTTTCCTTGTTGATGAGAAGAACAAACTAGAGAATTTCAAAATCCCTCCCAGCTCTTCAATTTACTAGTTCTGTGAAAATGGGCTTGGATCAGAAACATGCTTTTACAGGGAAGGAAAAATATCAAAATGATGCGGCACTAAGAGGCTTTTTCTCTAAATATCTGGCCATATCCACAGGGGATTCCTTTTACTGAGTTTCCCTACAATCTCCTCTCCTGGGCCTCCCCCTCCTCTTCCACCTGCTTTCTCTTTCTCTCCTCCTCATCTTCCTTGTTCTAATGCTTGAGATTTCATTTTTTTAGTAAACTATTACGGGAAAGACTGGCTGTGCAACTAATTTATTGGAGAGTGGAAGTCCATTTTTTCTTTCTCCTTGAGAAAATGAGGTCACACAGAGCAAAGCTTAGAAGAAAATTGGGCAAAATTACCAAAACGTTGGTAAATGTAAGAATCTTTAAACGGATCAGTAACTGGCATCCACTTTTGGCTCATCTTAAAAAAAATTCTTTCATTTCTACTTAACAATCTGGTCCTATATAGGTCACTCACTACAAACTAGTAATCTAGTCCCAAAAGAAGTTTGATAAAATTCATTTTTATTAGGAATGTGGGCATTTCCTATTAAGTATTTATAATATTTTATTTGGAAGACATATTTCATTTGTCCAAATTTTTCTGGAAAGGTATACTAGCTATATGAATACCCTTTTCAGAATTTAGTTTCCACCTTTGTAAGATATGGAATTGAAGCTGATCCATCTCTTATAGTTCTTGTGTCCTTAGATCAAGAACAAGAGATTTAAGAGAAATAAGTTTAGTCTTTTGAGTTATATTATGGCTTCATTTAATTTTTAAAATAGGCTACTCATGCATTTAGTACAAAATTCAAAAGGTACAAAAGCCTATACAGTGAAAAGTAAATCTCACGACCTTCCCTGTCTTGTCATCACACTGTTCTGTGGTTTCTTCAAGAGAAACTCCAGGGATTTTTAAGTTAAATGTTGCTTGATGAGAAGCCACGTTTGGTTTTGATCAGTACCAAATGTTACAGCACTACTAGGATAACAAGCTAAGTATATTCTTAAAATTTTGTTATTTTCCTTCTACTGTTATTTTAATTCCTGTATACTTTCCTTCTCAGCAATGTTTATATTTGTGTAACTCATAATGGTTTTTAAGGTATTTCGATATATATTATCTCATTTGCTCTAAAATATCATTTATGGATATAATTTACAATATTCTGCCTTGCAAGGAAGAATAATAAATGTCATCTTTTTTACCATATATGTATTTAGATGATGCCAAACTGTCTAATGGGATGCTGATAATGGAGTGGTTTTGTAAAGTGTTACTGTGACCAATCCCCAAACATCATGAAAATGATCAACTGAGGGTTAAGAATTTGGAGACTGATTGGAAAGTTCATGCATATGATAAGGGGCATATATGCCTTAGGATCAGCCCTGAGTGGCAGGCTGCTGGGCTTCACAGAAGTGCCTGTGGTTAGAGCCTCCCCAGGTTTGTGAAGGGTCAGGGAGAGCTCCTGCTGTCAGAGGTCTAACCCTAACCTTCCCCAGCCCTCCCAGGCTCAGTAGGAGTCTAAAGGCTTCAGTGGACCACTATTTTTTAAAACAGAATGTAACGGTCTAAAGAGATAGCAAGTACCTACTCCACACCTGCGTCCATCTGCAAAACTGCTGGTAGCCTTGCAAAGAGAGAGGACACTTCCTTTGACTTGCCCTACCAGTTCAGAGGGAAAAGAAAGTCAGAGTCACTGGAGCCTTCTCTCTAGAAGTCAAGGGAAGAATGCCTCCCTGGAGTGCATCTAGTCACTAGGGAATCATAATGACGTCTCCAACAGAAAAGCCCAAGACTGGAGGTGCTTCAGCTTATTTTCCTGGTCTTGAGCCATCATCACTTTCAATAAAGTAGAAATCCTTTCAAAATTACCATCAGTTTTATCTGAAACATTTTTAAAGATCAACCAGTAAGTATTGGGCACCACTAGGCTCCAATTAGAGTACAGAAAAGAGTAAGACACAATGGCTGCTCTGCATGAGTTTATGTTATGGTTGTAAGGAATATAACAAACCCCAAAATATTTATAATACAAAGTATAAAATTTTAAAAAATCTGAGAAACACAAAGGGCTTTCATTAAACTTATCATAATACAACTTACAAATGCTCCCTCATATACCTTAAAATTAAAAAATGACTGAAGCTGTAAGTCATAGGTGAAATAGAAATTACTGAGAGACTCTGCTTATTTCAAAAGGGCCAGAAATGAGCTCTTCTTTCCTCATTATGTTTTATGAATTTGAAGAAGATAATAAACCAACAGAGTCTATAAAATGCATTAATACCAGGATACATGAGAGCCAATATGTTATATGCTTAGACTTGGGATTATTCTCAGGAAAGAATTAGGTGACTGATTGTGACATCTTATTTACTGCTCCTAGTTGAGTGGCTGAAAGTTCTTCCTAACTAATTTATTTAACTGGAGTTATCATTTAGGTAAGTCATGGATTTAAAAAGCTACTTTATAGGCTCTATTAGATAAAGAATACATTTATCATTTTTTATTGGCCACCTTCCAAATAAAGCACACACTTCATTTTATTGGACACTTTCTAATACAATCCATGTATTATCAGAATAGAAATGGTTTCTTATATTTAAAAACACATTTGTCTAAAAGAAGATCACAGAAAGTAATTTTTGCTTGATTCTCCTATATTATGAGGAGCATGTACTTTTAATTTTTCAAGATTATATAGGGTTAAGATGAACCAACTGTACTGTGATAATTGGAGAACTCTGTACAGCTCCTCTGAATTCCCAGATCCATGGTTATTAAACTAATCTGCTCTCAAGTCATTGTTTAAATTGAATATGTTTGTCATCCTGTAAGGTGAATTAATTGTATAAGGATTGAGTCTTCTCATCACTAATTATGGAAGGAAATTAGAGTTTATTTTAAAACATCAGGAAAATAAAATAGCCATGTTGGTTTTACAGTGATCAATTTACAATCTCTTTATAACACGCAATATTGAATTCAAAATGGAAAAACAAAAAAAAGGTACAAAAAGCATTGTCTTTCCTCTCTGATAAAGTATATTTCCCTAGACCATAGCAAATTTTTCATGTGACCGTGTGCACTCGAATACCTGGCCCTGTGGGGTTATTCAACTGATGTGGCCCAGGTTGCAGATTTAGTCCTTCCTCAGTAGACGTAGTTCCTACAATGGCACATCACACTTCTTGCCAAATAAGCTTACATTTGTCATTAGATGCAAGAGAACGCAGATAGAAACAGTGTTGAACAGATGAATCAATGGAGCTCCCTTCCCACAGCTGAGAAAACAGCTACCAGGGTTCAGATACTGATAATAGTTAATGGGCATGATGAAGGTGATCTTCAAATAGAAAGGAAGACCAACAAGACAAAACAGAATAAAAAACTGACGCAACTACTACCCTTGAGGAATTCCAGAGAGTACGTGTTGAGTTTTCCAAAAAGCACAGAGAGGAGGCTGGAGGAACACTTTCAGATACTTATATTAGATCTGTACTGTCCTCGTAGACTCCAGCTGTAGGAAATGGGGTTGATTAGGGGATTCATATACAGGAAACATTTACCCTGCCCTTGCTATGTGCTGACCCTATGCTAAATACCTTTAGATAAATTATTTCCTTTAGTTTTCAGTCCTTATATCTACCAAACCTCGGCACTAAATCAGAACCTCGAACAAGACTTTGAGGAGACACTGAGGCAACCTAGGAACTAGATTTGCTCTTCCTGAACACCTTTTGCAGAAATAACGGCAAGAGTACAGGGAATAAAAGGGAAGACTTGACTTATACCTACTGAAATGATTTGGTTCCTTTGGGATCAAAATCATAAAGGCAAGCCTAATGATGGATTTAAAAGCAGAAAATTGGGACCTGGATAGACAGGGATCTAGTTAACCCAGTTTCATCTCAATAAACAGTGCTCTGTTTGTCTTGAAAATGTTCTTAAACCCCAGTGAGGAAAAAACCAAGGATGGTAGTAAGCCCATGTATTTTTTAAGAGTTCTTCTTTTTTATTTTTTGAAGAATACAATGTTTGGTATGATATAGTTATACTTACACATTACCATGAACTATATTTTACTTCTATTTCAGTAAAAGCTTCCATAATTTCATGATTTTAAATGTAACCTCTCCAGGAAAATCACACAAAGCACTTTTTTTCTTTGTTAGCATCCACAGAACAAATTAACCAGATGGAAAGCTCTAGTCAGCTGTTTCGTTTCATGGGAGAGTAGTTCATCAGCTCTCAGGAGAATTCGCATTTGACCTCTCCACACAAGACATTCAGCTTCCAACAAACTGGGCTTGCAAATATGTCCCTAGAGACTAATATCAAACATTCCACTACAAATCTATGATGCTGGTTTTAGGTTATTTTTGATTGATGGCCTGAAGTTACGGCTCTAGTTATTTTTAATATTGTTTTTGAGTTTTTAAAAAGTGGTGTTTGAGAGGGGAAGAAAATAGCCCCCTTCTTCAAAATGGGATATACAGTTAAAATTTCACATTTTCCATCAAGTCAAGCACACCTACATCAATTTACCCACGGCTTTCCATTCTTACATCTCACTTGATCCTCAAGCAGGATTGTAAGCAGCTGATATCGCTCTCATTTCACAGGTAAGGAAAGTAAGGGCTAGAAAAGTTAAATGGTTTCCACAACAGTGGGTCACTTATATGCTAGTGCTTAAAGCAACCAGTGCAACAATCTACAGCTTCTGCTTTCCAACCCAATACTCCTCTCACTATGTCTTGGATTACAAACAAAAACCAGGTAATGAAGTATACACAGTTCTTCTCACTGCACCCTCCAAACCAAGAAAGAAAAACTTAAAAGTAGAGTTTCTGTACTAGTTACTCTAACTCCTTCATATTTTTAAAATACGTGAATTTTAAATTAAAAATTTTTTTTTGCTGTAGAACATATATTTATCCCATCTGACCTAGTTTACACAGACTTTGGAGGATCTATTTTTTCATATGTCTCATTTAACGCCCCTAAATTTTGTCAAACTCAGTCACTCAGTCAAACAACACTTCAGTCAAGAAACACTTCAGCCAACATCATAGATCTCAGGAGACGAAGACCTTGCAATCTTGGTAGACATGGTTTGTCTCAAAATGTTGTATGCGTAGACCCAGAAAGGTGGTGTAGCTTCCAGTAGAGAACTGAACTATCCAATCAAACAGTCCAAAAACTGTTCATAGAAGCTTACTGGTGCCCCCAGTTTAGAGAAAAGACTTTTAATGCTGTCAACAGTTTAACTGCCTACTTCTGCTGTTTCTTGATAGCCTCCTGGCTGGTATTTGGAGAGCACTCCAGCTGTCTTCTTCAGCTGTCCTCACAGGGAAAGTGAAAGAACTCTCCTTGCCATGGGCAGGCCCCATGGGCTTTACCTTCTGTTCTCTAACCTTTATTCTCAGCCGTTTGACATATTTGCCAGAGATATAATAGATATAAATTAATTCACTACTCGAGTGAATATGTAGCACATGAATTCTTAACTCTTTTATGCTTGAGCCTTTATCCTTTATTCGGTTGAGAGAATCTCCTTTGCATATGTATTTCATTAGTACTTGTCTGGGACTCCAAGCCCTTAGAGAACAGACAGTTTTCCATTCATTTGTTTCATCAGCCATAAAGCATGTTCTGAGGTTCTGCTATGCTCAGACCTGAGATACACAGATGAAATAAGCAACATCCTTGCTCTTGAGGGCCTAACAAATGAGAGACAGACACACAGGACAAAACAACTGTTAGAAAACGTGGCAAGAGAAAAACAGACAGATATATGAACTAATGAGAGCAACTACTCTGTCCTGAGAGATCTGAGACAGCTACAGAGAGAAGCATTTTCAACCGCACCTTGATGGATGAGGAGAATCATAAGGTGGACAAGGTCGGTAGGTGACAAGGAGGAGGGCATTGGAGATAGAAGAAAAGTCACATATGAAGGCTCAAAGGCATACAAGGACATAGTGTATTTAAAGAATAAGGAGTCACTGGAAGCGGCTAAGGCATGGGTGGAGTGTGTGAGTGTTGGGCAGTGTGGGATTGGGAAAGGGCTGGAGAAAGAGTGGGAAAAGCAGACAAGTAGTAAAGGGTCTCTGTCCTACATAATGGAGTTCACACTTTATTTTACAGTCAAAGAAGAGCTGTTGGAGGTTTGTCACCAGGGAAAGGAAATGATCACAGGAGTCTGAGAAAGATTTTTCATAAGTGTTGTGGAGGATGTCCTGGAATGCCCAGGGAAATGGAGCTTATCCTTAGAGAACAAAAGCCATGTAGTAGAAATGTGTTTAGTTCCACTCAATAGAGTAAGAGATCTTTAATAATACCTTCAGCTCCATGTAAGCCACTAGAGTCCATCAGAGACATGAGGAGGGCCTAAACTAAGATCCGAGGGATGCTTCTGATGTGAAATCAATAGGTTGTGGTCCCCAAAAACATGTGTAGGGGATGCAGGCAGGGAGGGGCAAGAGGAAAATGATTGAAACAGTTGCCTTAGGAGACTAAGTATCTAACTGTGTATTGTAGATGTTTTCTATAACTCTTTATAGAGCATAAAGAAATATACTTTGCTCAATGAGGCTTCCAAAATGCTCTTGACTGGCTGTCAGAGCAACAATTCAAGTTAAAATCCTAAATAGGAAAATGACCATAGGTAAATTCAGTTAACTATAGTTCGAATTAAGATTCTTTATCCAGTTTCTGTCTTCATCCAACTTTGGTATATCAATCACACAAACTTCAAAGACTTCAGCATTTTGTACTGCATTTCCCAGGAGTATTTTAATATTCCTTACACCACTTAGATTTAAATTCTTCCAAGTTCTTTCCTAAAGAAAAGTGAAAGCAAATCTACAGAATCAATGAAAGACCAAAATGGGCACTTGAAATAGTTGCACAGCACTCCCAGATGAGCAGAGATGTGTTTATACAGGCTGAGGGAAGCTACTTTGAATAACCAGATGAAAAGCCAGAGAGCTCAACAAACTTTGAATTAAAGCACAGTGTGCTTTTTCGTTTGGGCAAAAGTAGTGGTTATGGCATTATTTGCATCTATTTAGCAAAACTTGCAGATCATGTGTTAGAGATAGAAGCAATCTTAAATACCATTTGCTGTACATCCTCTATGCTGTAATCAAATCAATGTAGTAACTTATAATTGATATTTAGAATAAAGCATATATAGTAATTCAACTCCCTTGAGTAAATAAAATTCCTCCAAACACACCAACATAGGGACATTATTGGAAACCAGAAAGCCCAAATTATATCCCAGTACATTTCAACTCCACCATAAGAAGGAAAAGCCCTCTCACTTTTGAAACTTGTAAGCTATAGCAGGAAACTCATAAGACTTATACAGATCGTCCTTGATTTCCACAATGCTCATGCAGGAAGCTTGTGCATACTAGAACCATGTCCTCGCTTTGCACACTTCCAAGGTGACTGAGTATTGAGAGAGAGAAGGAGAACTTTATTGTCTCCCTCTCCCCTCTCTTCCATCTAAAATGGTCCCCCTCAGCAGTCAAGCCTTTGATTCAGCCCACAAGCATCCTGGATCTTCCCAGTGTGAACAACTTCCATGACTACCATCAGCATACCAAACCCTTCTCTGGATATTGCTACACCCACATGGATTATTTCTCTGGTTACAAACATAAGGAAAAGATGGTTTAATACATACTACTTCTACTTATTTATAATCCACCGATTTTTTGAAAACCTTAAAAAAATAAAACATTACAAAAATAAAAGAGAATATTTCTAATATATATGCAAAGCATAAGAAATAACAACTTGGCTTAAAAGATCAAACATTTCCTACATATTTGAAACCCCCTTTGCAACGTCTTAATCTCCTATCTTACTCCAGAAGTTAATCTTATATTGCATCCTGACTTTGTGTTTATCATCATCATGCTTTTTAAAATAGCTTTAATAACATATATTTTCATGTATCAAATTTCTATATATATGTCTGATTTGATTCTCTGTTTTCTTCCACTGATCTTTTGGTTTATCCAGCTGCAACACTACATTATCTTAATTACTTTAGGTTTCGGTGTTTCATATGACGTCTTCCCACTATCATAAAGTCTTTAGATATATTGCATTGCATTTAATACAAGCATTATGTTTAGTGCTTTCAAACACTGTATTTTTTAACATCATATTTCAGGTACATAGGAATTCTATGATTTTATAATCTAATAATTTATTATATAATCATTTGGGTTTTCCCTACACAGAATCAGTCATCAGCAAATAATTATATTTTATTTGTTCTTCAATTCTTATACTTTTTTTTCTCGACTTAGTGCACAGTCTATGACTTCTAGTATAAAACTAAATAGAAGTGGTGGTCATGGCATTCTTTTCCTGTTAGTAAAAGCTATCAGCATTCACCATTAAGCGTAATGTTTGCTATAATTTTTTTTAAATTAAATTGAGGAAATTCCTTTTATCAGTTTGCTAAGTTTTTAATCATGTGTCGAAGTCAAATTTCATCAAGTGCCTTTTCTGCATTTGCTGAGATAATTACATGGCTTTCTTTTTTATTTGGTAAGTGTGGTGAAATACAGTGATTCTCTCTCTAATTTTAAACCAAAATTGGATTCCTAGGATAAACTCAACTTATCATACTATTAACATTTTCATATTTCACTGGATTCAATTAGCTATTATTTGGGGTAAGATTTTTGTATTTACAGCAAAATTTATTTTTATGAGTGTGATTGGCCTATAAATTTTTTCTCATGTTTTCAGATTTTGCTATCAAAGTTTTAATAGGTTCAAAATTAACTGGAGCATGTTTCCTGTGTCTAATATTTGGAATGTTGGTTAAGATTGGCGTTATTTCTTCCTTAAGGCTTGGTAAATTCACTGGAGAGGCCACTTGGACTTAAATTTTACTTTGTACATAGGCTTTTTATTACAAATTCCGTTTCTCTAATAGTTTCCAACTAGTTGAAATATTGTATTTCTTCTTGTGTCAGTTTTAATGTTTTATTTATCATAGAAGTTTCCTGTTTTATCTAAATTTTCAAATTCTTTAGCTAAAGTTTTTCTACATAGGTAATATTTTAGATTCATCTACATATTTACAATTTTTGTTGTTTTTCACTCCTCTCTTCATCTCTGAGCTTCAATCTGAGATCAACGTCCTTTTGCCGGAAGAACACTCTTTGGTATCTATTGTAATATGGGCATGATATTGATCTATTCAGTTTCTGATTATCTGAACATGATTTTTTAACCTTCATTATCAAAAGATATTTTAACTGACTGTAAACGTCTAGATTGGCTCCTAATTTCTTTCAGCAGTTTTAACTTATCTTTTCATTGTCTAGCTTCCGTTTTTTTTCTGTTGAGAAGTAGGCAACTTCTAAATGTGTTTTTACTCTAAAAGTAGTATTTTTACTCTAAAAGTAGTATTTTTTAGATGTTATTTGTCTTTGAGTTTTAATAGTTTTACCCTGAGGTGCCTATGTGTGTGTGGTTTTAGTCTTGCTGAGGTTCATAAAGCGTGCTTTTTAAATTTGTGGTATGATGTAATGTGTCAGCTTTGGTAGACTGGGATTCCTTCAACACGATTTCTCCTTCATATTCCCCCCAAAACACTTTAAAACAACACTTTTTACGTAGGAAGAGCAATAATATTTGTTCATTAAGTAGAATAGTGAAAAATAGACTCCTAATTGATTTCTTTTTGTGATATACCTCCCTTCCAATCTCTTCTATCACCATTTCCAAATTAATTTTCATAAATCTCAGCTCAAAACATTTCACTCGGCTATTCTCAATCAATGGTTATATCTTTTCTATAGAAAAAAAATGCATTCAACTCTAGCTTGAAACTTAAGCCATTGATGATCTTGCCCAGTCTACCTTTCCAAACTTGTCTTCCGATATTTACCTTCTCATGCCCTGCATGCCGCTTCAGAGAAATTACTTGCTGTTTTCCACGCATGCCTCAGATATCCAAACACAAATGTCTCCCTTAATTCTGTTGCTCTAGCTCAACTGTCCTTCCCTACATCTCCAGGAAGGGACAGGTTTACACAGGCTAAGATCCTGGGCTTCAGTTGCTGATGGCTGTGGGTTAAATCCTAGTTCCAGCACTTTTATCACCCAAGTGATCTTGGCCTCTCTAAGCTTTGGTTTCTTCATCATGGGGATAATATTAATCACTGGAATAATAATAAAAGACCCCGCCTAGAGGTTGTTGTGAGGATTAAACGAGACAATCCACATAAAGTGGTTGACACAGTACCCAGCACTGAGGAAGCACACAGGAGTATTAGATATCCTTGTTGGTGTTTTTAATATTACTCCAAGAGTTGTAGAGAGTGCACTTTGTCTTCCTCAATATCTGTTCTGCCCCATAATCCAGAGGTCAGGAACCTGCTGCTGCTGCCACCAACACCACTACAACAATCTCTCACAGCCAAAAAACTAGTCACTGGACTCCGGAAAACCTGAGTCCAGGCATTCTGAATGGTAGAAACCACTCACATCTCTATGACCCGGCCTGCCAACATCAACAGCAGTGGGAACATGTCTATCACTTCACTTCCATCTTCCAATTTACACACATGTTTTGAGTTAGAAGAGCCAAATTTGCACCTCGAACACTAGCTGTAAGAGGGTCCAGGAAATGTTTCTAGCTACCTGGCCTCTACAACTAGAAGGAGGACAGAGCCAAGGGTGAGAAAATCAATCTGTGCTATCTACCACATGATCCATTCAAATACGCCTTCTCCGAGTTGTCCCTGAAGTTTCCCTAGCTAGAAGTAAGTGATCCTTCCTCCTTCTCTAAACTGGTGCTTTCCAACCCTTGCTGGACATTAGAACCAACTTGAAGCTGAAAAATATTTGTTCTCATTCTCCACCTCCAGAATTCAGTATAATTCGTTTGAGGTAAGGGTGCACTTTGGAAATTTTTAAAATTCTAATGTTCACTCTATGTTTAGAACCACTGACCACTGCTCTAAATTCTTATAATCTTTCATTTCACCTTATCATTTCCTAACTTTCATAGTTATTTTAGTTATTTATAAAATGTCCTTACTCTTCCTACTAGATTATAAATTCTCTGAGGATAGGATTTGAATCTAATCTACTTTTATGTCTGTCACAACTTCTAGCAGATTACTTTGCAAATAAAAAATGCTTATATGGTTATTGAAAGCATGAATAAAAGAACAATGTGTGATGCCTTGCAAACAAAAGCATATTAAAGATACCAGGCATGGCATCAAGTCCTTGCCTCTCTCCTGCTTGTCATTGTCTCAAGTACGCTTCTTGTGAATCTATTACTTCCACTCAGCATAGTAAAAATTTAAGTGAATATACTGCTCACAGCATTAACCTTCTAATCAACAACTCTCCATAAAATATCATTTGATACAAAATTATACCTGGTTTAAGAAATAACATCTAAGAAATGACATTCTCAGCTACGGAAACTATAACCAGTGAACTCACATCTTTTAAGGTATAAATCTAAAATCTAAAGGAGGGACCTGGAAAAACAAAGCCAAATCCACTCATGACATTGGATTTCTGAACTAATTATTTTCTTCATGAGTTCTTCACGGGTACCTCTAAATCAATCTTCTAAACCCCGGTATGCGATGATAAAAATGCTGTGCTTAAACTGTTATATAATTGTAGAATGACTTTGAAAGAAGTTTGACAAGAATATCTAATTGATATTAACAATAGCATTTCTGAGTTCATACCTAGAAAAGTTAAATACTATCCATTTGGGGTACGTTGTTAATGTTAAGATTTCTTATGGCTAATAATTATGAATCAGCTTTGCTTGAGGATTTTAAATCTTTGAAAGCAAAAATTTCCCAATATTTTTGCCAAATTAACCCTCAGATGGGGGCTCCTGAGATAAGAATCACATAGTCCTCATCCTCTTTCCTACAGCTTTACCTGTTACAGAATGATTAAAAACAAGCCATTTGGTCTTCTGCTCTGGGAATAACACAGAGTTATTCCCAGAATATTTAAAAATATTAGTATTGGGGTTAAAGAAGAGGAAAAATTACACAATGATGTTTAGGAGAGAATAAGGTGGCAAAAAGTGATCTGATTGGAAAAATTCATACTCTTGCCTCTTTTGCTTGCTCTCACACAATTTAGAACTGCTTGTACCAAAGGTTCAAATAGCTTTAAAAAGTTTTAAATTGTTTCAAGGTCTTCCTTTATCCTGAATCTTCCCAGGTGAAAATCTGTTCACAGGACTCATCATTTCCCAACTTCAGATGAGAGCCTCTGCCGTTCTCCCATTTGTCTTTTCCCCATCCTTTCCTGCCAAATCAAGATTGATCCTTCCTTCCTTCTTCCTTCCTGCCTTCCTTCATTTCTTCCTAACAGATTTACAACACCTTTACTTTCTTAAAGTCTTCCTAGAAAGGTCTCTCTGTACTGCAGCTCCTCCTTCCCCTTTCTATTCATTCTGTAAGAACTCTATATGGTTCTAGGGGATGTGTATCATCTGATTGGTTATAATATCTCTATTTAAGAAACTTTATTTGGGCTTATTCCTATATCTGTAGTTAAATGATAGACTTCATGAAAATGAGGACAATTTCTCAGTGTATTTTCTCCAACCTAGAATGAGAAAGTGAACATTCAATTTATTCTCTTACCTCAGTTATATTCACATTACAAACGTAAGAGATAAGCTAAGAGAATCCAGACTTCTTGAGGACAGGAGTTCAAATATTATGAGCAGTTAGTCAATACGTGTTGACCTGGCCTAAATGCCTACTCTCACTGTGTAGTTCTATAAAACACAAAATCTCAAAGTTTTGAGATATTGAACTGACTGTTCTCACCCTACCCAACTCCTTTATGTTGCTTTTAAAAAACAGACGGAATAAGAAGTAACTTTTTCCTTTAAGAAAAAAAAATGAAAAAAATATGGTCTATTTTGTTAGGAATTTTCTTTTCTTTTTTTAATTTTTTTATTTTATTTTTTTAAAGATTGGCACCTGAGCTAACAACTGTTGCCAATCTTCTTTCCTCCATCCTCCGCTTTTTTCTACCCAAATCCCCCCAGTACATAGTTGTATATTTTAGTTGTGGGCCCTTCTAGTTGTGGCATGTGGGACGCCACCTCAACATGGCCTAATGAGCAGTGCCGTGTTGGCACCCAGGATCCGAATCCTGGGCTGCCGAAGCAGAGCATGTGAACTTAACCACTCAGCCACAGGGCCGGCCCCTGTTAGGAATTTTCCATGGAGCAAGGCCTCTTACGTGGTTAGGATGGGGATGGGAAGGACCATCTCTTCTGGTACTTATATTTAGACAAATATTTATATTTATTGATATATATTTAGATATCAATATTTATATATTTAAAAAATTAATATTTATTTAGATATTTAGATTTTATATATTTAGCCTTCTGACCTGATCACCAAATGAGGTACAAGTATTGTAATGTTGTTCTTTTAAAGTATTGTTTAAAATAAACACTTGAAATACTATCAATCTTGTAATTTTCTTGTTTATTTATTTTATAATATACTAAAATCCTCACAAAATAGAAGTAGCCTGAGAGTTCCCAACTCCTGAGAGGCTGTGCTTCCTGATACTACTGTGTACACCTAAAACTAAATGGATAGCAATTAAAATGTCATTTTCCATATTAAGTTAAAGGTATATATCTTATTTCACCATTGAGATAAACACTTGATCACTGTAAATGTGAATAAAGCTATATTCTAAAACCTTCCAAGTGACTCAAATCTATTTTCTTCCTGTTTCCAAACCTTCGGTAACCTTTTGAGTGTGTTTGTATTCACTAGGAGGGGACATTTCTGTGGAATTAATCAAATGGGGGAATTCAATGTTCCTTGCAGATAATTTTGGCATGTTCCATTGGGAACTTTCTAGTCTAAATTTTCATCTTTCCTGGGAAAAGATTCACATGTTCCAAATCCTCAGTCTTTTCTCTCCTGTTTGTGAAGAACAACATAGTAAAACTACCATACACAGAATTAATAACCATGTATATTCAGCAAGACACTCTGCTGGAAACTTTATCCTTAAAATAAAAGAAAGTAAAATGTGCGGGAATACAATTTGAATGTAGTAAATAAAAACTAACATTAAAAATGTTGTAAAAAGCATCATCATAATTGATTTTCTGCTTTTGCTAAAATTAAAAAAAATAAGTTTCTCAGGTGCAGAATGAGAAAATATTCATAGCTCCTAATATAGTCCAGTGAATCCAGAGATGACAAATCTCATTTTCCAAGAAAATCAGTGGTATTGCTTTTGGTGACAATGAAAAGCTCATGTTCAATGCTAATTAAACTTTTTTAAATCCATATGTTTTGTTCTTTAATGGTTTTTCTAAATTTACAGAATAGCTAGAATTCTTATCCTGGCCTTGACTTTATGTTTCGTATCAGTTTTCATTCTGTAAGATGTAGCTGCTATTACTCATTCTATATACATGTTAGCCTATAGCTCTTTTCTACCACTGATAGTTTTAACTGTATTTCTACATCTGGGCAATTGATCAACAGCAGTCACAAAGACCTTGCACATGGACTGAATCTTACCTGCCGAGGAGTTTTATTTGGCCAGCTTGGTGTGGGACATTTAAATGGAGATGCCCAGGAGGCAATGGACAGATAGGCTAACACTAGAGATTTTGGAGTCAACAGCATATTTGGGGAGGTTAAAGCTACAGATAAGGAAGATGTCCCAAGGGAGAGTATATATATATATATATATATAGTTCTGGAAGGTCTTGGGATTAATGTGCAGAACCCTCGTTAGGTTCCTAATAAAGATTTGAGAAAGAAAACAATGGCCTAGAAAATGACAATGTACTTGATTATTAATTTCTATTTCAGTTAAAGTAAAAAAGACTGTTGTTATTTCCATGGAACTCCGCCTTCAGAACTCTTCAGCAAGATAGTAAGTGATGACAGTTAGTGAAAGCCCTGTCAACAGTTCATTTTTATATCCTTGAGGTGAAACCATCCTATTTCAACACATATCACATTCTCATTGAATCCACATTAGTGAATGATGAATACAAGATGTTTTCCACAATCTGGCTCCTGGCTTGATGCATTTTGTTAGCAAAACACACAAGAACTGCCAAGAGGGGAAAGTAGCCTTTCCCAAATCACTCCAAGTATTACCATGACTACATCATATTTGCCTAAATTGGTGGTTTTTCACTTAAGAAAATAAGAATTCATTCAAGTGCTTGACTCATATTGAGACTTTATAATTTGTCTTATCAAAACATTCTGCTTTTATATACATGGATCATTTTCTTGTTCACAGGATTGAACCAAAATGACGACTGCTCAGTTTGATTGTCAATACTGCACAGCATCACTTCTTGGGAAAAAGTATGTACTAAAGGATGATAATGCATACTGTGTTTCATGTTATGATCGTATCTTTTCCAACTATTGTGAGGAGTGCAAAGAACCAATTGAATCATATTGCAAGGTACGTCTTACCTCAATTCACAGAATTATCACATATGAACAGCAGACAAAAGCTTTGGAATGTCTCTTTTCCTTTAATGTTGACTGTTCACACACTGTTGTCTGCTACTGGAATAAAGATCTTCAAAGTTTCCATCAATCAAGTCCCAGACACAATGCTTAGTCCTATGAAATGTAACATATACTTTAATCTTCACAATGATCTCAGGAGATAGTTTAGGATGCTAAAGGTCAAAGAGGATAATTTATTTGCCCAAAGTTACACAGCTAAAATGTTGAGTTACTCATGGAATGGCAAGAGTACAAATGAATAAATACACAAATAATTGGAGACATAATGATTCAAAAGATATATTTTCTGACTTTAAATCAACCTGATCTCCACTAAACCAACTGTGCCAATACCTTCAACATATACAGCCCACTCCTTCCGAAATGCTTATTACTGTATTTTTTTCCTTTTTCTTTTCTTTTTTTTTTTTGCCTTTTGTTTAGTTAGGTGGTGTTGAGATTTTGTTTAGTTAAATCTCAAACAGTAATACGATATTACAACCTAAAAACAAAAGTCATTCCATGAAAAACCTCTCTTGTAATTTATAAAAGAAAAGTAGAGGCAATTTGAAGAAATAGAGAGTCCATTTATTTTTCTCTCTGTCTCAGCAACCAACCAAGAAAGCCCTAGACTCTAGCTCTTAATTGCCCCAGAGAGTCTCCCTTCTATGAGTAATAGTATCAATAACAACTTTCCCTCAAGCTACCAGCACAACCTACCGGCACCAGAGTCCCAGGAGTGTTCAGTTTTATCTTATAAAATGGACTGTTTTGTCACAAACACACTTAATTAACTTTTATTTACTATCTCAAAGGATCTTTGTTACAAAGGTCTGCACTGGCATGAAAGATGCTTCAATTGCGCCAAATGCAATCACTCTTTGGTGGAAAAGCCTTTTGCTGCCAAGAATGAGCGTCTGCTGTGCTCGGAGTGCTATTCTAATGAGTGCTCCTCCAAGTGCTTCCACTGCAAGAAGACCATCATGCCTGGTAAGATCACAAGGGAATTCCGGTCTCTACCTGAAGCGGCAATGCTTTGAATTAAGCCCAAGCACAGGAAGAGTATAGGAGCTAACAAAACTCTGCTTTTGAGAAGAATGTCTTTCTTGCTATCTCTTGATCTCATTTAACGTATCTTAGAAATTTAAAAATTATTCTTTCTGCTTTGAATGGATAAATTACAGCGTTCTGTGTATTTTCATGAGCCTAACTCATAAAAACATTTCAGAATCTGAACCACAGAATAAAGATAAAATCTATACCAATAATACTAACACTATGTTAAACATCCTAGCCTAGGCATAAACAATGGCATCAGAAAGCATAATCCATCACAAGAGAATGGGGCCAACCATTGTTTTGTAGCTTGACACAAACTGGTTGGAGGGTCAGTCATCTTTATTCTCTCTTATGGAAGACAAGGATCTGGGTAAATTTTTACACTTTTAGACAAGCATTATTTTTCTGTGTTTTGTTTCTCTTCTCAAGCAGTATGGACAGCAGCATAAGAACACGATACTTTTTCATATTCTTATTGTGGATTCAAAAATTTTCTAGGAGACCATAACTGCACAACACTAGTCTCAGGAGTTGGTGCCCCAGGGCATTCCTAATATCCCTGTAATATTATTATGGCCCAATTTAGCTAAATCATGTGCAGCCTTTCAGATTCTCCACTTATAGGACTTTCATACCTCAAAATTTTAGCTTACATACAAGTGTTTCAGTGAAAGAGTGATTCACCATCATCATGGCTGAACTCTATCTACCTTTTTGTTCAGATAAATGTTTGGAAACTAACAAAACACTATTTTTCTATAAAGATGATTGGTTTATTGCCTTAACTTTAAAATATATTTTTTAGGTAATTTTGACCTATGTTTGCTTTTAAAAGAAAATAAAATTATGCTCGATTTATACTAACAGGTTCTTACTATTGGGGTACAGGTTCCCGCAAAATGGAATTTAAGGGACACTCCTGGCATGAAACCTGCTTTGTGTGTGAGTATTGCCGACAGCCAATAGGAACAAAACCTTTGATTTCCAAAGACAGCGGCAATTATTGTGTGCCATGTTTTGAGAAGGAGTTTGCTCACTACTGCAGCTTTTGTAAGAAGGTAATTATCTAAAGAGAATGAAGCTGGTGGAACCTTCCAGACCATTGCTTTTTAGCCACACTATATACTTGGAATGAACTGATACTATCATGTTATATCTGTCTTTACAAATTCATATTAGTTTTGAATTCCAACATGTCCAAAAGCACTACCTGTCACAGTGAGGATGGCCATCTATTTTTATCACCATGAAATTCCACCCAGAACATGAATTTAATACTCTAAAAGTTCAAGTGATTTAATATTCCAATTCCATTCACTGGCACTTACACAAGATTTCATGTTTTCTGGTAGAGGGAACACGTCTCCCTTTGAATACAAAATATTTCTTAGAAAACAATTTTTGATCCATTTAGTTTCAGAGAAATATCGATTTGTCTCACAGAGTAACTAAGGGAACCAATTTAAACAGGATATTTCACTCCTCACATTATGTCCTAGCAACGCAAATGTCTTCTTGGCTTGAAGCTTTTATCTTCCTCAAGAGTAGATAGATAGGCTCAAAGGAGTGACAAATCTTTAGGGAAATTCATCAGACACAAAGATGGAAGGAAAACTAAGAACTGAAAGTGATTTCCTTCACTTCCAGTTCCATAGTATCATGTGGTACCTTTCGACTTGGATACCCATTCAAAACATATTTTCCAATAGGAAGTCATTGTTTTTAAGTAAAATTTGTCTAATTCTTTTTTATCCTCTAAGCTTTTATGTGAAAAAGTCACTCATCTCTATCATCTTGTAAAACCTGTCTGTATTCCATAAAATGTATATTGATATTCTCAAAGAAATCCTTGACATGTGAGGCATCCTAAGTTTAACATAACATTATAAATTGTGGTGAGAAAGCTGAATCATGAAAACGTTGGATTAGTATAGCGAACTACTTTGATTTATGAACTACTTTGGCATATCTCTTAAGACCGTTTGTCCGCTTGTCTCTGGACAGCTAGAATTCTCACTGCCACTTTCTACAAATGAATATAGAAACATACATGCACACACATAACAATTTTCTACATATATTTACAATACTAGTACTGCATTTGAGAAGGCATCAATCAACTCCTAAATTATAATTATTAAATTACTCTACAATGATAGCTGAAAATTACAATTGATAGTAACATGATATAAAACTATCTTATACTCGGAGACTTCCATTAGTCTACCAGAAACACTGACTTAGAAAACGACTTTACAAGCAACAATCACACCCTATGACCCTGTAACGTATGAAGCTCCAAAGAATTGCCAGAGTCAACAACATGCATTTAGAAACAGTACTGGAAATAAAATGGATAGATTTATCTCACTATTTTGAGGGGCACCTAGGCTGGCCATTTTTAAGCTATATTTTTTAAAGACTTACGCTAAAATATTACTGAGACTTGTGGGAATTATCTCAAAATCATTTATTGGGCATAAAATATAAAGTTTCTTTTGATGCTATAAAGATTCAATAGGAACTGGCTTCATGGCCTAATGGTTAAGTTCAGTGTGCTCCCTTCAGTGGCCCAAGTTCATAGGTTTGGATCCCAGGCGCAGACATACACCACTCATGAGCCAAGTTGTTGCGAAGACCCACATACAAAATATAGGAAATTGGCACAGATGTTGTCTCAGGGCTAATCTTCCTCAAGCAAAAAAAAAGAAGAAGAAGATTGGCAACAGATGGTAGCTCAGGGCAAGTCTTCCTCAACAACGACAACAACAACAACAAAAGATTCAAGAGGGGAACTTCTCTATTACAACAGTGCTGAGTAGTGTCTGTCTGAGGCCAAAGCAGTGTCCTTTCCCAGTTTATAGGAGCCTGTCCTATATTTAGGACATGATTTGAAGTCACCAAAAATTTATGAAATGTTTATATTGGGTAGTAGACAGACCATCACATACTAGGTTATTTTTTATTTAATTTTTTAAGCCTCAAGTCCTCTAGGGAAAGTTAGATATAAATGTTTCTGATCAAGAAGATCCAAGCTGAAGAAAAACAATCTGTTTCAAACCAAGCCAAAGACCAAATATAAAACAAAACAAAATAGGCAAAAACTACTTGACAACCAGGCTCTTAGGACTTTTTTCCTAGATTGTATTTTGTGAAATGAAAATTTATTTTCTACCAAAAAGCAACTAACCTCAAACTACAAGTGCTTTGAATTCAAATTCCTCAAGTTTCAATCAGAGTATTCTGCAATTCATTGGCTGTCATCTACTGAGCACAAAATCATAATTGTCCCCACTTAGCCAGAGAAGAAACTTGTCCTAAATTCTGGGATCAGTCAGTGGCAAAAACAGAGCTCAAATATTAGACTCCATCAAGCCTGCCGGCCTCTTCAAAAGGAGCATAATCACAAGCAAACTACTTTTAATATTCCAGACTTTCTTCTCCCTAACGAGACAGTCTTTAGTGTATATATCAAGTTTTACTTTGCTGTGAACACATCTTTCAAGTTTTGAATCTTTTAAGAATTTCCTGCTAATCATTTGTCCAAACAAATCAAGGGGATCTTGAATTCTGCTGTGCCTGCTGTAAGGTATTTGAACTCAGTAGGGTGTATTTTAAATTGCTTTAGTTCATACCACCATTGTGTCCCATTTACTTATTTAGAACAGTATACTTTTTTTCCTTTAGGAAAAATAACTTTCTGTCATATATCTTTAATTTTTAAGATATTTGTTGTAAGACTTAAAAATATCTTTAGAATAATCTTTTCAAAAGCCTATTCACAGACAAATAACATTGTTTACTTTGTCAACAATAAGACAGCTTAGAATAGGCTCTACATTTTCTATATCTAGTTAATTTGAATACAAAGATAAGAACTATCTCAGGTATCACATTACTTCAGTCACTATAAGACATTTACGTGAACACCTTCCAGGTTCCACAGCTGCTCCAGGAGCTCAATAACCACAGATTTGAAAGAGGCTATGACTTAGCAATTGCTAAACAAGACAAATTGTCCACTATTTATTTATCTGATTCTAAATAAAGATATTTTAACTTTTTAAAAAGTAGAATCTATAAATCAACAAAGTAAAAAGACAACCTACTGAATGGGAGAAAATATTTGCAAATCATATATCCAATAATGAATATAGTCAAGATACTAGTCATCATGGAAATGCAAATCAAACCCACAATGAAATATCGCCTCACACCTGTTAGAATGGCTGTTGTCAAAAAGACAAGAAATAAGAAGTGTTGGGAGGATGTGAAGAAAAAGGGATCCTCGTGCACGGTTGATGGGAATGTAAATTGGTACAGCCACTAAGAAAAACAGTACGGAGATTCCTCGAAAAATTAAAAATACTACTACCATATGATCAAGCAATTGCGGTTCTGGATGTTTATCTAAAGAAAACAAGAACACTGACTCAAAAAGATATATGCATCCCTATGTTTCTCAAATTATTTACAATAGTCAAGATATGGAAACAACCTAAGTGCCCACTGACGGATGAATGGATAAGAAAGATATAGTATATACTACTCAGTCATAGTAAAGAATGAAATCTTGCCATTTGCGATAACATGGCTGGACCTTCAGGGAATTATCCTATGTGAAATAAGTCAGAGAAGGACAAATACCATATGATTTCACTTATATGTAGATTTAAATAAGAAAACAAATGAACAAATAAAACAAAACAAAAATCATAGATACAGAGAACAGAACAGAATCGTGGGTGCCAGAGGGGAGGGGGGTTAAGGAGTGGGTGAAACGGGAAGGAGGTCAAGAGGTACAAACTTCCAGTTATAAAATAAATAAGTCATGGGGATGTCATGTACAGAGTGGTGACTATAGTCAATAACATCGTAGAAAGTACTTGAAAGTTACCAAGAGAGCGAATCCTAAAGTTAACTTTGTATGGTGACAGATGGTAAACAGACTTATCGTGGGGATTATTTCACAATATATACAAACATCGAATCATTATGTTGTACATCTGAAACCAATATAACATTATATGTCAATTATGCATCAATAAAAAATCTTTTAAAAAATTAGAATCTATGGATTAAACTGATTTAGGGAAAAAATTATCTTATGGAGGAATAATAAGTATCTCTGACAAAACCCTAGTATGTCACATGTTAAGGTTCAATGTACAACCAGCATTCGCTACTTTGAGTCCTTAAGCTGAAAACTCATGAAATTGCCCACAGCACCCAATTTGTGCTGGATGCAGCATTGAAACTGCTTTCCAAACATTTCCTTCTCTTGGTTTATTCATGCATTCAACAAGGGCTTACCAACTGCTTGTCAATGCAAAGTAATCTTGCCTCAGTATTGTGTTAATGGTTAAGCTATGGAGTCAGATTGTGCAGGTTTGAATTTTAGGTCTATGTGACCTTGGCAGGTGACTTAACCACTCTAACCCTGAGTAGTTGTTCATCTCTAAAGGGGGAAGATAATAGTCTCTGCTGTGCGGGGGTAATGAGAATATTAAGAAGAGGGCAACCCTTAGCACAGGGCTGAGGGCTGAGAAAACACTTAAGGAAAGTTATTCATTATTAGCAGATGATGGTGCTTGTCAATTCCATTCAAGGTTACTACTGCTGGATATTCTTGAACCCAAAATAAAGCTTTCAGGAAAAAAGTAGCTTTTTTCAGCATCCCTAAAAGTTGGACATGGGAATAAGTACATAGTATAGAAAATATCTTAGCTCTAACGGCAGATCTTCAGAGATCAACAAGAAAGTCAGAGGAAGATGAGCCAAGGAATCAAGAGCCTACTTCTTTGTTCATCTTCCTGAGTCCATTATGGCCCTCTTTCTTTTCTGTTCCATTGCAAGAGAAAAATTAGGATATTTCTTACCAGTTCTATTTAACCCCTACAGCCTTTTGCTTCTCAAATTGATTCAAAAAATCACAGGGAAAGGTCATCCTGACCCAGGGTGACAGAGCAGCCCACAGCAACACTTGTAGACATAGAAGAGAATCACATAAAGTTTGAATTGTAATGGCTCCCATGGTCATTGCCTTTTTTATGATCCCTTGGCAGGTGATAACTTCAGGTGGGATAACATTTCGGAACCAGCCATGGCATAAAGAGTGTTTTCTGTGTAGTGGCTGTAGGAAAGAGCTCTGTGAAGAAGAGTTTATGTCCAGAGATGATTATCCATTCTGCCTGGACTGCTACAACCACCATTATGCCAAAAAGTGTGCAGCCTGCAGCAAACCCATTACTGGTGAGTTCTTTGGTTTAATGTGGTCCTACCATGAGACAGTTAGGGCTATGGATTAATTTAGGAAATGCAAGTAGAAGATAGATACTCTTTCCCTTATGTTTCCTTTAAGTACACATAGGTACCTATATACAAATACAAAAATTATACTGACTCCTCAAGGCAAATATAAAGTATAATGAGGATAGCTATGCTGTGTAGAGGGAGTTAATGCTGAACCTAATGGTACTAACTCTAAGTGAAGTAATGGTTCAGCGAAGGAGGAGACAAGAGGAGCTGAGAGGTCAAAGAACACCTTCAGGAGGAGGCCTGATCTGAGCCAGATCTTCAAGGATATGAGTGGGAGGACGGGATACTCATAAATCAAAATCCTGCTTCATTCCAAACAAGGGCAAAGGGACCTTAACAGAAAAAGTTCAAATTAAATGCAAGTATTGTACAAAAATTTGAAGCCCTATTAATTAGCGTAGCATAGGTCAGGAATTAATTAAACTTCATTTTAAAATCCTTCTAACAAATGTATTATTCTCTTTCCTTTCTATTCACTTGCAACAAGTGTTAATTATGAATAGATGAAATGAAACAAGATAGCAACCTGCTAAAGAAACAAAATACATGTGACATGATTTGAAAATAGCATAAATGGTAAATTGATCCATGTTAAATAGATTTTGAAGGTAAAAAAATGCATTACATTTTCCTCAGAGACACTCCTAAAATGCTAACGCTTCAGTAAAAGAATTGAAGCTAACACGACACCTGAAGAACCCAGCAGCTATTCTTTTAGGCAATTTATAATTTGCTGAGTAATGTGGCAGAACTGTACTTCTACTCCTCATTGCTAGTACTCCTAGATGATAGCTCATTTTTTTAGTTCAGTTTATGTAACATAGAATTAAAGATTATTTTATCCCTTTCCTCCTCTTCCATCTTCAAATATATCACAAAATAAAAGTTGAATCTTCACACATCTTCAAAGAAAGAAAAGAGTTTCACTGCAAACCCAGCTTGGCAGACTTTTACTGACTTACAAAGGAGGGAGAGAGTTACCTGGATAAGCAGAGTACGATGCTGTTTGTCTAAACAGGGCACCACGTTTTTCAGAATCTCACGCAGGCCCACAGGCTGCCTCTGGCCAGCAGGCATGTTTGGTTTGGCCTACACGTGTTTGAAACAACTAATGTAAAATTCATCTCTGCAGCCAAATGTAAGTGAGGAGCCTACCAGGGATGAGCAACTGCCCTCACATTCCCTGGCAGGGTCACTGTCATATGGAGCTGAGAGACTGGACCATTGTGTGGGGCATGCCCTCTCTGTTCATCACATCTTGTCTCCATCACTCTGCTATCTCACCTCCCCAACCCTTTCAAGGACTTGCATTGGCAATCCCATACTGTCGGGCTCCAAACTTGTACTCTTAACCACTCTCTACTCTCCTGCCTTCTACACGTCTGGCAACTCCTGCAGTCAAGAGAATAAGCCATCGTCTCCACTGATTTCAGTTAGAAAATGGGACTTCCAGAAATACAACAGTAACTGGAGCTTCAAAATCTCCTTAGCGGAATCTACAATCAGATCCCAATGGATTCAGTCAATTTACTCTACAACAATTTTCTTGAATTGACCAGGAGAAAAAAAGAGGGGCTTCCATGAGGAAATGAGAATATTAAACAACTCAAAATGATTTGAAAACTTTCCTGTTAATACTGATCAGGAAAAAGCCTACATGAGTCCTGAAATTGATGAGTTTCTATTCTGATCCATCACAGATTCATGTGTCTCAGTGATTTTTCCTGATGGGTTATTACAGGTCAATCACTGAGCCCAGCTTTAAGTTTAACGGAAAAATCACATTGTTCTGCATGTAACATAAGGATGATCAGGAACCGAAGATTTGACCCAAAAGTAATCCAAATGCAGAATTACATATTTAATTTAGAATAATCAGTCTTTTGATAATTATCTTAATCTTCTTTTGGCTCTGTGATGGAGACACATCAGAGACTAAAATGCCTGCAAAAACTTCCAACTCACTTAATATTTTTTGCTCCAATTCTTTAATATATATAGGTCCTGCTGTTGTGCTGCTTTAAAATTGAGCTGTTTGAACTAAAGGACCACAGGGAATTCTTCTCCATATATTTATCTTCTGAAAGTCGGGCATTCGTGCAAACAATAGGTCATCCTGAGAAACTGTGTAGAATGTTTTCAAAATACTATTTTACATTAACTAAATCTATTTGTAAGTCACCAGGTATAATTTTTTTTAAATCCCATCACAATGAAATTGATTCATTGAACAAACTAAAGGTATCACTACAATTTTTTTCTCTCCTAAAAATAGGATTAACCTTTCAGATTTTCTGGGATAAACGAAGTAGCTTGATGTAGTGGGAACTGCTCTGGACCAGAAAGTAACAGATCTTGGTCTTCCTCTGCCCCTGGCTACTGTGTGGCCGTGGGTAAATAAGTCACCTCCGAGGTACTCATTTGCCTTGTCTGTAAAATGAGGTGTTGAACAGGCCCTTATCTTAGCTTTCTTCCATTTTTGTTTATTTTGAGGAAAAGAAGTTTCAAATGTTATGGTTTCTTCAGAAAGGGATGCTATTGATCCTGGTTGTGTTCTTTACAAAAGATGTTAAAACTTGATTTGGTGAAGTTAAGAGAATAGGCTCTGAAGCCTCATGGCCTAGGATTGAATCTCAGATCTGCCACCTACCAGCTGGTTGGCCTTGGGGACGTTATTGAACCTGTTTCTCAGTTTTGGTCTGCCAAGTAGAGTTGATGATAATGTTGACCATAGAAAGGTGAGGTGAGAGCTCTATGAAGTAACACATGTAAAGAACTTAGAATTGTGACTGGTTCATCTTCAATTCTCAACAAACGCTAGCTCTCATTCTACTGATTCTCCAGGAATCAGTGAAGCCAGATAACACAGGCCCAGAGACCTGTTTTCAAGATGACTTTCTAACTGCAAGTGACCCTCATGCCCAAAGGGAGTAAACGTATCCAGTTGTTCCAAAATCGGAACAACTTACAAACATCTCTTGTGTTGGGTCAGGCCTTTTTTAAATTCCTGCTGCCAGATGCATCTATTTTTTTCTTCTTTGTAAAATTCTAGAAGAATTATTTTTGCATTTGCAGCTTGTACAAGGCTTACTAATAACATCAAGAAAAACTCATGAGCATAAAAGCGCTGGATGTATAATAATTAGCTTTATGAGCAGAGATGATTTATGTATATATAGAACATTATTCTTGCAGTCAGCTTATTAATGTTTTGAATAACATTAAGGGAATTAATTGGTACATTATTGATTTACTCTTATTAGCAAGTAATGATAGCCTCATAAATAAGCAAACTATAAATTTAATCAAGGGAAGTAGAGGAATTTGATGTAAATTTATCTATGAACTAGTAAATTATATGTAAAGACATCAAATAACATTTCTAGGATGGAAACAAAAGTTCATTATCATATTTTAGGAGAGTTTATCTGAAATAGAATGCTTATTCACACTTTTTGCTTCACCATCCCCAATGGAATATTTGGAAATTACATGTCTCCACACATGTACCACACACGTGCCACACATGAACTATTTTAGCTTCACTCTATGGGTGATAAGAAAATCACAGGAAGTTCATAGCACCAAGATCCCTTAAGAAATCTTGGAAAATAGATAAAGACCCAAGCCTAAGGCATCTCAACCGCTTCCCAATGCCCAAAACTTTTCTACGAATCCTCAAAATCAATTCCTTGAACTGTGCCCTGGATTCATATTAGGGATAGAGAGACAGAATTTTACTGAAGACTCAAATTTTACTACCTTTCTTAGAAACCCTATGGCTCAAGTGAGGTCCAAGTTAAAGTGGTGGGGCTGACCAGGCACTTCTTAGAAACCAATCATTGTGTAGCGTGGCCTCCATGGCCGGAGTGATCAGATTCACAGGTCTTTGTTTCATGCCTAGGCTGAAGTTATTTCTGGGCAAGGTAATAAGGTCATTACATTAGGCTACAGTCTGGATGAAATTCTCTATTTGAGGCTTTGGAAATTGTGTCCCAAACCACAATATGACCATGGGACCCTATCCTAAGCAAAAGTAAACACAGAAAAAGAGGGACAAGAAGAGAAACAGAAGTCATAAAAACATCAGACAGGCTAGGAAATATACGTTTATTTTATTTTATCTTAATTTTGCAGCTAAGAAAACAGATCATGAAGAGAGAAAGAGGAAAGATATTTATACCCAGATATCTCTGATTTCACAACCTACACTACATTGCACTACATTTTTTTTTCCCAGGGCACTACATTGTATTTCCTTAGCAGTCTAGATAATCTTTATCTGTTTGCAAAAATGTATGCTTTGTATATCCAGATTCTACCTACTTGTGTAGATTATGAAACAATTTGGACGGGAATCTGGCTGGGTCCCATAGGAGTAAGTTGCCTATTCATGACCTTCTCGGGTGGACACGGGGCCACTGAGGGCAGCATTCTTTTTCAGGTTACTTGTCTCTACATTGTCTTGCTCATTGCTTTATCTCCAGTTCCCACAAGAGTAACTGATAGAATGCTCGATCATTCACTGAAAGAATAGATTATTCTTTTTCTCCAATTCCTTTACAGGTCTCAGAGGTGCCAAGTTTATCTGCTTTCAAGACCGTCAGTGGCACAGTGAATGCTTTAACTGCAGGAAGTGTTCAGTCTCTTTGGTCGGGGAAGGCTTCCTGACCCAAAACCAGGAAATCTTCTGCCGCAAATGTGGTTCCGGGGTAGACACTGACATCTAGAAGGAGACAGTCCTTCCCCACCTGATATCCACCTTGCTTTTGTGCTCATTAAATCCAGAATGCTGTTGAAGTAGTATTTCTGACTTAAGCTTTAGAAAACTTTAAGGTAGTATTTATAGAAGAGTTTTTGCACACTTTCCTGTTGAACTGATAATATTATAAGAACTCAAAAAAAGCACAATCTAACAGAAACGAATATATACTAACTCACAAAGGCACTGCTCCTTGCAAAATACTGCACTCTGCTGTTAGATACTTAGGAAAATATCTATTGTCATCAAGTATATGACTTATACCTAGAAGTCACGGATGTTATTAGCAAAGATTGATGTATTTCAAAACTGCACAGTAAAAAGGAAATTAAGAGATCAAATTGAAAGGCCTGCATGAGACTCATGTTTGCCTTAGCTAGCTAATTACACACAACATGATAGATTGGCTATGAATGGTGAACAAAACTGATCGGGGAAAACCGATTAGCAATCATCACATTTAAGAATTCTGTCATTTTATCACTCTTTTATTGTTCACACATACTGACTTTGGAGTTGAAAAACAAAACTGCAGTTTGCCCTCCTCCGTACTGCTTCCACAGCTGGTTGGTTCCAGTGTTTAATCCATGGAATTTGAGGATTGAGGACACTATGGCTCTCATTCTCTGCATAGGTATAAGGGGCCCTTTCTACCTAGGGATAGCCAAAACATAGGTTTCAACACATTTTGTATTAAATGTATTTTCAAAGCCCACAATACTGATGGTATTTTCCAAATACTTAGATTCCATGAAAGAAAATTCTACTCTTTCAAATGAGCTAACCAAGATTATCATTGTCCCCAAAGGCAAGCCTTTAAAGTAAATAGATCATTAAATCATCACTTGTGGAAATAAGTTTTAGGAAAGGGATAGAGTGTTGAACATGACTTTCATCCAGATATCTAAAGGCATAATGGATTGCATAATTAGCTCTAAGCCTCATGCATTTTGCCTTCTAAAATTACATAGATGATTAATGGGAAGACAAAAAAGTGGGCTTTAAAGAAATCTAGTAATAATAAGAACTGAAAAAGAATAATTCACTGCTGATAATTCCTGCAAAGCAGTACAAGAGCAATGTGAGCTACAGAAGACCCCTCCCCATTGTCGCTCCACACGTGTGCCTCGCACCTCACCCCATGCCAACCATGTCCCAGAGTTTCAATCTCCTGCGTGACCCGGAAGTGCACTCCCAATCCTAAGCAGCCATTTTACAAATAAGTCAGTATTTGTTGGTCACAAGAGAAGTAACAACCTTAGTGAAAATTCTATCACCGTATGTTCCTCTTTCTACCAGACATCAACTGATAACGACCCTACCTAGCTGCCCCACAACAATATTTCCCACTTTATGTGGGACAAATGGAAAACAACCTCTGCTCTCCATGGTCAATTATGATCCTTGTCATAGTATCGTTTGGGTGGGTAGAAGGAGGTCAGGAGAAGAAATCCACATGGACTTAATATTTTTATAAGTGTCTACCCTCAGATTACTACTTAGCATTAAAGGTTCTGATTGAAATCTAATTATATGCTGTGGCTGATTACAGTGAGTAAAATAGCATCACAGGAGATTCAATTAAAATTGTTATGGAAACACAATTTTTGAAATAGCTTAAAATTCAAGGACATTTGGAGGTACTAACAATTTAGAGGTACTCATAAAAGGTCAGGATACTTAGGCTATTTGAAAGATATAATTGTTATTTTTATATTAACAATGCCAAGATATTTTCTCATGTTCACATTATAAAACTTAGGCAAAACTATCAATATTTTTCCTGCATTGTTTGAAACTGCATATGCGGAACTGAATATGCCAATGGCTCTATGATCTAGAAAATAACAGTGCATTACGTATTTAGAAAACCAAGCCATTCTAAGTCTCGATAGATATACAACATGTAACATTGTCTCAGTTAACCAATTATAGATAAACATAAAAATGTAAAGTTTTCTTGTTAAACAGTTAGTAATGTTTAGGCATTTTGCTGTGTTTGGGGGGTGAGTATGCATGTGATCAGGCTTGCATTCTATCTGTTACAATTAAAATTCACACAATCATTTCTGAGACTGAAGTTTTGTTGTCTTTTGCGATGTATGTTTAAGTATATACACTTTCACATATAAATAATTTCGTATTTAGAGCGTAGCTTAGTCATCAAATATGTATTAAATATGTACTAGACGCAAAATCAGAGCTCACACTCTTGTGGTTCTGGGGTGTGGGAGAGTAGATCAGGATATGGAAATGTGACAGTGCCAGATGTAGAGATGCTTCCCCACAGCTTATAAAAACTGCCACCGTACACACAACACACATGCAAAACAGCTAAGAAAGAAGACCTTCTTAGACTGACATATTCACAAAGATAAAAGTAAAAATCTTATACTATATCCTATCTCCTTATACTACACTATCTGACCTGATTTCAGGTCAACAAAGGGAAAAACCTCCTACTGATCCATGCAGAGATGGAACTGACTGCCTCAGGAAGCGGTGGGCTCCCAGGGATTCAGGGAGAGACATCTGCCGGGCAGGGAAGCAGTTAGAAGCAAATTCTGTGTGCTAATAACAACCAGATGGCTTGGAAGTAACAGAGAGACTGTGCCAGAGCAAGAAGAAATGAGATTGCTAAAAGAAAAAGGGTCAGACAAAGGGAGAATGTTAACTCTTAGGATAAAAGGTTTATATTTAATATAACAAGCAATAGAAAGTTACTAACTGTTCTCAAACAGAGGAGAAAAAGCATTATAACAGTGTTAGAAGAACATCATGCTAATGCTTCTGTGTGGCCTAGATCTGAAGAGGGCAAGGTTCCCAGGGGGCTCGGACTCAATGTAGTGATCTGTTTGGTTAGTGGCTACAGAAATAATAAGAGAAAAGAAGTAATAGGTAATTCAGGCCAAGAGCTATATTTGTTGATATAGATGAGTATACAAGCCAATAAATCAAAATATCCTATGTTGTCATGTTGGGATTAAAGATGACAAAGAAAAATGCAGAAAAGAATTTCTGCTTCCACGGTAACAGGTAGGGTGCGTAAGTGTTCAATTTTCACTTAATAAAACCATAAACGTGTCATAATGGAACAATCTAGGTCCATTGATTAAGTGAAGTATGATAGTGCTATGATCTTGAGTTTAAGCTTACATAGTCACTATAACAGTAAAAAAAATAAACATTATGTTGTACATTGGAGTGAAAGTCTGGCCACCCATTGTGAAAATGCCTAACACTGATCACAAAAGGTCTTGATTAAAAATCACTACAAAATTTAGTACCACAAATGAAAAATCAACGCAAAAACTTACATCTGATGTTAGTGATACCATTTTTGGATTTAAGAAAAAAGTACTTTTTAATCTACTTGGTATATTGATAATAATTCATATTTTAAATAAGAAAATGATCATTACAGTATGTTTTAGATATATTTAATTGACCGCGTAAATTATTCTCACATTTATAGATAATATTTATTATTGCAATAGTACAGTTTTTACTTGTTTTACAAATCATGGCTTTCATAAGTTTCTTGTGCCAAATAAATTTGCATAGTATATATTTTTCAAGTTGTTTTTAGAGATTTATTTCTTATATTAACTGTGCAGTAAAAAAAATTGGTGTGGAACAACTTTGTAGTGTTTCTACTTCTATTACATAAGGGAGTGTGATGACTTTTATCTTCTTGTCCCATCCATTTTTACGACATCCAAATTAACTATATGTTCAGATATTATGTCAGGGAATTAATACAAAAATAACATAATTGAACTGTCTAACCCAAACAGTAAGACCTCTCCTTTTAAACTAGGAGAACCACATCTGTGCTCTTTCTTACAGTGATCAAATTTTAAAATATTCTAAACTAAGAAGAACTATTTTATTTCCAATTATCATTTTTCTCATTCTAAATATATTCTATCAGAAATAGGCCACTTCAATTGGGTTTTCCTGTTTTGACTGACATAGTCTTTAGCTAATTTCTTATTGTTTCTATATTGGAGGAATTGTTAAACATCACAAAGGTTCTAAACTCTCATTTATTTTATCTAAAGTAACTTTGTGTTGGTAACACAAGCCTTCACAGAACTCTAGCTAAACTACACTATAAGTATCAGTTAGGTTCTCTCCAGAGTTACACTAGATTATGAATTCATTTAACGTCGGAATGTGTTCCACTAAGAACTATTTGGAAGAACACCTCTCACCAAACATTTCTGGCTCATTTTTAAAAATAACTTGGCTTTGAAAGATAATAAAATTCTTATGAGTACTCAAAAGATAAACTTTATGTCTTGGGATAGTGTTTCTTTGATGAAAGACTCAGAATATCACTAGAAATTATACTTGCTAGGATATTACCTTTATCCTGAAACTTCCCCCAGAAGCATGAGACTTTTAGATCATTATTCTGCCAGAAACATACCAAGAGGCAGCTGAGATACCTGTAAAGAAACGTTTAGGGAACTTTGAGTTCCTCTTTCCAGGGAGAGGTAACGGAGACCTATCAAAACTTGGAGAAAATGTTATGAGATAGATTTGACCTTACAACTTCTCAGAAGTTACTGCGTCTGGATTTTGTTATGCCAAAATAACAGAAGGACACCAAGCAGCAAGAACACGAAGAGTCTTCATTTGAGTCACCCAAATCTACAGATATTATAAATGAGTCCATCCACTCAGTCATCCATGTGGCTTCCTTGATGGTACTAAAAATGCATCATCCAGAGAGAATTAGAGAAGTTCTTTTCCAGAATTCTGAACATTCTGAATTTTCCCAGATGACCAGTTTTAGGACCAGATACCTTGTTAAATATGGGCTTGGGGAAGATAGTTCTCAAACTGGGAATCAAAAAGAAGGGGAAAGAAACAGAAGAATTTCATGCTAAAGTTTGTGTCTATAAAAGAAACAACAGGATTTAAGTTTATTTGGAACGACTGGATTGTATATCTCTGTGGTTGAGAAAGGGAACAGCTCACTGTGATAGAATTATGATCCATGTCATACGGGAGCAAAAAGTATTTGGGTCAAATATTTTCCCACGAATGGTAATAAAGTTATGGAGGAGATGTCCATAAAGGGTTCTCTGAATGAGGAACATTAATGAGCTCAAGAGACATCCATCCAATGACTCAAACAGTAACATTAAATGCTATTCCCACCACAGGCAAAAACACAAATCAAGTCTGATGTTTATGGAAGTCCACACACTGAATCCCAAAGGTTTATTCTTTCTTTATACAAATGACTTCCCATCCCTGATTTCTCTCTGTAGCAACATTTACGAAGTTGTTTATCTGAGAACTTCAGTCCAAGTTCTGAAACAGGAAATGAATGAGGGAAAATGAATAAAGGAGAAATGGAGAAAAAGAGCGGTGGTGAAAAATTGACATTCCTGATAAAATAGAAAATTAAATTGAATTTTTAAAACTTTTTTCGCTGTATAATAATTTTTTTCAAAACTGCAAGGCATTCGAAGGAAGCAAAATAAATGGACAAAAGAAAAGAAAAATATTGATAAAATTTTGGACTTGAGAACTACAATTTGGTGTCTATCTCCTCCTCTCAAGGGAAATTACTCTCTCAGATTCCACCAATGGATACATAGTCACCAAAGTTAATAATCTTCAACTTCCTGTGCTGTTGTGAGGTATTTGCTACTGTTGTCCTTTCCTTGTTCCTGAAAAATCTGATTGATCATTTCACTATGTATATGTATATGAAATTACCATGTTGTACACCTTAAACATATACAACTTTTATTTTAAAAAATACAATAATTTTAAAAATTAAAAAAATAACAAAATGCTCCCAGGAAGTTCCCATCAATAGGTGCTCATAGAAATCTTGGAAACACATCCTCTAAAATAATAATGACATCAATTTTCCCTAGGCTTATGAGATTTTTTTGCTCCTGTTCAATACATTTGGCTCATACACTGCTGGGAGAGAAAAGTTTTTCTGGGAGGCAATTTGGCAATGCATCTAAAGAGATAATATTTAATTATGAATTATATATAAAAGCATTTTTTCATATGCTTTGACCAAGAAACTCTGATTTCTAAGAATTTGTACTGGGGAAATCATTGGAGAGCCACACAAATATTTCCATACTGGAATGTTTATTGCAGTGTTATTAAAAAAACCCCAAACAATAAACCAACTTAAAGATCCAAAATAGAGTAAATTAATTATGATACCTATTTACGATAAAATACTTAAAAGCCGTCATTAAAAAAATTATTTTAAGACTATTTAGTGACATGGAAAAATGTTCATGACATAAGATTGAGTAGAAATAGAATTTTATAAAACATTTACGGTATGATCTAATGTTGCTAAATTTATTAATTTATGTGTGAAGAAAAACTCTACAAAGCAGTACAATGAAATATTATTAGCAAAATAAAAACGTTTTATTCCAATGGCACTCACGACACCAGTCTCCTCTTTGTCTCCTAAAGCTCTCTCTCCCTCACTAGTATACAATTCTTTATTTTTTAAACAAATGTTCCCAAATATTCTCTCCTCCAGTGTCTTGCTCTGCATTTTCTCTGTTGGTGAACTCATCTAGTTGCATGATTTCAACTGCCCTTTCTGCGGAGCTGAGCCCAAATCTACACGTCCTGTCATAAATTCTCTTCTGAGTCCTATACCCGAGTTCCTCTCTGCCTTCTGGACATCTGCAACTCAGAATTACGTGGACACCTCACAACAACTCTATTATCCTTCCTAGAAATTCCACTTATCTTCTTACGTTCTGCATTGGAGTGAATACATTATCCAAACAGAGCCTTTAGAATTTATGTCTTGGGCACACGAACATATGCTCAACACCATTAGTCATTAGGAAAATACAAATTAAAACAACAACAAAATACCATTTCACACAGCCTAGAATGTCTATGATTTATAAGACAGACAACAACGAGGGCTGTTAAGATGTAGAGAAACAGGAACCCTCATACATTGGTGGCTGGAAAGTAAAAGGATACAGCCAATTTGGAAAACAGTTTGGCAGTTTCCCAAAAAGTTAAATATAAAACTACCATACAAGCCAGCAATTCTACCTCTAGGTATCTACCCGAGAGAAATGAAAACACATGTCCACATAAATGTTCACAGCAGCATTATTCATAATAGTCAAAAAATGGAAAACCCAGTATTCAATTGATGAATAGGTAAACAAAATGTAGTATAGCCATACAGTGGAATATTATTCAGTCATAAAGAGGAGTGAAGTGCAGATGCATCCACAACATGGATGAACCTTGAGAACATTATGCTAAGTGAAAGAAGCAAGACAAAAAAGGCCACATATTGTATGATGCCATTTATAAGAAATGTCAAAAACAGGCAAATGTAAAGAGACAGAAAGTAGATTCATGGTTTCCTGGGGCTCAGAGTGGGAATGGGGATTCTCTGTGAATGGGCGTGAGGGATCTTTATTAAAGGGGATTAATAAACTGGTTTATAGTGACAGTTGCAACACTTGGTAAAATTACTAAAAATCGTTGAGTCATATGCTTGAAGTGAGAGAATTGTATGATAGGTGAAGTGTATCTCAATAAAGCAGTTTTTTAAGAAAAATCTGTCTTGGCTCCTCCCTCTCCCCAATCCCTTACATATAAATCCTGCAAGAAAAGCCACAATTTTTAAATTTCCCCTGGCATGCTTTTTATCCCCCAAAATTCCATTATTTTTCATTTTTCTGTGCCTAAGATTCTCCTCGTCTCATCTGCCTGTCAAAATCTTAATCACCTTCTCAAGCCCAGATCAAAGTTACCACCTAGGTAAAATCTTTACTAATATCCCTTAGAAAAATTTAATCATTCTGTTCAACTTCTTTTACAGTTTTGTGAGGAATTTCAACAACTTGATTTATATTACAGGGAAGAATGGGAGGTAATCTAATTAAGAGACGATTGTCTTTGGAGCCAGCAAAAGTGAATTCAGTTCCCAGCTCTGCCCCTTCCTTGGTGTGTGATGTTTGGTAGCTACTGAACTCTCTGAGCCCCGGTTTTCCAGTCTTTAATTGGGGAATCTATAAGATAAATTTCAAAAATCTGCTGTGAATATTAAATGAAGTAGATGCAAACTGCTTCACATCTACCTAGAACATATTTAACTTAATAAAAAGTTATTAAACATCAATTATCTTCACCTTCCTTCTGACCCCTACTCCACCCCTAGATCATGCCTTTACTCATCTTTTATAAACCCAGTGCTTAGTGTAATGTCTGGCACCTGCTGGACAGCTAATAATTACTTACTGAATTAAATTCTAGCTGTGAAAGTGTTATTGCTACAATAATATTCTCCCTACGTTGTTGTCAATGACCATGATAAATATGTAAATCCCTTTTGCTACTCACCTTGATCATGTTATATGGAGTTGCCCATGTGAGAAGCAGCTAGATTGCAAATCAACACCGGCAATTTCAAGCATCTGCTTTGAATTTTTTATCTTGATATCACTGTTTCCTCTGTCTATAGACTACTGATCTGCAAAGTGTTCTTCTTGCAACCAGCATTCGTGTGGGTATCTTGAGACACCTAATTTTCAGGTGCTCTGGAGAATACCTACATTTGAAGTTTCCTCCTGGGCCCCAAAGACGATTTTGCATGCACTGCATAGCTTTTATATTAAGTGAGACCATCCCGAATATGCCTGCCAAATTTGGGATCAATCTGTTCAACAAGTTTTGTACCGTGTATTTACAGACAGTTAGAAATGTAATTGTACTTGCTTCGCTTGAACTGCAAAATGCATTCTCTGTGTCTCTCAAAAGTGCAGACAATTTTAGTTTAAGCTGTTGGGGAGTATATGTAGTTTTTGATGAGGATTTTTAGGCTGCTTAATTTTAAAATGGCTTATGATGAGGATTTTTAGGCTGGTTAGTTTTAAAACTACAGATGAGATTCAGGCTCCAAGGAGTGGAATTTGTTTGCCCCTTTGTTGGGAAATATTTACATTTCTAAGGGAAACCTCTATCTGTGAAGATGCCTCCCTCTCTGTGCCAGGAAGAAGGGGGGATGGTCTTATCTCTAGAAGCTCTTAATCAATGCCAGAGGCAAGAACTTAAGTTGGTTACTGTCTGGCAACCTCACATAACTGACCCTCCCCCCTACAAATCCTCCTTTGTCTTTAGCTGAGGATAAAATTCAAGCGGTGACTTCTGCCATTTACTCAGTCCGGTTTGATTCTTATCTAAAAGTTGTGGGACCGCCAAATGGCCAGACCATATGGGCACTGATACCATTTTAACTTTTTTACATATTCTTTGTCTTGTAAAGAGATAACTCATATACCTATGCCTTAAATTTAGCCCTAACCCTCAACTCAGGGCAGCAGCAGGAGCTCTGCCTGCCCATGGGTCCTGTCCCCATGCCAGCGGGGGCAGCAGCAGCGGCTCTGCCTGCCCATGGGCTCTGTCCCCATGCCAGCGGGGGCAGCAGAAGCGGCGGCAGCAGAAGCTCTGACTGCCCATGGGTCCTGTCCCCATGCTATTCTATACTATTCTCTAAATAAAAGAGCACTACTGCCAGATCTTAAGAGTCTAAAGAAACCTTTCTTTCGACTCCTCGGCTCACCGACCCCACATCAGTTTTGAGCATTTTAAATTCTCTTATCGTACTGGAACAGCATTCATGGGTTGCCTCAGTCCTCCCAAGGTATCGTATTTCTTTTGTTTCTCCTAATTAAGCTTCCCCTTTTCTTGACAATTTCACCTCTCCTATTTCAGTTTTCTCTTTTTCTAATGTGCATTGATTCCCTCTGGACATAGAGTCAGACTCACATAATTACTTTAGATGGAATTCTAGAAAATAAATGTCTAGCCACATTTCTTGATCCATATTGCCTGGTCTTTAACCGGCACCCACAGTTCTGCCATTTCATATTAAATTCTATGTGTAGCCTCTAAGGATGGGATAATAAAAGTCTACAGCTAGCAAAGGTACAGAGACAGGTCCCCAGATGGGGGGAAATTAAAACACTCTGGGTATTGAAACTTAGTCTAATTCTCCTTCTTGGGTTTTTCATAAAATCTCTCTTTATCCCTTATAAGAGGTATATTTCTAGATGCTGAAATGAGGCCTTTGCGAGTTTATGAGGAGAATAATATCAAAACTCACAACTATTTTGATTCCCAAATGCAAAACAAGGTCCTTTAATTTGTGGTTCATTTTCTAATGTAGAATAACTGTTGAAAAATTCTCTGCTAATTATCTTCTTCGGGAATAATTGTCAACCTGAAGGTGAGAGCAACCTCCCCTTCAAATGCGTCTGATGCTACGTGCAGGCAGGTGCAGGTCACTCTGCCTCAGTCTTCTTCACTCCCCCCAACAGCAGCCTCAAGGGTTGAGCACCCACCATATCTCCAGTTATGTGGGAAGTATTTGTCTTTATTTTCCACAACAATCTAATAAAGCAGTACTTTCAATTAGTCCATTGTATTGATGAGGAAATTCAGATTTAGGAGATAAAATGATTGCCTTGAGTCATTACCATACAAGTGGGTCTGACTCCCGGGTCTATGCTGCCAGCTATATAACAATACACTGGATACACTCTGCCTCCTCTCTCTGCAGCAACCCCAAGATCATCCATCATCTCCCATCATCTCCCACATGCCCACTTCCTGCTGGTCGCAAGCCCTGCTCCGCCTCTTATATGTCTTTTAAGTCTTTTCTCTCCTTTTCACTTCCATGGTTCCAGGCTTCATTACCTCTCCCCTGGACTCTTTAGATCACCTCCTATTGAAATACATTTCTATGCCTCCATGGCCTCATCCTTTTGTCTATCTTACACACTTCCTCCACCAGAGAGGTATTTCTTAAGTAGTGCCTGATCATGACTCCATCTTACTCTAGAGAATTTGTTGGCTCTCTGTTAGGTCCCCTCTAAAATCTAGCCCCACCCTCGCTTCCCAGTCTTCTCTTTCGGTATTCCTTTCCCACTAGAATATACATCCTTGAGGGTAGAGTCTTCATCTGTTCTATTCTCCATCATATTTGTACTACCTAAAACAGAGTCTGGCACAGAGTAGATGCTCAAACAAGTGCTGGGTGAAAGAATGAGGAAACTTTATGCTTTAGCCAGATCTTATTACCCATTGCATCCATAATAAATAAATCCTAGATTTTTTCCAACTTGATTTCTTTTCTTAAAATACCTGCCTGTAGAGTTCTCTCTACCATCTCCACTTACGCAATTTAATCTCCATTAAAATTTATCGATTATTTAAGTTACAGCTCATCAGTGAACTGCTCCAGCTGGAAGCACGCTCCCCCTCTTCTGCACATTGTTTATGACAACTCTGGTCTCACACTCATTATGTTTGCTTTGAATTATAGTTCATTCTCTCCCATCCGTTTTTGAGAACATCAACTCAAAAACAGGGCAATGTCTTATTCTGCTTTGTATTCCTCACGATGTTGAGTAAAAAATAAGCCTAAGCAAACGCTTGTTGATTTTTAAAATTGAATTGAGCCTCAGTACAAGCCACTTCTGAACTTCTTCCTCATAATTATTAAACACTGATACACAGGTAAACAACAATAGTAAAAATAATAATGACATTGAACACTGAAGTGCTCGGCATGGATTTAATCTCTCCAGCAGTTCTATGATGACAATACCTATTATCATCAGATGGGGAAACTGAGGCACAAAGAGACTAAGTTCTCCCAGTTCCCACAGTTAGTACAAGGGAGAGCCCAAACTTTACATCAGGAGGTTGAGTTTTGAGTCTATGCTCTTAACCTTGGGCACGACTGCCTCCAACAGTGAAAGGAAAGTTTTTTAAAAAGTCCAATATAAATACATTTATCTACACCACAGGCCTGTAAGTATGCAGACATTTAGAAATTCAGCATATTTGGATGTATATTTTGTGAGTGTCCACAATTTTTTAGTAACATTCAGAGAAGGTAAAGGGACATAATGAATTTTTTTACTTTAGGAAAAGTAAGTCAACAAATCAATAAAAATGGAAGCATACATTTGAGGCACAGTTTGTGGGAAACTAGTTGTTTTACTAACACAAAAACGTTTCCTTCCAGTAGCAGGACACTTAGAAGTCATAGTTTTGTGATAATGCTGATTCTTTAAAATAAAGACATGGTTTATTCTTGGAATGATCCACTAGATGGCAGAAAATTCTAACTGTCCGCAGCAGCGTGACTGGATTAGTCGGGCTCCTTTCTAAGCTTCACATTTATGCAAATTGCTTTCACCTCTACCCCTAGCAATGCTGGCCTTTTCACACATGGCATTTTAAAGCAGACAACTATTTTTAAGCTGGGAAAGAAAAATCAGAGGTTTTCACAGTAAGAAATATTAGGTATGAGCATACTAATTATATGTTTTTGTTGCTCTGCTTTAACATAGTAAGAACAGACGCACAGACACGTTGGGAGAAAGGCTGGAAGCCCACATAGAATGTTCCATCCAGATGTCAGATGTTAGAATTAAGATGAAAAGCCTGCAGCAGGACAGTTTTCTGTAACTTTCAAGTCACATTGCTCATCCCTGTTGCACATTAGACCCATCTGAGGTCCTAATCCCGGATCCCAGCTCTCTGATGGTGGAGCCCTAGAAATCAGTATTTTTTAAAGGCTCCTCGTATAAAATAAGAAGATGAGGCTAAACATTCTCCGCCTTTTATTCCAGCTCTAACATTCTAGAATCAAGGTTTAACAACATATCTATTACTATAAGCTCCTTGACTGCAAGAGCTAATTCTTTTCTAGATCCTTTATGAACATTAACCTAGTTAATCCACAAAACTATAACAAAGCTGAGGAAAAATGAGACACAGAAAGTCTTTGCAACTTGCCCAAGGCCACACAGTAAGAGGGAAAGTTGACATTCGACCTGGCGTTCTGACTCCAGAGCCTGAGCATAGAGCGTTTTGCCATAATTCCCTCAAAAATAGTTGATTAATAAAGGAACTATATCCATCTCTCTCTGTTTTCTCCCTATGTCTGAGATTGCACCTGCACCAACAATAACTGTTCTTACACTGTTATTTAAGTCACAGCTGCCAACCTGGCTGGAAAGTTAGCATAACATATCTGGGAACTGACCTATAGCAAAGGCCAACTCTAAAACAATCAGTCCTTTTGGGAGTAGTGTTGTTTGTCTGCATGAAATTGTAATTGAACTCACTAATCTTTGGTATTTTGCAAAAGAAGAGCCTTTGACATACACTGATTAGAATTTTCAGGAAAATTCTAATTGAGTAAATCTTATAAACATCTATTGGCACGGATTTAACTCCAGGGCTCATAGAGACTAATAAAAACTGAATTCTGTCCACACTGTGTCCTCTGTTTTTAGAATCTCATTTTTTTCTTTTTGGCATCTGAACATATAGGTCTCTTGACCCAGCAGGGAGGGCATGTGGATACGGTATAGATTCTTCCACACACAGCTTGTGAAGCCAAGTTCCCTGGAGCCTCTCTTTGAAAATTCATTAATACTTTTTGTCAACATTGCTTGATAAGCGAAGACCTAGCAGACAGAGGTAAGCAGTAAGTATGGTATACAATTGCTATGAACTTTTGGGTGATCGGTGTTTTGGGAGAGTAATGATGTTCACAAGAACAAAATGCCTTTAAGGGTGACCTTTATGTGATATTTTTTTTTTATGACAGGAAACATATGCAAAAATAGAGTGAGTGGTAGAATAAACACTCATGTACCTGTCGCCCAAATTCAACAATTATTAACTTCCAGCCAATCTTTTATCTAGACCTCTACCTATTCCCTTCCCCTCATATATGGATTATTTTGAAGCAAATCTCAGACGTCATATTATTTCATCTATAAATATTTTAGTATGACTCTCTAAAAGAAAAGGGCTCTTTTTAAGAAAACATAGTCATTATATTATATTTAAAGTAATAATTGCATTTTTAGAACCCATTTAATCTAGATCCCAATCGTTATGGAATGCCCTGGCCCTGAGGAGGGTAGGTTAGCATTGAGGAATTAAATTTTTATTTCCAGGAAGTAATTTATCAGGTAAACTTTAACCAGGAAGAATATAAAAGGTCTCAGTACTGCACCAAAGTTTATGTTATTTTCCCCCAGCACTTTGTCCAAATTTTAGACCATGTTGGTTCTTGTCAAATAGTTGCAATTTCCTTAGTAACAATTTACTTTTAGAAAAAATTGTTTCTTTGGTGTTAAATGTCAGTAGCATACGTTGTGTGAGATACTGGAATATGGTAATTTGACAAACCACAGAAGTCAATTAATTGTACCTCCCCAGAACTGTGAATTGGGTAACAATTTTTAAACTATGAGGAGAATTCCATTGCAACTGGACAGCGCAATGGAGGGAAGCTGGCTTTGGCAAAAGGACTCTCAACAAGGTAATGATCTTGAGAATGGCTCTTCGGGCCCAGACTTTCTCTCTTCTTTGAAGACAACTGGATGAACATGGAGGCTGTCTCCCCAGGCAGAGCATCCTTACATGCAGTCACCTGGTCCACAAAGTCCCTGAGGTGTGGGCCACAGCAAGGAGCATTTCTCCCATGGTATGTGTGAACTCCCTGAAACCAATGAGAGAGAGGCTTTTTCTAAACCATTGTCCCAGCTAGGACTGGGAGCCACCCAAAAATTATCTAGGAGAGCCAAGCATAAATTCTGGCCTCACTAAGTGAAAAGGTGCAGGAAGGAAAGCGGACAATTTAAAATTGAAGACACTGTATCTTTGAGGTTCCCAAAGGGCCCTAATGGTTAATTTTAGAGTGAGAAAGAGACTTGGCACTTGGTTATGGTTCTGGTCCCTGGAGTGCGTTTTCAGCAGCAGAAATCCAAACACAAGGAGAAGTGAGATACAGCAGGCTACGTGAAAGTGATATTTCTATCAGCCTAAAATTAACTGAAAATCATGCACGGACATAATTCAGCATAGTGAAGCATTCTGTCTTAAACAGTTACACAAAATGCATCTGACATTTCCTTGCCAAGACCTATTTCAAATCTATCAATCTATATTGGACTGATTTATGGTCAACTCTCTCTTTCCTTCTCTTTTTCTCCAACTTAGGAGTCTGGTTTTCTTAATCTTTGTTCTGGCACTGTCCCTTTTTCTCCAAATGTGCCATCTAAACAGGCTTAGCCATTATAACTGTCTTGAGTCACAACTTCCACATACACTTCACATCACCAACCTTTCCCTTGCTGTCAAATAGCCACCCTCTAGCTCATTCTTTGTCTGGTTAACATCCTAACACAGCTAGCAGAACCGGGAAATAGAAGTATTTCTTTCTCTTTTCTTAATTTTCTCTGGTAAGAGGCACAAACACATCCTTTTCCCTGGTACACAAACTCAAACCCTTTGTTCTTTTCTACTATGTTCAATTTTTTGACAAAATACTTTTCATTCCTTCTTCAAAGTATGCATTTCCTTCATGATGACCCAAGCATTTATGATATTTCAGGCATTTCATAAACAGACTACTGTAATATGATCAATGTATTACACAATTCTCCCTACATTTGAATCTTGGTTCCATCCCCACTAATTTATGTGATGTTGGGAAAGTTGTTCACCTCACTGAGTTTTATTTTCCTCATCTGTAAAAGGGGTATGATAATAATACAACTTTCCTTATAGCATTGTTACATGGATTAAGTTAATTAGTGTGTAAAATACTTACGTGGCACCTGGCATGTAAGCATTGAATATATGTGAGTTCTTTGGGATAGAAAGTATATTGCGAAATAACTAGAACCCAAAGACTAAACTATAGGATATGCTATTTCCCCTTCCTTGCTCCCCCTCTGCCTAATACACACACACACACACACACACACACACACACTTTTGCAGTAACAAGAGATAAGAGTTGAGTCAAGAAAGCAGACAAATGAAATGGACACTGATTCAAGAGTTAGGAAGTTTAGTTACCCAACAGCCAGAGCTGACAGAAGAGAGTTTCCAAAATGATGATATCAAATGAAGAATATCAAATGAAGAAATGAATATGAAAAAATAATTAATTAAATTTGGTGAGTTCACAGTTTGTTTATTTCTCATACTTATTACTATCTTTTATGTTACCACTCAGCTTCCAGCTTTATCTAATCCATTCTTCATGTTCTGAATTTTTATTCAACAAGATTTGACCTTTTGGTAAATCTTCTAACTCATTTTTATAAACCAATTAGCAAGCGTTTAACAAATTATTAGAGAACTAATTGCATGGAGACTGGGCAGGTCAGTGTAAGAGAACATATATATATGGCCTATGGGAGTTTATAATCTAAAACAGAAACATATACAAATTGGAAAGTTAAAAAGTATACAATAAAAAGTCTCTTTTCTATTCTTGTCCCCCATTTTCTCTCCATCTGTCCCTCCATAGGTGACCACATTTTTAAGTTTCTTCTGGATCTTTCCAGAATTCTATTATTAATTTACAATAAAACAATTATAGATTTTTTATCACAGTTTTTACATATAAAGTAGCATATTAGATATACTATTCTGTACCTTCACTTTTTTCAATTGAACTTTTTTTTTAAAGATTTTATTTTTTTCCTTTTTCTCCCCAAAGCCCCCCGGTACATAGTTGTGTATTTTTAATTGTGGGTCCTTCCAGTTGTGGCATGTGGGACGCCGCCCCAGCGTGGCTCAATGAGCAGTGCCATGTCCGAGCCCAGGACTCGAACTGACGAAACACTGGGCAGTGTGCAGCAGAACTCGCGAACCTAACCACTCAGCCATGGGGCCAGCCCCTCAGTTGAACTTTTTATCTTGAGATAATTGCAGAGTCACTTACAGTTTTAAGAAATAATACAGAGCAAGTCCATGTATCCCTCACCCAGTTTCCTCCAATGGTAATATCTTTCAAAACTATAGTACAATATCACAACCAGAATATTGGCATTGATACGGTCTGGATACACAACATCTCCATCACCTCCAGTATCTTTCATGCTGTCCTTTTGATAAACCACACCCACTCTTACCCCCTCTTTAACCCCTGGCACCCACAAATCAGTTCTCCATTTCCATAATTTTTGCCATTTCGAGAATGTTATATAAATGAAATCATGTACTATGTAACCCTTATAGGATTGGCTTTCTTCACTCAACACAATTCTCTGAAGATTCTTTCTGATTGTTGCATCTGTCAGTAGCTCACTCCTTTTTATCGCGGAGTAGTATTTCACGGGACAGATATACCACAGTGTGTTTAAGTTTTCACTCACTGGGATATTTCTAGTGTTTGTCTATTACAGATAAAACCAGGGCTGTACAGGAAGGCCATTATGCACCCACAGACCAGAGAGGCAGCTTATTTTTTAAGTTGTTTGTATCAGTCTGAGAAGAACAGAAACCATAGCATCTGGAGATAGATGGCGGTCATCTGAACTCATTTTTTATATCCTACTGTAGGCAGCATAAGGATATTTAACCTTTTGTATCAGCCATTCTGGCAAGTAAACATGAAGCTACTGTAGAGTGCTGTTTCCAACACCAACAACATTTCAGATAGGTTGAGTTGAGGCCATTGCTAAACAAACAACATTCCCCTAAAATTAAAAGCAAACAACCAAAAACTCTCTGTCCGTTCGAAGTATCTAAATATGATTAAGACTAAGTGTTACTTAAGACGATATTTATGGTGAAGACCATATTTATCAGTGTGGCTTTCACCATCTAAAATAACAACTTGCATACTTAAGTAAACCTCCCTCTAATGGATAATCAAGGCTATTTTCTAAAAATATCACAGAACAAAATAAGGACTTAGAGTGTCTTAGAGAAAATACTTCTCCAAGCAACAGAATGCCTTATTTGGGCTAGGCACAAAGCTGCCACAAGCCCTAAATAACCCAGTGAATGGATAGCTTAGTCCTATTTCAATGCCTGTCATGCAGTAGACTCCCTAGTCCACGTCTAACATCCCCACCTGTTTTCCTAAATCAAAGAAAAGACCTAGTCCAAAAGGTACTATGTGTATGTTTTTCATACGTCTGATCTAAAACTGAAGTCCTTCCAAGCTCCAATTTTCCTCTAGGTAATTTTTCTCTAGGAAGTTTCACAAGTATTAGATTCCTTGTTCTTTAGCCTCTGAATAACTGTATATAAGTTTCTTGAGTGCAATATCAATGCCTTTGCATGCTACTCTTGTTCAGTAACAATGTGAGAGGCAATGGTAATCAATAGGTTCACACTTAAGTTTAAGCCCACAGTTCCACTTTGGGGCATAAATTTGTAGACTTCTACACATGCAAATAAGGTACAATTTTCAAAATACTACAATGTAAGGTTTTCAAAGAGATATTGCCCGATAATTATCCCAAACACAACAGACCTAGTAAGAGTGCAAATGAATAATACTTACTGGATCAAACTACACAGGAGAAATGAATCAACAATTAATGATTACAAGCAACTATTTATTATCAACATATATTTCAATCCACTCTTGACCCCTTAGGCTGTTCTTCTTTGAGGTCAAGAGGATGCCTCAGCAGAGAAAACAGAAAAACCTTACAGAAGGTGTGACTAATGTGAATACACCAGAACCTAAAATCTAAAAGAGAGAATCATCCAACCAATAGTGGTGAACTTTATACTATATTAACTTTTTGAAAAATATATATATATTAGTAGATTGTTTGAGAAGTTGTACACTACAACAAAGCTACCATCTTAAAAATCATTGATTATTTATACTTGATTTTGTATATATTCAGTAGAGTAATTCCATGCTGTGAGAATGTATTTAGTTTTTGAAATCAGCCAGAAGTTCCTAAATCCAAGTCACATGACTAAAGTAGGTGACAAAGTTGGTTAACACCATTTTTTAAATTACAAAACAAAGAGGGCAATTTGGGCATAAAGTAAATAATGATAATAAAATATCACATCTTATTGAATAAAACAAAAATCCATGAGTCCAAACTGATATAAATAAATATATGAATAAATGCATAATGGAGAAGAAAAGATCCTTTGTGATAAGATATCCATTAATAACTGTAGAAGGAAAGAATTAGAAAATCATCATTTTGAAACATCATAGTAATAACTGATTAAGGCAAGAATTGTCAATGAATGCCCCACAAATTATTTATTAATTACAGATAAAAACAGTGACTTTATAGAGGAGAAATTGGTAGACACCTCCTTAATTCGGTTATGAAAGTTAGGGTCCTCAGTAATGTCACTAAGTGAATCTGGTGCCACCTGCTATAAAGCTCCAAGAGGGACGCAACATCATTCCTTTGGTATTCTTGCTAAAAGTACATAACCTAATGTCTAATGATGCGTTAATAGCAAACAAACCCAAACTTAGGGACATTCTATTAAATAACCAGTCTGTACTGTCTTAAAATGTCAATGTGGTGAATGACACAGAAAGACTGAGGAACAGTTCCAAACTAAAGAGACACGATAACTAAATCCAATGCATGATCCTGGGCTAGATCCTAGAATGGGAAAAAAATAACTATAAAGAACATCATTGGGACAATTGATAAAATTTGAATATAGACCATGGATTAGATAATAGTAATGTATAATGTTAAAGTTTCCTGATTTTATCATTGTGGCTATATAGGTTATGTAGATTATGTGGGATAAATCACACTGAAATCATTAGGACAAGGGGGCATGATGTCTAAGATTTATTCTTAAGTGTTTCAAAAGAACATACAAATAAACATTTAGAAATGGTGAGAAAATGATAGAGCAAATGAGGCAAAATGTAAGCAACTGGTGTATCTAGGTAAGGGTATGTACACAATTCTTTGTACTATTCTTCTCACATTTCTGTAAGTTTGAAATAACATAAAAATAACAAGTAAGGAATAAAGGAGCACATAGTAATGAAACTTTCTTAAGAGACTATGGAACCAAGGAAACATACAAGATACCATACTAGGAATTATATAAGTCTATGCCAGGTGACCCTTAGCAAGAAGGGCACATGAGATTGCATGCTGCCGAGCTGTAAGCAAGCCCAGGCCCAGGTAGGCTCGATTCCCTTGGTGGAGAATGTCCCCATCTCCAGTGGCCACCATGTGCCATGGTTCTTAAGGCATCCACATCTTTGCCACATGGTTTGAAGCATTCAGGTCCCCATTTATGCAGCTAGTTAAATAAAGTGTGCTTATCTGAGAAATAATCATTTATGTTCCTTGATAATACAAAATTATTCTTTATCCAGCATTAACAGCAGGACCCCTTTCAAGTAGAACTGTAAACACTTAGCAAAAAAGAAAATATTGGCCCACAACGTTGTTTTATTTTTAAAGATTGGGAGCTAACAACTGTTGCCAATCTTCTTTTTTTTTTTTTTCCTGCTGTATTTCCCCAAATCCACCCCCATATATAGTTGTATATCTTAGGTGCAGGTCCTTCTAGTTTTGGCACATGGAACGCTGCCTCAACGTGACCTGACAAGCAGTGCCATGTCCGCGCCCAGGATCCGAACCGACGAAACCCTGGGCCACCGCAACACAGCTTGTGAACTTAACCACTCGGCCACAGGGCTGGCCTCAACCCACAACTTTTAAGGAATACATCCATTTCAAAAAATGAGGGACCCTATAAAGTAACAATAGATTTTAGACAACATATATGAACATATGATTGAAAATACCAATCAGAATAGCAGTACTTTGCTGAGTTTTCCCAATAAGATGAACATTTCTTAGACATAAGGACTCTCTCTTGACAAATGGCTAGTGCCCCTAAGTGAGGATATTTTATTCAATCTTAGTTGTTTTGCCCCAAAATATCACTCGGTTTTCAAATGGCTAGGATGACGGTTCTCCCCACTAGGAGCTTTAAATCCCACATACCAAATCTCAAAATGTAGGAAAGTCATTTAACTGAGTCTCAAATTCCTCCTCTGCTAAGTGGAGTGATACGAGTATCTATGGAAGATTGTAATTATTAAAAATTGTAAATGCTTTTAAAGCACATAGCCCGGTGCCTGGCACATAATCAGAACTCACATGAGGAACACACATCACGGGGTTTTTACCTAGAAGGATGTGTGCTTGGTAATCATGAAGGCCATTTCTTATTGAGCTTTTCATCAGCTCTCTCAAAGTGATGTATGTAAATAAGCTTTTCCTTATGTGTCAATCAGCATATGCATTGAAAAGCGATTCAAAATAATTTAAAAAATAATCACCCAGTTCTTGTCCCCAGCTTTAATAGCAGTTCATTTCCTGGGATCTATCAGATGCCGATGCAGAAAAGCATATCGGTTCTGCTATGTGCACTCTTTCTGTTTATACTGTCTATGAACTAGGGCTGCAGGAGCATAGAGCTCAGCATAGGAGCCACCTTCCAGGGGCTGTCTCCATTTACTACTTGTTACAATAAATGCCTTTTTCACATCCTGAGATTAAATGCAGTTTATTTTATTTGTGATTGTTTTCTTTGGAAGTTTTTTAAATGCCTCTTTAATTATATAAAGACTTTTATTTCACCTCTCAAGTCTCTTTTAAACACACACACACACACACGTATACACACACACACACCTGCTACTTTTATAGACAGATGACATCACTCAACTACCTTTTTGGAGAAGTTAAAATAGAAAACAGTTTTCTGACTGAAGCATAACACTTTCTTATTCTTCCCAGAGGTGGCATGTTAGTAGGAAAAGCTATCAAAAACAGCTATGCCTCTTTGGGCATAGAAAATGATCCCTAGATATGTGATGTCATTTCAGATCAATTTCTCTCAGTGTTCCTTTGCATATGTTGTTATTTATTCCATAAAAACATACACAAAAGAGATATACAAGACAAAACACACTCTCCCATGAGGGATTTAAAATAGATCTTATGTAAGAAGTGCCAAAAATAATAATTCTTCTTTTGGGATTTATAAATCACTCTTACGTGAGAGGGCAAATAGACGAATCAGAAGAGAACAGATCCTCAGGGGCCCTGCTCTCTCCTGTGTAGTCTTTCCCCTATGTTTTCCCTTTCTTCCTTTCTGGAGTTTTATTTATTTGCATGTGTAAACATTCCCAAATCTCTCCCAGTTCTCTCTCATTTCCAGACAAGCTTCTAGAAAGAGTGGTTCACTCCAGGAGCCTTAGTTTGCTTTCTTCATGTTGCAGCACCTCTGCTTTCTGCCCTCCGGCTCCTGTGTCCTTGGACCACCAAGGTTGACATCAACTCCTTAGGTGCTAAAGCCAGTGGACATGTCTACCACGTTGTCATGTTTGAGTACACTGAAATGCTCCTCAAAATTGCTGCTTCCCTATGTTCCCCAGTAGTTCTCCTCCCAAATTGCTGATTTCTCTTTCTTAATTTCTTTGAAGCCTCCCTTTCTCTTAAATATTGGTATTTCTGCCCTTTATTTCACCTTTCCTCGCTCTGCTACCCTTAGAGAACTAATCCATTCCCATTACTTGAAATTCTACCTGGATACCAATGACTCCTATGTGTAACCCAATTTCTCTCCTGTAAATCCTCTTTATGGGACAAGTCACTTGGATAACCAGTACCTCAAACTCAACATTCCAGATAGTGTTTAAGATCTTCCCACTCCCCAGTCTGAGCCTTTTCCTGTGCTTCGTCTCTATGAATGTCTCAACCTTCAGTAATAGCGGTTAACGTTGATTATTTAGTCTGCACAAAGTAATGTGCTAAGTTTTTCATATGAGCTCTTGCATGTCGTGTTCACCACAACTCTAAGAAGGAGGTACCGTTATCATTTCCACTTTACAGATGAGGAACAGGAAGCATGGTATCACCACAGAAGCTTGCCAAAGGCAAACATGGAATGACAGACTCAGACAGAAGGGCTCCAAAGACAGGATCTTCCCACTTTGTTGCACTGCCTCTTCTGCATCTCCTACTTTCTTCTTGTGGTTGATAACGCAACTCTGTCGGTACTAGCTCTCTAGTATTTCTTGACCTGATCCTCTCTACAATAAGTTTGGTTTGGTCTTCATTACCGGCTATTTGATTGCTATGAAAGCCTCTTTCTTTATTGTTTAGTATACCTACCAAGTCTTTCCCCTTGCGGTCTGTCCTCCATACTACTGTGGGAGTTATCTCCACAACACCAATCTGATCTCGTTAAACTGCAAACTCCTTAGCATGATTTTCAAGGTCCTTCAAGATTAGATTCTTGTCTACTTTCCCAGTGTCGGCTTTCTTTTTCTGTGATTACAAATGTTTTAATAATACCAATACATGAACCTGGTTAAAAAAAGATATTAGATTGAAATATATGAAATTGCTGATATTCACCTAATTTTGGTATACAAAAGTAGCAATTACATACTATTGCTGAAACTTATAATGGAAAAACTGTACTTCCTTGCTTTGTCCCTCCCTAGCTCCAGGCCTGCTCCCCAGAGACAATCATTTTTTATCCCTTCAGTTGGTTCATCTGGATGTTTGCTCCATATTCCTCATAATATGTTTAAATAATATTAGGTTTGGCTCTGACAAGCTCAAAGCAGAGCTTCAAATAAGATAAAAGGGGTTTTTCCATCAACAAAATGAAAAGGCAACCTACTGAATGGGAGAAAATATTTGCAAGTCATATATCTGATAAGGGGCTAATATCTAAAATATATAAAGAACTCATACAACTCAATAACAAAAAAATAAATAATTCAATTGAAAAATGGGCAGACCAGAAGAGACATTTTTCCAGTGAAGACATACAGATGGCAGACAGGCACCTGGAAAGATGCTCAACATCACTAATCATCAGGGAAATACAAATCAAGCCACAATGAGATCACCTCACATCTGTCAGAATAGCTATCACCAAAAAGACAAGAGACAACAAGTGTTGACAAGGGTATAGAGGAAAGAAAACACTTGTGAACTGTTAGTGGGAATGTAAACTGACGCAGCCAGTATGGAAACCAGTACAGAGGTTCTTCAAAAAATTAAAAATAGAACTACCATATGATTCAGGAGTTCCACTTCTGGGTATTCATCCAAAGAAAACAAAAACACTAACTCAAAAAGATATCTGTAGCCCCATATTTGTTGCAGCATTATTTACAATAGACAAGATGTGGAACCAACCTAAGTGTCCATCGATGGATGAATAAATAATGAAATTGTGGTGTATATATATATATATATACAGTGGAATATCATTCAGCTGTAAAATAGAATGAAATCTTGCCATTTGCAACAACATGGATGGACAAGGGCATCATGTGAAATTAAATGTCAAACAAATACCATACAATCTCACTTAATGTAGAATCTAAAACAAAACAAGAAACCAAGCTCATAGATACAGAAAACAGATTGGCGGTTGCCAGAGTGGGGGATGGGGGTGGGGGTGGGCAAAATGGGTGAAGAGGGTCAAAATGTACAAACATCTGGCTATAAAATAAATAAGTCATGGGGATGTAATGTACAGCATGGTGACTATAGTTAATAATGCAGTATTGCATATTTGAAAGTTGCTAAGAGAGTAAATCTTAAAAGTTCTCATCACAAGAAAAAAAATTTTGTAGCTATTTAAGGTGATGAATGGTAACTGGACTTACTGTGGAGATCATTTTGCAATGCAAACATCAAGTCATTATGCTGAACACCTGAAACTGACAGGAGGTTATATGTTAATTATGCCTCAACAAAAAATAGTAAACAGGAAAATGTTTAGAATACTTAAAAATAGGAAAAAAATAAAGAGGAGTCAATCAGTGTAAAAAGAAAAGAGAGAGAGAGAAAAAAAGGGTTTTTGTTTGTTTATTTTTTCTCTTACATAAAAGATTTTCAGTATAGGTACCCAGACTTTTCCCAGTTCACATTCCACCACCACTGGAATGTGGCCTTTGTCCTCAAGGTCTGAGCTAGAATCCATTTTCAGTCAGTAAGATGGAGAAAAAGCCAAAAGAGCAGCAAAGGGCAGAAGAGCAAGATCTCCCTTAAGAGACATTCCAGGTGGCTGTCACCTGAAACGTGCGCTCACGTCTCGTGAGCCAAAACTTCATCCCAGCTGCAAGTGAGGGTGGAGACGTAGTGCTTGCACTGGCTGACCATGTACCCAGTCTTCCTATTGAAGAAGGGGAGACAGGCTATTGAGTGACAACTAGAAGTGCCTGCTACATTTACTTGCATTTCTATATCTAGATTTATCAATAGTTTCGACATTACAAATTTCCATTCATGACATATGTGCATTTAGCTCTTATACCTCCACTTCCCCTCTCCTATTCTTGGAATATAGTTAAAAGCTACTTTGAGTTGAATCAATTTATTAATATGGTTCAGGAAACATAATTCACTGCACAGAAAAATGTTATCAAGACTATTTTCTTTCTTATAAAGCTTTTTATTATTGTTACAATAAATTTTTTGACATACAATTTCCACATAAATATCTTTAGTACTATCTCTAATTTACTATCTACAATTTCATAGATTCTATTGGGTTGACTCTTTTCCTGGAGCTCTCCAGCATGGAGGCCTCCATTCTGTTCCAGACAAGACTGGTTGCTCTCTAGGCCTGCTGAACAGCTTTTATTCTGCACTTTTCTTTGCTACTCTCCTTTGTTAGACACATGGTTTCCTAGATTCTATGTTTTCCTTGTTTTTAATTTATTCCCTCACTTTGCTGGAACACGTCCTCCATTAATAGTTTTTAAAAAATGTTGTGTGGAAGGCAAACCTGAATGGTTCTTCATCTGCTCTGCTTTTCATAGGTAGTTGGAGTTATAAAGGCGTCAGTGAGATACATAGAGATATGTACAATGTAGCTAGCTAGATGGCTATATATGTAGGTAAATAGACTTTCCTTCAGAATTTTGAAAACCTTCTTCTATTGTCTTGTTGCTTCCAGACTTGAGATGTCCGATGCTATTCTGATTCCCAGTCCTTTGCGTGTGGCCTTTCCCAATACTTAGGAGATATTCATATCAGTGTTCTGAAATTTTCTTTGTGTCTGTGCTCTGAAATTTCACGATCAAGTGCCCTAGTGTGGGTTATTTTCATTCTTGGCACTGGTGACTTGGTGAGGCCTTTAAATCTGGGTATACTTATCTTTCAATTCTAAAATATTTTCTTGTATTTCACCTGCTATCATTTCCTTCCATCCATTTTCACTCTTATTTCTTTATTTCAGAAGCTTAGTCAGATGTGGAACTTCCTAGATTGATCTTCTAAGCATCTTCTCTAATTTACCCACCTCTGTTTTTGTATTATTTTCTGAGAAAATTCATGGAATTTATGTTCCAAGCCCTCCTTTTTTTAATTTTGGCTGCTAAATTTTTAGTTTACAAGTCTTCTTATATGTTTACCGATTTTTAAAGGAGTATTCTGGCTTTTTTTAATAGCTGCAATATGTTCTCACTAATCTTGAAATATTAGGGTTATGGAATTTTTATTTTGGAGGACTTAATTCTCACTCTGCACTGTTTCTGTATTCTCTGGGTATTTTTTCCATATGTTATTTTCCTCTCTTTTTTATTTAGGGAGCTTTACCCTTACACCTAGAGATCTTTGGTTGTTAATACATATGGAAGGTGAAGTTTTAAAAACTAATTGGGAGCTTTCTGTGCATGGATGAGATATGTCAACTCGCATGTTTCGCTTTGGGGTGACTGGGTGGGAGCCATATTTTCACTGGAGGATTCTTGACTTCCTGCATTTGCCCTAAATCCCAAGTGTTTCTTGTTCAGTTTCTACAGAGAAATAACCTACAATCTCTTTTCTGAAGGTTACACATCTTGATATTTGTTCCATGTACACAGGGAAAAATAGTAGTTGAGGTTTCAGTTCCATATACAGACATAATCAATGCTTTTGTTCACACCATTTTCAGGTCTGTATTTCTTTTTTTTTTTTTTTTAAATTGGCACTAACATCTGTTGCCAATCTTCTTTTTTTTTTTTTCTTTCTCCCCAAAGCCTCTCGGTACATAGTTGTATACTCTAGTTGTGAGTGCCTCTTGTTGTGCTATGTAGGACACCGCTTCAGCATGGCCTGACAAGCTGAGCCATGTCCACGCCCAGAATCCGAACCAGCAATACCCTGGGCCACCAAAGTGGAGTGCGTGGACTTAACAACTCGGCTAAGGGGCCAGCCCCTGGACTTTACTTCATATACTTTGATATTTATACATCTCTAAGTTCTGACTCTTAGTGCATTTGAAGGGGTAAACAAGACTTCCTCTCTCCCGTGTAACAATGTGCTCTACTAAGTTTGTGATCCTATTCGAGCCAGTGCTGATACTCAACTGGCCCTCACCAGTTTAGCCGTGCCAGCTTTTGAAATAGAAAGACTCTTGTACCTTTTGGTCATCAGCTACCATCCCAAAACTCTTGTGTATCCACTTGCCACCAGGTCATCTCCTGGCAACACCTCCTTCACACTCACACCACCCCCCCCCCCAACAAGTGATGGGGCAGGGCCCCAGAATTATCAAGATCAGAAAGCTCTCTTCTCCCCTAAGCCTGAGAGATAAGGAAAGGGAAGAGTTGTCATAACTACATAGAGCTATAGCTACAGAAGGATCACTCTACAGGGGCTGTGGCCTCAGGTGGAGGATAGCAGGCACTTCCAAGCCATGGCCCAGCAGAGAAGGAGTCAATGGAATAAAGAGGCTGACACTTCCTGGTGCCTTCATTAGCTAAAGCAACCGGAAGCCAAGAGCAAGGGAACCCTTTCAGTTCTAAAGGTTGGGTGGGGAGTAGATCTAAAGAGGCAAACACAGGGTTGACAGAGACTATGCAGCACGTGATGTCTCAGCAGAGGTTCCCCAGTAAACTCCTCTAGCACTACATCTGGGAGTTCTTTTTGTTTGCTGGGACCCTGGGCCACATTTTCAAATATTTTACACATCATCTCTACTCCTATTAACTTTTTAAACTCACAAAATGTAAAAACTTTTATCTACTACTAGCCCCTCTTTTATTCTCTTTTTCCCTGTGGATTTAGACTTATTGTAAAGAATTCAAAAGTAACTCTAGATTCAACTTTAATGACTTTCTTTGGATTCAGTTTCCAAAACCATTTGCAGATCTTCACGTGTGGTGTGCTGGCTCACATGTCTATAACTTGTGCATCTGCCTGGAATGACCTCCATTCACTCGGCTAATTCCAACTCTTCCTTCAAGTCAGCTCAGAAATCCCCTCCTCTAGGAAGCCCTGCGTAGCCCTTCCTCAGTCAGTGCTAAGTGCCCTCCTGCGTACTCTTTTAGCACCAGCATGTGCTTACCACTACCACAATACTGTTCTCGTTTTGCTGTAACTATTTATTTCTACCTCTTCAATGACAATACTAGTTACCAAAGGGCGGGAAGAGTATATCTCTGTTCAGTGGTTCTCAACCTGATCAGATCAAGTTCTCCTATTGAAAAGTGTATTTAGTCCTTTTACCATTCTGAAATGAAATCCGTGGTTAATGCAACCTATATAAACACACAAATATCAATATCTATATTAAAATATCGATAGATTCAAGGGCCTTTGCAGCAGCCTGAGGTGCTGCCTGTTGCACAGGAGTGGAACACAGACTCCTGGACCCAGAGCCAGAACCAGAGTAGGAGCCACATACCTGCAGCCACCGGCGGTACCCTGGGAAGACTGAGCCCATTCTCCCTGCGACTTCAGGAAGGAGACTACATCAGTGCCCTGTACGTGTTCAGCATGCAAGCACCATAGAGTTCAAGAAAGTTCCTTTGCTAGCAACCAAATGTGTATTCTGAGAGGATTTTCTGGAGGATTTACTGTGGCTTATAAAGGAATTCGCACACAGTAAAGAATTGTCTTTCCAGGGAGTGAAAATCAGAGGCCAGTGGATCCCAAAACCTTTTTGGACAGTCTGGGATTTCCCATCAGGAGAAGTTTTGGAACCAGCTTTTGAGTTAGAGGCACTGAGATGGAACACACCGAGATGGTCAAGCAATAGACCAACTGCCAAAGGTTATTGACACGATCAAAACCAACCCCAATGACAAAAGAATCATCAGATGTGATTAGAATCCAAAGCAACCTCCCTTTGATAGTGCTGGTGTCAAGCCAGTTGTTGTATGGGGAACAGTGAACTTTACCAGGGGACAGGAGTTATGGGTCCCCAGGAGCCATTCAGCATCACCTACATGATCCCACACATCCCAGACTGAAGCCAAGTGACTCGGCACAGACTTTGGGAGATGCTCATGATTACTTAAATCACACTGCACCGTGAAAAGTTAATTACACCTTTCCCCAAGCTCACAATCTTCAAAAAGTTGAGATAATTAGTGACTGCAAGGCTGAAGATTTTTAGATTGAAGGCTACAAGACTTATCTGACTATTAAAATGTAAATGGCTATCTGAAATGCCTTTGAAAGAGCTCTGTTTCAAATTTAGTCAGTCTTTAGGAGGGAGTCTGGATGCTTAGGTGAAAGTTTTTGGTTGTGCTCTAAATGAGAAAGGAACTAGGTCAAAGCTCATCAATATCTTACCAGTTACCATGTGTCATTAAGAACAGCTTCTTTGGCAGATAATCATTTTAGTACGATAGGCCAGTCCTTTTAGAAAAAAAAATCTTTGAGCTTAGTTAACTAGTTAAAGATGTGTGAAAATTCTAAGAATGTAAATAAGGTCAGATTAAAAGTTTAATAGACCTTAGAAAAACATGTGGATGCATTTCAGATCTGCATCTGTATGAAGAAATTTCAGTGAATTTCAAGTATGATTTAGACACTATCCTATGTTAGTATATAAAAACTATCAACCATAATATATATAATGTGGTTACGATTATTAGTAATTATATTTGTTTTATATATTACTATAAGTATAATAAAGCAACACTCTGTGTTCAAAAGAGATCAACAAAATTCCCTCACTATAGTATAAGGGAGTAATAAAAGGAAATTATCTATCATTAAGGAGGCTACATATTAACATGTAAATCCTTGAACAGGACAAAATTTGAATTAGCTATTTGCAACTGTATGAAGAATTACATTAAATATAGTAGCTCCTAATGCAGACAGTCATAGGTGTGTGGTGTAAGGGACTCAAAAACCACAAATATCTTTCTCATCAGTGACTTAACTTTCCAAAATGATGAACAACTCTTGATATGTTCTGAATACAGCAAAGTCCAATCTTACTGTAATTTACATACTATTTGCATTCTTGGAAAAGTCAACATGCATAAATAAAACGGAATTAGGCTCTGGACTCAGATAACTACAGAAACAAATCCTTCTCCTAAGTCTCTGGGTACACTTATTTCTCATATTTTAACATCCTTCAAATTAGGGAATTCATCTTTTTTTCTTTTTCTGAGGAAATTTCGTTTGAGTTAACATCCATTGCCAATGCTCCTCTTTTTTTGCTTGAGGAGGATTAGCCCTGAGCTAACATCTGTGCCAATCTGCCTGTCTTTTGTATGTGTGGGATACCTCCACAGCATAGCTGGTGAGTGGAGTAGGTCCCCTCCCAGGATCTGAGCCGGTGAACCTGGGCCACCAAAGTGGAGCACACGTGAACTTTAAACACTGGGCCGTGGGGCCAGGCCTGGGAATTCATCTTACAGTCGATGGCTTCTCACAGCCTCTTTCAACCAGGAGGCGGTCAAGATCAGCAAACTTGATGAGCTGCTCATACTGTCATCATTTCAATTGAGTTATCTGCTTCGTGGGTATTATATGTGTTGAATTTAATTACTCCATAAAACGCCATTTTAAAAGATTATGCAATGAATCAGCATTGAAATAAATAGCTATTCATAGGCATGGAAACAGTGTAACAGGGCATTATTTTGAAATTTAAAAATATTCATTATTAGAAGAATGACTATCAGTTGTTATTTTTTTCCAAAGGCATACCTAAATGGCTTCCTTCTTTGAGAAGGAAAGAGCACATTCCCTCTTATGAAAGTGAGACACTATAAGTAGATGGTGGTTTACATTTTCTTAATAAAACATGTGCAAGGATTACCTATCACATGCCACTCAATCCAATAGATGACAGGAGAATATGTAGATCCCCAGAGGAGGTAAAAGGAATTTCAAAGGAACAAGAGCTGTGGAGACTGATCTGTGTTTTGTACAGAACTACAGTAAAGACATGTGTCATAGTTTAACTAGTAGCATTTCTCCCTTCTCAGTTATACGTAAAATAATGATATGTCTCAAAATCAATGGCGTCTTATGTTGAATGAAATATGGCACATGAATGTCTTGAACACTATTTTGAAATCCTATGGAACCTGGAACAATTTTTCATTGTGAAGGACTGTCTTAACAAATGGAAAGATGTCTAGAATTATTGGCTCCTGACCACTGTATATCATGATTATGACAACCAAAAATATCCCATAAATTGCAAAACACTACCAGGAAGGGAGGTGGGTGTCGCTCACAGTTTATTCCAGGAACTAGCACATAATGGGTGTTGAATAATTGCTTTTCAAAAGATGACTAATAAATGACTAAATTTTAGAATTTCCCAGTGGGTTGAATATTACCGGCTCAGCCATTGACACTTGGTCAAGGATGGATCATTTGTTTATTCTTACTGTGGGCTTTACTTCTCTTATGTAAAAATTTTGCCCTACATTTAGTAGTGCACTGTTTCAGCAACTGAGATCATGGCATTATTCATTTATTTATTCGTCAGATATACATTCAACAAATACTTATTAAAAATTTACCATGAGCCAGACATTGTACTAAGTACTGTGAAAACAGTCTAAAACAAAGTGTATATAAATCCTGTCCTTACTTACCTTACACTGCCAAAGGCAAACAATTAAATAAGCAATCAAAAGGGTAAAGGGGCACATATGTATAGTGACGTATGGCAACTAGACTTTTGACGGTGAACATGAGGTAGTCTACGCAGGAGTCAAAATATAATGATGTATACTTGAAATTTACATAATGTTATAGACCAATGTTGCCTCAATAAAAAAATAATTTTAAGAAAGCAATCACAATAAAACTAGATAAGTACTCTGCAGGCAGTGAGAGGGTAGAAATAAGATTCATTTGAGTTTTAGTCATACTAATTCACTTTGCCAGTGATAGATACGTTCTTATCTAGGATTCAGATATCACCGTCACTTCAATATCACTGGAGGCTACCATAAAAAATCCACTTCTAGGAGATTCTTTTAGCTCAGTGGAAAAAATGATTAGCAGAATACATGTGGGTATGGAATTTTTATTTTACTTGGTAAGAATAAGAGGTGTTTTAAGTGACAAACATTGAAAAGAGAAGTCTTTTACATCAAGCTATCACTCATTTATTTTTTCAAAAGCTCTACAATTTTAGTCTCAAAACAGAGCCAGCAGTGCTCAGTAGGATGCCTCCATGGCCTGTCCAGCCAAACAGGTTCTGAACATAGAAAGACAATTTACATGCCATCCATTCTGTCAAACATAATATAAAGTGGAAGAATGATCCACACTCCTCATTTCTTTAATTTAATGAGCAATTTGATGATATAATCCCTAAATGACATTTTTATTACTAGATACATCTTAGTGTACTTTTTAAAAAGTATATTATTAATGTTATTAAATTATAAAAAGAAATTAATTATTTGACAGACTATGACCAATTTTTTTAAATGCACTTTCTCTTTCTCCTCTTTCTTATACCAACATATACATCTACCTCAGACTCCAGAATTTTGAAAGAAAAAAAAAGAATGAAACATGACTAGGCATCAAAAATATAAATTAATAAGTGAAGTAGGTTTGCCACAAACCTCTTGTTGAGGCTTGTTGTAGGCTAAAGAGATTAACCTAAGAGTCACCCAAATCTAGATTTTATGTTATTATATTTTCATCATTATATTAATATTTTTTTTTTACAAAAATGGTAGAAAATAACTTAATCAAACTAAATCCTGGGTCAAAAGGGTGATAGCTGATCCTTCAATGATCTCATACACATTTCCTTTTAAGTAAAGGGTCAATGCACCTCTTTAAGGGACTTAATCTTTGAGAAACACATCTCCAATATAGTTGAAAATATCCTTCTACTTTGAAAGAACTAAATAATTTAATATAGTGAATTATGTATTCTGTGCCCCAATCACTAGAGTATTTTATGCATTTTATCTCCCTTCATTTCTGACCACTGAAGTCTTTTCATGTTGATATGTGACCTTTAATAGAAGGACTTTTTTTCTCCTGTCTCTTCTTTCTTTTTCTCACCCTCCTCCATCACACCAAGTCTTTTGTTCCACATTTCTGAGTCGTAAAGATGAGAAGTTCACTGCTTGTCAAGGTGTTAACAAGATCATCTAAAATAAACCTAGTGGGTAGCACTTACAGATAAAATACAGCATTATGAATATGGATGTGAAAACAGTCAAGTTTAAAACCTTAGAAATTCACAAGTACCACAGTTAAATCTTAAACCTAAAAAAAGTAATTTAGTATTTTGCTACTTCTGTCTTTTAATGAGCTAAACACTCTCCAATTCCGCTATAGTAACATTTCTCATACATTTAAAAGTCACAGTTGAAAACTCTCGACACATGATAACCTGACACACTACCATAAAACCCACAAACACTGATGCATCTGTATATTCTCACAATTAAAAGCTTGTGAAGGAAGTCATTCGAAAAGCACTTTTTCTCCTCCTCTTTACCACTTAACTGGTAAATCAGGTAACTATAAATGTGGTTCTGACTCTTATTATTCTTAAAGATGCCTCCTCTCATCCCAGGGGAAAGTGAGGCCATCCTGTGAGGTACTTTCATAGGTGTGCCGTCATGAAGGTATTAAACACCAAAACTTTCATTTTGCAGGTAAAGAAATGAAGAGCCAGAGAAGTCAATATAGTTACCCAATAAAAAACACCAAGATGGTGGCTTTTATTAATTAACAAAATATTAACAAAACTGACTTAATTAACTTCTCATTAGGTCCTTATTCCACTCTCATGTGAGCTTATTATCTCAAAACAAAGAATTTTGGCTTGAATACAATGGGCTAATATCAATACTCTGTAATCTAGACATGCTAGACAAGAAGATGAACTAGAACACTAAAAAATATTCTCCATCTCTGAAATTCCACAAATGGCTGATCTGCTTGTATTGCCATTTAAGGGTACAATTTTTATACATAAGGAAAATGATTATAAAATTGAGTGGTTAAATCACAAATTTTTTTTATTGCAGTAACATTGGATTATAACATTATATAGCTTTCAGATGTACATCGTAATATATTTCAAATTCTGTGTAGATTACATCACGTTCACCACCCAAAAATTAATTATAGTTCATCACCACACATGTGAGCCTAATCACTCCTTTAGCCACCCCCTCTCCCCCGCTCCCCTATGGTAACCACCAATCCAATCTTTGTTGCTGTGTGTTTGTTTGTCGTTGTTTTTATCTTCTACTTATGAGTGAGATCACACGGTATGACTTTCTCCCTCTGACTTATTTCACTTAGGATAATACTCTCAAGGTCCATTCATGTTGTCATAAATGGTTGAATTTCATCATTTCTTATGGCTGAGTAGTATTCCATTGTGTATAAACACCACACCTTCTTTATCCATTCTTCCCTTGCTGGGCACCTGGGTTGCTTCCAGGTCTTGGCTATTTGAATAACACTGCAATGAACATAGGGGTGCATGTATCTTTATTCATTTGTGTTTTCAAGTTCTTTGGATAAATACTCAGCAGTGGAATAGCTGGATCATACGGTAGATCTATTCTTAATTTTCTGAGGATACTCCATATTGCTTTCCATAGTGGCTGCACCAGTTTGCACTCCCACCAGCAGTGTACAAGTGTTCCCTTCTCTCCACATCCTCTCCAACACTTGTTTCCTGTCTTGTTAATTATAGCCAATCTGACCGGAGTGAGGTGATATCTCATTGTAATTTTGATTTGCATTTCCCTAACAGCTAATGATGTTGAGCATCTTTTCATATGCCTGTTGACCATCTGTATACCTTCCTTGGAAAAATCTCTGTTCAGATCTTTTACCCATTTTTTAATTGGGCTGTTGGGTTTTTTTGTTGTTGAGTTGTATGAGTTCTTTGTATATTTTGGATATTTACCCCTTATCTGATATATGGTTTGCAAATATCTTCTCCCAATTCTTAGGTTGTCTTTTCCTTTTGTTGATGGTTTCCTTTGCCATGCAGAAGCTTTTTAGTTTGATGTAGTCCCATTTGTTCATTTTTTCTTTTGTTTCCCTTGCCCGGTCAGACATGGTAATTGAAACTATGCTGTTAAGATCAATGTCAAAGAGCATACTGCCTATGTTTTCTTCTAGAAGTTTCATGGTTTCTGGTCTTACATGCAAATCTTTAATCCATTTTGAGTTGATTTTTGTGCATGGTGTAAGATAATGGTCTACTTTCATTCTTTTGCTTGTGGCTATCCAGTTTTCCCAACACCATTTATTGAAGAGACTCTCATTTCTCCATTGTATGCTCTTGGTTCCCTTGTGGAATATTAGCTGTCCATAAATGTGTGGGTTTATTTCTGGGCTCTCAGTTCTTTGCCATTGATCTGTGTGTCTGTTTTTGTGCCAGTACCATGCTGTTTTGGTTACTATGGCTTTGTAGCATATTTTGAAATCAGGGAGTGTGATACCTCCAGCTTTGTTCTTTTTTTCTCAGGAATCCTTTGGCTATTTGGGGTCTTTTGTTGTTCCATACAAATTTTAGGATTCTTTGTTCTATTTATGTGAAAAGTGTCGTTGGAACTTTGATAAGGATTGCATTAAATCTATAGATTGCTTTAGGAAGTATGGACATTTTAACTCTGTTAATTCTTCCAATCCAAGAGCACGGAATATCTTTCCATTTCTTTGTGTCTTCTTTGATTTCTTTCAACAATGTTTTGTAGTTTTCAGTGTACAGATCTTTCACCTCTTTGGTTAAGTTTATTCCCAGGTATTTTATTCTTTTTGTTGCAATCGTAAATGGGATACACATTTTTTTTATCTCTTTCTACACAGAAGTTAGAGTTCTTCTGATGAATCACGGAGCAATTTAAGCTTTTTTTCAGTTAGAACTGGATTTTCTTATTCTATTTCAAGCTGCTTCTCTGTGCCTGTTATAGGTTTGCCTCAAGCCTTTATCGTATTGCCTCTCAGAGCCAAACCCACCTGTCTGTTCCCTACTTTACGATGTTGGATTCAAACTCTGCAAACTACTTTTCTTCTTTGCCAGCTTACTTGATGTTAGGTTCTGCCAATAGTGGGAATTAGAGTGAGAAGATGAGACTACAGGATAAAGAGACTTTTTTCCTAGCAACATCTACCTCATAACTGAGAGAAATTAAAGATTCTTTTAGGAATGCTACAGAACTCTCTGGTCCTCAGACCGTGACTTGAGTTGAGCTTGTCATTTTCTTTATGTAGAAATTTAAGTGAACCCAATAGAATCTATCTCACATCAAAGTCAATGTTGTTTGTCATCATTGCTACCATAAGGTCAATCTTCTAACTGGATCCTGACATTATCGTTAAGTCACTGTTTTAGCAAACGTTTCTGTAATTCATGTTCTATATCAGTCAGACTCTGATCAGGAAACAGTGATCACACTAGAAATTTGAACGGGAAAAAATTTAATATAAATAATTGTTGGCCAGTTAAATACAAACTTTAATGTGTGGGTTGCAAAATTACAAACACAGTTGAATTTGAAGCCTTACCAAGTTTCTAATGTAAAATTTAGGGCACTGTTTTGGTAAGGAATGGGACCTTGAAACTGCCAATAATAATATCTGGCTCAACTCAGACAACACTGAGAATTTTCAAATCCTGAGTAATCAGCCTTTCTTATCAGGAGAATGAAGTGATTCTCCCTTGTGAGAAGAATATTTTTCCTTTGCTTGTAAACCCTATAATAACCTCACCTGAGACAGATGCCTTACTAAGAGCTTCTGTTCAAAATGTACCCCAATTACCCCTTTGACATTAAAGCCATAACTAGGGTCAAATCTGAACTTGCTCCAGATATAAGTATGACCTAAGAGAAAGTATTTATGTATCAAAAGAACTGCAATATTTTGCTAATGCATATTGGAGAATCCTGGAGAATATGTATGTGAATAGATTTTAAGGTTGTTATACCAAAAAGGAGAGATTAAATTACTATATCAGACTGAATTCTTTGATATGGGTGCACTTACTAGAGATATTTGGTTTAATGTGTTACCTTGTACAGTTAGAATGCGCTCTAACAGTTTAATTGGTTGACTGGAACTTGGACTCATGGGTGGCCTACGTTTAATGAAATTGAGATGCCAGCATTCCCCTGTCACAATGTAGAGAAAGGAATACAAAGACTTCAGAAGACAGGAATGCTGGAATGGATTTTTCTTGTAATGACCTAAATACACACACATACCAACTATATCCCATGAGAAGGCCCAGAGGATACTCCCTTCACTAACGAATTGAGAAATATATTATTGAGGATATCTTTGAAAATATCTGTGTTTGCACTCATTTCTAAGCCATTTGGGATTCTGCCATTGAGATGGGTTCCCTCATTACATTGGAGACTCCAAAGTAGCAGAGACTAAATGTGAGCACTTCACTGCCAAAGACAGGTGGATTCCTAAGAGAAAAAAGACTCAAGCACCTAGTGGTAGACAGAGTACTTTGACCCCTAGGGATATTTGGTGATTGCTAGTAGACCAGAGTGTCCCTGGAAATGAAATATATTGGCAGCCTGCTAGAATATTGCTTAATCTATAAACAGGTCCTTATTTTCATAGCCAAAAGTCTGCCGCAATGTTCATTGCCTCTCACTCAGTTTCAACGTAGCAAAGGGCACAGATATAGAAAAGGGTGAAAAACGGAACGATGTCATATGCCACAAGAATCTTAGCTGCAGGGGGGAGAGTCACACTTCCAACTCACTACCACACCTTGTTTCTAATTCCAGTAATCCATTAAACCCAAGTTCATTAACAAACACTCAGGGAAGCCAAAGCATCTGTGCTCACTTACCACTGTGATCTTCAGCTTCTAAATTTTGATCCCTGAACTATGCACTTAAGTGAGCATGTATTAATTATTATCATGTATTTTTAAGATTTCTGTTTTCTCTTGAGGGAGATTCTTCAGGATGTGTAGTCCACTATATTGACAAACAAATTTGCCAATATTCTCCTATCAAAGAATTCTGAATTCATTTTTTTTCTTACTAATCTATCTCCTTTAGTAGCTCTTTTAAAAAGTATTAGGATTGGTAGACTCTCTTCATCTTTCTCTGGAAATGTTTTTATCATGGCCTCATTCTTAAGTTCTAATTTATCTGGGTATAAAATTCTTGATTAAAAGGATTTTTCTATCAATACTTTAAAGATATCATTTTATTGCATTCAAGTACCTATTTTTGAATAAGAAATTTGTTTTCTATACAATTGTCATTCTTTGTATATAAAGTGTCTCTCCTTTGTGGTTGGCTTTAAAATATTTTCTCTGTCTTCGATATTTTCTAGTTTAATGATAACTGAGAATTTTCCAAAATTAATGACAAACACAAAACTACAGGTCCAAAAATCATAGAGAATACCAACCAGGATAAATACAAAAAAAAATCCATAACTCTGCACATCATATTCAAACTTCAGAAAAACAGAGAAAAAGAAAAAGTTTTGAAAGAACTCATAGAAAAAAGAACCACCTAATCTATGGAGGAGCAAGGCTAAGAATTTCATCGTCTTCTCTTCAGAAACCATGCATGCAAGAAAAGAGGGGGGCAAAATGCTTAAAGTGTTCAGGAAAAAATCAATCTAGGATGCTGTATCCAACAAAATTGTCCTTCAAAAACAAAGAAAACAGAAGACTTCTCAGACAAGCAAAAATCGACAGAATTTGTTTCCAGTAGACCTCCCTTGGAAGAAACGTTAAAAAGAAGTTCTTCAGAGAGAAAGGAGATGATATAGGTCAGAAAACCAGGTCTACCTAAAGAAAGGAAGAGCATCACAGAAGGAATAAAAGAACGTAAAAATTTTTTTTTAATTTTCTCTTAATTGATCTAACAAACAATAGTTTATTCAAAATAATGACAGCAACAATGCATTCATGGATTACAGCTTATGGCTATGGGAAATGAGTGACAGGTATGTCATAAGGACTGCAGGGAAGAATGGGAACACTCTGTTATAAGGTGCATGCACTACCCATAAAGTGCTATATAGTGTTATTTGAAGCAGACTTATATTAGTTATAAATGAATGTTGCAAATTCTAGGTCAATGACTAAAAATAATTTTAAAATAAGTATAATTTATACGCTGAGAGAAGAGAGAAAATGGAATGACATGAAATATTTAATTAAAACTAGAGAAGGCAGGGGCCAGCTCAGTGGTGTAGTAGTTAAGTTCGCACACTCTGCTTCAGCAGCCCTGGTTTTGCAGGTTCATATCCCAGGCACAGACCTAGCACCACTAGTTAAGCCATGCTATGGAGACATCCCACATAAAATAGAGGAAGACTGGCAACAGATGTTAGCTCAGGGCCAACCTTCCTCACCAAAAAAAAAAGAAACCTAGAGAAGGCAGAAAAAGAGTAGAAGAAACAAACAAAAAAAAACCCAAAGAGCAAGGGAAACACAGAAAATAGTTACAAATATGCTAAATTTACTAAACCAACTATATTAACAATCACTTTAAATGTGAATGATCTAAATACACCATTTAAAAGATAAAGACTGTAAAAGAGTAAAAAATAAAACAAAAAAAACCTCAAGACCCAAAATATATTGTCTGCATGAAATACAATTTAAATATAAATACATATATTAAAATAAAGGATGGAGAAAAGTGAAAGATAAAAGAAATGATGGAGGAAAACAATAATCAGTTTTACTAAATTTAAAGAGGAAAATAAAACCAATTTTATATTTACCTCTTGGAGTGTACAGCTGAAACTTTTTAGAACAAAAGTTTGTTACAAATGAAAGAGGGAATTTGATAAGTAACAATAAACTTAAAAAATGGAGAAAATCTTTTACTATTATGTTTTAACCAGTAACTGCTATTTATTAAATGAAAAATGAGTGAGGGACATATAAACCCATATTTATTTGGGAAAGAAGACTAGTACAAATTATAGTTTAAAAAATGAAAATTAGCTCTTTTGTATTAAAAATCTCAACTAAACAGTATTAAATGGCCTTTTTGCTTGTCTGCTTGCTCTTTGATCATACTCTTTGGTGATATTATCAATCCACTGAAATTTGGCTTCATTTTCCCTGAAACCTTAAAAATACAGGAAGAATACAAGTATGCATTTCTTTTACATTCATCATAGCAACTGCATTATCAAATTCCTCACAGAAATTTGGTGTCTGAAGAAATTTATATTAATCTTTAACCAATTGAAAGGCTTCCTATGTAAGTTCCAAATTTTACTTATGGAAATGTTTTACAAGTACTTCCGGTCTGAATATGAAAGATATTCTTCATCAGTTTCACCCCAGATCCAAACTTCTTTCCAGAGACCATTGATAGTAATCACAAAAAGAGTTTGGTCTGATACAGAAGTTGGCTACAGTTTGCTGAATCTACTATACAGATTTTTAAAGATGTGATGATTAAAATCTTCATGATACTGAAAAATTTCTCATCCATGATAGCTACACTTGTAAGCAATTACTCTGGGAGGTTTTCGTAGTTGAATATTGTATTTTCTTTTACATTTATGATAAAATTTATAAAGTCTATTAATATTGATAATTTCCTTTGAAAAGAAAAAACTATCTAGTTAGTTGGTTCTGTAGGCCAACAACACTCTGATAGTCTCTAGTGAATGAAATGTGTACTGCCCGATCTTATAATCTCAAGAAACAGTAGTGGTTTGGGGGGCAAACTACCTCACTCAAAAAGGCAAAAAATGTTACAGATGGACCACAGACATCGCCACATATTTTGAGTGGCATTCAAGTTCTAATAAGATACGCTGACTGAGAGATTCACCAAAACTTCAAGGCTAGATCTCTGATCTCTTTCTGCTATAGTTGGATATTCTCACCAGGCTCTGCCCCTTTCACTTCCAGCAACCAATCAATGCTGCTACTGATTTGCTGAGTTTACCTTTATCTGCTGTTACCTACCTACCACCACCACCCCCCCCAGGTGCTCTCACTCACTTCTAAATCTCACAGCTCCATCCCACCCACTCCAGTTCAGAGAATCAGTGAGGCAGCAGTGACACAGTGGGGACCCCTAATCCCCCCTTCCTCCTTCTCCCTTTTCCCTGTTGGAAGGGAAAGACTTTTATGTCTATAATCAGCTTACATATACTTATTTTATAGTTTCCTTCAGATTATTCGATAATTGCAAGTCTCTTTCTGTGTATGGTTCCTTTCCTCATGTTATTTGCTGTTCTATGTTGAAAGCTCATCTTCCATGGAGCTAAAACGTTTCCTGGTCTTCTTCGCACATGTAAGGCACATGGATATGCAATATAAACATAACTCTGAAGACCTGAACCTTCATGACTGAGGGAAAGACAAGATGCTGAATACAGCCAGAGAGAAGCAGGCATACATTTAAAGACACAGCAACAAAGGCTTGAGTAGTACAAAGAACTTCCATGGAGAAACGAGCTTTCAAAAGATAACTGATTTCAAAAAAGAGCAACTCATGCAAAAATTAAAAGTCCCTATTTACAAGATAATAAATAGAAGAAATTTGAAAGCAATTGAGGATAGAAAGTTTATGAGCTGAGCACAGCTTGATGAAAATTATTTTGGCAACTGTGGGGGGTCTCATACCAATTCTAGTGAGGAGTGGGCAGATGTAGGAGGTCCTTCAAGAAGACCGTTGACGTGGTCTCAATGAAATGTGATGAGTGCCTAGGCAATTTGACCGCAGGTGGAAGAGAGGAGCAGTCTGAGCGCCCAGGAGTTTTTCAACAAATACTTGTGCGTCTATAACATGCCAGGATCTCTACTGATCCTGAGTGCTGGTAATAGAGTGTTGGGCAAAAATAACAAAAACAACCATGGTCTCTGAACTTATAAAGCTTAAATGATAAGTAGCATGAGCAAAGGCTTCCCTGAGAAACCCATTTTATCTGAAGGATACTTGGAGTCAACCAAGAGCAGATTGGAGATACAGAGAACATAAGCAAAAAACAGTAATTTTCATCAGACTAAGTCTGCAAAATTTTGGCTACATTACTATCATTTGTGTCCCGCTACTTACATAGGACTTCATCATTCACTCATCCAGCAAGTATTTATTGAACAGTTTACTCTGCACCAGTCAAGGTTCCAGGTGCTTGGGATCAATGAAAAAAGTCTGAAAGTACAGTGGAGGGGGTGAGAAAGTAAGTTGACCATTCAACACACTATGACAAGTGCTGTGTAGTTCTAGGACAGAAGTAGTGTTAACAATAGTCACAGTATCTCCAACTACAAAATAATAATTATTATTACTAAGTACTTGAGGATCATCTTCACAGTTGATTTTTAAATTTCATTAAAGACCTTATATAAGAAAACGCAGTCGGAAGGATGCAGAAGATTATTAGAACATCGCATGCTCCTTTCTTGCCACAGTTGGTGCACAGGTACTATCATCTCAGGCAGAAAAAGGTCCAGGTAGGCCTGGAAGTGTCAGCTCTTTGTTTCAGCTTTATGACTCCTGCTGCCTTCATTTCAAACACAGAATAAAATCACATAATAAGAAACCTCTTCATAAACAGCAGGAGAAAAAGCAAGAGGGAACTGAAAACTAAGGTAGAACCCAAGCTACCTTATCTTAAGCTGCTTATCCTCTGGGAGAAGCAACTGGGTTGCCAGCAATACCTGTTGTCGTGGTGAGTGGATGTGTGGAACAACCACACGCCTTGTGAGTGATTGGAGGCAGGAGGTAGGAGACCATTTCCTGAATCCACCCTCTTGAACCCCCCCAGAGCTCAGAGTAGGAATTCTTACATATTTACAATGATTATTTGGGTATCTTCCATCACCAAAATTGGATATGTAATGTCTCACATTTCATTTATTTAGCAATAACATATTTAAGGTGCCAACTTCAGACTTCTCAGGAAACTGTAGTGCTCATGAATTCTGCCAACAGCCTAAGAAGGTTCTAAAGGGCTTGGCTGAGAAAAAGAATCATCAGGGAGTAGTTCGATCCAGCATGAGAGGTCACACAAGTCAAGGTCTATTGCCAAAACACTGCTACTGAGGATTAATTAATATCACTTGAGCAACTAAGAGTGTCTGGCATCTTACCAATCCTGCCTGTCTCAGCCCTCCCCCACCAAAAACGGTGGAGATTGAAGTCAGCAGAGCCAACAGATGCTCACCTCTCTGGCCATAATCCAATGGAAAGGGGCAGACGTGACTACAAGGATAAGCTCCTCTCTACTTTCAGGTACACACAGGTCAGTTTTGCAGTCATTCATCTAGAACCCCTGTCTCTTTTCCATTCAGAGAGAAATAGACAAAATAACTAAAATTTATTGAGTTCTAAATATATGCCTGACCCTAAAGTTGGCACATTTTTTGTGATTAAATCATTTAGTCTTCACAATAACCCTGCAAGTATTATTATGGTCATTTTACAGAAGAGGGAACTGATGCCTTAACTATTGTCCAAAGACACATAACACACACGAATTCTCTGCCTCCAAGCCAATGCTCCTTCCCCATGCTGCGTGTGTCTTACTGGATCTAAGCAATTCATTACTTGCTGGAGAAAACTGCATAGTAATGACAATATTGCCTTTTACTAGAATCCACTCTGATCCTGTGGATTAGCTTGGGCTGGGCCGCATCTCTGCCACACATAAAACCTTAAGAATCATTAATTAGAACTGAGTATTTGTTTAACCCCAATCAGTTTACTTAGAACTAGTCGAATCCTTGAGGTGGCATTAAGCCTAGAACATAAACTGGAACACAAATTCATTGATATTATACTATGGTTTACTGGAAGAAGACACATGCAGAACTTAGTTTTTTGGTAGGCAATGGAAAAACTTCAAGTGCCTCTCTTTTTCTGCATCTCTCTTGCTTTAAGATTTTCCCATTTAACTTGACACATCTTGTAGGACATGGAGAATTTTCTGTTTTTTCTTTCCACTTCTGCGAAGACACAATTTCAAAGCCCAGGGTTATTATTACATAGACGCTTTGGAGGGTGTAATAGATATTCTGTGAGTTGTGTTCAATTTGTTGCATATAGAGTTTTTTAAATGCTGAAATATAATATTTTTTGAAGAAGCACAAAATGCTCAAATAGGAAGGAAAGGCAAAAGTGTTGATTACGATGACCACGAATATGCCATAATAATTAGTGTAAATCTATACTGTCAAATCCTAACTTGTGGTTGGTTGTCCCTGTGTCAATCTATCCCAAGGACTATGTTGTATATGTTTTTATTTTGTTGTCAGTTTTAAATTGTTTCTGCTTTCCTCAAGCACATAGGCCAATGCTTTGGATTGTAGAGAGACTGGGCGTTCAATAAAGCAAACATATTGAACTCCTGGTTTTACTCTTTTATTTTTGCAACCAACCCCTGGTGTATTCATTTCCTGCCTACCAAACCTGACTATTTCCTGCATTATTTTAGTTACTGGATCTAACAGTCAGGTCAGCCTATCATTTTCCAGGACTTGAATTTCCTTCATTATTGGATCAACCCAGAGGATTCTCAAATCTAACTGTCCTCCTGAGAGTACAATGAAGCGTTGGACATTAACTCAGTGCACAGATGCAAAATGTTAGGTCTACTTTATAGATGTGACACTGAACCTGGTCATGGCTCTGTGAACTAGATTATTAATTCACCTTATCTACAGAGCAGACAATAGATTAAGGACCCTTTTTAGAAAGTTATGAGTACACAGGAATCTAAGAGAGATGAGGACCTGACCAATGAGAGAGGAAACCTAGAAAAGAGATTGACAAAGGGAAGGAACAGCTCAACCTCCAGATGTCACGGACAGAGACGTACCCCAAATATACACAGGCTGGTGGTCATAAATAACTTCCATTATGTGTGTAACATTACATGTGTAAACATTCCGATGCTTAGTCTATGATATGCACTATGTTGAACACATTCCTCATAATATATAATTTAATTCATACAAAACTTTTATGAGTTTCCCAGCTGCAGAAGAGTGGGTTTAGATAGTATAAATAACTTTCCCCAATTCACAAGGCTTGAGAATCAAGACTCAAACCCTGGTCTGTTAAGGTCCAAGGTTCAAAATCTTGCCATGATCTGTTTATGCCACCTGGTGTCCACTTGGAGAAAGTCTGTTAATGTTTCTGCATTGCCTCTTTCTCATTTCCAATTTCAGTCCATTTATAGTTCATGTTCAATTAGGTATTGTATTTTATATTGTTAGGGTTTTTTCTCCTCTATTCTTTTTTTTTTTTTTTTTTTTTTTGAGGAAGATTAGCCCTGAGCTAACTACTGCTAATCCTCCTCTTTTTGCTAAGGAAGCTTGGCCCTGAGCTAACATCCTTGCCCATCTTCCTCTACTTTCTATGTGAGACACCTACCACAGCATGGCTTTTGCCAAGCTATGCCATGTCTGCACCTGGGATCCAAACCGGTGAACCCTGGGCCACCGAGAAGCGGAACTTGCAAACTTAACCACCGCGCCACCGGGCCAGCCCCTCCCCTATTCTTAAGCAATCTAACTCACTCTCCCAGCTTCAACAATCATCTTTAGTCAAATAAATTTGCAAATCTTTATCATCCTGATGCCCCTCACAAGTTTCAGAAGTATACATCTAACTGCTGTTCCTTCCCCCTGAATATTCTTCTGGAATCTCAAATACAACATGTTCTAATGTTTATTCATAACAAACTTAGATGTGGAATGGACATTGGAGTTTTCCTATAATAAAAATGGCAAATCCAGATATAGTACTTTTCTTCTAAGTGCTTCATGTATTAACCCATTTAATTCTCCAAACAAATATATAATGTGGATACTATTATCTCTGTTTTACAGATGAGGAAACTGAGGCACACAGAAATTAGGTAAATGGCCTAAACCACATGGCTAGTAAACGGGATGGGAGCATGGGGTTTGCTGGTATCTGAATGTGGGCAATCAGAGTCTGTGTTCTTCGCCCAGAGGCTCTACTGCATCGCCTGCTTTACAGGTAAAAACACTGAAACCCATGGGAGTTAGTGGTCTGCCCAAGACCACACAAACCAAGTGACAGAATCAGAATCTTTCTACATCCGAGCCATTATATTTCTACTATATTCCCTTGTCTCTCTTTATCCGCCCCCATTATAACTCCCATCTTCTCTGGTTTCCAAATTCTGTTAGTGACTCCATTGTCCTCTCAGTTACCCTCCCTGAAACTCCTGTCACCCTTTTCCTACTATGTTTTCATCCAACCGATGGCCCAGTCCCATCGACTCAATTTCACACATCCTCTCATCTAGACCTACATCTGTTTTCTTCACTGCTCCTGCCTCACCTCACGCTGTCATCTAATTTTAGACTCCTTCCCACTTCCTTTTCCTGATCCACAGAGCCAACTATTTTCTGCTCTTTTAAATGATTTTTCTGACACACATTCATCCTTACTGTTAAATAACATGTGTATACTGCTACTGCTTGAGTTTTTAATGTTAGGGATTGACTATTGATTTCTCTCCATAGGAGATGAAGATTTAGCTCTTTCTCCCCAGCTTCCACTGCACGCTTTGCAATCTTCATCCTTCAGATACAAACATATTGTAATTTCAGTTGGATCAGTGTTTACCTTGTTATGACTAAGTAAATGTTTTTAGAGTTAATTCATATGCTGTAATATGTCTTTCCCTTCTCTAATGAAGAGTTTCCTGTAGAGTTTCATTTGCTTAATTTTCTGTCATGAATTCAACCATAAGTGTTCCACTATTGTGTCGGTATCTTCTGGATACAAACAGCTCAGGTGTCTTTTCAGTTTCATCTTAGTGACATCTCTCACTCGAACTTCAGATCTGCTCTGTGAAGACTGTCTCCCACTCTCCACCCCGCCCCAGGCCACCTGCACTGCTTCCATATTAAGATCTCCCTTCACCATCATCCTGATGATTCCCTTCTTCCAGCTCTTGGGGTGGGTTTTCTGAACTCCATGTCTTCTTCTTTCTAGCTATAATTTCTCATTTTGCTGATGTAGCATCCTGATAAAAGGTGCGTAGAAGGCAAATTTTTTGAGACTTTTAAAATTCTACCCTCACATTTGATTGAGTGTAGGTATGGTTATAGAATTCTAGGTTAGAAAACAATCAGCTTCTGGTCCCCAGTGTTGCTATTTTATGCTTGATCCCCTTTGTATGACCCTCCCTCTCCTACCACTGCTATTTATTTTTCTACTTCTCTGGAAGTGTGTAGGATCTTTCCTTTGTCTCCAGTGTTCTGAAATTTCACAATAATGTGCTTCAGTGTGGGTCTATTTTCATCCATTTTGCTGAGCACTCAACTCAGAGAGCCCTTTATATGTGGAAATTTACGTCCTTTAATAGTGAGATTTATATATGTGTGTGTATATATATGAATAAAAATATAAATGCTATGCATATACTATATATAATTTATAAATAATTTAAATATGTACAATTGACATATATCTATATAATTGAAAATTATTTTCCTTCACTTTCTCTGTTTTCTTTTTCTGAATTTCCTAATATTTGGATATTGAACAGACAGGAATCTTCCTCTTTTTCTCTGCATTCTGGGAGGTTTTCTTAACTTTTACTTCCAACCATTCTTAGAGGCTTTTGTTTTCATCTTTTCTATCATATTTTTAATTGTCAATGGTTCTTTTCATTCTCCGTTCCATTTCATAGCATCTTATCCTGTTTCATGGATGTAATCTCTTCTTTTGTCTCTGAGAGGATGTTAACGATTGCTTTCTTTAAGGTTTTCTTCTCCTTGCATAGTCTGTTTCTCTAAGTTTTTGTTTTAGTTTCTATCTTCCATATCAGAGGTTTTATTCAAACTTGTGATGACCCTGGGGTGTCCACTTGTATTGCAGAGTGGCCCACTAATGGCCTTTTGGAAGCCTTGAATGAGTAGGTGGGGCTGTCAAAGAGGAGCTCAACTAAAGGGTAATCTCAAAGCACATCTCAAACCAGGCTAGATTTTGGGAGAAACATCTGACATCAAATTTCTGTCAAACTTTTCTTCTTGACTGCTCAGGTTTCCCAGGGAAAAACCTCCTATTTCTGCTTGGATGGTATAAGCCTAACTATCAGCATTATGGTAAATGAGAAGAAGAAGGCCGAGAATCTCAGATTCAGAGTAAATTTTCATTTAATGCCCCTGTTTTCACACAATAATCTTGCCTTCAAATCTGCTTGGTATTCCCCAGTCCAGAGATCCTCTATTTCACAATCCTCAGAGAATAAATCTCTGGTCTTGTACCTGGTTAAAAGAGAGGATTGTCCTGGCTTTATGCAATAGAAGAAAGAATAGAGGGGATGAAGGAAACAAGAATATGTCACCCCAAAATATACCTCTTTCATATAAAAATTATTTTGAGCTGAAGGCAATTAAGAGGCAGGAAAAGCTTCCCCTTTGCTGTCTGAAGGCAGGATATAAATTCTCCTTTTACCAGAGACAGATTCTTATCAGCCCAGAGAAGGCACCAGAGGAATCTGCAAATAAACTTCACTCCATTAGTTTCCTCCCATATACTTACCTTCCCGGTTTGCTGCCCTTGGAAGCCTAAAACTGCCTTCCTTTGTTATGTCATTTCTCTACAAATGTACTGATTTTTGTTGAAGATGCTATGTAGGCTGGAATTCTAAGCAGTCATTTTGAGTTACCTTTGGCTTAGGTTTCTCTCACCTGATGTGTACAGCCTGAATTAATAAACTGTTATTTTTCTCTTGTTAATCTGTCTTTTTGTTAATGAGTTGCAGCGGAAAACCTAAGATGAGTAGAGGTAGAGTTTGCCTCACCTATAGGACAATCTTCTACCTACACAAACTTTCAGCTAATTCTTCTTTTGCTAGCCCCCAATTTACCTGCACTCCCAGAGGCACCTGGTGCCACCAATTCCTTAGCCACTGAGAATTCCAGAATATAATTTAGGTCACTTTTCAGCTCTTCACATTTCTCAGGTCTGCTGATTAAGCATTTGTTCATCCACCTACTTTGCCAGCTTCCAAATTTTTGTTATTGGCTCCTCTCCATTTCCTTTGTCTTTTTAGGTTTAAAAACTAAAATCTCTTTACTGTCATTTTAGAATGGTTTGGAGGAGGGGGCAGAAATTCAGTTCGTGTGTTTAACTTGCGTGTTTAACTAGCTACTGGCCTTCATTTCCTCTTGTCTAGTAAGTTACCAGGGTCTCCTAACTCCCTGATCATGTCAATCCTCTGTTTAGAAACAATCAGCTTTTCTATTGACTAAAGCAACTATTTTCCATTGACTAGAGAAGTTGTTCCCAACCTGTTTACTGTCTCCATACTATTCACAGGAACGATTCTTCCATCAGGATTACCTCTCAGCATAATGATTCCTTTGCTTACAACTCCCGAGGTTATGACATTTCATATGTGGCCTTAGCCTACCATTGTGATTCATTACATATTACATACATTCCAGTACCCCTCACTCCAGCCAAATTGACTATTTTTTGTTCCCTTAATCTGCCATGTATTTTCTTGTCTCTGTGACTTTGTTTATGCCTCTTCTAACAAGTAGAATGCCCATTTCTAGAATACAAATTCTTCTACGCCTCCAAAACGCAGGTCAAATGTATCTCCTCAAGGAAGCGTCCCCTCATCCCTCAGCACCATAATGCTGTGTACTTCATACATAGCACTTTGTACATCTCATTTGTTTTTACTGAAGACATTGTTTGTATCATTATTCTCATTCCTTTATACAAGTTGCCTGACCATGGAATTATGTCTTATATCTTAGCCAGTGCAATAAATTCATGGGCTTATTTAATTGAATTAAATCTATCCAAACCATAATATACAAGGATATATAATAATTTCTAAAACCTTAAAATATTTTTCCTAGCTCTTAAGTTTTATTTATATCTTTATTTGAAAAAGCAACAACATTTAAAACAAATAAAAAGTGAAAGAAAACTCCACTCACTTCATCTCTGCTGCTTTAATTGATTCATAGCAACTGTATAACTCTAAGCATGGTCTGAACTTTGGTTGCAAATTATATACCTATGAGGAAAAGAATTCATTATTCAAAAGTGGAATTTTTCCCATAAAATATATTGATCAAACTGTCTGTTGAGAATTTGCACACGGCTCAGTAAAGCAATTTCCTCAGATAAGAGAACATTGCTGGCTCAAGAGGCTTATGGGTATTGTTATAGTAACTTCAGAAGATAGCCTGTTCTTCCTTGAAATGTCTTTAAAATCTACTTCAGCATTTAAAATGTTGTGTGTCAGCTAGAGGAGAGGGAGATTGCCAATAATACATGCTCAGAAGAAATATCTACAAAGTGTTGTCAAAATAAATCCAGTTTTAGACTCAACATCCCCCTTAATCCTTATTCCAATTACTATTAGTCATTCCATGATATTCCCTTTAACATAAATAGCTCCTATTCATTGAGCATTTATTTTGTGCTAAGCACTTTATATATATTTTTTAATATAATAATTACAAAACTCCTTTGGGTGTTATTATTCCCATTTTTACAAATAGGTGAAATAAGGCTTAAAAGGAAGATAAGTAAATTGTCTAAAGTCAAAAAAAGAGGTAAATAGTTCTCTTTCTCTTGCAACATGATTTTACTTTGGGGATATTTTTAAATGGTAGTTATCAGTGTGTCTATATAACTTTTCTACGAAGTTTTTATACTTTGACTTTTATCTAAGAATCAGTGGAAAAGGAATTCTTCTATAAAGGTCTGTTTGTTACCTGGAGTGAACAGTTAAAAGGAAAATTCCCTACATACACAGTCTCTAAAGTGCATACCCTTTGCACGATATTTGTGTTAGTTCTATTTGTCGTCTGCATGCCCCCAGGAGAGATGGAAACTGTGTTCTTCAGGGACATCTGTCTTCCTTTCTTGCCCTTGCTGATAAAGGCCACTGTGCCTCATGCCTGATATGCCTCTATATCCAACAGTGTAGCCCTGTTTTACACAGAAGTTGTAAGTGGCTCTTCACAGTCTATCTAAACCCTCTGCTTTCCATCAGATGTTTTTTGAGAACATATGCTGTAACGGGAATCACATTTTTCCTTAAGAGTAAGGCTAAAGGGACCCAAGCTTTATTTTTCATTGATTTTGCACCCAGCACTGTGCTCTCTCGTTTCACATTAACCACAATCCTCTATCCACAAATTAGAACCCCTTCCCTTGTGCCACACCATCTCTACAGCAGCAGAATTGAGGTTATATTCATGATCAACCACTCAGCATCAGATAAATAACGTAACAAAGAGCACGCATTCACTAATTATTTATTGAAAGTACCTAGTATTCACAATAGGGTGAGTACTGAACTGATACATAAAGGAATAAAATGAGTATTACTGTACAGAATATATGCAGAGAATCCTGATATGCCCTTTAGACACATATAATCAGTCGGCTATTTCCTAAATTTGACCTGAAATAACATATTTTTTGGATGGACTGTAGCCTTCTTTCTGCTCTCTCCATCCTTGGCCTCCAATGAATTTCTCTCCAGGAATTGAAGTCAACAAAATTGTGCTAACTATAATTCTGCATCAAAGTTAAGAGTATTCCTTTGAAAAATATCCATGGCAGAATCTATATGTTTGAAGTCCCAGGGGAAGATCTCAGATGTCAGGATATGATGAGAAAGGGATCTTGAGTTTTGTCCTTTTTCATCAAACTTTCTTGCTTCTTCCCTGCCACCTACCTCTACAACCTCCCCCACCTTCACACACACCTTGCAACAAACTGAAAGTATGTGTCCCCCACAATTCTTATGTTGAAACCTAATCTCCAGTGTCATGGTATTTGGAGATGGGGCCTTTGGGAGGTGATTAGGGCATGAGAGTGGAGCCTGCATGAATGGCATTAATGCCCTTATAAAACAGACCCTAGAGAGCACCCTGGTCCCTTCTACAGTCATCTGATGACACAGTAAGAAGGCAGCTATGATCCAGGAAGTAAGGAAGCTGTCTATGAACCTGAGAAGACACTAAATCTGCCTGTGCCTTGATCCTGGACTTCCCAGCATCCAGAACTCTGAGAAATAAATTTGTTGTTTATAAAGCACCCAGTCTATGATATTCTGTTATAGTTGCACAAATGAACTAAGACTCACCTTCAAAGGCAACTTTGATGGAAAAAACGTTCACTGCAAAGCAATCTGGGAGAGAAAAGAGGGTAGTTTTATTCCTTTGCCTTAACAATGTTTCTCAAATGCTAGTGCCTAACACAATCACCTAAGGTGCTTTAGAAAGATGTAGTTCCAGAACTCCATCCCTGGAGATGCAGTGTGTCTGTTGAGACCCAGGAATTTGCATTTAACAAGCACTCCCTAGGAGATTTTAATCCATGCAGTTCTGGGAAAGACCACATTTTGAGAAATCCTGTTTTAGAAATAGGAAAGTGTTGTTTTGGGTTTTTTAAAAAATTTGTTGATAAAGTCCCAGAGATTGGAGCCAAAAATACCCTAGCCAGACGACGTAGTCATATCTAACCCCCTGCCTCCCCCTATCTGCTGCCTCAGTGGACAGATTCATCAGGGAGTAATACGTAGTAGATATTAGGCTGTCTTCAGGAAGAGGTATTGGTTATGACGAGGATGTGAGATCCAGGGAAAGACTGGAAGAGGAATTTCACAGGCTTGCTTGGCAAATGGGTGTCTGGGGATGCTGCGATGCTGCAGGCTCTGCAAATTTGTGTCTCAATTGCCCATAATCACTTCAATTATTCAAACAATTAAACTATTCTTTCCAAATATTTCCAGGGACCGGCATCTGCATTTATAGCTTCCATGACATAGACTAGGCCAGAGCAAAAAAACAATCTTGTTCTATAGAACCGCTCAGGATGGCTCAAATATAAGGCCCTCTCATAGCTGTTTGCAACCCAAGTCTAAATTTCAGCTTTCTCTTTTAGTCTGTGGGCTCATTTACTGGCTCTGTATCCCTGGTTTGGATGTAACTATGGGTTGGCTTTGCAAGTTTCAATAGGGAATGGCACAAGAATGAAAATAGAAATGCCTGAGCTGCCAAAATGCGAGCCTGGATCTCATAGGACACTGCATTAGGTGCCAAAAGACTCCTCCGGGGATTGGCTTGCCACGCTCCACATCTTCACACTCTGCTGGGCTTGCAACTGTCTGCCCGGCCCCAGCTGGTGGCCCTGCACTGGGAAGGAGTCAGGTAAGCAGCATCTGACTTATATGAGGAAAATATGTGTCAGGCAAGGGGTAAAGAAAGGAGATCTCTAATTTTGATTGGTTTTTCAAATATATCCTTGGATGTGTGAAGTTTGGGGAGGTTTTGGGTAGGGAATAACAAAGAAAAATGGACTAACGTTTACTTGCAAGGCTGTTTTAGAGAAATAGTCAAGTCAGTGTTTTCTTGTTCTGTTTTTGCAAAGTGCCCATATGCAGTGAGTCATTTATAGGAGATCTTTGAATGAATCCTTTGAGGCCATTAGTGCGAGAACATGCTTCTGTGAGTGCCCCGTGCAGCTCGCAGAGGAGCGCTTGGGTATAACGGAGTTTCAGCTGCTTCTTCTGGTTATCTTTTGAAAATTCAACCCCAAGACTTCAACTGTGGTCTCTTTGACCCCAAAGCTGTGCGCTTTCCTGTGGGCAATGCTGCCTCTCCATCCAGTCTCCACAGATGCATCACTTTCTACTCTCCTCTTCTCCCACCCGTAAGTGCTCTGCTCCAGTCCTGTGGGACGGACACTCCAGCAGTGAACATGTGGTACCCTTTCAAGCTTCTACTATGCTACTCCTTGAACTAATTTTCATCTTACTTTGACACCTGTTGAAATATTTCAAGGTCTGTGTCAATTACCTTTTCCAAAACGCTTCCATAAACTTCCAACCATTTCCCCTTCTTCTGTGTCCCTGTGGCACTTGGCTTGAATAATTGTGCTTGGCCTGTGTATAAATGTCCATGTCTGTCACATCAAAATATGGATGTGGGTTATTTTCATTCTTGTTCTTTTCCAGTAGTGTTACCATTCTTGGCATCATAACACGTACAGGATAGGAACATAATGCACATTTTTTAGAATGAATGCTTGCTGAGAACACATTTTCAAGATATTTTCAGTTTAAAAGCCATGAATTATATTAATCGTGTTTTTATAGTTTTTTATTATATAAGTAATATATATCATTGTAATGAAAGTTTGAAAATACTGATAGCATAGAAAACATTAATATAATTCATAATATACTGTAGTTATATCAGAGATAACCACTACTAATATGTTGGGATGCATCCTTCTAGAACATTTTCTATGCCTATGTGTATATGATATCTTAAATCTTGAATGTGCTCTAATTAACCAAATCGTAGATAAGAATGGCTCTGTCAACCAAGACTAAATCTGAACTCCTTAGAATGTTTTCTTAACCTACCCTCCAACAGCAATGATTGGTCTGTGGACAACTCAAGTGGCAGCCCAGGAGTGCACATGTGTATCAAAGGTGCCTGGTAGCTTATAATTGCGTCTTTGATCATCATGATGCAATAAAAAGTCATTATCTATAGGAAGTTGTGTTAGACAAATCCTAAAGGGTAAACAGGCATAGGTCTGTTGCCCTGAGAAGTGTGCTGATATTTGTTTATTCATTTATTCATTTATTCATTCGTAATTTGCTTTTCTAAGGAGTTACTTCTAGAGTAACTGATAAGGGAATCCTGATAATATTCTGATAATATGGGAATTTTACTGACCTGTTTTAACAGAGCAATGTAGCACTGCCGGGTTGCTCATTAAACTTTTCAATTAAACCCTGAGATGAATGCTCAGGCCACTATTAGGATATATCCCATTTCCTTTGTTGTTAACCTGCCCCCAACACCTCCATACTGGAGAGACCACTTTTCTCTGATTGTAATCATTCTTAACATGATGTCCTAGAAAAGGTATAATTGAGTTTTAAAACTCAACGTTATTATAAATAATATATAGAATACTATATTAGCAAATATGCAGGTGGGATATTTGTGAACATTCTTTTAGTTTCTAGAACGTCACTCCTCAATGAGTCCTCTCCCTCTTCAAAGTTCCCCTTAGTTATTTTCGGGAGACCTTGTGGAGGTCCTGGCTAAGGGCATAGCCAAGTCCTGTCACCTAGCACATGCCATCCACGTTTTTCCCTCCTCTGCTGCTCTGCCTCCTCCAGTCAGTGCCATATTGTACACCAGGCCCAGCCACTGCCCATGCCCTGGAGGCCCTGATGGTGTCAAACTCGAAAGGAACCTGGGAGCCCCTAGGAGAAAAGTCAGTCTCCCTGGTCTAGGTTATAATAAGCTGGAGCTAAAAACAAACAAACACATTGAGGCCAGCCCATGGCCTAGTGGTTAAGTTCAGCACATTCCACTTTGGTGGTGGGGGTTCGGATCCCTGACATGGATTTATACCACTTATCAGCCATGCTGTGGTGGCGTCCCACATATAAGTGGAGGAAGATTGCCACAGTTGTTAGCTCAGGGCTAATCTTCCTTAGAAAATGAACAAACACTCCTTAGTTTTAATTTGAACCCCCATTTGCCATAGGACTCAAACAATTCTAGGAAGAAACACTGTGCTCAGAATCCTGCCACCTCTCTGAACTTCAAGGCTTCTTACTGGACTGACTTCACTGACTGCCTCTCTTCTCACACAATGGCACCTCTTCCATGTTAGACCCATTAGCTTTTAGACATGTGTAGACGTGTTTGAAACTAAGTCTTGAAAACCGCTTGAGCTTAGGCTGAAACTCTTCCTTTCTTGTGAATGGAAATTGAAAATACCATCAGAAGTAAATCCTCTTCACCCATGATAGCTAGTCGCAGGGAGTCCTTCTGAGGACCTTTGACCCAGTGTGGTGTTGCTCAGGCTCCCAGCTCTACAACCTCTACCCAGGTAGGTCAGACATCCAACATGGGTCTCATGGGCTAAAAAAGTGTCAGCACGGCTGCTTTCATTTTTTGAGGCACTAAGGGAAAATATGTCTCCTTGCTTTTCTCAGTTTCTAGAGGTCACCCACATTCCTGGGTTCATGGCCATCTTCATCCATCTTCAAAGCCAGTAATGTCAAATCTGTCTCTCACGCTTCTTCTGTAACCACCTCTCTCTATAATCAAGTATTTAAATTGGGCACACCTGGATAATACAGGAATATTTTCCTTATCTCAGGGTTTTTTACTCTTAATTATGTCTGCAAAGTCCTTTTAGCCATGTAACTAACATATCCATAGGTTCTATGGATCAGGACATAGACCTCTTGAGTGAGGATGGGGGCATTATTTTCCTACCACACCAGTTCTTCAGGCAAACATTCCTGGGGGGGACCCTCCTCTAAATAATAAAACCAATAAATATTTTCTTGAGCTCTAACTATGTGCCTGGCACTCTGCCAAATGTCCTACTTACATCATCTAATTCAGTCCTCAAGCATGAAGTAGATAATATTACATTATAGAAAAGAGACTGGTAGATTAAGTAATTGCCCCAAGTCATCCAGCCAGAACCAAGAGTCACACACTGGTCTGGCTGTTGCCATAGTGTTCTGACTTTTCAACTGCACCAAAATTGACTATGTAATAATATCCTCAATTTGAGTAGAGAGAGTAGAAAAACTTGCATTTCCATTCATGTAATATCCACCGTTTTCTCCAGTTTTCTCCCCACCTCACCCCCATACTCAGATTTGATCATCAATTTTTTGATGGCTTTCCCCTTTCTGAACTTCTCCAATATAAACATCTCCCACTCCTGTTGTGGGAGGCACAACAAAACCTCCATAGTTATCATAGGTTACATCAGAAACAAAATCAGCAATATGAGCTAGGGCCAAAGGTTAAAAGTGAATCTAGAGGGCATTGAGATTAAATTTATGCTATCCTCTCTAAGATTACCTTAGTTCACATGACTTTCCCAAGTTGGCCTAGTTTGGGCCATTGTCATGATCAAAGCCTGCAGGGACAGTTTCTCCTGGTAGATTACCTCTACCCTTCACAAACACCAGGCCTACCTCCCAGCCAGCCTCACTTTAAAAAAAGAGAATCTGATTTTAGCCTTTGCATTGAGGTTGCAGTATTATTAGTCATCCTTTCCATTTGAAATAGAGAGACACGTTTTAAAGCACAAGTCTCTGTCTCCCACCTCCTCCCTCCCTCCCCTTCTAAGATCCACACTGGCTGGGATAAGCCTTACCGCCAGGCCCTCTTGTGAGGTAGAGACCTGTTGTAGTCAGTTTGGGCTGCTATAATAGAACATCATAGACTGGGTGGCTTATCCACAACAGAAATTGATTTCTCACAGTTCTGGAGGCCGGAAATCTGAGATCAGAGTGCCAGCATGGTTAAGGGTCTGGTGAGGGTCCTCTTTTTGGTTACAGTCCACTGTCTTCTCATTGTATCCTCACATGGTGAAAAGAAAGCTAAGAGCTCTCTGGTGTCTCTTTTGAAAGGGCACTAATCCCATTGATGAGGGCTCCACCCTCATGACCTAATCCATCTCCCAAAGGCCCCATCTCCTGATACGATCACATTGGAGGTTAGGACTTCCACATGTGAATTTGGGGGGCACACAGACATTCAGACCCTAAGAGGGTCATTTGTCTTTACTCTCCCCATCACCTGTCTTCCTTGTTCAGCTGCCCATTCCCTCTGGTTAGTTCCTCCCCACCACCCGCCTGGGTTCATATGTTACCTCTACTCTGGTGTCACAAGAAGACTTTTAACAGTTCTGTCACACCAAGGCCATAGAGTCCTAACTGTTACTTCTTTCAAGCACCAAAGGATTACCTAATAACTCTTAACAGAGAGATTTTAGGTTTCATTGAGAGGAATTTTTGTTGGAAGGAAGAAGATGAGCACTTTTTTTGTTCCTCTGGTATACCACACAAGCAGTCACTCATTGGAAAGATGTTCATATTCCTTTCTCTTTGTTGTATTCTGTAGTGTCCTACAATATAATATCTTCTTCAAGGTGCCTACTTAAAAGCAGCCCTCTGTTGAGACTGGTGTGTGGGTCAAGACTGGTGAGTGGCTAAGGGAAGGGACCTAGGCTGTTGCTATCAGCTGGAATGCTGAAATTTAGCACAGTGCACTGGCTGTCTTGCCATGGAGAATATGCAGTGGTCAGAACATTGTGTATGCTTATGAAATGTTAAATATTCATAACTTATGCTAATTATTTTTAACTTTTCTGTAACCAACCATAATTTAATCTGAAAAAGCCTGGAGATTAACAATAAGAATAGCTGATGTTTGGAAGGATATATGCTTTGTAACTAGACTACCAAAGTAGGATCAAGCAGCCATTACAGAAGAGTAACATGGGTAAATATATGGGAGTCATAAAAATATATCCATTTTTTCCATTTCACCATTCCATAAACCCCCAAAGACCCCACTAAGTTTTCAGCATTAAAAATGAAAGAAATATAAATGATGTTTTTTAAATACCATAGACTTTCCAAATGCAGTAAAGCGTGTTTAAAGGAAATTGAGCTCAAGAACAAAATAAATGGGTTTTGGTCGGGAACATCGTTAGATCACTTCGGTACTGATGGCAGTGAGTCTTGTCAGCTCGTAGCATGAGCAGCTGTTAATATCATTAAATTACCTATTGTACTGGTATTCAGTCTAGTTCCAATGCTAATGGTTCCTTGATTAACCAATATGTCCACAAAGAGATTTTACTATGTTAAAATTACTTATTCAGTCATTTATGAGTCTTTTAAAGTAACAAAAATAATCACTTTTTATTATTTAATCTCTTAGAACTTTTCAGAAAAGTATATTACCAAAAATTTTGAAAGGAAGAAAAACACTGAGATTACTTACTACTCCAATGAAACTACTGTTAGTATTTTGATATATTTCTTTTTAATCTTTTTTTCCTATGCAATTTTACACAGATGCAGCCCTAATATATAAATATATGTAACCCACATTTTCTATTACTATCAAAAAAGTTTCCCACATTTCTTACATTTATAATCAGCTTTTTTAAGTTGCATAATATTCCAAGAGATTATCCAATACTCTACTCAATTATTAGTTTGTTTTCAGATTTCTGCTATTATAAGACATTAGAATACTTAAGAGCACACTCTTTGATATCAAACAAACTTTGTTCCCACCAGTAATCAGCTGCATGGTCTTAAAAATGCTGTTTTATCTTTCTCCAGAATCTCACACAGAGAGACACATAGTGGGCCCTCAATCAATATTTGTTGAACAAATGAATGATCCTCTGCTGTGTGCTGAATTGCATCCCCTCAAAATCCGTATGTTGAAATTCTAACCCCCAGTATTTCAGAATGTGACTGTACTTGGAGACAGGATCTTTAAAGAGGTGATTAAGGTTAAATGAGGTTATTGGGGTGGGTCCTAATGCAACATGACTGGTGTCATAAAAAGAGGAGATTAGGACACCAACACACACAGAGAATTCCGCCGGCAGACTGCCTTCAGACTTGAGCTGCAATTCTTCCCTGGGTCTCCAGCCTGCTGGCTCATCCTGCAGATTTGGGATTTGCCAAGCCTCCATAGTCAATTGAGGCAATCCTTAAAATCAATCTTTCCTTTCTGTCTCTCTGTCTCTCTCTCTCCACATATATATACAATCTCCTATTGGTTCTATTTCTCTGGAGAACCATGATTAATACAAGCTCTCTAATCTTTAGTTTCTTTACCTACAACATGAGAATAATATAGTGCCTACCTTCTAGCGCACAGTAACTATACTACTTGCAAGGTTCTTAGCACAGTGCCCGAATCTCAGTAGATATTGTTCATAATTATAAACACTACTGAAATGGACAAGTTCATCCATTTAAATTTTTCCAAAATTGATACTAATTTTCCTTGATAGATTCCTGACTGTGATTATTGCTTTTACATAGAAAAATTTTTTGCCAAAGAATGATGCTATGTATAATATTATTGCGTTTGCCAAAAGACACCCAGTCTCTGCTTTTTGAAAAATACACAATGATGCAGACATTTCAAAACTTCAAGTATTTCAAAAGACAATCAAAAAGTTATTTAGCTTTTCCTTTATTCTCTACACAGAGCAGTATTACATAGCATGCAAATATTACCACATTGATTTAAGCTGTCTGTGACATTTCTTTCTTTTTCATTTTTTTGCTTTTGAGGAAGATTAGCCCTGAGCTAACATCTGCCAATCTTCCTCCTTTTGCTGAGGAAGACTGGCCCTGAGCCAACATTCATGCCCATCTTCCTCTACTTTATATGTGGGACACCTACCACAACATGGCTTGCCGCACCCGGGATCCGAACCAGCGAACCCCAGGCTGCCAAAGCGGAACGTGGGCACTTAACTGCTGTGCCACCGGGCTGGCCCCTCTTTCTTTTTCTTGTGTCCAAACATAACTGGACCTTCAAAATTAGGATTCTTCTTACAACCTGGAGGATTTTTTTTTCCATCCCTTAAAAATTCTCCTAGCAAATGTAATTGGCAGCAAAGACATCATGTCACCTGAGGCATCGTTAAACCACAAACTGGCCAATACTTTGAGCAATGCTTTCCAGTAGAAATTTGCAAGTGTTACAAAGTTTGAGTGTTTATTGTTGCAATGATGCAAAATTTATCTTTCTGAGAAAGACACATCGATCTTTGTGGAAATTACTTGAGAATAAAAACAAAAGTCTTAAATTTTCTTTTCCCAAGAAAGAGAGAAAATAATTAAATATGAGTATTAAGAAGGCTTCAAACCTAAGAAAGAACTTTAGCCAAGGTCTCTGAGAGCAATAAACCTTTGACTGTACTGCTTCCCATATTAGATATTGTTAATTTGGGGGGGAAACTAATTGAATAGATAAGACATTATTCCCTTTTTTTATTTGCATTTATTTGATAATAATGAGATTGATCCTTATCTATGAGTTTCCTAACTCGAGTTATCTGTTGATTTGGGGCATCTTTATCTTGTGAAGTCCTAGTATTTTTTATGATGTATAATCTGTTTTTAAATAGCATTTTGTTTGTGAAAAGCTGTCACTATAAGGCACACTCTGCAGGTCCAGGGAGATGGAAAAAGGCCCTGAGTTTGTGGTTTGGATGCCACAGTTTATGGTGCTAGAGAGTCATGGGGAAGTCACTTAGCCTCTCTGAGCCTTAACTTTCCCATCCATGAAAGGAGAAAATTGAATTAAATGATCACAGAGTATCTTAGTAAGAATGATTTATTTGCAAAGAACAGGATCTCTCAAAATGGCTCAAGTAGAAGGGTTAGATTGGATTAACGTATGTTGGATCTAAGCTAACAGCATCGTGAGGGTTCTCTGTGTCAGCTTTGCTCATCCCTGCTTCTCTTTGCATTTTGACCTCATCCTTTTACCATAGGCAACCTCTCAACTCATGGCAGGAAAGAGTGCCTTTGGGAACCTACACCCTTTATAGTCATGGTTCAAAAGGAAGGGAGACTCTTTTTGTCCTGGTGTTCATGTACTGTCTCTGAGGGAAGCTTTCACTGGGCCACGTGCTCTTCCCTGGACCAAAGGACCGGATGGATGCTATAATTTACAGTCCCACCAGAGTCCACAGTTGTGGAAGAGATAAATGAGTACTGAGCAGACAAAAATGGTGAGTGCCCACCACAGACTCACATGGGATATGAAGAGCAAGACCTCACAAGAATGAAAAGCAGGACCACATAGAAACAAACAAATTGTCAGGCAGCCACTTTCTCTGAAGGCCAGTCTCTGAATCCACACATGCTCTCATTTTTGCTTCTCTTTGAACATCTGTCCCTTTGTTCTCTCTCCAAAAAGTGCCTTTTCTTGAAAACTCCTATTTCTGGCTCCCATGACCTTAGCTTCCATGCGGCTCTGACTCCCCCGGTGCTGATACTGGCCCACACAATCTGACCATGCAGCTCAGCTCCCCCCTGCCCCCACTGTCTCAGACACTGTTCCCAATTCTAAGGTCAGGCATCTGTTTAAGTTAAATTGACCTCTCCAAACACTATAGGTGGGTGAGGTATTTTGAGAGGGGAATATGTTTCCTGTTTACCTGCTCTACCTGACCTTGAGTAACTCACATCCTCTTTCACTGTGATACACACACACAGCCCCACACACACGATGGCATCTTGCAGGTTTCTCCAAGTAAAAGCTCCCTCTTGCCTCGGGGCTTTCCCCATGCTGCAGCCTTGGCCTAGAATGCTCTTTTCTCCACAATTTTTTAAACTTTTTTTGTTTCCTAGCCTTATTGAGATATAGTTGACATGTAATATTGTGTAAGTTTAAGCCATACAACGTGATGATTTGACACGTGTATATTGCAAAATGATTACCTTAGGCTTAGTTCACTCCTCCATCCCCTCACGTAATTAAAATTTGGTGTGTGTGGTGAGAACATTTAGGATCTACTCTCAGAGCAACTTTCCAGTTTGTAACATGATATTAACTACAGTTCACCATGCTGTACATTAGATCCACAGAACTTACTCATTTTATAGCTAAGAGTTTCTATGCTTTGAACAACATCTCTCCATTTCCCCCACATCCCAGACCCTGGCAATACCATTCTATTCTCTGTTTCTATGAGTTTGGCTTTTTTAGATTCCACATATATTTATGTTCTGTTTCATTGCATCCTTCAAGTTTCAGCTTAAACATCACCTTTTCTCATAGGCCCTTCTGGCTCACATAATTTAGAAGGTATCTCCTGAAATTCTGTGGCATCACACCAGTGTGTGTGTGCATGTGTGTGTAGAATCTGTCCATCGTCTTTTTCTCGCTGTCTCCCTCACTGGTCTGCAGAACTTACATGCAAAAGAAATGTAAATTTCATTTTTCCTGAAACTTTACTATTTTTACTTTCTGTCCTTCAAGTAATAGAAATTTAATCTCAGTCAATTTCTCTAGAGTTGCATCCATGTTTTGATGGGATGTGGGGTGAGAGAGAGGCATTGGGTGGAGTCGGCCAGTCCTTGATATCATCATCTCTCTGCATCAGGGTCTGGTGGAACAGATTTATTCAAGACTGATCTTTCATCAAATCCACCCATTTCACTCCTACAGCTTCCCCAATTTCCATTTGCAAGTTGTCTAAGAAAATATCTTCAAAATTAAAGTTTTCAATAATCTGTTTATTCAATAATAGGACACTTTTCTAGATTAGGAAAAAAGAAAGTCACCTAGTACATCACGAAAATTATTTTCTTTCTTTGATATGGCTGAGAATTAACATCATGAATAACGATGTGAGGGAGGCAGTCATGTAGCCCAAGAATTGGTCCATTGGTTGTACGGTCCATGGATTGCATTTATACACTTTAAACCCTGCAATTTTCACTAAAGCAAAATATTTTTTTAAAAACTATGAAGTACTATGAGAACACAGTACGAAACTGTCAGTTTTAACAAAGACGTTAAATATCTAGTGTTCATTACTGAAATCTCACACGATCTGAATTTCTTTTGCAATCAAGGAGCTATTTAAATAGATTATATTCACCTGCCTTGTATAGCATTCTTTCTGACAGCAAGCTAATTAATTTGTTTTAATTAGGGAGAATAATGAGCTGTCATTTATTTTACTTTTCAAATCATTCTGTATTGACAGTGTTTTTAGGGGTTCTTAAAGCTGATTCCTACTGTGACAATTAAAGGAAAGATTATTTACTTTCTGACCACAGTTGATTGCCATATTTAGGTACCTTTAGTAAGGGGCATATGAAAGCTCAGGATACTAAAAGAGTTCATAAATTTTTTTCATTGAGTTGTTTTAATTCATAGATGTTACTTAGAAAATTTGATGACTAATTAGTTGTGAAGTAGGTGAGGATATTTGCTCCTTCAACTTCAAAGGTTGATTTTCTTGTGTCCACTCTCTCTAAACAATGTTCACAATCTAGCTGAATAATCATATCTAAAGTAATGCAATTTGGCCTTCTAATTAGGTCACAGCATTATCTCTTAACGTACCTAGAAAATAAATAGTTCACAATGAGTCAAAATATGGTCTCTAATAATCAGTAGTGTGTGCACCAGATGCTACACAAGATGCAGAGCAAGGCTGGCCGCTCAGTGTAATTAGCCTTCTTATAGGAAGATTCATCCTTATAATAACAAGAAAGAGCTTTCCTGGTATTCTGTATGGTGAGGAAGGAAGAATATGAAATTTGGATTCAAATCCCCTGGAGTTGACCCCTGCCAAACTTCTGGGGCCACACAATTAATATGGCAATACAGGGACTGCTGCAGTGCAAGTACCTACAAGAGCACCTGTTGTCTTAAAAGTCCTTTCCTGGCCCATAAAACAAACGCCAGCCTGGAGGTGGTGGAACATCAGGATTAAAAGCCCAGACTCTAGGATCTAATGAACCTTCAGCTGATCCTGCCCTCTGCTCCATGGGCTGTCAGAACGCAGGCAGGTTCTAATCTCTCTGCCTCAGTCTTTTTATTGACTATGAAATGAGAATAACAAAATAATACCTCCCTCATAGAGTTGTGGTGAAGATTTAATGAGTTAACTCATGTAAGGCTCTAAGGATAGTGCATGGGATGCACTAAGAACAAAATGAATACTCACTATGATTATAATGATGCTGATGGCCAAATGGTTCTATTTGGTACTGACTCGTCTTCAGTTCATTTCAGTTCTGCTCTCTAGCTCTTCCGATTGCTGTTCCCCGAAGCCTCCCACTTCCTGTGGTTCTTTCTTTATGGAATGGGATTGATGACTGTGGGCTAACCGTATTAAAATTCACCACATGTTAAATGCTTATATTTTCATAATTGTCAAAGAGTAATATTTACATGTTGCAGAAAATCAGAATATGCATAAAAGTTTAGACAGTAAAATAAAAATTAAACTAGGGTTTATGTTTTATATATTTTTTCTAAGCATATACATGTTTAAATTTGCATCATTATATATAGATAGACTGATAGATGATAGACAGATAATAGGTAAGATTTGTTTCTTGATTTTCTATTTAAACTTTAATCATGAGCATTTCTCTAACTCGTTAAATTTTATTGAAAATTAATGTTAATGACTACGTAATATTCCATCACACCCTATTTAATTCACCAGTCTCCCACAGTTGATTATTATCCCATTTTAGTTAGTATAAATTACACTATAAAAAACATCTTTGTGATTAAATATTTGTCCACATTATCATCATTTAGTGGGCTATTTTTCAAAAACTGAAGTTTTTGCATCAAAATACATTAAAGGTTTTGATTGAAATACTTTCTGGAAATTCTGTAATGTTTTTTACCTCTTCTGGTGGAAAAACAGTATCCCCTTAGTATTTTAAGTTCCAATTATTTGACTACAAAAAAAATTGGACAGTTTTTAAGCTACTTAGTTATATTTTGTATTTCTTCTGTTAATCGTCCTTGTCTTTTGCCTAATTTCGTATAGAAAATTTTCTATTTCCTGTTGTCCTTTGCCTAATTAGCAGTCTTGTTAGTGTCTTCCTTATTGAGTTACAAGTAGAGGAACGCACCTTCCCACTCTTGTTTTTTCCCTCTGTCTTAGTCCATTTGTGCTGCTGTAACAAAATATCATAGACTGGGAAGCTTATAAACCATAGAAACTTATTGCCCACAATTCTCGGGGCTGGAAGTCCTGGATCAGGGTGCCAGCATGGTCGAGTGGAGGCCCTCTTCCAGGTCACAGACTTCTTGTATCTTTACATGGCAGAAGGGGCTCAGGTGTTCTGCGGGGTGTCTCTCTTTTATAAAAGCACTAATCCCATTCATGAGGGTTCCACCCTCATGACCTTATCACCTCCCAAAGGCCCCACCTCCCAATACCATCATCTTGGGCTTTAGGATTTCAACATATGAATTTTGGAGGGACGCAAACATTCAGACCACAGCACCCTCTTTGTGGATGGAGCTCCACTACGTAACACTCTTGGTCCCTCAACACTTCCCCCCACCCCACCCCAATCCCCACACACAGATACACACACTCTCTCTACCCCTAAGAATGAGGAATGACTGACTAGTGAGTTTAGGATAAAGAACTGGGAAGTGAAGCTTCACTCCTTCCCCAATGCCCATGTCCCTCCATTATAGAAACTATGGGAGGCACTTGTCTCATCTGCTCCTCTTTGCTGTAAGTTTTAAAGGAGCAGCTCGCCTTAGGGAGCCTGGGGCTTCCCAGCACTGCCCGGGACTCAGTGTGTAGGCAGGCCTAATTCCAGGGTTCAAGGTTAGAAATCCCACTGTCACCACACACATAGGCCGCCTGAAACCCTTTACCAGTAATGGAGGTACTATTTTGCTATCTGCTACTTCTTTGTCTCTCAATTGGTTCACATCTTGGGTAGAGAAAACAATGGAGTCAATCACTGGGCCTCATCAAACCCCAAAATCTTTTTGAAACTTGAGAAAAGGATAAGAAGCTGAATTTGGGGGACAAAGTAATAATAAAATAGTTGGGGTATGGGAGTTGGGAGTAGGATAGGGAGCAATTAAAGCTGCATGGATTTGTTTGTCCTTGACATGCCACAGAAGCTTCTGAAAACTTTTTTCACAGGTGAGTAGCTATTCTGAACATCTTCACTGGCTTTAGGAAAATTCAAGTATGCCTCAGCAAATGCATAGGGTATGTTGGTCTCAGCATATGTCTGATTCCCAGGTTGTCCTGGATCAGCAAAGGGACAGGCCTCAGGGTGCACGTTGCTGTGGCTTAACCATGAAATGACTCAGGTACCAGGCTCAGACACTAAATGCAGCTGGGAGACCTCAGCAAATGCAGGTGGGCCTCGAGGGCCATGGGGAGCAGAGGATTCGATGACAGAGAAAAGTCTTTCCATGTCAGGTTTTTTAGATACCAAATGTAAATTATTTGGTACTTTTGTTGAGATTTTTATCACTTATTTGTTTTGTTTTGCCAATTAGATTAAATCTTAAATTACAACTATGTTCCACAGGAACTACAGAAAAATACGGTATAAATTTTTAGCTTTAAATTATTCATATGAGGCCTAGATAGGCAGTGCAACAGATTTCTCGAAATTCTGTAATGTTTTATGTCATTCTGAACTTCACTCATGAAAAATTGGAAATGGTGGAGGAGCTGAACTTGGATACATGTGGCTTGTTGACAAGCTGTTAAAAGTCTGCCCCCAATATGGCCTCAAGTTGGCTCTGAATTTGTTAATTACATAAGTTCTTAAATGGCTTAAAAATTATGCAAGTCTCAAATTATGGCTAAACTCATAGGAGAGTGGTATATTTCATTAATAAACAAATAAAAGGAATGGGGCCTTTAATATAGAGACAAATACAATCTTCTTGGGCTCAATGAAATATTGTGGAACCAAGGAAGATGATTTAAAAGGCCTGTGCTTGGAACATTTTGCCTCTAGAAATCAAGTTTGCTCAGAAATCAAGGAGCAATTGAGAGTGATTTAAAAAAAAATTGATTCAGTCTTACTCTCAGAACAGGGGCTGTGGAAGAATGAGAACAAATCAAAGAAAACAGACTGATTAAACTGGAGGAAGAAAGAAATTTCCTCAGGAGAAAGGTTAAGATCTGAGGAAATGGCTGATGTGGATATTAAAGGAAATATGAGATCTTGAAGCCCAGAATAGATAATAACGAGGAGAATATAATAATAAACAATAATATTTGATTACAATAAGATAATAATATAGAAGCATATTCCACCCAGGCATTGTCAGGATAAAGTGGGTTAATACATGGGAAATCCTTAGAGCAGTGTCTGCCCTTGGTAAGTGCTACATTAGTGTTGTCTGTTGTCCTTATTATCATTGTTGTTAAGTTTAGAGGAGTAAAGATATTAACATAAACAAAATAAAGTGTTAGACACCACAGAGACTTCCTAAAAGAGTAAGGACAGAGAAGAGAAGAAGGGTACATTAATAGAAACATACCTTAGCTCAACTGAGACAATGGAAAGTAAAACTCCTAGTCAAGCCCTCCGGCGTCCAAAAGCTGAGGAGAAGTGGTGTTCTGAGGAGCACAGGCAGAGGCATTGACCACCCCCCTACCCAAGGCCTCTTGAAACAAGTTGCTATTTAGAAATCTGAAGAGATTCTCCAGTGGAAACAATTACAGGTTTGCGAGAGAAATCTTTCCTAGAAGTCAGTTTTCATAAGCAAAAGCAATTTCGTTAGAAGACGCAGGGGCCACAGCCCTGTGGCAAAGGACCAAAATGCCCACTCACAAGAGAGAGTGGCGCTCACCAGATGGAGCCCACCTTCATTACAGCTCTGGGGTCCAGAAACACCATTTTGGGAGATAGAGAACTGTATTTTTTCTCACCCTAGCAGCCTTTGGCCTCATTCTCATTACTTAGTTAACGGTTCTGCCTGCTCTTTCTAAACTCCATTGGAACATAATCTGGGTTTGTCCTGTGCATTCTCAAATTTCTAACATTTATCTCACTGCCTGGAATGTATTTATTGAACAAGTAAACTGATGGATATTGAAGATGCTAAAGAGTTAATTTTCTTTCGGTTCTGATAATTTCAAAGCATATGATTAGAAACATGATTATACTTTGAAATTTTAAACTTATTTTATTTTCCCTTGTCCTAATGTATATGGAACATAAGCCTCGTGTTTCAATGAGAGGGGTGAGTCACAAACACAGTTGCCTGCAAGACACTGAGTTAACAGAGATGCCTAAAGAACTTCTGCCTAAAAGACCCCAGGGGCAAAACTCTGTCTAGCTCCCAAAACTAACACCTGATTAATTACATTTGTTCTTGGTTATAATCTCATTTTCCTGCTTCATTGCATGTCTTTCTCTCTCTTTTTTTTATTCCAGACATTGTGTATAAAAGGATCGTAGAGATTGAAGTTAATATTATCCCCATCCCACATTCTTCAGAGAAGGCTTGCCTTTCCTCTGTGGGCAAATAAAGTGAGGGGCTGACCACTCGATTCTAACCAGGAACTGAGCTGGCTCCAGACAGATGTGGTTTTAGATGAGACTCAGCTCACCTTAGTATCAAGTGTTTGAGTCTCAGCCTGTGTTTATGACAGGCCCCACTCTACTCCACCAACCCCCCCACCCCAAGCATGGCTTTGTCTACTAAAGCCTAGGAACACTGTGGGGAATTCATTTTGCTTTTCAGTCCGGGCCCCATCGTCCCTGTTGTCCCAGCGCTCAACGGACCTGTGAGTCACAGTTCCTCCAGATTCCAATTCGAGTGACATTGTCAGGTTTGACTGAGGGACTGTGAGAGGAAATTACATAAACTAGTTCTGAGAGGAGCTTTAAAAGCCCTGCATACTTCTACACACATACTTTTCCTCTGCCATGCGGCTGGCATGCCTATCAGTTTCCTAGGGGTGTTGTAACAAGGTTCCACAAACCAGGTGGCTTAAACAAAAGGAATTCATTGTCTCACAGTTCTGGAGTCTAGCAGTTCAAAATTAAGGTGTTGGCAGGGTTGGTTCCTTCTGAGGGTTGTCAGGGAAAGATCTGTTTCAGGTCTCTCTTGTTGATTTACAGATGGCTATCTTCTCCCAGTGTCTCTTCATGTTGTCTTCTCTCTGTCATGTCTGCCTCTGTATTCAAATTTCCATATTTTATCAGGACACAGTCATATTAGATTAGAGCTCACTCTAATGACCTCATCTTACCTAATTACATCTGCAATGACCCTATTTCACATTCAGAGGTACTGAGAGTTTGGATTTCAACATAGGAATTTGGGGAGAACACAATTTAACCCGTAACAGTGTTCCCAATCAAAATTATTTTTTCATCCTGAATCCAAGAATGAAGAAGACATGTGAAGTAAAGCCCTGCATGCTCACAGTCGACATTCAATACAAGCCATAAATAAATCTTTATTATTGTAGACCACTGAGATTTCAGGGGTAGATTGTTACCACTGCCTTACTTAGCAAAAGTTGACTAATGCGGGATTGAGTATGCATTCATTCAGTGTAGTTCTCTTGGCTGCAAGTAGTGTAGTGGGTTGAATTGTGTCATCCCCCCCAAAAAGATAAATTCAAATCCTATCCCCAAATGGCTGCAAATGTGAGCACATTCAGAAACAGTCTTTGCAGAAGTTAAGATGAGTCATTCTGGATTAGTGTGGGCCCTAAATCCAATGACTGCTACCCTTACAAGAGAGGACAAGGACACACACAGATAGACACATAGGGAAGAAGGCCATATAAAGACAGAGGCAGAGGCTGGAGTGATGCATCTGCAAGACAAGCACCACCAGGAACTGCCACGAGCTACTAGAAGCTAGGAAGAAGCAAAGTAGAATTCTTCCCTAGAACCTTCAGAGCGAGCGTGGCCTTGCCATCACCATGATTTCAGACTTCTGCCCTCCAGAATTATGAGAGAGTAAACTTATGTTGTTTTAAGCTACTGAGTTTGTGGTATTTGTCATGGCAGCCTTGTTTGTTTATTCAGGTAGCATCAATGCCTGTTTTCACTACGGAGTTTCTTGGTACCCTGTTTCATGAAGGCCAGTAATTCTCAGTGCAGTTTCCTCATCTTTATGGTTAGTGAAATGCCACCATAAGACTGACACTGTCTTAGTAGTGGTATGTGCTTTATTTTGTCTTTTCATATATATTCATTGATATTTCAGTGGGAAGTTAAAGATGTGTGCCAGCTGACCCTCTATAACTCTCAACTCTAATATGTTTAAGCATTCAGGAAGAGATTTTCTGTTGAAAAGTTAATCTTCCAGATCAACTAAGAAGTAAAATTGACAGAACAGGAGAGAACTGGACTTAAAGTCCAGAACTTACTGTAGGAAACAGATGCCTAAAAACCCCTAAGTCTTAAAATCTGATATGCTTAGCTATAGAGAAACTCCAACTGCCTGCAAAGTTCTGGCCTTACCTATGATACCCCCGAGACATTGGAAGGAAGGTAAGCATTTTATCATTAATTTTACAGTAATGCTTCAGGGCCACCATTTGGTGTGCACAGTAGGCTCTTGTCAAGACACCTGCTGATGGAGCTCAAGGAGGGCAGAGTGGGGAATCTAAGAGCAAAGGCCAGAGGCACACCATTGGCCTTCCATCTAGCTGGCCTCAGCACCAATAAAATGAGTCAGTATTTGCCACCTGTGGGAAGGCACCTGTGACTCACATCTCCAACTTTAGGGAGAGCAGTTCAACAGAGTCAGGGGCTGTGTGAAGTAGCAGAGAATGACTGGCTGATGTGGCCTTTGCAGAGGCACCCAGCAAGCAGTGACTTGAAGCTTTGGGAGAGTAACCCAGCAAATGGGATTGATTATTGGGGGATTTGATTGATTATTATTTATACATTTATATTTATTATATTTAATATTTACTAAAAATTGTACAATCATTGAGGAGTGATTCCAAAAATATAGAAATATATCATGTGACAAGTCAAAATCCCAGTAAACCAGGGCTGGCCCCGTGGCCGAGTGGTTAAGTTCGCGTGCTCCGCTGCAGGCGGCCCAGTGTTTTGTTGGTTCGAATCCTGGGCTGGACATGGCACTGCTCACCAAACTACACTGAGGCAGCGTCCCACATGCCACAACTAGAAGGACCCACAACGAAGAATATACAACTATGTACCGGGAGGCTTTGGGGAGAAAAAGGAAGAAGTAAAATCTTAAAAAAAAAAAAAAAATCCCAGTAAACCAGCACGTTTCCAGAGATAAGCACTCTTATCTGTTTTATATATAAATGTCTAGAATTTTTCAGTTTCTTTACCAACATACATAGTTTTTCCTTCTCTCTCTCATTTTTTTTTACATTATAGATTTATACTACACACATATTGTTTAAAATTTGCTTATTGGATTTAACAATATGGAAATACTTTTATGATTTTATGTCTATTTGTCTTTTTATTACTTTTTAGAAAAATGTTACTATTCTTATAAAAATAAAATATTCTCATTCCAAAATATTCAGGCTATCTGGAAGAGTCCAAAAAATATATACAAAATATAAGCAACTAAAAATAACTCACAATAGCATTATATGAACTTCATTACAGATATTTCTTCATGCATAAATATATAGAGAATAATAGATGGATGGATATATACATAAAGTAACTTTATAACGTAAGTAATATTTTAAATAAGAAATACAATTTTACTTTAATTTAAACATTAGGAAAAGAAACTAAAATAAAATTAAAGAATTTATGAAATCAGACAAATGTCTTTTCTAGCAAAGAACTCGTTGGCTAAGGTTAAGGGAAAACATGAAAACCACTAAAGAGGTTGGTTTTGTTATGTTGTTTTAAACTACATACTTCAAGTATCAACAATATCAATTGACTCTCTCCTATGAAAGATAAAGAAAATATTACTCTCACACTGCCTCCCTCTCCTTATGTCTCAATTTGGGTTGAAACACCATTTTCATTTTGTCAGACAACCCTACAATTATTTAGCTTTAACTTCACATATAGAAGCATTTAGTGTGGTAGCAGACATTATCAAGCACCTCTTCCTACCCCTCCATTCTCCCCCTGCAAAACCATTTTGTTTCAGTTTCCATCCTTCTTCTCACGGCCATGTGCTTCAGCACAGGTCTGGTGCCAGAGCGTGAGTCTTAATTCATCACCCATGGTGATCCCACTCTCCTCACCAATGATTGGTTAATATTGTAGGTATGTGATACAATTTGGACCAATGAGACATGAGGGTAAGTTTGTTGAGGGCTTCCAGGAAATTTTTCCTAATTTTTAAAAGAAAATATATCGAAACAGTCTATTCTTCTTCTGAACATTGTTGAATTTGGTTGTGATGCCTGGATTGTTACAGCCACTTTGAAAGCTGAGAATAAATTTGAATTTTGAGAGTGGAAGAACAGAAAGATCCAGAGAAATTGGGTCCATGATGTCCTTAATGGACTCCTGAATTAGACAATATGGAGCTACACTGCTTCTGGAAAACCTCTTGTTATAAGAAGCAATAGATAATTTTATTGTTTAAGTTATTTTGAGATTGGTTTCTGTCTCTTGAATCCAACATTATTCTCAAAGTTATTGAAATAAACATAAATATTCACCACTGATTTTTTTTTTACTACATCATTTCCCGATTTAGTGTGTGGGTGTGTGTAGGTGTGTATGAGTGGGTGTATAATCTAATCTAATCCGGGGGTGGCATCAAGGTAAGTTTTATTACCTGGTGGAAAAGTTCTATTAATTACTAATATAACTAACTCACTTTTTTATTGATTCACAAGTTTATTTACTCATAAATTTGTGTGTGCATGCTTGCATGCAAGAGTATGGATTTACCATATATGGTCAGGCGTTATTCTTAATGCTGTAGTACAGGTGTGAATTAAACAGATGAAAAATCTCTACCACTGTGAATTTATAATCAGGCTATGGGGAAGAGAGGCAATAAAAATAAATACAGATATTATATGGTATATAAGAAGGTGATAATTTCTATGGCAAAAGAAAAAAGCGAGTGGGGAAGAATGCAGGGAGAACCATGAACAAGCGGTGGGTTAAGGGTTGGAATTTTAAGTAGGGTGGTTGGGGAAGACCTCACTGTTCTGTGCAATTCTCATCATTACATGCCATTTCATCATTTGGGTGCCCTGTAGGTTAGCAACTTACCTATAGAAATGAGGCTGTATCACACGAATTTGTTTTGATCAACTTTAGATCATAAAAATTTCTTTTTTTTTAACTTTTTTTCTCCCCAAAGTCCCAGTACATAGTTGTATATCTTAGTTGTATGTCATTCCAGCTCTTCTATGTGGCATGCTGCCACAGCTTGTTTTGATGAGTGGTATATGGGTCTGTCCCCAGGATCCAAACCAGTGAACCCTGGGCCACTGAAGTGGAGCACATGAACTTAACCATTCAGTCATGGGCTGGCTTCCTACAAAAATTTCTTGATACAAGAAGTTAGGGCCATGATGTTCTCCTCAGAGGAGACATATAATTCATCACCATTTGACAGTCTGTGCCCATCAAAGCTTGGAGGAATCAACGCAGCCTCCTAAGACGGTAATTAGAAGATATTTGTTAGAGAAACATTTTTTTCATGCCTTGAAAGTTTAAACACAATCTCTCCCCTCCCATCCAAGTTCTGTTTCAACTGTCAGTACAATGACAAAAGAAAAGGAACATAATATGTGCTGTCTACCTGGTTATTTATTCTTCAAAACAACACATAATAGCTATCATTTATTGAGGATAACATAAATATCAGATGAGGTAGCAAATTTAGTCAGAATCCTCTACATTTTTACAATTATTTTACAACCTTTCAACCTTATCTCTCTTCTTCATTTAATTTTAAAAAGATTTTGCTCAATAAAGCATTTAATAAAGCAATGAATGCATTCAATTTATTTTTCCAAGAAGCTACAATTCTTCTTCTGTATTCACCTTTCATTCACTTTCTATAATATTTAATTAAATTATATAATTACAATAACAAGAACAATTGATTTAAATGAATTTAGTAACAACAATCAAACAAAAAAGACCCGCAGCAATTCACAAGCAAATCAAAAAAGTAGGACTGTGCACTTTTCTTTAGAAAGATAGTGTTTATCTCACAGGGTTAGGTGGCCTTATCATACAATAGAATTAAAACTTAAAAGCACTAACTAAAACTGGTGGTTGCAGTTTGTCAAAAACCTTCCTAGGTGGAAGGATTTTCTGTATGGATTAGCATTCAGTTCTTTTCTGTCACGCTGGACTGCAGGGAGGGTGAGCCTCTGCTGGTGTCCCGCAGGTAGAAGTATGGTTTATGGTAGGAGAACAGAGAAAGACCAGGATCCAGGAGCTGGCCAACTCATCACATGCACAAGGAGAGTTGTAAATACAACCACAGTCAGGGAAAGTGAGCAGATCTGACATCTTTGAATGATGTAACCAATGACCAGGCTTAGAGAATATTTCTAGAATCCTAAACAGAAATCAGCAGGTAAACAATCAAAAGAAGACAAAGGCAGAAATAAACGGAAAAGCACCTTAAGTTAGTTCCTTGAAGGTTGAGGCAACTGGATGCCACCATTCTATCTGTATTACTCTTTCTCTGTAGGGGAAGCCAATCCCTGCAGAAGAAAACATGAGGGAGCAAACAGTCAGCCCTGCAGGTAAGCTGAGCGATAGAAGGGAGGACAGCACACACTGAGATTTCCTGGAGTTAGACCAATGTAGTGCTCCTCTTTCCCTCATGGGATTTATAGCCCTGCATCAAGGCTATGTCCAATTCCCTAGACAAGATGTCCTCTAATCTTGGTAAGGATACTTGTCATCAGATAAACACAGAGGAAACAACGTTTGACAGTCTCTGTAGATAATACAAAGCTCTACTTTGTAGATAGTACAAAGCTAAAGCTCAGAAACAGAAAGAAAATCACAGGAAAAAAAATAAATTGACTCTCCAGGACCCAAAATGTAGAGGTGTAGGGGGTGAGGATGGGCCAAAGGAGAGAAGTTAATCTCCAAACTTCTGGTCTTCAGAATACTGAGAAAATTATATAAATAATTTGTTGGATTTTAGATTTTATCTGCATCTAATCCTCCTGTGGCCATTTCAAAAGATGGTCACAAATTCTCTCATCCTTCTCCCATCAAGAGGTGGGGGTGTTAATGTTCCTTCCCCTTGAATCTGGTAGGCTGTGGCTTCTTTGACAAAACAGAGAAGTAGAGTATGTAGGAAGGGACACAATGTGACTTTTGAGGATAAATCATAAAAAGCCATGCCACTCCTGCCTGGTTTGCTGCAAACCTCACTTGGGAGCCCTCACCTGCCAGGTAGGAAGTCCAACTTCCCTGAGGCCACCATGGAGAGGCTACATGGCGGGACTCAGGTCAACAGACCCAGCCTTTGAGCCATCTCAGACAAAGCACCAGAAATGTGGTTCCAGTCCCAGGTATTTGAGTTGTCCCAGCTGAGGCCTCAAACATCGGGGAGCAGAGACAATGCTCTGTTCGCATTCCTGACCTTTAGAAACTGTGAGCAGAAAAAAAAGGTGGTTTTATCCCACTTAGTTGCGAAGGGGTGTGATTTGTTCTACAAAGAGAGATAACTGGAGTAATTCCCAATACTCTTGGGTAGTAAAACACTATTTATTTGTGCGTACCCGTATTCTCAAGCTGCACACACACAGAAGCAGGTACACATTCATTATCTGCCTCCTTCCTTCTGAAGAGAAAAGAAAGTAAAATATTGTTTTTGTTGAGTTTTCTCGGCAACATTTTTGTTGTCATTGTTTCTAGAAAGTACTCTGCTTTATGCAATGATTCGAGGACCTCAGATCCTTCTATCTAGTGACTCCACCATCTTTCCTTTGTTAGATCCTTTCCATCTGGACAACTGACAGGAGATAAGAGAAAGATGATAGGACCATCTCAGCCTGAATGGTGACACTTGTAACTTCTCATATTCCACCGCAAGAACTAGTCTTTTGGTCCTACCTAGATGCAGACTCTACCACATACATCAACAAGTAGGTTTCTATTTTCCCCCAATTCTGTGATCTTTTTTCATTCCCTTTTTACTTCTTGAGTGGCTACTTCCATAAAAAGGAGTAGAAAAGTTATTATGAAAAATCTTACATGTCCCTTTAAGATGTAGCCTGATGTGTGGAAATATACTAACATACATTTGATATAGATATCATTGTCATCTCAATAACTTGTTCCCATTAACTGTGAGAAAATGCAAAATTTTGGCTGAGCAATTATAATGTGGTATTTAAATCTTCTCATCCACCAACCTCCAGTCTTAGAAATCAGATTTAAAGTAAAACGCTCAACATGTTATGCTATTCTTAGCTCAGATAGAAAACGATGCTGGTTATAATAGTGTAACAGTGCTGTTGCCATGGTTATCTACCTATTAATGATTAAACTTGCTTCCTTATGCTCATTAGAATGTATATTTTGAAAATGGAGAGAAGCTTTCAGTTTATTAGCAGATTGTAAGGCCCAAAGTTCTCAAAAAACGTCTGGATATTAGAAAACAGCTCAGGCTCTGATGTTCAACAGATTCTTCTCTTGTATCCATGGTATGTTTTTTTTCCCTCATCAGCTACAGCAATCAGTCTTCAAAGGGATAAGCATTTTACATCATAGAACCATTATAACTTCCTGGGAAGAGAGAAACTGGTGAGAGGTAGTATGAATTATGCAAAAATATAAATTTGCTTAAAAACAATAAAGCATCAGCAAATTGAATCTGTTTATTCTTTTCAATCATTTATCAAACCCATCCTCCTGAGTCTACATATAAAACTATCACCATAAATTATCAAAGCAACCAAAATTTCAGAATCATAGCAAGACAACTAATAGTTTTTCACAGAAATGACTTTGAGACATACTGCAAGATACTTTCGTTCATTGTAATTTTTTTTTAAAGATTGGCACCTAAGCTAACATCTGTTGCCAATCTTCTTTTTTTTCCCCCTTTTTCTTCTCCCCAAAACCCCCCAGTACGTAGTTGTATCTTCTAGTTGTGAGTGCTTCTGGTTGTGCTATGTGGGATGCCGCCACATCATGGCCTGATGAGCGGTGCCATGTCCACGCCCAGGATCCGAACCAACGAAACCCCTGGCTGCCAAAGCTAAGCGCCATGGGGCTGGCCTCTGTTTATTGTCTTATTAAAAGTGCTCAAGCGTTTGTAGGTATTTCCAGCCTCCAACACAGCAGATAATTTATCTCCTCACATTTATAGTCCTCACTACAGGTTTTTAGGAAAAGAGTTAAAACTGGGGAGCTGTGAACAAAGTATCATGTCTTCAGATCATTTTTTGTTCTGCGTGAGAAAAAAAAAAAGGAATTATGTGGTAATGTTTATCTTCCTGTACGTCACTATGTTTATTCAACAGACATTTCCTGAGTGCTAATATGTGCTGAGGCCTGCCCTGATGCGAGGGATACAGAAATGAACAAAACATAGTTCCAGTCTTTTCAGAGCTTTTAATAGCACAGGTAAGAACAGATGAAGGCCTAGACAAACGCTTGTGAAGGAATCAAATCTCTTGACAACAGGATAAACCCTTAGCCTGGCCTTCAAATTCTTCAGCCTATATTTTAAACCTTTCTTGTAGGAATCTACCACGCTTCCCCCAAACTAGTTATCTGTATACGTCATTAACCAAACACCTATGGCCAGGAGCCTATCTTGTATCTCAAATAAGCAAAGTATATCCAGATTTCAAGGCCTAACTCAAATCTCACTTTCTCCATAAAGCCTTCCCTGACTGTGTATCTCTCTTGGTCCTCTGAACACCTATAGACTTCTTTTTTTAATGTCAAAAATCATGTAGAAAACTTTATTGAGTTTCCAATATGAACCAAGCATTTTACAAACTATAATTTATTTACATTTTGAATCAATCAATCTCATAATGAAAATATCTCCCTTTTTTAGATGAGAAGACTCGAATTTCAGTGGAGATAAACAAGTTGCCCCAAGTTAGAGCTGCAATTCAACTCAGGACTTTATGATTCAAAAATCTATGTTCTTCCAAACACATAACATTGACCTAATAATAATTTTTAAAGTTTCTTATCAGATTGCAAATTCTGTTAAGTCAGGAATCACCTTTACATATGTGTATATTTCTCTTACTATCTAAAATTCATGCTTTACCCGCAGTAGACTCTGATTAAAAGTTTTTCATAATTGTGATAATAATACAAGATAAAATATAATAAATATTTTCCTGCTCATCTGGTATATAAAATAAGACTTAGAAGAGATCAGGAAGAAGAAAATCACAGTGAGCTGGGAAACTGAGGAGGGGAAACTGAGAACTAAAGGGTGAGTAGAATTCAAGTTGCTGGCGTCCATAGATAAAGTCATCCAAATATGGGAAAAGTCAAGAGCAAAGGTGCTGAGATGAGAATGCACAAGGTTCATCCACGGGACAGTGATTGGAAGAGTCTGGCTACAATAGAGGTTGATAAAATGGAAAATGGCCTAGAATGGTTGGTGTGTGTGACAGACTAAATAATGCTCTGTCCCAAAAACATCCATGTCCCATCCCTGAAAGCTGTGAATCTTACCTTATATGGCAGAAGGGACTTTGCAGAAGTGATTAAATTAAGGATTTTGAGAGAAGGAGATTATCCTGGATTATCCAGGTGGGCACAATGTTATCACAAAGGTTCCTATAAGAGGATGTCAGGAGATTAGAGTGAATAGAAAAGATGTTATGATGGAAGCAAGAGGTTGGGATGATACGAGGAAGAAGCCATGAGTCAAGGAATGCAGGTGGCCTCTAGAAGCTGAAAAGACAAGGAAGCAGATTCTCCTTTGAAAAAACACAGCCCTGCCAACACCTCAACTTTAGACTTCTGACCTCCAGAACTGCAAGAGATTAAATGTGTGTTGTCTAAGCCACTCTGTTTGTGGTAATTTGTTACCTTAATAACAGAGTATCAGTGCATCAGGAAACTCGAGGGCCATACTACATAATTAGGAATCTTCCCTGCACGTACTGAACATTTCTAAGCTTAGGATCAAAATAAATTAACAACATGAAGATGAAGCACGTTGTCACATTTATTCATAGCTTTCTGAACCGTTGTGGTAGCAATGAGAAAGGAACTGTGGGGAAATGATTGGAGACTGTCTTTGAGGAACTCAGAAAAAGGAAGGAAGATTCAAAGAAGATACCTAAATTATGAGTGTGAGAGGTGTAATTGTGGGAATAGAGAAGGTAGCTGAAATAGCAAGAGCTAAGGAAATGATGAGTTAAGTGTCAAACGTTGAGTTTAACATACTGAGGTCATATCCATTAGTCAGTGGAAGGTGTACTACTAGAGATGAAAAGATGGCTTGGAAATACCGCCAACTGGTTGTGAAGTCCAGGAAAGTAGGAATATAGCCCTTTCCTCATTACCCACAGATCCAAACACAGCACACCACACCAAGCAGATGCTAAAGACATGGCTGTTAATGGAGAAATTATCTGCTCTTTCAAATGAAATGTATTGCAGATATTTCTCATTTTAAAATAGCCTCATTGGGATAAATATCCAGCTGTAAAGATTTCTCTCTCTCTTAATTGATCTCTCCTCTTCCTCTTTCCAGTTTTTCATCTGGATTCCAGAACCCCTATCTAGACATGTGGCTTCAATGGGGAAGATTGCTCAGTCCTTATGCCATCCTCTGGGTCTTGATATGTTTGCTTGACTGTACCTTGGCCCACCAGGTCCCTGGGTGTCCTGAAATGGTCTGTGCGGAATTGAGACTGTCACATGGGCCATTTGAGCATCACTTTGGCGCTCTTGCAGATGCACGGCCTCCAGGTGCAAGGTGGTACAATCACTTCATCACTATCAAAGGCCTCCTGTGTTCCTCCCAGCACTTCTATGTCATCTACTACTTAGAGATCTTGGAATTCACAGTTGCATTCTCTGCATCATTCTGATGTGCTAGATCCAATGAAGTTGTCAAGCCCAATTGCCTAGGCCACCTGCCTTCATCTTTGTTACTCAACCATTCCCACATCATGGTGGACAGGGTAATGTTCAATATGGACTTCTCTGAGAGTCTTGTAGGCTCCCTCAGGCTACACCTTTAAAAGCCTTGAATCCTCCAAATTTATCTGAGTATTTAAAAACAGCCCCTTAGCTTTTAAACCTATTGTCTCTCCAAAGAATTGAAAATATCAGATTTGAAATTCAAAGCTGAGCAATGACTTCTTGGTTGGAGACAGTATTTCTTCTTTCCTTCCTTAGAGCAGTGAGCCTTGGTCACATGACTTAGCCTTAATGAGAATAGACTGCAGGGAAAGAAAAAGGGAAAAATCTAATGGAAGTCATTACAAAAGCATTATTTGCCTATAGAGGCAGAAGAGAGAGTTGGAGTCAAGTGTGTGAATGAGTGTGGAAGGAGAGAGAAAAGAAAGAAGAAAGGGATGAGGACTGAGTTGGAAGCACCTACAGTCAGGAGCAGGAGAGAAAGAGGAAATAGAGCAGACTGAAAAAACAGTGATCGAGACAGGAGGAGAACCAAGCTCTCAGAGTCCCCAAATCCAAGAGAAAGAGAAGATTTCCCAAGGGAGAGATGAGCAGTAAAGCAAAACATTAAAGAGATAAGGAGAATGCATATCTAAAGGGGGCTCAGAGTCTGACAAGTCCAAAGTAACTGGTAACAACTGACAGGTGTGAGTTAGGGGTAGGATTTGGATTAGGGTCCAGAGATCATCCAGTTAAGAACGTCATAGTAGAATATTGCTTTCTTAGTCTATTCCTGTGTGTGCCAAAAGTCTGAACAAACCAGAATGGATCTTTTTAAAAATAGATGTATCAGAAAGACTGGCTATTTATTTTTGTTATTATGCCTATGTAAATATTACTCATCATTAATTTCATATTTATCCCTAAATAACCAAACTAGTATACGGCCACGCTCCTAAAGTATATCCTTTTTATGTGTGCAAAAGTCATTCTCAATCATTGTTTTCTGTGCATGTTACATAATTCTCCATTTAAAACATACCAAAGTTATTGGGATTTCAGAAGATGGTCATCTTAGTCCCTACTATAAAACTCCAAGCTGGAAGAATTTCTTATTGTTCTAATGAGCATACTAAATATAAGAAACAACTCTTTTGTTGTCTCAAGAATTGCTAAGCTTTAAGTAAGGGACAGACGTCAGTTTGGGGATCAAATGAAGGCCCATGCTACAAAACATTGCGTCAATTCCAAAAGGAACTAATGAGAAAGAAGATTAAATATCACGAGTATCTAAAGTTCATTTCAGTGGATACTCAAGGAATTGGATTTATACGTAAGTTACTTCATTGGTCAATGTAAAATTCCTCATCATTCATTCATTCATTCACTCAAATTCATCCATAATTATACTTTTTCAGTTAAGCATTTCATCATAAAAATATATCAACAAGGCAGGCAGATTATACTCGTCTATGTATCATAGGTATAAAAAGATATCTCTATGGGTTTTTTTTTTATATACATCTATTAAAATGACTCAGACTAGAAAACTGCCTGAAAGGTAGAGTGATCAATCTGGCAAATACTTAACTAAAAAGACTTATGAGTTCTAAATGCAGTGACTACAGGCAAGATATTGAAGCTTTCTGAAGCCCAGTTTCTCAGTCTATAAAATACTTATGAATACCATAAATATTTAGGATAATGATGGGTATAACATATATGCTAGAGTAAGATACAGTGCATAAATTTTAAGTGCTAACATGCTGCTCTTTTATCAGGGGTTTCGCAAAAATATAAAGCAGGAAATATAGCTAAGTCATGGAATGGAGAATCAGCATAAGATTCCTTCAGAATAATTTTCTCTCAATACAGTGTAATCATTTCAGCATGTCATTCCATTGACATAGGCTCTGAGTATCCAGAATACCAATGAAGTCCCTGAGTCAGATTGCACAAAAATGAAAATTGAAGCCATGTGATCCATTCTTTACTCATTTACTTAATTTCTAAATAAAAGCCTGTCCTCCTGATCAATAGGATAGCAAGACTGTCAACCTCACTTCTTTTACCAAAATTTAATAAAGCCCACCTGGGCCTTCACAGTAACAAAGAAAAATTAGGTGTAGAATAGAAAGTGCATTGGAGGGTGTGAAGAGCCCATTCAAAGCCTGACACATTCTTGAGAGACAGGCAGAAGCACAGACGACATTGTTACCAAATCAGGCAGATAAAAAAAGCACGTAAGATTTACAGCTGACATCATCTAATTCACTGACCTGACTAGGCTTCAAAAGAAGGGCTAAAATTTCTGAGGTTGAAAAAGACCGAAAAGACAAAACAAAAAGCTTGGGGGACCATGACAGCTGAGGAGGGAATGAATGCTCTGAGCAGATGTCTTCTGCACAAAGTAACACCCATCCTGCAGAAACACATTTAATGCGGAAACCAGCATGGAAAGGCACAGAGTTTTGATCTCACATTGTGATTTTTAAAAAGAAAATAAAATAGAAATTTATTTTTATGGACGTCTCATTGACGGTCTCTGAACTTTAGTAGATAAACATTAGTGGGTGATAATAAATAAAAGCAGTTTTCTTTTCGTCAAGTGTCCAGAGGTCCTAGGAGGAGAAAACAGCAACAAATTTTGTTAGAAAGATGGCAGGCAACTAACTTCTTCCCTTCCTGAAAAATAATTGGTATGTGAGGAAAACACAATGAAGTACATATTAACAATGTAAAAGCTGGGTTTTAGAAAGACTCCAACTTCCAACAGATAGCAAATCTTTGATTTCTTTCTACATTATCAGAGAAAAATCTGAGAAAGAATTCAGATGCATATTTACTATCCATCAAATAATATTTATACATCTATTTTGCATATCAATTAGAGCTTTGACACATTGTGGGTGGAAGCAACTATTTTATTAATATTTTTACAAGATTGTTTTTCTTTTCTTTTCAGCCTTGTCTTTGATTCAGAGTTCTTCTCTCCCAAATAAAAACAGTGAAGCTGTTTTTTTGTCCAACAACCGGTTTTGTTTGTTTGCTTGCTTGTTTGTTTGTTTTCATAACATGTTTGAGTAATTCTTCATATTAAAGCCATCTGGATTTCCTCTTTTTTCTGAACTCTGCTTCTCTTTCCTACAACTCTTTTTCTTGTGTCTATGTGTACAGCTGAACTATTATATATGAATACAGTTTATTTTAAGTGTGACAATGGGCTATAAATTCCCAAGATACCTTCCAAAGACAAGATCCTATGAAAATTTAAACTTTTCTCCCTAAACACTACTGTGATACAAAGAGCTTTCAATGTTCTCTTGATAATTTATCCTATGTTATAAAATGAGAACTGTAGAAGCTTGTGTAGCCCAAGCCTGTAACTAACATTATACACACAGCAGCAGAGCTGGATGGAAGCTCAGACATCGTCCTATCCTGGGTTCTCAACCCTGGCTGAATATCCTAACCACTGCAGGGAGCTTTAATACACTGCTGGCACTGTCCCATTCTGACTTCATGTTTCTCAAAGCCCCTCAGATCATTTTAATGTGCAGCCAGCATCTCATCCAGCACTCATCAGCAGTCACGGAAACTAAAGCCCAGTAGGTTCAATCATAAGCCACCTGCATAAGGTGAAAAGCAGCAAAGAAAAGGTTGGAGACCCACATTATGAGTGCGGGGTTCTTCCAACCACAAGGACTACAGAATTGCAAAAGGTTTCCTGAGGAACATCGTCTGTGTTTCTTTCATTGTCCTTCAGTTTTACCCAGGTCAGCATCAGCTATGTAATCTGTAGGGCCCAGTGCAAAATAAAAATGTGGGGCCCCTTTTTCATAAAGGACTAGGCATTTCAAAACGTTGGAATTAAACCAAGCAGAGAATTAAACCAAGCCCAGAGCCTTTCTAAGTGCAGGACCTGATGTTACCTCACAGGACACACACCCATGAAGCTGACCCTGGTCCAGGTTTTGAAGACATTTTGTGTTCAGTAACAACATGCTAGTAAAAAAAAAAAAAAAAAAAAAAATGATTCCACAGATATAAATCAGGAAACAGTGCTGAACAAGTCTTTGGTTTTGCTTCTTGTTTGTGTTCTTATTTGTTTATTTAATTTTTTAAATGTAGGAGCTCTCAAGAGACTTCAATAAGCTAATGTTCATTGTGACCACTTTAGCCTGCCTCTCTATCAAAAGCATTCTGTGGTCAGACAGAGAAAGTCAAATACTGTATGCTCTCACTCATATGTAGAAGATAAAAACAACAATGACGACAAACAAACACGTAGATACAGAGATTAAATTGGTGGTTACCAGAGGGGAGGAGGGGAGGGAGGAGGGTGAAAGGGGTGACAGGGCACTCGTGTGTGGTGATGGATGGTAATTAGTCTTTGGGTGGTGAACATGAGATAGTCTGCTTAGAAATCAAAATACAATGATGTACCCCTGAAATTTATATAATGTTATAAACCAACGTTACCTCAATCAAAACAAAAAAGAAAAGAGTCTATGAGACAAGAGCTTTACGGGAACAGTAGAACAGAGAAGGAAGGAATCGATACAAGGGCATGTTATTGAGCCAGCCACCATGGTAGGAAACTGAGCTAGATCTGCCTAGAACCTTCTGAAGAGTCACGCAGCCTGGGCCTCAGTATTGTAGACCCCATAGGAGAGGTGGGAGAGGGGAGCTTTTATTCCCTGAGTCTTGTGGGAGTATGGCCCTGTGGGGGGGTTAATCCCCTGGCCCTTCCAGGTAGCATGTGAGAGTATCAGGAGAGAGTCACGCTCCCTCAGGGTGATGCCTGGGTGAAGCAGCAAGTGCTGGAGGGGCAAAGAGGCCCTGATAGAGTGACTCTCCAGGCTAGGGCTCAGCCAGCAGCACGCCCAAAGTGATTTTAGCTAAAACTTTCTGCTTCCCAGAATACCTATTAACATCTTTCTGGACACACGTGGTATCCATGGAGCACAGTTTGGAACAAAGTAGAGGATCTATTATTAGAGTTAGATAGTCCTTTTCAAAGAAATTACACAGTGGGAAAGCCAGGTTGAGGATAAGAAAGACCAAAGGAAAGATTAGGACAGAGAGTGAAAGCCTGCATCCTGCTGAAGGGCAGTAATTGTCTTGAACATTCTCCCACAGGTACAAGCAGGAGGATTCGGCCCTACTGACTCTGCTCTGTGCCAGCTCTTCTGAAAGTCTTTAATGTGCATCCAGAGAGTTTTAATAGGGCTATCATTTTTATGCCATATAAGGCAGACGTTTTTCAAGTGAATGCTAGATGAAAGAGAAAATAGCACTTTCTGCCTGCAAACTGGTAATAGGAAAAGGTTTTAAGTGAACTTGGCTACAGCTGAAAATTACACAGAGAGAAACCAACTCCTTGTTTAAGACAATCCTGAACACAGGCACTCTTGGTCACTGAGACTGCTGGCAGTAATTCACACAGACATACTGTGAACAAATGTCTTCCTCCTATATTTGTTTAGCTGTGACAGCAGAACTCATAGATCAATCTTAGCACTAAGAAGAAAAACTTGCTAAATGGGCTTGGCGTAGGTGTTCCCATAGATGCAATACAATTAACGTGGAAAATACAACAAAAATATTTACATAATTAAGTTATAATTTCTACTTTTACTTAGGGATTCTATATGTCAGATTTCCATCAATAGCTTGCTCTTTAAAATAATTCCTTTCAAACATCTCTACATCACCTTTCCCATTTTCTCAGTCCGGCAGTATTTATTTAGTGTTGATAATGTCCAGAGCCCTGAACCTGATTGTGCGTGTCAGCAAGATGTTTATATACTTAGAAAAGCACAAAGAACTCTGTCACTCAGGGAGGCTATAATTGAACTATCAAAATGACAAAACTTCCTGCTTGGTAGAACATTTTTGTCATAGGTTTTCAAAAACCAGATTTATCTTAAGAGCAATTCAAATCCTTAGAGAGAATGTTTTTATCATAATTTTCAAAATGTAATTATCTTACTCTAAAATGTTTATTTGCCATTGGAAAACATGGCTTTAAATATTTAGTTTTCCATCTGTTTTAAAATACGACCACCCACAAAGGCTGCATGTTGCCAGTTTTTCCCACATTCCTTTTTATTGCCACACTGTGTTTCTGCTTGTCAACCTTGGAATTTCTCACAAAAATAGCTCAACAGCAAGAAACTACAAAGCAAGTTAACTTTAAAACCAGTGTAAAAGTATATGAAAAAAATGCACAAGATATTCTTCTCTCACTGCTGTATAATATTTAAATTTACTCTTAGATATAGAATCTCAGTAAAATCACCTTATGTCAATAGGGATATTGTTTACAGGCCTCACATGAGCAGAAATTTCCCTTAATATAAAAGCTAAAGATCACGAAAAGAACCTTAATCTTATATACCTGGAATTTATGTTCTTTATACTTCATTTTATTTCTGAATTTCATATTTCTTCTTTGCCACATCCCTACTTGTCATTCAATAAGATAAGACAAATATGCTGGAATTATATCTCTGATTCCGGATTACTCTTAACCCAGCAACTCATAGTTTCTGCACCTCAGTTACCTGGTCTGTAAAATTAGGATGTTGTACCGAATAACCGCTGTCCTCCTTAATTGTTATAATTAAATGTTGTTACTGTAGCTTTAATGCAGGCCTTCTTGTGGAAGAGATGGCCCCAAAATCTTCCCATACACTCCAGGTTAGGATGGTAGATTGAACATTTACATCGTATTTCATTCTTTTCCCAAATTCCATTAAAACTTTAATAACTAGATGTTTAAATAAAAGGAACCTGAAGACATGAAGTCGAGTGAAAAGCTCAGAGTATAGGCAGACTAAATAACTTTGAACCCACTGAAGGTTGACTGCAGAGCCCACCTTTCCTCTGACCCCACTCAACTCCCAAAGACTCCAGGAGCCTGGCACCCACTATCCAGGCAGGGAATCTGACCTTTCCCAAAGGAAATACCTAGGAAGGTATCCCAGCAAATTATTAACTCAGAGTCCAATTTGAGGTTCAAATATGAAAACTCCATCCACACATTCAGGATCACTAATCACCTTTTTATTTCCTCACCTTAAATCATGAGTAGGCAATCAAGGATTACCAAATATCTGAGCCAAGTCTCTAAATGGATGGGAAGATCAAAACAAACAACTGACAAAAACAACTAGGAGGAAACACAATCTAGGCAACCATCATTGATAGCCTCAGAGAGATAAGAGAAGATGCTGCATCCATGAAACAAGAATAGGAGGAGATTTAAAAAGAAAAGAAAACAGAAGGCCTTCAAATTTAAAAATATTCCAGAAGAAAAATATTTTTAAAAACCACTATTGAAAGATTAGAAGATAATTTGAGTAAATATCCCAGAGAGTAGATCAAAAAGACAAAAGAATGAAAAATAAGAAGGAAAATATAACAAAATTGAAGCTCTAGTCTTCCCATGAAGAAAGGACAAGAGAAAATGGAAGGCAGGATATAATTTAATTTCTCTTAATTAAGGAATATAATTTACCACACTGGAAGGACCTATGACAGTGTGGAAACAAACCCACACTAAGGAATATCAATGTAAAATTTCAGAATTCTGCATGAAGACAAAGAGAAGATTCTATAAGCTTCCAAGGAAGCAAGAGGGTGAAAAAGGATCACATACAAAAGATGAGGAATCAAGTGGCTTTGAAGTTCTCAGCAGCAACACCAGTAGTACTAGATAAACACCTTCATAATTTCAAAAGCAAATAATTTCCAACCTAGAGTGTTTTACAAAATCAAGCTATCAAGAATGACGGTAGAATAAAAACATTTTCAGTACCTACTTGGTATCAAGATATCTGTCATGCATGATCTGTTTTTAAGAAGTCCCTTAAAGATGTACTTTACCACAATGAGAAAGAAAAGCCTAGAGAGAAGATACAGGATGCAGGAAACAGGAGATGTAATACAGAACGGTGAAGGGAATCACAAGAAGGAGACTCTAGGATTTCAGTGACTCATTGCCACAGTGTGACTCAAGAGGCAAACAAGAGCTGAAATCACCCAGATACCCCCTGCTACATCTTTTTTATCTGGGACAGAATGTACAGATGAGCCTGATCCAGATTTTCATCCAGACTTGCCAGAAGCAGGTGCTATGAAGTTCTTCCACCGCTCCACTCTCCACCATGTCCTGCTGCAGGGATTAACCAAGGCACTCATTTCCCTGACAGAAGCGCTCTTCTCTGATCTAGTCCTGAGAGCTAGAGATACGCCATGGTGGGTTTAGAAACACGACATACAGAGCAGCCCTCTCCTGCTGACCCTATTCCTGCTGGACACCTAGTACCTGCCTGCCAAGTATCTATACTGTGGGGGAGAATGTACAAGCCATATCTCTATTCTATTGTATGTAACCCTTATAATTCATTACACAACACAATAAATGAGAATTATTGGCTATATATCACTGTTCTGAGCTTTGTTACTACACAATCATCCCCGAAAAACTAACCTATTCTAGGGGTACTGACAAATCAGTTTTCTATTCCCTCAAGACTGAGGACCACTTTCTGATTAGTTCATCAGAGAAATACTCATGGGAGGAGCCCCGTAACAGCAGCCAGACCACCAGCTTTTCTTGATGTCTTCCGAGGGTCTTGTGTCTTTTCATTTGAAACCTCATCTAATACTTAGTCCATTATTCTACTTCATCTCCATCAAAAACATTAAACCAGCCAAACAAAAACTGTCATCGAGTAGGACAGGGAATGGTGTGGCTCTTACTGAGACTGTCATAAGAAATTGCTTGATTTATGTTAACAGTGAAAAGTGCATATTATGGCCACTAATAGATAAGAGTAGTAAAATAGATCTCTGTGAGGACTTCTTAAGACTACCAATGTCCCTCAAACCACTGAGAATCGAAGTGTGATGAATTCTTCCTGCTTCTTACATCAGTTAACTTTCATGGCAGAGAACCTTTCCTATTAAGAGCTGAACTTAAATGAATGAGAAAGGAAGCAGAAATTGTGATGAAGGTTTTTGTTTGTGTTTGATTCATTTATTTCACTTTTTTGGTTTTATTACAGTGATGAGAAAAGGAAACAGACTCTCCAGAAAAGGTGTTGTTTACATTCAAAAAAACAAACATGGTGAGGCCCACCGGGTGGCACAGCGGTTAAGTGCGCACGTTCCACTTTGGCGGCCCGGGGTTCCCTGGTTTGGATCCTGGGTGCGGACATGGCACTGCTTGGCAAGCCATGCGGTGGTAGGCGTCCCACATATAAAGTAGAGGAAGATTGGCACGGATGTTAGCTCAAGGCCAGTCTTCCTCAGCAAAAAGAGGAGGATTGGCGGCAGTTAGCTCAGGGCTAATCTTCCTCAAAAAATAAATAAATAAATACATAAAACATGGAGAGATGTAGGAACACAAATAAAGGTGAATAAAGCTGGAATAAAGATGTTTTAGGGGAATGGGATAATCAGCAGGTTCTAGAAACCAAATTTACTGTAATAAGGAAACTTCAGCCAAGAAGAAATGTTCATCCCCTCATTGACAAGTATAAGAGCAAAGTTCTGATGACCTGCCTGGAAAAACGTTATTTCCTACAACTATCATTATTACTATTATTATTATTTTACTTAATCACATTCCTCCTTTTATACAGTTACAAAACATTTTACTCATTCAGCTTTATAGTGTGAGTCATTGATGGAACGTTGCTTTTATTCAGAAGTGCAAGAGCTAGATGTCTCTGATTTTAAATGATAGTCATCAGCATTAATCAGGGGATTATGATATAAATAAAGCAAGTAGACATTTCAAATTTTCCTTGACTTCTTTCTTCGCTGTATAAACAAAGTCATGTTCAGAAACAAAAGTGCTTATAAAGACGGAGGGTAACTGAGGCTAAGGAGCTTTCTAAGAACCTGCATTCTTGGTTGCCTGGTTGCATTTCACGCTGCCCATTACAACTGTGCATGACATCAGCAGGCCAAGAAATGAGCTCCTCAGGTGGATTCTGTGACTAAAGTGATAAAGAGCAATTCCTGTAACACTTTTCTGAAGATAATTACAACATTCCCCTTTTATAACAGAATATGTTCCAATGCTATGTTGCTTCATGTCAGAAAGCCATGACGGAGTTCCATCTTTTGTCCCAATATTAATGAAAGCGACTGGAAGGGGATGTAAAATAGATTTGCAAAACTATTATCTGCAACAGTCAGAATTATTTTGAAATGACACAGGCTCTGTTATTCAAGACCCTCGGGGGAGTGAGGGAGATAGAAATCACAAACACATTCCCCTTTTGACCCTTCTATCAGGTCAGACTTTATTTTTATTTTTGCCTTCTATTCCTCCCCATCCTCTCCCCATTTGCCTAAAAAGCGCAGTGATGCTTTCTCTGAGTAAGAAATATGGATGAAATATTCAGAGATAATTGGAATTCTATTGGCCATCACCTTATTACATTCTGAGCCTCATGGCAGGAATGCAGTTATTTTAAGATCAGACTCTCACATTTCCTTAGAGGTTACTTGCTGTTTCCATGTCTATTACTCACTTGGAAGCTTAGAGTGTTTGGTTGCAATAATAACAAAGGTGTGTCGATACAAATAATCCATAACCAACCTATAAATCAAAATTTGGGCTGAGTTTATTATGTGTCAGATCTGAGAACTATAGCCCAGGGGGTTTCCTTCCCTAAGGAAGGAAGCTCTCTGAAGAAGCAAGGTGTACAGACTGGTTATATACCGTCTTGGAACAAAGAGCATGCATCACACATGACAGGAACATCTCTTTTATTACTGTCGTAAGATGCTTAGCTAGCACAGCAGGTCAGGGGCCACAAGGTGAGCACAGCAGGTTGGTAATGAATCCTTAGTTTCCAGGAAGAAATGCTTATCCTTAAAGAAATGTCGATATGGTGGAAGCTACATCCCTATCTTTAATGGCATCATTCTTGTCTTTGGGACATTGTAAATGTTTAAAGCTGATGTACAATGCATGCTCAACAGGCCAAGTCAGGCCCTTTTGGAAAAACGAGTTCAGGCCAAATTAGTTTTAAACCAAATGGCTTCCTCATGTACTCCAATATATCCTATTGCTCTTATTTATTTATCAGGTATCTTAGAACCCACTATACATAAAATGTCCTAGGTCACACAGGTCCTCAAATGAGAACAGTCTGTTAGGGCTTCATGGCAGGAGGATGTGATAATCTCTCAGTCATCTAAAAGGAAAAGTCCACTAATTTAAACAATAATCTTTTCCATCAATATCATTCAAAGCTAAACATGATTAGAAATCCAAATAACACATAAAAGGAAAAAGTCATCAGTCTCTAGCATGCTCTCATTCTGTCTTGTGTATAAACAAGAGGTAGTATCTTCCTATTGACCTTTGAAAGCTACTAAGGTCATATTAAAAACCATTGACTCTCAAATGAGAAAAGGAAAAAGTTGATAGTGGTTCCCTCTATACAGCAAGCTCTGATTTACTCTGGTATTCCTTGTCTTTCCTTCGACATTTTCCCAGGTTTCAGCAGCAGCTTTTCTATATCTTAGAAAGGTTGGGAAAAGCAAAGTAGACATATGAACTATGCTTAGTCAAAAGTGGTTTTCTAAAAACAAATGGAAGAGCTTCTAGAGAATAGTTGCTGCTGCTTCTGACCACTGCAGCTTGCTAGGGAAAATGATTCATTAGACATCAATATTAACGTAGCATCGTCATCACACAGCTCATCCCTCCTGCTCCAAGAACTCAGGTTCTCAAAAATAAATCTTGGGTTGGGGAGAGGGGAGTTAAAGGATGTAGTTAATTACGCAGATTAACTCCTATTGTATTTTTAATGATCACCTACTTATAAAATATTTGGATTACATTTCCAAAGAAATCCCTGTGCTGGGGTACTATAAGTCTTCATTGGACATAAGCAAACCAAGATCCATTTCTTACCCTGCAACTGATGTAATTTCTAAGCAGTAAACAGCCATTTAAATTCCCATTACTGTCACTGTCCTGCTTCTCAAAATTCCATTTGAATTCACATATCGACAACATCTTTGGAGTAAATAAATCCATTGATTAAAAAAAACGATGGCATCAATAATATAAAATAATTTTCTACACACCATCTGGTCTTGGGTTGATTATTAGCAGTGGCCTAATTACTTTACAGAATAAGACACAGTTTTTTTAGAAAGCAGGTGACCCAGAAGTATAGGAATTACCAACAAGGATGTTTAGAAGGTAGAATATATTTGGCGATTACAAAAATAAAGAACAAAATATTGACTCAGCGTCCATGATATATGAGTAAATAGGCCATATTTGAGAGCGTTGGGGAAATATAATTAAAAACCAAATCTTCTCCCAACTCAGAAGTCCTCTCCACACTTTATGCAGAAATGAAACAAACTTCTCATATGTTTATGACAGGAGGTAGTTTTGCAACTTGGAGCAAGGTGCCCACTGAAGTTGGGGTCCAACCCTCTCACAGAAACTGGGAAGGGCTATCTCCCTTGATGTTTACATTTCAAAGAGATGGCTCCTACAGCCTTGAGAGAGACATTCCTGGATCATTAAGCTGACAAAAAGCCCTTTCTAGTCTTCAAAAGAATATGTACACATTTCAAAGAGGGGAAAAAGTATAATTTATAATTATAATTACAATTTTCTAAAGTAAATCCCCTAAGAAAAAGTAGGAAGGAGAAGTTTCTTCCTTTATTTTTAATAGAATTAAACTTCTTATTTTTAATTTTTATTTGTCCTTAAAAGAGTAATTCTCAGCACAAACTCAATTTCTTCCAGTATCTTCTTATTATCACACAGGTTTGAATTTTATTCTCAAAATCACATATCTTCATCACTCCCCATTTAAGCCTTTGAAAGTTCATTTGCTTTCGGGCTTTCATGCTGCATGGCAAAACTCAGCAGCTGGCAGTTGCCAAAAGGAAGGAGAATAGTCTTCATTTACTCTGAGACTGGGCAAAGGATCCGTGGTTGGAGTATCTCACACGTAGTTGGAACCAGAGTCTGTAGAGTGCTCCAAGTGTTGGGGACATACAATTAAAAACAAAATTTCTTCTCAACCCAGACAACCTCTCCACAAAGATAGAAGAGAAAGAAAATAATCTCATTATTGAACAAGCTTTCACCTGGATGCAGTGCTCATCACAGGCAATTCACAAAAGAGAGTGCAAAGACGGGAAAAAATCTTACTCTTTTATAAGCTAAGTGGCTACAACCCATGACCATCACACTTTTAAAATAAAATTGCTAATTTTCTCATATCTTTATGGCTGGAGGTCGGGTGTGTAATTTGGAGTCCGGTGATAAATGAAGTTAGGCTCATAATCCCCAAGAAATGTGTCTTCCTTGATGATTACATTTCAGAGAGTTGGTTTCCAGGTACTTGAGGGAACATTCTTAAATCATGAGACTGGCAAGAGGCTTATTTAGCCTTTTACCTTTCACAAGGAGGTGCATGAACTGGGGGGAAGGGACTGCATAGTGCATCTAGGGAGGCTGAATGTGAGATCTCACAAAGAACCCCAAGCTCGGCAAAGAAGCAGTGGACGGTCATGCCTTCGAAGGATTTTGTGAGCTTGGAAAGTGTGCATATCAAAGGTGACTAGTGAGGACTGGAGACCATGGTCCTCTCTCCAAAATATTTTCTATAATTTAAGATTCTTACTATCATTGCATGACCTGAAATAAAGGGAGGAAACCTTTCATTCATGACTTAGATTGAATTTCTTGTCAGCCAGTATAGGAGAGGAAGAAATATTCCTCTGCCCTCTAGGATCTTCTGGCTGGTCTGAGAATTAAATTGACATGAGACAGAATAACATGATAAAATCAAACAAAGTTTAATATCATGTATGCATGGGAAAAACCCAAAAAAACTGAGTAACTCACCAAAACAGCCAAAGCCACCGCCATAAATACCAGCTTCAGCTAAACACAAAGAAGGATGTTGGGGGTGCTGGTTTGGGACTTCAAAGGGGAGGAAGAGAATTCACATGAAAATGGAAAAGCAAATGTTTGGTAAACAGATGTTTGCAATACCTTGCAAAGACAGTGGGACATGGGGAGGACTTTGATCAAATGTGCCTTGCTAGGTTCCTCCCTCCCTATCTACTAAACACCTAGTTTGTTATACTATAGTTATCTATGGTATTGGCTCCTTCCTGAAACAGGCCTTCTATCTTAAATTCTTTTAGGCAGTTAGGGAGAAAGTCAAAGTTTCTTCTTAAAAATAATCAAGCCAAACTGAAACATTTTTGGGTCGCAAATTCTGATCCCCAACACCAGAAATGGAAGAAAGTAACTCAAAGCAGAGTTATCTTATTTCTAAAAATGGTGAAATGTGACATTCTTACACTAATTGTGGTAGTATTCAGACATGCCACAGTTACTTACTATTATATACCGGTCACTGTTCCATGTAAACAAGACCATGAAGATCCCTATCATCGTGGAAATTATCATGTATTTGGAAAAACACAAGTAAGCAGATAATTATAATCAAGAAGGATAAGTTATGAAATGAGAAGTATAGACCCACATTTGGGTCTCAGGACAGTTTCCAGATGTAAAGAAGTCCAAACCGAGACTCAAAAGAAGGGTAGGAATTATTACTTGTAAGTACAATATCCTAAACGCACAACACAATAATGGATTTAAAATGGTGATCCCAGATTACAAAACTCTTAACTCTCCAAAAATGTTTTTACTAAAGTAAGGAAGTGTGTGCTAGATCTTAGAAAGACTTGCACCAAAATAGTAAAGCTTCAAAGAGGAAAACTCTTATTACCTGGAAAATGTTTTTATTCATGATATCTCATTTCCTTAACAATGTCAGACAAATAAAGTATTCTTTCATTTGTTTTCTGAACTTCAGATTTGACTAGGTCTTCAGAAAAAAGTTGAAGGAATTACTTAGCATAAAGAGAAGACTCAAGTTAGTGACTACGATTTTTCCATATTCTTTCATTCTTTACCCAACCAAATTTTATTGTTTGTTTATAATACATGGGTCCTCCACGTGGTACTGGGGATAACAAGATAAAAAATGGCCAGTCCTTCCCTTCAGGGAGCTCACAAGCCTACTCTAACAGGGTAAGACACATAGAAAGAAATAATTATGTTACCAGCAATGATCAATGCTTCCCAAAGTCACACTATCAGGCAATTATACGAAGGTTTTGACATCTTTCCATCACCGGCAGATTGGGAACACAAGCTTTAACAATGGGCCACATCCCCATGAGGCTACTGCCAGCTTAGAACACTCATTGTCTACAACTGCTGTACCATTACTGATGGGTCCACTACTACCGCTTCTGATCACACCCATTTAAAGGTAGATCGCAACATATTCTCACAGCCTATCTTCTACTGCCCATCCCACCCAAAGAAAAAAGGGATGACCTAATGACAATCTAAAAATAGCCACATTTCTGGATACATTTTTCTACGGAGAAATCTTTTATAAATCAAGGCAATATTTTACTTGTGGTTTTAATTTAAAGATGAGAGGAAATATAAATAGATCCCTACATTTTGAAATCATACAAACTTCTTTAGTAGCTATTTTCCTAATAGCTCAGTCTGGGGAAATAAATGGTTTATTTCAGATTTCATTGAATAAAATAAATGTTTTCAGCAGAAGAAACTCAATGGAGGGGGAATGCTTTATCTTTCCATTTAGAAGAACGGTAAACTCAACTTAAATGTATTTAATTCATTGACTGGAAGTTAGGTAAAGTAAGTATTCTTAGATTCCAGGCCACTGTAAATATATGCTAAGTGGCAGATAATGATAAATAGGAAGTTCTTTAGTTGAGCTTTTCACTTTTTTTTAAACCTAACTTTTTTTTTTTTTTTTTTTTTTGCTGGGAAAGAGTCACCCTGAGCTAACAACTCTTGCCAATCTTCCCTTTTTTTTTTTTTTAACTCCCCAAACCCCAGTACATAGTTGTAAGTCCTTCTGTTTCTTCTGTGTGAGCTGCCACCACAGTATGGCTACCGACAGAGGAGTGGTGTGGTTCCACCCCAGGACCCAAATCCAGGCTACTGAAGCTGACCACGACAAATTTTAACCACTAGGCCATCAGAGCTGGCTCTAATTGAGCTTTTCAAAGTTATAATAGTATGTACTGACACTATATGTCACACAGAAATTAATCCTTAAATTGGAAATTTAGATATAATTGCAACTAATCATTTTAATTGTGTAATTGCTGCGTCTAAATGGGCTGCTTTCTATAAACTGTGTTGTCTGTAACTGTGTAATTAGATCTGTGTCTTGAGGAAGAAAATAATCCACCAACACCATGTTATTCACCAACAGAACTATTGAGCAATGAAATCAAAAGGACTATAAGTTCATGCAAATATGCTAAAATAACAGTTCACAGATTGTAATGAGTCTCCAAAATCCCTAGGCTGGCTATTAAGATTATTCTCTCACTCAAAACAAAAATAGCTTTGTCTCTTTTCAGATTATAAAATAACAAATGTTCAATTTAAAAAGTTTCCATGCAATGCAGAAATCTACTTCTAAAGCATAAAAATAAGTCAGCCTTAATCTCTTTACCTAGAAATAACCACTAATATTTTCCTTTATGCCATCCAGAATTTTTATTATCTATATAGATTTTTTTACAAAAACTGAATCCTTTTTAAACAACATCTTATTCCACTTACTATACTTTTTAAAATACCTTGGACTCTATACATACATTCTATCTTCTTTAATGTATATATTTTTTCAATATATGTATCTTATTTATTTAACCCATCCATTTCTAAAGAAAATCTAGTTTCTACATTTCTTTTTTGCTATTATAAGAAATAATAATAATCATTCTTATTATATGTTTATGCACTTTATCTACTTCATAAATTTCTACAATGGAATTGCTGGGTCAAAGGGGATATATAGTTTAAAAGCTTCTGTTAAATATTTCCGGACTTTTCTCCAAAAGGTTGTATCAATTTATAGTCTCATTAATAGTGTATGAAATGGCCTATTTCTTGACACTCTCTCATCAATACCGGTTCTATCAATATTTTTAATTTTTGCCACAATGATTTAGTTTTTAAAAGTTTAGGGAAGAATTGCAAAGAGGAGACTTTTGGGGATAATGGATATGTTCATTTTCTTGATTGTAATGCTGTTTTACATAAACTCATCAATTATATGCTTCAAATATGTGCAGTTCATTGCATATCGTTTATAAAGCTGAAAAAATAAAATAATCCAAAATAAAGATAGGTAAAAAATTTGCTTGGTTTTATATTTCTTTGATTATTACACAATATATTCTAAGTGCTTATTGGCTACTAGGTATTTGTGTTTTTTACTGATTTGTGAGTTCTCTTTATATGTTAATAATAATAACTCTTTGTAAATATCTTTTCCAAGTTTGCCCGTTCCAAGTTCTGCTACATTTGGTCACCAGAGGTTTCAAGAATTTAAGCAGCTAAATCTACCAGTCTTTTTCTCAATTGTCAGGGCTGGGTCCTGTAGCAACATTTCTGAAGCCAAAATGTGTTCCAATAATTAATTTCAAGTCTGTTTTGAAGGAGATCTACCCACTGTCCCTCGTCTGTTGTAGAGACTCAAGTTGGAGCCAAGGTGGGTTTCAGAGGACATGGAGGTCACTCAACCTTCGTTCAACCTTTCTTTTCCTAGACAGCAAAAGCGCTCGTGGCTCCCACAAAGGGTCACAGCACAAATTATTATGTTGAATCATCCAATTAAAGTTGTTTGACCATTTTGACCTACAAAAATGGCAATTTTATATGATTCAATTTAACAGGCAGACTTAGACACATAGCAGAGATTTGGGAGTCTGGATTACTCAGTAACATCAGCCTGCAAAGAGTGGGATTTCTTGGAGGCAAAGTCCTGTGAGAAGAGAGTAAGGGAAAATTTTGATTTGTACATATAAATGTCATCTGGTATTGGCTGGGATAGAGAGGGCAAGAACAGCTACGGGCCTGGTGGGCATGCCATTCCGTTCTAGAGCCAGGGCAAGCCTAACTCAGCCCATGCAGAGCTTTGGGGACAGGCTTTTGGATTCCTTACTGATGACCCAGCATTGGCTTCTCCATTATTCTGTGTCTCAGCTATACTCCAGAGAAGAGAAATGGCAGAAAGGGCTATTAGTGCTGCCATCAACGTAAGGAAGCTTATCCAAAACCAAAGTGATTCAAAATAGGAGGAAAGGCCAGGATTAGGGGAGACATGGCACAGAGTAGACGGCATATTGGTCTTCACTGGGTCCCTAAGGGTACCAGCTCGGGTGACAGCAACAACTATGAGTAGCAGTTTAAAAATATGTTCAGAAATATAAATTGGACACATAAGTGGAAACAAGAGAAACAAGAGGCAAGGCTGTTCAGGAAAGCAAGAGTTACAGACCTAAGGAAGTCCAGAGCAGGAAATGGAGACAGCACAGAATGATGAGCTCATTTCGGGCTTGAACAAATACCACAAAGAGCTGTGGGGAAGGTAGTCATGAACTCTGGTGAGAGAGAGATGCCTGCTCCTGGGAAAGAGGAGAAGCTGTGTTCCTGAATCGGTGGCGCTCCATTTGCATTGACTGCAGAATGCAGAGATCAAAGGAAGCTTCTGAAACAAATTTAACAGGCTTTGAAAATTCAGAAATAATATTGTTGAGAAGGGAGACTGAAATTTTCTAAAATTTGATAAAAGGAGTGTTTTAGATGATGTTCTCCAAAAGCAAATGGAATGACCATATTTGATGTCGCCACAAAGAAACACTGTAGCACGGCATAAAACCTCCCAGAGCAAACCTGAAATTAACAAAACAAAGCAAAACAAACGCGCACACTCATTTTCTTACACCTTAAGAAAACAGGAGCAGTTGATGTTGAAGCTGCCCTTTCTCCAGCCATCCCTTTCTCTGCAGGCCTCTCTTCCAGTTAAACAACTATTGTCACAGAAACTGCGCTTTAAATGTAAAGTCAGAGAAAGGGTGAAGACATTGAGATTCAGAAAAATTAAAATACTTTGCCGTAGGTAATAAATGATCTGTCTGAATGCAAATTCCATACCTTGAGAGTCTCTTAGTAATTTAACAAACATTTACTGAGGACCTGGGCACTGGGGATACAGGAGAAACAAAGCAAATTTCCTGCCCACATAGAGACTATATTCTAGTGGAATTCTATCTTAACTATGATCTTATATTGTTTCCTCATCAAACATTCCTATCCCACCACTTGGATAGAGGCTGATCTGCATTCTCACAGGAGGCACCAAGAAGTGAATGGTTTAGTAGCATGAGCACTAGATCTTGATGGACCAGTTGAGGTTTTGTTTTGATTCTGGATATTTCTCATGTTTGTGATTATCTTACCTTAGCTGGGATCAAAGGATAAAACTGATATCAGCCTGTGTAAGAAGGCTTTTCCTTCACAGAAGATTATTATTTTTTTCTTCCCTTTGAAAAATAGAAGTCCAAGCTATACTAATATTTAGGGTACAGAATACATTGGCTCAAAACATAGCATGAATCAGAGATTATTTTTAAACTAAACAAAATGGGCTGGCAGAGAAATGCTTTGGGTTTCACTCTTGGTAAACCTATCTCTAAGTCAGACTGACATACAAGAGCCAAAAATCATTGAACCCTCATTCCTCCAACTGGATGTGGAGGAAGAAATAAATCAATAAAGAGTAATCGCTCATTTCTCGCATATTGTCATATAAATGATCAAGGGGACAGTTGCTCAGTGAAGGACCATGCAAGAAGGCAGAACTTTGAAGCTCAATTTACAACTGCCACAGGAGTAAACTAATTAACTGAAAATGGGAGTCCAAGAAAGCAAGTGGTATTCTGCAGGAGCCATCAGGGCCCTGCCCACTCTCAGCGCTGTCCATCCAGGGAAAGAAGGTCCAAATCAAAGAGTTCCACCATGAGGAGCTAGCAGGCAGAGTCTTTTCTTTCCTCTTCTGGGATCTGGTGTTCAAAGAACATAACTTGTTGAAACATATACCTGGATAAATAGAATAGGCTGTCTGTAAATTAAACTAGTCCAGAAGCCATTCTGCAATATCTCATAAATGTGAATACCTCTCCCATTAACTCATGAGTGTATTGTAAAAATATAATGAAATAATTTAGTTTGAAATGTCTAACACAGAATATGTTACATAATATAAATTCTCATTAAATGTTTTAAGAAAATATCACTTACAGCTATTTCATCTATTAAATGGAAATGTGTGAGCATAACAGCATGGCACGTGTACGATTTCTAGATTGACATAATGTAGACAATGCCTTGACCATCACTCAAATGCCACCATCAAAGGGATAAAAGGCGAACAAGCAATACAAAGATCCCTAATCCATACTCTGGATACCCAACCTCTCAATGACAAAGATTAGCTAACCTTGGCAAAAACAAGATGATTAAGCGGGAGGAATTGCCTTTTAAACAGGTAAAAAAATATCACCTCTTGATTAAGTAGCCACAACCTCACTTCCCATATATTAATGTCAACCACCACAATTCTTTAACTCTGGTACAACTATTTCTCAAAAAATAAATACATGAACAAGAATAAAATTACAGTGATTACATTCATAATACAATCACAGTAGTAATTATGCTCAATTTATTTGGGACTATGGAAAGCAATTTTGAAAGGAAATATTTTTAAACATCACAAATTCGCTTCTGAAAATGAATCGAATGTTTCAGAAGACATTTAATTGAGCATGAGGAATGAAAAGAGCTCCAGCACGAGGCTGCTCTTCAACAACTATTTTCAACCACCCAAGGATTTGCTTCTTATTCTTTCATTTAGTCCTGTCTATGATCTAAATAGCTATTTTGCTCTTCACCTGGTTTTTTGTCACCTCCATAAGATAGATTGCTCTCATTGTTACATCATACTTTTTGCATTTAACCAAAGAAGTTACCTGTCAATGATTTAACTATGATAAAATCTGCTCCATTTGAGGGCATTTTGGGAAAGAGAGTTCAGTAAAAAACAGACACACCAATTTACAGTTACCAGTCAATGAGCTAACCTTAAAAATAGTTTTTAGATGAAGTTTTAAAATGTAATAAAGCAGTATACTGTGTATGAATAAGTTTTGAGGCCAAAATTCTTCTGAGTCTTAAAAATCCCTCTTTTTATGTTTAACACATTGTGTGCTTAAGCAGCTAATTTATAATTGTAAAGGAGCAAATATACACTTAAGATAATTCCCGGATTTCTTGAGAAAGCTTATTCACATAGATCATCAACCTCTGTTGTAGATTAAGGACTTTACATATAGTCATTCAATAATTTCAGTGTTAACAGATTACAAAAATTGCATTGCTCTCTTATAAACATTCCTATGTACAATGACTTTTACTTGGAAGTTTTAAATATATGGAATTTAAAAAGCTCCAAGGTCATAACCATTCACTCTATTCAAATGGCTTCTGGGAAATTTTCAACCAACAGACCCTTCTAAGAGGAGTTTAAGTAAATTAAGGATTTCACACAGTCAGTAGTTTTGGGGGCTGTGACATTTTCAACTCCAGCTAAATCCCTAGCCTAGTTATTTCTGAAAATATTCCTTGCTTACCCAAGCTTTCCAAAACTCTGTCCTAAAAAACCTGGATTTGAGGTATAATCACAGAGCGAACCTGGAGAAAATGTCCTTATGAAGCATTTTATAAAGAAAAGTCTTAGACTTCAGGAGCAGACAGAACAATACTAGCCATCTACATTTTTTAATTTCATCAAATTCCAGACTTCATACCATTTGACAAATTTCTTAGGTTCTTTTCTCATTGCATTTATATGTTCATGCAATAGGAAAACCACAAGACCTCAATCACTCTTCAATTAGGACTCACAGATCATACCAATCTAAATCTCATTAACTTGTACTGGGAGTTCCCAAAATACAATTTCAATTTACTGGGGAAGATTAAAAGGCACATTTGGCATTTGTACTGCAATAAGAAGTCAGCAGTGGGTGAAGGGCTGTCAGTCTCAGAGTTTTATTCTTTATTTTGTAACCTTATGTGCTAATTTCAAAAGGCTTACAAAGTGAGTGTTCTAGACAAGAAAATAGAAAACTAGTCAATTCCTAGAAATGTCCCACCAGAAATGTATATGAGTCCCTGCTTCTGCCAGATCCCATAGCTTAACTAACCCACAAGTATATATCTCACCAAATACAGAGATGCTTCACTTTAGAGAATAAAAGTAGAACATTTGAAAAGATATAGCTGAAAGAGACCCAAACTCTAAGTGTTCTCCTTGGCTTCTTTTGCTCTCACAAACCGCACATCCAATCCAATCTCATAAACAAATCCTGTCAGCTCTTTACATTGAAAAATTTTCCAGGAGGTTCATGGTGGCTGGGCCTTGTGCACAAATCCTGAAATAAGTCAGGAATTTCAAGGCCATCATCACCACTCAGTAATGTGGGGCTCTCAGCGTGCCACATTCCTCTTTGGCCAAACCCACCTCCCACCTAAATTTCCCTGCAAATTTCCTCCCAAGATGTTACAATATTTGGCAGTGATAAATTCTGAGTGGTTGAGAGCAAAAACTTTATTTCTCTATTAGGTGAGCAACAAATAGCTGTGTTTTGTTGGCAGCAATACTGTCCCTCTTTCTGGCCCCCCAGTACCTGGCCCCCTGAATCTCAATAAACAGACCTTGGAGTATGCGAAGTAAGATGTCAAGAAAACCCTGGGGCTGCTGGAGGTTCACATGAGGACTAAGACATTCCTGGTAGGTGAAAATGACTCACTAGCTATCATCACCACTGGCTGCATCCCACTGTGCCTCAGCAAGTAGTTCCCGGAGCCTTCTTTCCACCAGGCCTTCCTAATACCAACCACTGGTTCCTTACCGACATCCACCAACCCTAATTCCAGATTGTCCTGAGGAAGTTGTAACTCCCTCATATTAGATTTTATTTATTAAAAAATCTATTCTCATTTTACAATATGGCCTAATTGATGCTAAAAAGTTGGCAGAGAGCTAGCCTAAGAAGGAGAGTCCATAGAAAGAAAAAGATCAGGAAGGAAAGCAGAAGGCTCAAACTGAGAATAAAGAAGAGAATGTGACTTCAGCAGACATTGATCCAGAAGAAAAGTTGCATAAATGTGAATAAGAGTTGGCTGCTGGGCCCAAGGCTAAGGACACCTTTGTTCGCATGCCCAAGAGTATCTTTGTGTTGAATGAGTTTAAGTGCAAATTGCTCAATGAAAAGATTTTCTCTATAGTGCTACATATTTCTGAAAGCACATTAGTCAGGATGACTAGTCATTGTGGTGTGCTGAATATATCACACCCAGCAATCACCCAGACCTTCATGAGTTACAACCTAATCACCGGGATGCTGGACAGCGGCTGGGCAAACAGGAAGAGGCCCTTACCAGTGTCTTCTTTGGAATCAACTTTATTTTTGGACTCTGAGTCAGAAGCTTGCCTTTCCACTGAGTCCAGATCGGCAGGTGGATTGTGAGTAATTGATATGGTGGAAACCGGATCCTGGAAATGTAGAAACCTTGTCACTGGTTTGAAAGTGCCTTCTAGAATGTGGGTAAAGTCTATACACAGGGCAAGATCCTAAAGTTCTTGGTCATTAAATGAAACGAAACATTGAAAATCTTCAGAATTTGACCGCTTCTCAGCATTGCCATGGCTACTACCCTACTACAGGCCAACATCTTTTCTACCTCCACATATATACTATCTTCCTAACTAATCTTCCTATTTTCACACTCATCCACTGCAGAGTACTTCACAAGGAGGCCAAAGTGATTCTTTGAAAATGTAAAACAGATCACGTTATTCTTCTGCTGAAAACACTCCAAAGGCATTCCCTCAAACACAGATAAAATCCAAATTTTCAAAATAAATAAGACTTTATATTTAAGCAAAACTCTGACAGAGTGGGTTGCGGCCCCCCCATACTCTTCACTGTCTCTCAGGTGACAAATCCTTCACCTTCTTATAAAACACAAAACAAAACAAACAACCTTGCTGATTTGAGCATCATTTCCTCTCCTCACTTCCCTGTTGCTCTCTTCAGACCTCCTCACTACTCCCCTTCCTTTGGCAAAGACTTCGGCATCTGGCTCACAGTCTTCCTCTTCACCCTAAGGCTTAGGATCATCCTGAGAGACTTCAGTGTCCATTTTAAACCCTGGTTTCTGAGGTTTCAGTCCAGTTATCTTCTAGGAACTTTCTAACTCTCTAATTCCACTAGATCCAAAATCAATTATTCAAATATCCCACAAACTTCTCTTCTTCCAGCTGGCTGGCTGAAGTATTCCTACTTCAACCTCACTGAAATCTCTATTTCATTAACCAACCTTCTTGCTTCCAATCTATTTTTTCTTTACTTTCTTCCCTATTCATCTTTGATTCCCTGGTCTGTAATTTCAATTATAGTCTCCAAATACCAGATTTTCTTATCCTCTTGTACTTTCGCTGCTGCAGTCAGGAAAAATCTCAAACCTAGTTGACTATAACTATTATATTCTTTATGTCGGCTGAAGAAAATCATAGAAGAAGGTAAAAAGAGTTTGCTTTAAACTCATGTTCACCAACTCACAGAGTCCCAATACTATCTGGCATTCCAATTATGATGCACCATTCAACTCATTTTCTCCCTCTCCATGGTGGCTTCCATTTTACTCCATTCTCCTTGCAACTCTAATGCCCTCTTTCCCACCTCAATATCAGAAAATGATTCCTATTTATTGAGAAAATTATACCACATTCTCACTAAAGGTTAAAATGTAAATGGTAATGGAATGTTAAAAATGTAAAATTTGCAATTTGAGAAATAGAAACTACATGTATAATCACAAACCAGTAGAGAGAAAATAGATAGTAAGGTACCTAGCTCAATCTGATAGAAGGAAAAGAATACAAAGAAAATAAATAGAAAGTACTATTTACAGTAAATAGAAAGAACTGTAAAGTGGCATAAATATGTCAGTAACTTTATAAATAAAAAGGGAATAAAATTCCATTTTAATGGCAGATCCTTCAAACTGGATTTTAAAAAATTAAAATCTGGCTATGTGGAGTTTATATGAGATATACCTAAACCATAATGAGACAGAAGGGTTGAAACTAAAGTGTTGAAAAACCTATGCCAGGCAAATAATAACCCAAAAAGGTGGTAGATTTATTTCAAGCTCTTTCAAAACTGACTTTAAAGCAAAAATCATCATTAGGAACAAAAGAGTCAGTACATGACAAAAGAACGATTCACCAGGATGATGCAGCAGTTCCAAACTTGTATAAAAAATATATTTCAAATATAAAAAGTAAAAATATATACTACAAGTAAATATTTGAAAATCTGCAATTATAGTAGGGAAATTTTAATACATTTGTTAATAATAATAATAATAGTTAACACATATAACATTCAATAGTATTAATACCTCAGACTACTCTAAGCTCTGCAAATGTATACTAATGCATTTACTCCAATTTAACATCTTTACTTAGATGTCTAATAGAGTCTCAATCTCAGCACACTTAAAATCAAATTCCTAATTTTCATCCCCAAATTTGCTCCACCCACAGTCTTCCCATCTTAATAAATTGATGCTCCATTGCTCCAGTCCCCTGGCCAAAAACCTTGGAATGATTCTTATTTCTCACTTTCTCTCACACTTAGTATATACACAATGTTACTCCTTGCTTTTTCAGTTAACAGTAATATATCCTGAAGATCTTCTCACACCAGCATAGTTTGGATGTCCTCATTCTTTTCACAAATGCACAGTACTCCATTATGTGGTAAATCAACCCCCCATGGTGGGCACTTGTGAATTCTCCAGTCTTTTGCTCTTGGAGACCATGCCATAATGAGTAAGTTTATACATCTGCCATTTTGTAATTGTGTACTAATAACTGTAGAATAGATTCCCAGAAGTATGAGGTTTCTGGGGCAAGAAATAAAATGCATCTCTAACTTTGGTAGTTATTGCCAAATAATCCCCCACAGGTGTCGTGGCATTTTGCTACATTTGCCACCAGCAGCAGTGTATGACTTACTGACAGAGTGTGTTGTCAAACTTTTAGAATTCTGTCAATCTGATAGGTGAAAAATGGTATCTTATGTATTTCATTTTTATTTCTCTTACTATGAGTGGGGTTGAGCATCTTTTCATATGCTGGTGGGCATTTCCATTCTTTTTCTGTGATCTATCTGCTCCTGCCTTTTAAGCATTTTCCCAGTCTTCATAATTTTAGGAGCTCTTTATAAATCAGGAAAGTTACACCTATGTCTGTGATTTGCAGATATTTTTTTGCTAATCTGCCAGTTGTCTTTGGCTTTGCTTATGAGTTGTTTTTCCATTCAGAAATTATGATCATATTGTCCTTTTCAAAATTTACACAACCTAGATAGTAGCACAATTACCCCCATTTTGGAGAAGAGAACACTGAGTGATAGGAATATTAAGTAAATCGTCCAAGAACACACAGACCTGACCACAGACATATCTGACTTTGAAGATGGTGTAATATCCATTATACCACACTGTTCTCTTGCCGCAAAGATAAAAAATAAGAAAAGCAATAATATCTAACACTTTACATTAACTATATTTTTATCCTCACAACTCTATGAAGTTGATATTATTATTAGCCCTATTTACAGATGGGAATTTAAGACATTGAAAGGGTAAACAAATTTCCCCAGGAAACATTAAGTGTTTCATCAAGGATCAAGTCCCCACGGTGCGAGTCCAGAACTGGAGTGCTTCGTCTCCAGGCTCTACAGTACTTGCCCTCAAGGATCTTACAGAGTCCCATAGTAGAGACAGAAAAGCAACCAGCTTCAACAATGGAGTTAAGTTAAAAAATAAAATGGAGCTGCATTCAACTACAGTTGCTATCACTTCATCTATTTGGAATCTTAAGCTGTGTCTCATTGGTTTCAGAGAGAAGGATAAACTCTCAGGCCAGTGTCCAAGCAGCTGGGCAGTTTCACCAGATGCCGTCACTACACGCAGCAACAGTGACAGTCATGGCTCCTAGCCATGCGCTTAATGAAACACAAATTGCTGCAGTCCAGCTTCTTGTCAGAGAATATTACCTCAAATTCATGATGTTCAGCTCTGTGGAGAGGAGTATTCTTAATAGAGGATTTCCTGAAGAGTCAACTCTCTGTCAGTTCCCCTAATTCCACTCAGGAAGATCTAGCGCGAGAATAAGCCACATTGACAGAGAGGAAATCACCTGTCCTGCTTTATAGTTCTCCAGGGGAACAGTTCTTACTAGAATTTGGTCTTAAGTGATGCCCTTGACCTATAGTGAGAGGGCTTTAGAAATTCTAGAAAACCATGTTTTCTGTTAAGCTGATATTAAGGGTGCCCTTCAACATGATCCTCAGAGTCTTCTCTTTGGGAAAAAAAACTGAAAGTGATTTTTAGTCTCAGCGCCAGGAACAGTTTTATTCCTACTGAGGAAGAATTTTGCTTACCTTGTGGACCCCCAGACTCTTACAAATGACCACATTTCCCTCTTTGAATTGGCTGTAAGGAAGCTCAGATTAGAATCTGTGGCACACACACACGATGCGTGCGCTCACGTTACTCTCAACTCTACCTTACTACCTTACCCTTCTTTTCCTTGTACTACCTTAATTTATCTTATTGAATTGTGTGTATTGTATTGTCAACTAAATTAGTTTTAAATAAGACAAGGTGTAAATATATATTCCAACTAAGTATTTTATCCTCATTTTTTATTCTTTTAAACATTGTAAAAACACCATGAATGGAATTCTACTGAATCTAAATTATGACCCAAATTAAATGAGTAAGTAAAGAAAGATTTCTCCCTCTGCACCAGAATTTCACTAAATTTTTCTCACTTCGTGCTGACCCATAAAATTTCAGTGGAAACTTATAATAATTTGATAAGAGAAGGGTCAAGTCACATCAGAATTCTTCTCGGATTATGGCAATTGTCTGGCATGCTAATTGCTACCTGTTAAAATGAAGCTTAAGTTATTAAAGATGAGTTTTCTGCTTTGAAGCTAATAGACATGGAGTCTTTAAATTAAAGTCGAAATTGATGCTCAAACTGTAATCTTCCTAGAAATACATAGGCCCCTCTATGTAACAATAAAATCACCCACAGAGCAAACTAAAATGATCTGGAACATCATTGTAAAATATTAGTTGTTAAAAACAACAAAAAAGTATGATTATATCAAAAAGAATTCAAATGTTACTCTAGAGCACATACTTCATATCTTGTATAAACTTTGAGCAAATTACAATTACAGGACTATTGGTGCAATTGAGAGAATGTCCCTCTGTTCTCAAGCTTCTCTCTGTATCACTCCACCCATGGAAGGCTACCAGCATATTCCGCTGGGGAAAAAGTATATTTCACAAAATAAAACCCTAGCTCATTGTGATAAGAAATCAAAACTAAGAAAATCCAAATATGTTTCTATCTACTCTAGGAATAAAAGCCTTTCTGTGTCTTGCTTTGTTGCTCTCTCTGTTCATTTGTTTTCGTTTTCAGTGACTTCATGAACAACTTGGGGTTTACTCTTCCTAAGCCTTGGATCATTTTATATTTAGACAAGCTGAGTCTGGTTATCTCAGGAAAAATCATGCTTTAGGCTTTTGCAATATTTCTAACCTCAGAAAATTACCAGTGTTCCTGGAGTCTGAAATGACTATACCCAGAGGAGCTAATTTTCATCTGTGCTTTGAACTTACACAGAAACCACAGCTGCCTTTATCTCTCTGGCTTATAGGTTAATTTACCACTGGGTGTTCTCTTTGCTTCTCTTTGGTGTTATTTAGCTGATAAAAACTGCTTGGAAATATTGTAACTATCTGTCTTGCCCTTATTATATTGTCTGATTTGGTTCATATCAGTCAACCTCTCTCTGAAATTAAGTTTTGCTGTTGCCGAGAATGAATTGTTCCTTAGGGAAACCAGTAAAAATCCTGATTGTGTGCCACCTTTAGCATAAGTGTGCTAGGTAATTTTAGTTTTCCCTCAGTTTAAAAATCACTGTTGTCTCTTCTTCCCTACCTTTGAAGGGAGACGGGGGGAATTGATCATTATAAAGTCATTTAGTACTCACACTTTCAACTATAGCATCTCTACTAACAAGAATTTAAACTATCCCCAATCAGCAAGAATTAATATTTAATAGAGCTATTAAAAATAAAATGTATATCCCCCAATAATGATAAATAAATTAATACACCTAAGAGTTAAACTTTCAATTCAAACGAAGAACACTCATTATTTGCTGAGTGAGGGTTAAAATCTTAAATCTTTCTGATTTTCAGCTCATTTTTGGATCCCTCCTGAAAACATTACTTTATTACTAGCAGCTGAAAAGTCTCCCTAGGACTGTTCACCAGGTGTGGTTTCTTGCAAAGGACACAGAGAAAAAATTACAGTTATTCTAATAAACAGGAGAAAGGACAACATGATTTATTTTTTAAAAAAGGGAAAAAACAGATTTCAAGGCGGTAGAATTAATATTTGTGAAGCTTACATATCCTTCACATTACCTAAGTCACTCCATCAACCACTGTTTTCTTCTAATGCTCCAAATTTGGGGACATAATTAAAGTGGAACAGTCGAAGAGGAAACAGTTAAAGGCTCAGACTCATAGTTAAAGAAAAGAATTTGAATAAAACTATATGGGAAACATTTAAATAGACCAAAGATATGGAGATACAGCCATGGTGCGCACTTATTAAGAAGAATGAGTTATATCTATGTAGACTGACCTGTAAAAACAGCTGTGACTTATCAATTAAAAAACAAAGATACTACATGGTAATGTATACAGTATGACCCCTGTTTTGTAAAATGGATAAACAAGCAATTAAAACTAAACATGATAGAAGGTTATAAGTTTCTGTAACTATAGAGGAAAACATGTAAGTACACAGAGCCAATGGTTAACATTGTTTACCTCAGGAAGGTATAATTAGAAAAAATGAAGTAGACATTAAAGTTTTATTTTGTAGTTTTATATTGCTTTGACTATCGAACATGAATGTTTATTACCTTATCATTAAACAGAACAAAATGTAAGAAGACAAAAAGACAAACTATATCAAGGAAGACACATATATCACATATGGGAGAGAATCTCTGATTTAATCAATAAGCATTTATTGAGTACCAGGAACTGGGCATATAGCTTAGATCTGGTGCATTTGACTACCAGCAATAGAAAATCCAACCCAAACTAGTTTAATTAAAGTCATTTATTGGTGCACATAACCAGAAGTCCAGCAGTGATGTGGTTTCAAGAGTGACATAATCCATAGACTCCAGCTCCATTTCACTGAGATTTTCTTGGCTTTCCCCTCCTCTGAGCATTGACTTTGTCCTCAATCTGCTAGGAAGAATCAGACTTATTTCCAAGTATCACATGTCCAGAAGAAGAGAGAAGCTTCCAAAAAGGAAGCGTCCCCAGGAAATGAAGTAAACGCCCCCAGCAAATCTCTCCTTGTACCTCACTGGCTCAAATTTCATCACATTCCCAATCTTGAAAAATTCGTTGGCAAAGAAGATGGATACTAGATAACCCTGATTGGTTACTTTTAGAGTGGGGTTGAGGATGGTCTCCCAAGGGACATAGACTGAGTTGGGGAGGGGACAGAGTAGACATCTGAACAGGGTTCCATTAGCAAAGAAAAAGGGGAAGCGATGACAACGATCAAATAGTGAACAATGGTGACACGGTCCTTGCCCTAATGACTTTACACTGTTGCAGAAGGCAAGCAATAAACAAGCAATTATGACTGTGAAGAGCATTATGAAAAAGGAAGCATACTGTGCTATGCCCTGGGAACAGACAGCAAAGGATTTATCGTTGACAAGTTGGGGTAGGAAGGTTTACAGAAGACCACCCCGAGGAATGCACATGACCTGAAGAGAGGAAGGAGAAAACAGAGCATGTGAAGATAGGAAGATCAGCAAGCATGACAGGTTTAAATAACTGAGAACAGTGCAGATGGCAAGAGCCTAGACAACCTGATGCACAGATTATGTCTTCTGTATATGGGAAAAACTCTTACAAATTACCAAGACAAAGATGAAAGCCCAGAGAGAAAAATGTGCAAAGTAGTTCACACATAAAGAAATAGAAAGGGTAAATGAAGATATGAAATATTGTGTGGTCCACTACCAGTCAAAGAAGTGCATTTTGGAGGCTGGCCCTGTGGTTGAGTGGTAAGTTCACGAGCTCCACTTTGGCAGCCCAGGGTTTTGCTGGTTTGGATCCTCAGTGCGGACATGGACATGGCACCACTCATCAGGCCATGCTGAGGCAGGGTCCCACAGCACAACCAGAGGCACTCACAACTAGAATATACAACTATGTACTGGGGGCGATTTGTGGGGAAGAAGAAGGGAAAAATTGCATTTTTGAAATAAATATCTTCCACTTTTCATTTACCAAAATTAAAATTAATTCCATAGTCAAATCTTAGGTTAGGACGTAGGTACTCGCTAGAGTGAATATAAATTCATACAACTTTTCTAGAATGTAATTTGACAATAAATCCCCCCAAACTTAAAAGATGACAACCTTCTGAACTTTGCAGTTTCATTCCTTAGAATTTATCTAAAACAAGCAAACAAAAAACACAAAGCGGGTAAATATGTTCAGGGATATTCATCACAGCATTATATGTAATAGCAGAAAAATTAAAAACAAATTAAGTGCCCAATAAACAATACAGGTTAAATAAATAATGGCATATTGTATTGATAGTCATTTTCATAAAGTATATTATAATAGTGAATGTTATTAAATGAAAAACAAATTACAGTAATATTACAATCTGATTGGTTTCACTTAGTAATAATATATATGCAAAAAGAAAGAATGAAGAGATATATATGTGTGTTATCAGTGGGCATTTCTTCCTTTTATTGAGGTCATATTGGCTTACAATATTGTGTACATTTCAGGTGTAGATCACTATGTTTCAGTTTCTGTATAGACTGCATCATGTTCACCACCAACAGTCCAGTTTTTATCCATCACCATACATATGTGGTCCTTCAGCCCTTTCACCCTCCCTCTACCCCCTCCTCTTCAGGTAACCACTATGCTGTTCTCCTTATCTATGTGTTTGTTTATCTTCCACATATGAGTGAAACCATATGGTGTGTGTCTTTCTCTGTCTGACTTATTTCACCTAGCATAATACCCTCAAGGTCCATCCATGTTGTCACAAATGGCACAACATTGTCTTTTCTTATGGCTAAGTAGCATTCCATTGTATATATATATGCGACATCTTCTTTATCCATTCTTCCATTGATGGGTACTCGGGTTGCTTCCATGTCTTGGCTATAGTGAATAATGCTTCAATGAACATGGGAGTGCATATATCTTTTTGAATTACTGACTTTATGTTCTTTGGATAAATGTCCAGTACTTACATAGCTGGATCATATGGTATTTCCATTTTTAATTGTTTGAGAAATCTCCATACTGTTTTCCTTGGTGGCTACACCAGTTAGCATTCCCACCGGCAGTGTATAAGATTTCCCTCTTCTCCACATCCTCTCCAACACTTGTTATTTATTGACTTGTTAATTATAGCCATTCTGATGGGTGTGAGGTGATATCTCATTGTAGTTTTGAATTGCATTTCATCAGTGGGTATTTCTTAATTTTTTGTGTTTTGCAGCATCCTTCAGATTTTCTATAATAAACACGTTTTCATTTTATAATAAAAAGGGAGACATTTTTAAAAAGAAAATCAAAGTAAACCTTTCTTTGGAGGCACAGTAATCAAAGCAAAACTATTTTCCATACAACTATATCAATTGACAGATTCTTGTTATTAGAGAGAGGGCTCAGAGATTGTGAATTCAAGTCATTATGATGAAGGCAGTAGATAATATCTGTCATATAATAAAGGAGTAAGATATCTGTGTCCTGTAATTTCTTCTTTAAAGCAAATATTTACTTTATAATTAAATTGGTGAGAAGTAAGACAGAATTGGAGAGAACAATCCTTGGTCCTATTGCAGCACCTGTTGAAAGGATGGGCAAATAAGCTTTCATGTGGGATACAAGTTCATCCCCATCATTATGACTTCTCACTAACATTAATGGGATGAACTCTGCATGCCAGGTGTCTTACAAACATTATTTTATTTCCAAATCTCTTAAGAACAGTGAAGGATAGATTTTCTTTTCCCTCTTTCTCAGATGAGAAAACAAAGCCTCAGAAGTTAAACAACTGGTCAAGTGAAGACGTGAACCAGATCTGCTGCAGTTCTAAGTTCACGTTCTTTTCTCTACACTAATCTGCCTCCCCACAGGACACTTTTTTACATCAACAACCCACATTATTAACATTTCCAATAGCTGTATTTCCACATCCAGTAATTGATTCAATATTTATTGAAGGACAACACATCCCAGTGACTATATAAGGGGATGGAATAGCAAAAACATGTTGCTTCCCTTCACCATGTACCAAGTCCATAATGAAGACTATGGGGAAAAGTAAACAAACGATTACAAGGGAGTATGATGAGAGAGATGAACCCTGATGAGGGGCATCTAACTCAGAATGGCATTGAAAGGGAAAGTTTCTGGGAGGCATTGATATCTCATTTTCATTTCAATGAATGAATCAGAATTCACCATGTGAATATACGTGGCAAACACACAAGCAGAGAAGAAAGAACTTGAGAAATGTATGTGTTCATACAACAGCATGGCAGTACTGGAGTATGAAATGCAAGTTAAGTGGTAAAAGGACATGGGTCCAGAGAGGTAGATAGGAGTCAGATCATATGCTCTGCTCAGGAGCTTGAACTTCTTCCTAAAGGAAAAGGGGATACAAATATTTTAGCTCACATACTTCTCTAAGTCAAAAAAAACTTTTTTCATTTCTTGTCAATAATGTATACTAATTATTTACATTTACACACATGGACTACCATTGTAAAATATTTGTCAGAATAGAATTCCATTTAAGGTTGATCACTTAGGCTACAGTGTGGAAGGTGGATTTACAGGAGGCAAGACTGAAGCCTATTACAGAAATCAAAATGAAAAGAGAAGACTGAGGGACTGGTCTACAATGGGTGGGAATGGAAAGAAAAGGATGAGCTTAAGAAATTTTAAAGAAATAGAATTGACAGAACTTAGGGACCAATTAAATGGTAGAGAGATGCCCAAGAATAAAGGATGAAACACAAGTCTCTGGCCTGTTAAACTGGTTGAATGATTATGTCATACAAAGAAATGGGATATAAAGGAAAAAGGCAGGTGTGTGTTGTGATGGGAGTTGAGCATATGAGGTAATATCTGTTGTAATATCTTCTCTTTCATTTCTGATTATTTATTTGAGCCTTCTCTCTTTTTTTCCTAGTGAGTCCCACTAAGGGGTTGTCAATTTTGTTTATCTTTTCAAAGAACCAACTCTTAGTTTCATTGATCTTTTCTGTTGTCTTTTTAGTCTCTATTTTATTTATTTCTTCTCTGATTTGTATTATTTCCTTCCTTCTACTCAGTTTGGGCTTTGTTTGTTCTTCTTTTTCTAGCTCTGTTAGGTGTAGTATTTGATTGTTTACTTTAGGTTTTTCTTGTTTCTTGTGGTAGGCCTATATTACTATAAACTTCCCTCTTAGTTCCACTTTTGCTGCATCCCGTAGATTTTGGTATGCTGTGTTTCCATTTGCTTTTGTCTCCAGGTATTTTTTTATTTCTCCCTTGAGTTCTTCATTGATCCAAAAGTAGTTCAGTAGCATGTTTCCTCTACATATTTGTGATTTTTCCAGTTTTCTTCTTGTAGTTGATTTCTACTTTTATACCATTGTGGTTGGAAAAGATGCATGATATGATTTCAATCTTCTTAAATTTATTGAGACTTGTTCTGTTTCCCAACATATGATCTATCTTTGAGAATGTTCCACATGCACTGGAGAAGAATGTGTATTCCGCTACCTTTGGATGGAATGTTCTACATAGAGCTATAAAGTCCATCTGACCTAGTGTTTCATTTAAGGCCACTGTTCCTTAGTTGGCCTTCTGACTGGATGATCTATCCATTGATGTTAGTGGGGTATTAAAGTCCCCTACAATTATTGTGTTGTTGTCAATTTCTCCCTTTAGGTCTGTTAATAGTTGCTTTATATACTTTGGTGCTCCTATTTTAGGTGCATATCTATTAATGAATGTTATGGCTTCTTGGTGGAATGTCCCTTTTATCATTATATAATATCCATCTTTGTCTCTTGTTTCTTTTTTGGCTTGAAGTCTATTTTGTCTAAGTATTGCTACACCTGCTTTCTTTTGGTTGCCATTTGCTTGGATTATCATCTCCCATCCCTTCACTCTAAGCCAATGTTTGTCTTTAGAGCTGAAATGGTCTCCTGGAGGCAGCATATTGTTGGGTCTTGTTTTTGAATCCATCCAGCCATTCTGAGTCTTTGATTGGTGAATTCAGTCCTTTTACATTTAGGGTGATTATTGATATATAAGGGCTTAATACTACCATTTTATCTCTTGTTTTCTAGTTGTTCTGTATTTCTATTGTTTCTTTTTTCCTGTGTTTCTGTGTGCAATTTCAGTTTGATAGTTTTCTGTGATGTGTTTCTCAGTTTCTTCTTTTTTTCTGTTTTGTGACTCTGCTCTGAATTTTTGTTCTGTGATTACCATGAGGTTTGCATAAAAGATCTCATAAATGAGATAGTCCTTTTTCTGCTGACACCATCTTCTCTCCATTTGCCTATGCAGCTTCTCTCCTTTTCCTCTTCCCTTTCTAAGTTTTTGTTGTCACAAATTAACTCTTTTCATATTATGACTTTGTTACCAAATTGAAGTGGTTATAGTTATTTTTAATGCTTTCTTTCTCTTCAGCCTTTATGTTACACTTAAGTGTTTACTAACCTACTCTAGTATCGAGTTGCAATTTTCTGATTCTATCTGTCTATTTATCATCTTGCTTAAAGCTTTGTATATCTTTGCATTTTTGTTTCAATAGGAGAGCTCTTTTCAAGATTTCTTAAAAGGCAGGTCTAGTGGCAATGAACTCCCTCAGCCTTTGTTTGTCTGGGAAAGCCTTTATTTCTCCTTCATATCTGAAGGATAACTTTGCTGTATACAGTATTCTTCGCTGACAGTTTTTATCTTTCTATATTTGAATATATCATTCCACTCTCCCCTAGTCTGTAGAGTTTCTGCAGAGAAATCCACTGATAGCCTAATGCTGGTTCCTTTGCAGGTTACTATTTTCCTCTCTCTGGCTGTCCTTAATATTCTTTCTCTGTCATTGACTTTTGATAGTTTTAATATACTGTGTCTTGGAGAAGACCGGTCTTTTACATAGAGATAGTTGGTGTTCTATTAGCTTCATGTACTTGTATATCAAGTTCCTTTCCCAGGTTTAGGAAGTTCACTATTATTTCTTTAAATAAGTTCTCTGCTCCTTCTCTTATCCTTCTGGGATACCCACTATTCTTATCTTGCTTTCCCTAATTGAGTGAGATATTTCTCCTATAATCTCTCCATTTTTTAAAAATCTTAGTTCTCTCTCCTCTTCCATCTGAATAATCTCTAGATGTCTATCTTTGAGCTCACTTAATTCTCTTTTCCATATAGTCTGCTCTATTTCCAATGCTTTCTACTTTATAATTCATCTCATTTATTGTGTTCTTCAGCTCCAGAATTCCTATTTGGTTCTTTTTCAGAGTTTCAATCTCTTTGGTGAAGTACTCCTTCTGTTCACCAATTTTATTCCTGAGCTCATTGATTTATCTTTCTGAATTTTCTTGTAACTTGCTGAGTTTCTTCATGACAGCTATTTGGAATTCTCTGTCAGTTAGATCACAATTTTTCTGTGACTTCAAATTTAGTTTCTTGAGAATTATCATTTTATTTTTGTGATACTGTGTCACTGTAGCTTTTCGTGGTACTTGATGAGTTGTTCCTCTGCTGGCACATTTGTGTTAGCCAACACCTTTCTTATTTGGTTACTTTGATTCTGAGTGCTTCTGGTTGTATGCAAGAGCCTGCACTTTCCACCCTCCACTGCCTCTGCCAGAGGTGTCATCAGTGCCCTTGTTGTGCTGCTTGTGTCTCTGAGATTGCTGATGTCTTGCTGCTTACAGTGTCACTGCAGTTGTGAGTGTCACCACTGGGGTTACTGGGCTGGTGAGCACTTCAGCTGCTTCTGGAGTCACCTGGTCATGGGCTCCCCTACTGTGGCAGGAGGAGGGGGAGAGTGTGGCTGGAGCCAGGGTCATGGGCACCTCCACCATGTTCAGGTTTTTTGGGTCTGTAGGTGCTGCTGCCAAAGGTGAAGGAGCTGAAGTTGCAGGGAGACGTTTTGTATTGTGAGTTTGTTACCAAATTGAAGTGGTTATAGCTGTTTTTAATACAACTACATTAAAAATATGGGGGTAACCGGGGTCGTGGGCTCTGCTGTCATTGTTACCTGGCTCTCTGCAGGCTCTCTATGGGTTTGGGAGCTGCTGATGCATGTTCCACCTGTGCTGCTGCTCCTGAGTTTTCTGGGGATGTTGGCACCACTGCTGCTGAGGTGCTGGTTTTTCTGGTGTCACTGCCATTGCCAAGATGGGCCACCTCTTTTGGATATATACTCCTTGATTATCTCTTTGTATGACAAAAATTGTCTAAAATAATTTTCTATAGAAGATAATTCAGTCATTATTCTAATGTGATTGCTCAAAATTTACCTGTTAATATTAATGGTTGGAATGTATAAAACATGAGACTTCAACATAGACACTTGTCATTTGTAATACTGCTAAACTTTCTGCCTTGCAAAGACAGGAATTCTGGTAAATTCTACTTCACATTATTCCCATCCCAAAAGAAATATATGTGAACTGAACTTTTTATCGCATTATTAAATATGTTCCTAACAGGAAGAGAACTTCCGATTTTACTAGGCTTCAATGAGAAGTGAATTCTCCACTTACAGTTTTACATATGTGAAGATTGGAAGAATTTTCCACAGATTAGCTTCTGGCTCCAAACATTTCAAATATTGTTTCTCCTCCATTATCCTCATACTTCCGGTGCCAGGCACCAAAAGATGCATTCGTACAGCACCTTCAAGTTACAATGCAGTGTGAGTCAGCATAGTGGAGAGTAGGAGTATTCCTGGAAGCCATTCCTACACGAGGCTTGCTAGCAATAACTTAACTGTATATACATCCCACTAAACCTACACGAAAATGTGTCCCCAATTCAATTTGGATCCCAAAATGCCTACAAACTCCCAAAACACAAAGGAAATTTGACAGAAGGTAAGTCAAACTGGAAATAGACAACGGTCTTAGAGTGAGTGAGAAAGTATATACAGAAAAATTACCATTAATATATCTTACTTTTGCACAGCATACAAATACATATAACCCTGTGAACACATTGCTAAGTTTCCACCCAGACCCTAGAAAGAGACTCAGGCAAGTAAGATGCTCTGAAGCTTATTTAACCTTCATTGGCTTTACGGCAAGCCCGCTCTGGCTGTGAGAGATATGCAGGTAGAGAGGAAGACTTTACAAACATAGGAGAGGGCACAATGATAATTGAGGGCTTCCTATGAAGGAGAGAAGGTTGGAGTGCAGGACGCAGGAGCAGGAAAGGAGGTAAAAGTCACTTCAATATAGGCAAATTTGTATATGTCGGAACAGGAAGGTGAGGGACAGCTTACCTTTTATCCACAATTTTCTATAGGAAGTAAAAGGCAAGGCTGTCTGCTGAAGGTGAACGGAGAGTTGTGCCAAAAGAAGAATGGCAGTTTAGGAATAAGCATTTTTGGAACCTCTAAAAGAGATGACATAGCAATGTGAAAAGTTTGCTGAGTAGTGCTGAAGTCAAAATAAAGTTGGAGAACACAAACTTGAAATGTCACCAATTTTAGGGTTGTGTGATAGTCTCCAGCAGCATTCAGCAGCTCAGCTGAGAGACCTAACGTAATGGAAATCTGTTGATTTTTGACCATTCAATAATCATAGACCATCATTTTAGTCATTGTACCCCAACTTGTCTCCAGAGAGCCACCCACACTTTGCCTCACTTTTAGCCCATGGTACGCTTACGGGCTGCAGGGTGGAGCATGTTCCCTATGCCCAAACCGGATTCTTTGGTTTTCTGTCACTTACAATGGAAAGAGTGCTCAATGAATTAAAAAAAAAGGAACTGGAAGTGAGATAATGTAAGTAATGGATAAAACAGATAGAATAGGCAAAAGTAAGGTAGAAAGTAACAAGCACTTTCCATCTTGGACAGGGAAGTTGGTAATCTTTGATAAGAAGTAGTGAAATATTTAACCTTGTATCTTGGGATTGAGACCAGGTGTCTCTTGGAACTTTCCAATAAAAGACTTGATAGGAAAACAGTTAGGAGTTCAGAGAGAGTTATTTGCTGTGGCCTTCTATAAGGTTCTACAAAGAAAAGATTCACTTAGGCTGAAATTGGCCCATCTGAAAGCAGGAAGGAATTAAAATTATGAATATGTTAATGCAAACCATTTCTGCCTGTGGCCTGAAATCTGAGATAGCTAAAAATCCAATGAAATGAAACCAGGGGTTAGAAAATGGAATGTTCTACTGTCAGTTATAGTTCTTGCTAGGAAAGGCAGGGAAGAATTGCTCCAGGAGACAAAGTTGAGATATGTTCCCATGCACCTATCTGCTGTTACGCACTCTAGGAGTGAGTGACAAAGGGAACGACTAAGCTAACTGCAAAGAAGAAGCTGGAAGGAGGCTAGGAGCAAAAGGCAAATTACTGATGACACCTACCAGAGGCATTGTTTGATTTTATCCCTAGGCAGAGACCAAAATGCAACCCATTCAGTTGAGAGTCAAGAACACCAGCCGATGTCTGAGACTAAGGAAGGCCAGCTGCTAAGAGATTGAAATTTCCATGCCAAGTTTCACAACTCAAAAACTATGTCTTGATACAATGTCTGATTTTGGGTTACTAGCCCATGGAACTCAGGGAATGATAAGGGGCCTGGAGGGTGGAAAGCCTCATAAGCTGTTAAGGAAGTTGCTTTGTTTGAGCTCTAAAGCAACTCCCAGGACCCCGATATTTTACTAACCCTAAGTAGACTGCTCCAAGACAACACTATTAGATAGCTCATTCTCTCCAATATCCATCGGAGATGTAGCCATAGAAAGCAATGGACAAGAGAGAATCTCCTAGAAAGCAGGATAGGGATCAAACTATTTATTGAATATTCTGATTCAGTGAGTTTTGGTTAGGCCTCTGTACTTTTCATAAGCTAAATGGGTTTGTTACACACACACACACACACACACACAAATATTTGGAATAAAGTACTTTAGAGGTAAAAGAATCTGAGATATATGCAACTTAGGGCGCTGAGCTTTATTGAGAGTTTGTCCCGTCTGTTCAAATGAAGTCCCAGCAAGAGAGCTGCAGATTAAGGTCTTGGTGATCCACAGGAATCTGGGGGATTCTTGAACTCGGTGAAATATTTTCCCAAGGAAGCTTGCAGCCACAATTCCAGGGGCATAACTTGAATCATAATTAAGGAGTTAAAACAGGAATTTATAGCCAAGCATCAGCTCCTGGGAGTAAACTGAACTCATAAATGGAAGAATTAAGAAACGAGGTCAGAAGGTAGGAGAATATCATTCATGAGTCATCACATGGGACACATGAGGATGATTAAGATCTACATTTATATGGAAAGCCTGTATGTCTTTTGGTTGACCTCCAGGACCAGTCATTCCGTGTGATCTTCCATCCAGACATTCATGGGTCATGAGCCCTCCCCCAGGGCCCATCTATCAGTGGTAATCAGTGGGATTTACTCAGACTTGAATAATTCTGGGCAGCTCAGTAGCTGGGCCTATGCACCAGGATCCAAAGAACAGGATTTTCTATAACTAGCATCCCATGGGTCTGTGCCCAGCCCATCTCAGTCCCATGAGCACCCAGAGTTCACTGGTTTACTGAAATAAAAGAACAGGAAGGGAGGGAGAAGAGAAAAACCAGCAGTTGCACTTACAAGAGCAGGCTGCACGTCTCCCTTCACTGGGTAAAGAGCACCTTGAACAGACGGAGAGGAATACTCAAAGAAGTAACTGGTTTCTCCGGTATACAATTGTAAACATGCCCACTGATTGCACTTTCATATAGCATGAGCACACTTCCTCCACACACATAGCTTATCTCCAGTCCTCAGCCAGTGAGCCGATATGGTTGGCTTGCCAGCTAACCTTCTATCCACAGACAACTGACTTTGTGGTCTATACTAACAAATGATGTAACTGTCCAGAAAGCCTTCCTGTCACTCAGGTTCTCGTTGTTCCTGGATAAAACCTGTGCTGGCAAACAGAACTCCAAGACACAGCAACACATTGACTGATGCCCCAGTAGAGGTGGCAGATGGTGGTGGAGGCACTTGCTGCCAGGCAAGAACAATCTGACATGGCCTGAAATACTTCCAGAAATCCTGCATGGTGTTCTAGGAGCAGTCTGGCTGGTCATGAGTGTGGGATTATTCATCTACTTGTCTCCTTCTCAGCCAGGATGTTAAGATTCATTCTGCCTCACCCATAAATTTCACAGCCTGGGGTACAGAGTTCATCAACAGCATAAAGACATTGAGGTGCTAGACTGTGTCAGGGGAAATCTTTGTGCTAAGAGTATCAGAGGGAAGCTGAGGGCCCTGCACATAGGGGAACTCTCCTGGGCCACTATCATTGAGGGATGCTTACATCTCAAGTGGCTTCTTCTCTTTGGGACACTCTGGCCAGAAACAAAGGGGTCACTGCTGGCTCTACTGTGGCAGAAAAAGCTATGTTGTTACCAAACCTCATTTCTTCTCCACCTGGGGCACACAACTAGACCACATTTCTCAGTATCCATTGCAGGAATGTGTATCCACGTGGCCAAATTCTATCCAATGGAATATGGAGGTGAAGTGATGAATGCCACTTTCAGGCTTGGTCTATTAAAATCTCCCAGGTGTCCAACTATGGGCCCTCTTTTATCCAGTCCACCAGCTCAATACTGGAACATTGGAATCCACATGCTGAAGATAGCAGAGCTTCCATCATCCCAGATTCCTAAATGATAACTTGGCGCCAACCAGGAACATTTATCTAAATTGTGTTGTTACATGAAAAAGAAATGAACTATTCTTGCGTTAAGCCACTGATTTGAGGGATTTGTTGTCAGAAGCTAGCATTACTTTAATGAATATACAGATTGATGCTCATGTCACATTTGTGGGGCCAGGGTAATACCATCCAGGGTTATGGTTGGACCAGAGAAGGTGATTACCTAGGGTCACCTGAGGAAGCACGGCTAGCGAATTTTCATTGTAGTGTAAGAAGGAAGCAAAACTAACTGCTAGAAGAGCATCCTCAAAAGTCAGGATGAAGGGAGGAAGCCATTCACAAGAGTAAGTACTGGGGATAAGCCAGGAGGCCCATGAGTGAGTTGGGTTGCAGAGCATGAAGAGAATCAGTGCACATGGTGTTGGATGAGTTAAAGATGTGAGGGCAGCAAAGGTCCATTTTCTTCCGGTGCCAGTAGAGGGAGGCCCATCTTGCATGGTCAGCTCTGCACCTCATCAGCTTGCTGAAGCCTTTACCCACTGGCCTCATTCCTGCAAACCTGATTTCTCAAGGTTCAGTAATTTCCTAACTTCTTTGATTTAAACGTGGTCTGTACCTGCCACACTGAGTGTTTTCACACTCTACTTCCAAGCCCTCACCATATTCATGCCTAGATCTGAACTTTTCTCTTAAGCTAGTGATTGCTGAGTATTTTATTGTGGGTAACTGGCCCCATTCCAGAAGAGCAAGGAACTATTGCTTTCATTTTGGTGTTATTCCTAACCCTCTAAACCATAATATCAGTTTGTCAGCCCCTTCTGGGATTAAGTTGAAAGCACCCAGATGAGCACTCAGGCTGCAGAAGGGGGCAAATTCCTATGAGGCCCTCCTTCAGAGACATGAGGACTTCGTGACAAGAGCCACATGCCTCTAGGCATCCCATGACCTCTTGGCCAAGCCAACATTCCAGAGGAGGTCTCCAGCTTTTTATTAAAGGCCTGAGTGTAGGCACTTCTCCAGCCTGAGTCCCTTCCCACTTCCAAATTCTTGTCTGCTTTTCTAGTGGTCACCAGGTCTGAACCTCTTCCTAAGAAGAACTCCAACACAAAGAAACTACCGTCATTTTGATTATTCAGATCTCAGAAGTCTTCTGTTGACCCTGGCCTCCAGCAGCTGTGTGTCTGCCTGGCCTGCCTGGATTTCTGCCCTATATTTGGAAGTTCTCTGAGCATACAGGACCAATCATGCTTAATAAGGATCTTTGGTTCATTTCCTGTGCTTCTTGCTTGCAAATGACTAACACATGACTTCAGGCCATAACGAGGATATTCATGTTTTATCTTGTAGGTGGCATCTATGCAAATTATCAGCACTGAGGAGTACTTAGGAATGCTGAACCTAGTATATACGAATAGAAATGTGATGAGTAATGTAGACAGATCTCTAAAGCCTACAGCCAGGAGACCGTAGAAGAACTGAGGACAAGCTGAGGGCAGGACCAGAGGCAACAGGACAGATCATGAAGTCCAAACTAGGTTGAGTGGGCCAATCAGATTCTAAAGGAAAATCCTTCATGCATGAAGGAAAAATAAGGTGAAAGAAATAAGCAAGCATAGTAAGAGGTTGGATAGATGGTACCACAACTTGAAAAAAGCCTGAGTGTCAGTGTCCACACAGATGTGGGTTTGAATTCTTGTATCTCCACTTTATGAGTCCTGTGACCTTGATGGATTTGTAAAATTTCAGAATGATAATATCTACCTCCTAGAGTTATTCTAAGAATTAGAGATTATATATTCATATAGATATAGTACTTCCATCATCTAGCAGGTATCAGACAAACGACAACTGTCATTAATATTTGGTTTTGGACTTTCAATAGATTTAAACTGTAATAACAGTCTTAGCCAGGAGCTGATGACTGAAATCATTATTTATAACACTTACCTTGCTTCAGCCAACAATGAATCTTTGTTTAGTATATAAATCTTTTAGTATTTATTCACTGAACAGAGTAGGTAAACTTTTATATGCAAAAGTCTAAGCTAGCTGCCAAAAAAACACAGTACTACCTCATACATATACCATAATGGTACCTGTTTTTGTGACTATTCATCCTTGTTTTAAACTGCCAGTATTTTAAAGATCTGTTACTAAATATAAGTTTTCTTCAATTCTATACAATACACAGACTTGGCTGACTCTTTCTTACTCCTAAATTTTCTTTTTTTATTGAACTAACCCTTCATTTTGGCACCATGTTAATATACCTTTTAGGTCTATTTATACATGTCACATCTTGGATTGACTTTTTATTCCAAGTTTCTTCCTGGCAAAGACAATGAGCACAGTGAGCATATTTCATAAATGTTACATAATAGCAACTATTAAATGTTCCTTTAAAATCTCATGTGGCTTTTCATCTTGAGCTTCTACTGTGAGATAATTATATACTTCCCCAAAGCTATTTATAGCTCCCATCAGGAAGAACAGCTGAAAAAAAAATGTGTTCCCAGTCCTGCCAAAACTATGGTGAAAGTGATTTAAACTCTGAATTTCTCTTGCAAGTGTTCAAATGGCATTCACCATATGGATGTCTAATTCCAGCAACAGAAAACATTTCCCATCCCAAATCTCCCTGACGCAGGTGGTTATTGAACACGTTTGTCCATATCATCATCATCATCATTCATTTACCAACAAACTGAGATTACACAAAACAGTCACAGAAACACGCCTTTTACCTGCTGTTATCAGTCCGACTATCTGTATCAGTGCTCCTCAGCTGCACAATGACTCAGGTCCTCCCCCTACTGCTCGAAACCTGAACCCCAGCATATTTAACCAAGACCACAGGATGCAGGCACAGATCAGTCTGACAAATAAGAAGAGAGGACCTCCTCCATGACATGATGTGCACATCATAGGATCAAAAAATTGCACACATATGTGCACCACTCTTAAGGTTGCCAGGTTTAGTAAATGAAAATCTAGCAGCTCTATCCACTCTATACGGTCATCCCCTAAAGTAGCCTAGATGGAGTGTCAGATAACCCCTAGATTACTTTCTCCCATAAATCAAGGAGGCAGCTGTGTATGGTGGGCAGGTCACAGGGCTTAGAGACTAAACACCTGGGCAATGGTCTCAGGTCTTGCCACCTGGAACCTACGTGGTATTGGATAAGTGCATTATGATTTTCACCACCAGGATTCTATCATCAAAAGTCCATTTCCAGACTTTTGGGAACCACTACTCTCTGCAAGCCACCATGCTGGGTGCTGGGGAAACAAACAAGCACAGGGCCCTGCTCCCCTCAGGGAGCTTAGTGTCTATCAGGGGAGAAACGTGTGAACTAAAGGGCGAAAAGTAAGGCTAGAACTCAAGACCGAGCTGATGTCTTCTTCTTTGTTTGGCTGTCACCCCATCTCACATTTGTTTGGCTGTCACCACAACTCTGTCAGATCACACTGCTCTATTTCTCTTCAGTGTGCATCTTGTTTGTTTTCATGAGAAGCCTTTCGCCCTCGAGAGAGATCAAACGGAACCCACTGCTTGGCAATAGTAGCCTTCACACAGAGGAACATAAGTAGTGTGATGTCTTGCAATCTAAGTTAATCATAGCTTTTGAGACTATAAATCTTCGGAGAAGTCGTACAAGAAAACTTCATCTTTCTCCTTGTCAGAGAGAAATGTCTTCTGTGCCATTTGCAGTTACCTTGCTCATGAGATGAGTCCTGGAAGAGGAGGTGAGAGCAGACAGAAATGCACTGGGTACTGACAGTTTCCCAAAGAGTCCTCAGTATCCATGAAGGAAAAGTTCTTCGAGCATTAAGTCCAGAAGAGCAAAAGTGATAGCAATACTCACCAGTGCATGTGGGTGTATAGACCCCTCTCACATCCCCTCGGAGGTTTAAGTCCAGACTGAGAACAAACTGCTGGCCCACACTGGGAAGCACAATTCCTGGCCATGTCACATTGACCTGCCCATATTCCTTTGTCCCCAAGCTCAGCTGTTTATTAGTGGTTGAGCTTGGGTGATGAACTAAAAAAGAAAAATTATTTCCTTAAAAACGTAAACATTCTATTCTTCTTCTTTCAACTAATAAAAATGCACCTATAAGATTAAGATACTTTCCAAGATAATTTATCTGGCCTCTGCTTACTTGATTATTGGTTTTTCCAAACCTCGCAATCTCCCTATTCCAGCCTTTCTCTCTCCGACAATAAAACCTCACTGACTTAAGTGAAATGGAAAGACCTCTAAGCTGGGAGCTATCCAGCTGTGTGCAAATCCCATCTCTACCTCTTCAATGCGACAAGTCATTTAACTGCTCTAAAACTGTTTCTTCATCTGCTTATTAGGGTATAATGTATCTGAAAACCTGTAACAGAGGTATTGTCACAGAACAGATGGTCAATAAATTACACAATTAAAAATATATTTTTCATCGTTTTCAAGAATATACAATGACAAACTACAGTAACAGAGTTTGTTTTTGTTTTGGTTTTGGTACGAAGGATTCAAAAGATTAAGCAATTCTAATTACTATACCAATCATGAGTTCATGGGTATCTTAAAACACTGCCATTTTATGTCAGGCTGAAAGAGTTCCGGTGACGCAGCAGGAGAGTCAAAGCCAGCACAAGGAGCTCCGGGCTCCCGACTTCATCATCTCAACCTCTTCTCCCCACATCATGGTTACTATAGATAAACCCCAGTACCTCAGACAAATCACTACATAATTGAACACCAACTGTGCACCAGGGTGCAGGCCTTTCCCAAAGGGGTTCTGGGATCTACAAAATTTAAGGGAAGTTTAAGTGTCTGGGTGTCTAAGTGTCCCCATAGTTCTGCACAGTTAACAACCTCTGTGAAGGTTCTATGACATTAGAGATGGTGTGCCCAAGGCTCTCAGGTGCCCAGTCAGCTCAAGAGTCTCTTTTTTGACTTAGCCAAATAGAGTTAATGACTTAAGACCAAGAACAAACTAACCTGGATTTTGCGTTAGTATGTACAACGTTGTGTATAGGTTTTGCTGCTATAATTATTTATTATCCTAATGCATGGAGGGTAATCATCATCCAGGATGAGGCTTAGTAAGCTCTTTTTCACTAGGGACTCAGTTCTGTAATCAGAGAACAATTGAAGTAAGGTGGCCTAAGAAAATATGAACTTTGGCATTAGCCCTAGATTTGAATCTGGGCTATGCTTGAAAAAGTTAATCTCTTGGGAACAGTTTCTTCAGTTGGAAAAGGGAAGAAATATTGTGAATTAAAATAGATAAAGCGTATCTTGACTACAATAAGTGGCAAACAAATGGCACCCAACATTATTATTATTACTATTAGCATACTTTTATGCTGAGACTTAATATTGTTATAACTATAAATGCTCTCAAATTCCTCATTGGAAAGACATCATCCTTGATAAGTATTAGAAATAATGAAAGCTTACATAGCAGGGAAGCTGGCTTCCAGAGTCATCTGATCAATTGATTATTACTCCCTTTTGAGATGTTTCAAAATAAATACAGTGAAAAAGAGAGATAAATATTGAGCCCTGTGATTATGCAAATTTGAATATAATACAATTAGAATGTGTATCCCATTCTTTGTAACAAGCTTATCTTGGTTGCTTTATTAATGTCAACACTGAGATTTACATGATTGAATTTTTTGGACTACCACTACAGCCTCATAGAAGGATTTTATTACATTTTAAATTTGGATATTGCGATTCTAGTGGGCTTTAGTTGTGTCAGTTTGGCCAGGCTACAGTCCCCAGTTATCCCATCAAACACCAATCTAGGTGTTGCTGTGAAGGTATTTTATAGATGTGATTAAAGTCCATAATCAGTCCACAATAACTAAGAGAGATTATCCTAGATAATCTGGGTGGGCCTGATTCAATCAGTTGAAAGGCCTTAAAAGCAGAACTGAAGCTTCTCTGACAAAGAAAAAAATCCCACCTGTGGACAGCAGCTTCAGGCTGTGCCTGTGATTTCCAGCCTGCCCTACCTGATGACCTGCCCTTTGTATTTCAGATTTGCCTAGCCAGCCCCACAATCATGTACGCCAATTCTTGCAATAAATCTGTTGATAAGTATCTTCCCCTAGTTCTGTTTCTCTGGTTAAACATTAACTGATACAGCCATGAAATTATTATTTTTTCTTTTTGCATTGCATCTGATTGACTGCACCTTGATATTTAAGGTTGAAATTGCTCCTAAAGGTTCTCTTTATTATGAATGAATTGAGCAGGCTTCATTATTTTCATGGTAGACGTGAAAATATTTTTAAATCAATACGTTCCTCTATTTTGCTATATCTTTCTTACTTTTTCGTTTCAGAAGGAACTATCAAATGTGGATTCAATGACAACCTTCTTTTGCAGATCAACTTCTTTTATAACTTAAAAAGAAGAAATATAATTAGCTATTGCATATGAGTGAAAAAGAAGAGAAAATAAAACCCCATATCTAATTGGCAAAAACTTGAAACTCTTATACACAAATATATGATACTTCCTGTGGATTTTAGAAAGGCCTTAGATTTTTAGAAATGGAAGGGCAGTATGAAATCATTTCATCAAAACAGGAGCAGACACTGTCGTTGCTTTGCCAAGTGACAATCTAATTTTAAATGACTCAGAAGTACCATTTTTACAACTCTTCTAGACAGAATTTCTTAAAACTGTTTCTTACTAATGATCTTTTGCCAAGTTTCTTTTCACACTTAGCTACTCCGAGAACTTCTAAAACTAGGATATAGTTACATACACACAGACTTTGAGGGCTAATTTGAAAATAAGAACCCAAAGGAAGAAGGATTTGAAACTAAGCTCAGATTTTAATTTAACATAAAGTATTATTCCTGACAAATTTTTCTAAGATAAGATGAAGTAGTCCTTTTAAAAAAAACTCCACTTTCAGAAATGTTAAACATTTATTCATTTTCTTATTGGGAGCATTTCCGTATTTGTAATAAGAATATGCACAAGGAACGATACTTGTTGAGTTTTTAATATTAACCACCCAAAATTTAAAGTGTTGTTTTTTTTTTTTTTTCATACAGGTCAGGTACTATTGTAAAATAAATTAATTTTAATTACAAAGGACTAGTACCAATATATATCTAGTATGTATTACCATTTACCTGTAATAACAAACATGTGCTTTGATATTTTTATTATTAAAAAACTGAGTCTTCAATGAAGGCAGTTTAACAGGACTATGGCTGTGAAAATAAATCTGAATTAAGCAGTCCTTTAAACTTAAACTAAAAATCATGGTAGAATAAAATTTCAAGCAAGTGAAAATTATTCTGTGATATATACATAAATATTTTCATGTAAACAAAAGCAAGGATCCAGAAAAAATTAAATATCTTTGTCAGCAACTGAAATACATACATTACAAGGATTATTTTCTTCATGCTTCCATTGAACATGACTGGCATAAGCAGAGCAATGGGAATTAGAGGAATCTTTACATTGCCCTCATACTCTTCAGGAAGTTCCATACAATAAAGATCTCTCTCTAGGAGAAGACAGAGAGGAATTAGACTCCTGAAAGTCATGACTTTCAAATATTTTCACTCTTACTGCTCTACTGTGAAACCATATGATCTATTAGAATTTTACCAGTTGAAAGAAGGTAAAGCTAACACTGGCGAGATTCGGCACTAACACCCGTGGCAGCAAATTAGGAACAATGATATGCAGATTTTCCTCTCGATGTAGATTATCCATGCACTAGGAGATAAGGGCTTCCAACACAAAACCAACATTTTTGGATAAAACAGGCAATATTCAAATGGGTATATTTTCAATAGGAGTGTTTCCTGAAGCGTGTGCCCCAGGGACCATCTCCATCAGAATCAGGCAGAGTGGTCAACAAGGCTGCACTCCCGTGCCCACTTCAGACCCTCTGGGGACCCTGGGAATCTATACTGTTAACAAACTCCACTGGGAATACTTAGACACATACTCATAGTAAAGTTTGAAGATCACTATTCCAGGCTATTGGAGATTTCTTTTGACCACAAATATTTCACTCTCTCTTTCATGTTTCTTACTTATTAGCCAGAAGAAAAATTAAAACAAAAACATTTCTGATTATGTCGTTCAGCAGTGCTCATTAGTAGTGGTATCCTTTTCTCCCCTCAAGAAAATATAGGGAAACAGGAAACATGAGATTCTGCACCTAAGTTTTTCAAAGGTACACCACAGTACTGCTTTTTTTTTTTAAAGCTTTCAAAATGTATACATAATAAAAACGTTCAAAGTGACCTGTAAACTGTCATCTGATCAAGATTATCCAGTGTAAAGAGAACTACTGTTCGGTGTTGTTGCTGAATTCTCACAAAGGCCCCTCGTGGTCTTCCTTCACAAACACCAAGCATCTCAGCAGGCACCCCAGAGCTCTCACCAAATGATGCACTGACTACCGAGCAGCACAAAAGTACCAAAGGATGGCTCATAAAAAAAGGACAAAGAAAGTAAACCCCAGCTTCAACTCCAACCACAAAAGAGTCTCCAGACCTACTGCCAGTACATAAGATGAATACAGATCACGCTGACTCTCCTTAGAGAAAGACTAATTTCAAATATCCTTATGAATATCTGCTTGAAATCCAGTTTATATTGAAAACGGAAAGCATAATACACCTCAATGTGCTACCAGGATCTACTACAGTGTTTACGTTCTATAAGATTCCTATGGACAAAAGCAATTTTACCTGTAAATAATATAAATTAGAAACCAAAGAGGTAGGTAACTATTATCCGAAGATGGTCCCAAAACAACACATTGAATAATATGCTTGAATCTCAAAAGAGTTCCTTCACTGGAAAATGAGTTCCAATACCATTACAATTGCCTGAATAGCCGGGTTTCCAGGTCCTTCCAGATGTCACCAACCTTCCAAAACCCCAACTCCTGACACCATGCCATGTGCTCTTCAGACGTTCAATTCTAAGAAATAGCTAATGAAGTACAATGTCCAGAAGTAATACTGGAAACCAAAGAGTGAACCTGACGTCAGCCGGGCTCTTCAAAGATCTCCAACTCTCACATAGAGAAAAGCACATTAAAGTTGGCTAAGATCTTAAAGATTCATCTAACCCAACTCTGGTTGTACAAGTGAAGAAACAGAGGCTCATTTTTCCCACTGGTTCACAAAGCACTAAGATTCTGATAGGATGCTATAAATCCAAAGTGTTCATGGTTAACTTACCTATTCCTAAATGGCTATGCAGCCAAGAGGCTACACTTTCAGCCCTCATGGTCTTAGTCCGCAGCCCCGTCCCTGTTGACTGTTTTATAAACTGTATCAGTGGTTACAGAGAGAAGGGGACCAAAGGTTCTGGATACAGCTAGGGGGGCAGATCGTCAGCATGAGAAAAATAATTTGAAATCTCAGACATGTCCTATTAAAACTTGCTCTTCGCTCGGACCAGGGCCTATCTTTGCTTCTTTACAGGAGACACACTTCCGAGCGCATTCACAAACTCCAGCTCTGCTATGGGCAAACACTGGGGCAACAATGCTGTTCTGCCCAGAATATTTAGAAACAGCTGGACAACTGGAAACTTATGAACTCGCAAGCCCAACACCTACAGACAGCCATACAAAACTTCTCCAGAAGTGTCAGTCACTTGTTTTGCAAGCCAAAAAATCACTTCATTTCCCTATAGCCTTATTTATCTAAGATTTTAAAGTTGTACTGTAAAAGGTTGGTTGTGAGTGACTTTTTTTTCTATTTTCCAGACTTTCTGTAATGGTTTCACATTTCTTCTGGTAATAATAATTAAAAAAAAGAAGCTAAGACCCAGCCGAGTGGTGCAGTGATTAAGTTCACACATTCTGCTTCGGTGGCCTGGGGTTCATTGGTTCAGATCCCGGGTGCAGGCCTACACACCGCTTGTCAAGCCATGCTGTGGCAGGCGTCCCACATATAAAGTAGAGGAAGATGGGCACGGATGTTAGCTCAGGGCCAGTCTTCCTCAGCAAAAAGAGGAGGATTGGTGGCAGATGTTAGCTCAGGGCTGATCTTCCTCAAAAAAAAAAAATGAAGCTATTTTTGAAAGGAAGGTTTTAGTCTAAAAAAACTAAAGGATACACAGAGTTTTCTCTTGACTATGAAACATCTAAACCTGAATGAGGTGTCAAGGTGGCACAGTAGAATAGCACAGTCTCAGGACTCAAAAAATCTCAGGACAGATTTTCTTGGATCCCAGCTCTACTCCCAACCTTGAGTAAGATTTCGCTCTCTCTGAGACTTGCTTTCTTCATCTGTAAAAAGTAAAAGATAATACCTACCTCACAGGATGCTGTGAGGATAAAATGATGCACAGTGCTGGCACATGGTAGGTGTCCAATGAATGGTACCCTCCTCCCACTGGACTCAGTGAGAATCCTTGAGTCAAAGGAATCCCTAGAGCCCACACCAGCCACCCCTCACTGCATCCCACTTAGACTTGCCAGAGTAATCTGTCTCCTCGACTTTGCCCTATTGCTCTAAAGAATCGCTATTGTGCTTAGAAAAATTTCTACATTTTTATGTTCTCTCCTTTAAAACTGTATATGCAGATAAAGCACTTTTTAAAAACTATCTTCCTAGAAATGATAATGCCATGTTTCCCAAAGCACAACATGTCATGTACAAAAACAATTCTGAAAAACATGACTAAATTCATTTGTACATTGTTTCTTAAAGTGCACCAAAGAAAATATTAATGACCTTTAAAATGTCACTAACCCTCTTGGGTTTTTCTTTTTTCAATAAAAGTAAATATTTAGCAACTGAGATGTATGTGGTTTTTGGCTCCAATGTAATGGCAAAAAGCAGCAGTGTCTTCCAGAAAAAGAGAACTGATAAATTAAGCATTCCTTAGCAGCATACAAAACACCTACAATTCAACGCAACTGCAGGCTCAGTAAAGCACAATCCTGATTTCTACCTCAAAAACAAAATCAATCAGAGAAACAAAAAACCATCTCCCCATCCTAAATCGAAGATTTCTCTTGAACCCTGGAGGTAACATTTGTGATCACTTCCCTATTGTGTATCCTTGGTAACAGAATTACAACTAACCACCATTCTTTCTTTACACCACACACACACACCTACACACAAACCCTATAAAAAAACAGTAAAGTACACGTGGAAAAGCCACGTGAAAGAAGACTTCAGTCAAATACAGAACAACCATCACCCCAAATGTCAGGCGGTTCCAACAGTCACACCACAGTCCGATGTTCCCCACACACGTAGACAGCACTGGGGCGGATCCGGCGTCTTGTGTGACCAGGGAGCCGTGGCAAAAACTTGAAGGACTTGGGCATCATGTCCAGGCAGGCGTCGTGGAATTTCTTAATCCTCCAGTAGTAAATCAGTGGGTTCAAGGCAGACTTGAGGTAGCAGAGCCAGAGCAGCCAGGTGCTAATCTCAAAAAAGTTGTGCTTATAGTAAAAGTGTTCACTGAACGTTGCCACAAGGCTGTAAGTGGTGAAGGGGGCCCAGCAGACGATGAAGACAGCAAAGAGAATCAAGATGGTGGTGAAGGCACGCGTTTTAAAGCCCATGTCAATGCTCATCTGGAAGGGTCTCTGAAGACTCATGAGACCCAGTTTGCTGGCCTGGCTGAGGCATATACCCTCAGGGTAGCTATGGATCCTCAAGGCGTTGTGCCGAAGAGTGTTGAGGATGCCCATAAACGAATACAGTATCACCAGGAAGGGTATGAAGAAAGAAATGAGAGAAATCAAAATCACGTAAGCCTGGTAACCCGGATTGGTTGTGTACCCAAACACGCACTGAGGCGCTCTGGAAGGTATCTGCAGGTCAGGGTTTCCTACAGCCAGAGGAAAAGCTATACAAAAGGAAGTCGCCCAGGAAACTGCAATTAGAACCTTAGCCCTATATGGATTTAGCTTATCCTGCCTCTGGACTATAATAAGGAACCTATCAATGCTAATGATGAGCAGGATGGCCACTCCCTCTATCACGAACAACCAGAAAAACATAGCAGATACCCTACAGAAGAATTTCCCGAAAATCCATCTGGTAGTAAGAATAGTTACCAAGGCAAAGGGCATGTTGAGCACTGTAAGCGACATGTCTGCAAACGCCAGGCTGGCCAGGAGGATGTTAATGGCAGATCGCATGGCAGCTTTTTGGTAAACCATGAGGCAAACGACCAAGTTCCCAAGAAAAGACACGAACAGAATAAATATCATAATAGCAGAAAGGATGATCTGGAGAGGCAAGTTTAGGCTCTTAAAAACTGCTGGTGTTGGGGGCACAGCTGTGCTATTCACTGTCAAGGAATTCATCCCAGTGGGAGCCAGAGTTTCAAAACTGTATCTAACCAGCGGACTGACGTCGGGATGCTGGAATGGTGGAGGGGCTGTAATATTCATGTACATGTTTTCAAAGACTACGAACGTCGTGTTGGTTGCCCCAGTATGGGACTCAGTCAGCACTGCAGAGAAGACCATGGTTTCAGTAGGATGGAAGGCGGCAGCCGACATGTGGGGGTTCTTCAAGAATTTCAACACAGAGCAGCAGTATCATGGTTCATGGATGGGCTTGGAAACACATTCTGGAAAACGGACAAAGAGCTCCATCTTCCACAGGAGTCCTTTTGCCTGAAAACAAGCCCAAAACACAAAAAAGAAATGAGAAATGGGCTTTCTAAATCTCATTTGACTTTTTACCTTTCATCATGAAGGATCAGTTTTGCTCTTTTTAACCCCTGAAAAATACTCAAGTCTCTAACCTACTCAGCACTAAAATATTGTTGTTCTGTTATTTTTAGTCAAACACGAAAGAAATTTCATGACAGTCATGCATAAAGTGAAAGTGAAAAGCATCAAAATGTATTACTGCCTCAAAGGCAAAAGTTGTAACCTTATTGTTAATTCTTCTTTTAAATTTCCAGTAGCAGCATGGCCTTTCCACAGATACCATTAATATAATTTTATTATCAAGTTCCTCTGAGAATACTAATATTTTTCTTAATAGCTCTTTGGTACAGGCTCCTACTCCATTTTCACATTAGCACAAAACTAGTTGGCAAAGAATCCTGAACTCAATTTCCTCTTTAACACATGATAATGACACACTTTTGCTCTAACCCCGTATAAGCAGGTACCAGGTTATTAGCTAGGAAGGTTTGAAACTGTTTCCTAGCTTTCTGTTTGTTCCTGGGTTTCTTCCCAGAAATCCCACCACCAACCATACCGGAGAAGTTATTCAATTGGAGAAGAAAAATTATACTAAAAAGTCTTGGTCATATTTTCAAGATTTCTTTTTTTTCCCCAAAGCTCTCTCTGCTTCTCACATTCTCTCTTCTTTCCCATGCCCACCTGTTTCCATCCCTTATTTTCTGATACATATAATTCTATCTTCTCAACTTCTTCTTCCTAAAACCGACCTTATCATGTGTTAGAAACTTGATAGAATATGTCAATCAAATAATAAAGATGGAAATTCTAAAGGAGATGACCAGAAAAACATTCAGGTGTGAAGGATCTATTCCAGACAACTTACAAAGATTTGGTTATCCTGCTCCAAAACGTTTCTTACTATCTAGCTCTTATCCTTACCCCCAACTTCTTACCAATGTCTGCAAACCTAGAGTTTTCTGGAAGGGACTTTCTTAATCTACTATATTACTAACCCACTTTGTGGTGTGGGTTCTTCCTTCTTTACTAGAAGGGTAACCTCTTTAATTAGAAAGAACTCTCTGTGGCCAGCCCTATGACTAAGTTGTTAAGTTCACACACTCACCTGGTTCAGATCCTGGACACAGACTTAGCACCGCTTATCAAGCCATGCTGAGGCAGCATCCCACACAGCACAACTAGAAGGACCTGCAACTAGAATATACAACTGTGTACTGAGGGGCTTTGGGGAGAAGAAGAAGGAAGAAAAAAAGAAAGACGATTTCAACAGATGTTAGCTCAGGGATAACCTAAAAAAAAAAAAACTTGAAAAAAAATGAGCTACTCCTTAAAAAATAAATAAATAAATAAAGTGCATAATATGATTTAAAAAAAAAACAACCTCTCTTTGGATTTCTAGGTAGGTTCTTTGAATAAATCCCAAAGATTGGGGGGAAAATAAATGCACAGAAGTTTAAAACAACACTGTCATCTGCTCATTATTTGGGCTTAGAATTAGTCATTGATTTTAGGGGTAAATGCCAAACATTCATTTATTCATTTCTCAGGGTATAGAGGGTGCAGGCATCCCATTTACAAGACCCAAGATCCACCACTGTAGCCAAATCACAGGCTCTCTACCATACCTGTATCTCGCTACAGTCCCCTCTTTGTTCTCCAGGGCTGCCCTTCCGAATAAGGAGAATACTAATCTGTTTGTTCAAAATATTAATTTTACTGTTTACTCTCATTTTAATAGCTTAATTTCTTTGTCCCTACTAGATTTTATCCATTTTCACATATTCACTTTGAAATGTAAAACATACCGGGATAAGATGCCACACTAAGACTATGACTCTCCAACTTTATCAACCACAAAAGGCCAATGAGCAGGGGCAGTGGTAGCTGGAAAGCTTTATACCACAATCACCAAAAGTCTCTTTAAAACTACTTAAATATACACCAAATAAGAATAAAGACTGTGCTTGCGACATAATCAGCCTCAATACATCTCTAGAGAAAAATTATAAATAGGCAAATGTGCAGCTTAAGCCTAATATAACACCTATAATTGTGTTAGACCAAATAAACAAACATATCCATCCTGAAGTGTAAACACTGGATTGTTTTTTTATTGAAGTATAACTGACATATAACGTTAATTTAGTTTCAGGTGCACAACATAATGATTCGATATTTGTATACATTGTGAAATGATCACCACAATAAGTCTAGTTAACATCTGTTACCAAACATAGTTACAAAAGATTTTTTCTCTTGTGATGAGAACTTTTAAGATCTATGCTGGACATGCAACTAAGATATACAACTATGTGCTGGGGGGATTTGGGGAGATAAAGCAGAAAAAAAAAAGACTGGCAACAGTTGTTAGCTCAGGTGCCAATCTTTAAAAAAAAAAACCTACGCTGTTATCAATGTCAAAATATGCAATATAGTATTACTAATTATAGTCACCATGCTGTACATTACATCCCCATGACTAATTTATTTTATAACTGAAAGTTTGTACCATTTGAACTCCTTCACCCATGTTGCCCATCCTCATCCCCTGCCTCTGGAAATTAGCAATCTGTTCTCCGTATCTATGAGCCTGGGGTTTGTTCTGGCGGTGTTGCTGTTTTTTAGATTCTACATATAAGTAAGATCATACAGTATTTGTCTTTCTCTATCTGACTTATTTCACTTAGCGTAATGCCCTCGAGGTCCATCTATGTTGTCACAAATGGCAAGAATTCATTCTTTTTTACGGCTGAATAATTTTCCATTGTGTGTGTATATATATATATATATATATATATATATATATATACACCACAATTTCTTTATCCAATCATCCATTGATGGCCACCTAGGTTGACTATTGTAAATAACGCTGCAATGAACATGGAGGTGTATATATCTTTTTGAGTTAGTGTTTTTGTTTTCTTCAGATAGATGGCCAAAAGTGCAATAGTTGGATCATATGGTAGTTCTATATTTTGTTTTTTTTTTAAAGATTGGCACCTGAGCTAACAACCATTGCCAATCTTTTTTTTTTTTTTTCCTGCTTTATCTCCCCAAACCCCCCCTGTACACAGCTGTATATCTTAGTTGCAGGTCCTTCTAGTTGTGGGATGTGGGATGCCACCTCAACGTGGCCTGACGAGCAGTGCCATGTCCATGCTCAGGATCCCAACCCTGGGCCGCTGCAGCGGAGCGCGCGAACTTAACCACCCGGCCACGGAGCCGGTCCAGGTGGTTCTATTTTTAATTTACTTTCCTACCAACAGTGCACAAGGGTTTCCTTTTCTCCACATCTTCATCAACACTTGTTATTTCTTGTCTTTTTGATAACAGCCATTCCAACAGGTGTGATGTGATATCTCAGTGTGGTTTTGATTTGCATTTCCCTGATGATTAGTGATGCTGAGCATCTTTTCATGTCCATCTGTGTGTCTTGTTTGGAAAAATGTCTATTCAGATCTTCTGCTCATTTTTTAATTGGATTGTTTGGTTTCTGGCAATTGAATTGTTTGAATTCTTTATAAATTTTGTATAGTAACCCCTTATTATAGATACGATTTGCAAATATTTTCTCCCATTCAGTAGGCTGCCTTTTCATTGTGTTGATGGACACACTTTAAAACACTTAGTTTCTGTGACCATGTTGAAGAACAAAACCAAAAATGGAATGGAGTCAAAGCAAAACCACAATTTAAAAGATGCTTTTTAGGTTGTTACATATACATACAGTCATAATATTTTTCTGCCATCAAAGCCTCCTACTACTATAAAACTTCTAACTCAATACATTCAATTATTCATTCATCAAATATTTATGTAAGGACTTCGTATGTGCCAGGCACTAGAGACACAGCAATGAACAAACGCTTCCTGGATTTCTGGTTATACAGGGTAGACTGACCATAGACCCTGCATCGCAAAATCACACTGAAGCGACAGTAAGGGGATTTTTAAAACAAAACGTGCAACCCAAAACGACAAGAGGTATGAAGGAAAAGCCCAACAATAGATGAGGAATTTTTTTTTTAATGTTTTAAGGCAAAAAGCAGATGGTGGTATGGTAACTGAGTTAACAGCACAGAACAGAGAACTCTTTATCCTCAAAACTTCCAGGAAAATATGCTGAGAAGGAGCTAACACACCCTGTAGATCCTCAGAGAAGATCTGGATTGGGAGGTGCCAGTTACCAGAGAAAGTGTGGGTGGAGCTGGAAACTGGAAAATTAACTGAAAACCTATATACAGAGCCACTGGAACCCCACTCCATGCCCAGTCTCCTCTCCTCTGAGCAACCACGTGAAAGCACACACCCCCATTCCAGTAGCCCAGGTCTGTGGGACAACTTAACCTGAAATCACCAGCCTTGAGAATATTAGTGCCGAGCTCAGAACAGAGAGACTGAGTGACCGTCTGCACATTCAACAGGAGAAACTAAGCCCCCTTCTCCATCCTCTTCAGAGTGCCAGCAGCCAGGCATATGCCAGCCATGCAGGACGAAGGGCTCATCTTTTCCAGTAACCAAAAAGCTCTAGAGGAAAAAATTCTAGATACTAACATTTGATGACACCCAGTCACCCTGTACACTGAAGCCCCCATCAAGCCCAATCCATCCACACAGCTTCTATCAGCTTTTCAGCGCCTAGGAAACACACATGGTCAATTTCCCTAACATAGAAAGTCTACAAAGGGATTAAACAAAAGCAATTTCGTAGTTAAACATTAAGGAAAAGAACTGGAATTTATAATACCAGGGAACATGCCATGCATGGACTTAATAATTAATGCCTTTGCCCTGGTATCTGTGCAGTGCTCTTCATTCATTACACTGCTGGCTCACCAGAATGTAAATATTTTCCAGCCTTCTTCCTTTCTTACTGAGAAGCATAATAACCAAAGCGGTGTTTCTGAATGCTCACAGTAACTATGTTAGAAGATTCTTTCCTCTCAGGACTTCTAATCAAATACCACTGTGACATGAAGTTTCTTCTGAATTTTATATAAAACTAAATAAAATTTTATAATTAAAATTTGTATTTCCAAAGAAAATGGGACAGTAGCAACATGAAAACTAAAAAATTAGCTTAGGTTGGTAATATTTGCATAATGGTCCTAATGTTAAATCTAATCTAGACTAGTCTTTATTTGCCATTTGGTAGAAACTCTTACTATATTTTCCAAGTAAGAAAAACTTAAACTTACGTGTGAATGTGTGCATCTATACATATACACACCCCCCAAATGTATGCACACATGTAAAACTCACATAGGGCAGAAGTAACTGGATTTCTGGTTCTTTCTTTCTCTTATCTTATACATCTACAGAAACAACATTGGGGTAACTAGGCTAATGACATAAGTAAAGTGTTTTATGTTCAGAGTATGCCAGAATGTCACCATTACTGGGGCTTCAGTGGCTGGAATGAGCAGTCGAGGCTGTAGTATTCTCTTGGTCTGCATCCCTTGGTCTTATCTGCTACTGCAATGCTTTAGATACTTGTTTATTCTCTGGAAAGGTTCTATCCTCCAAGAAGGCAGCGATTGACTTTGTTAATCTCGTCATCCTCTATGATTACTGTGCTTTGCATACAGACCAATAAATATTTGGTTAATTCAATCCATTTGCACTGTGTTTTGTGAGATCAGGGAATTTCTTCTTCACTCATTTTAATACTTATTTATATGATAAGTGCACATACTTTTAAAAATAATCAAATGAGTTTTAAAATGACAGTCAAATCCTGTATCACTCTTCACCATCCCATTCCTGTTTCCTGAGGTCGCCATTTTTAATTACTTGAAAGTTTTTTCCAAGTACTTATTCTTACATATCTAAATAATATGAAGAAATTGCTACTTTTTGATTTATCAATATTATATATTAACTCCTGATTTCCTATTAGAATAGATGAAGGTTTAGCTGTCACACCATTTCCAAATTATTTCTCTTCCCTTCATACTACCAAAATGTTTATTTGAAAATTGTGAATTATAGCAGAAGTTAACATTAACATTACTATATTTACATATATATAGTAAATTTACTGATAAGCCTATAGAATATTGTCCTTTCTTTGATAAATTTTGCATTTCCTAGAATTAATAATTTACTTATACTTTATTTTCAATTTTAAAAACAATTTTTTTCACCTACTCCACCAGATAGATTTTATACCTAGAAGTATTATATTTTGAAAGGTCAAAGTTTTCAACTACATTTTTATCTTGGAGTCATACTTTTTGGCGTCCTGGCCCTCCCTGGAGTTACTTTCTGCATCTGTTACACAGAAGCCAGCCTGGGACATGCCTTTACTACCATCCTGGAAAGCTTCCTTCCTGCCTTTGGCTCTTGGCTTCCATATTTCCTAGGCCCTTTGTCTTCCATTTCACTGCTTCCTTTGTTTACTTCCTTCTTTTCCAAGAACTATCCGTCCAATTGCTTCTGAAAGAAGAACAGAAGGAAGCCAAATTTTGAGCCCCTGCATGTTTGAATAAGCTTTGTTCTGTCCACATTAATTGTCTTGGTTTAGAACTCTCAGTTGAAAATAATTTCCTCTGAGAATTTTGAAGGTGTTGTGCTGCATCAGTGGTTCTCAAAGTTGATGGTTCATAAGGATCACCTGAAGCCCCCGTTAAACTACAGACTGCTGCGCCCGCCCCCGAGTCTCTCATTCTGCAGTCTGGGGTGGGTCCTAGAACTTGTATTTCTGGAAGAAGAAAAAAGGTAAATTGAGGACTTTAAATTCCAAGCCAAGGATTAGATGAAGAACCAGAAAGCTTCTTTAAACACTGTGAAAGAAACTTTTATCCCTTGTAGCCCCAGAGATGAGATTTCTGAAAACTAAACCAAACTCTAATCCTATACACGGCTATATTACAAAACAAATTGGACTCCCAAAGTTACGGAATCTCTTTTGTTAAAGTTAGGGCATTGATTGGAAGGATTAGGGGCCTGAAAATTGGGATAGGTATATTTGGAGATTCTAAGGACACGGAGTATCTTGTTCTGCAGAGTATTCCTTGTCCATAGAAATAGCCTTCCTTCCCCGGCTAATGAAGTTAGTCTCTCCTTGCCTGAAGAATCAGTAAGGCCCTCACCTAATGTAGTCCTTGTAAAGGACTTTTGTTCTTCCTAAGGACCCTGCCCCGCGCCCCCCCAACTGCTATTGCTTCTAGACCTACAACCAGACTCAAGTCTCAGCAGAATCCGGAGGGTGAAATATAAAGTGTGACTAGAAAGAAGTACCGTTTACACCAAAAGAAATGCAAGCTTCTTCCAATATATACAGAGAGAAACCAGAAAACACGTATGGAAATGTATTCTGAGGGGACTGAGTCAGGTTGGAAGGAATACAGTATTAAATCAGATCAAATTTATTGTCATGGGTACACTAAACAGAGATTCTAGATTCTCTGTGTTATGTCAAGTGTTTGAAAATGACTCTAATAGTTTGTTCAGTTGGTTGATTGAAGCCTGGTCCCAAAGGTCACTCATACTCCATGAAATTGAGATCCCAAAATATCCTTGGTATAGAGGAAGCTATCCAAAGCCCTGGGCAGATAAGAATGCCAAAGTGGATTTATCATTTAAGACCTGCTCATCTGCCTCTAACTATATCACCTGGTATCACCAAGGCTTTGAGAGAAACATTGGTTAAGAGGACTGCTAGCATTCTTGAAGATCTCTGTAGTAGCTATTTTCTGTAGACCAGGAATGACAATGGACAATGTTGCCATCGAAGAAACGGGGTTCCTGACTTGAACGGGGATGACATTATCCCAGAGTGGCAAGGGCTGAGTGAGAGCCCTTAACCAGAGATGAAGTAAGCATGGTTCATAATGGGCAGCAGAGCAAAGGCTAAAATCACAATAGTCTGACCTGCAGAGATCACTGATATTTGATCATGGTGTCCCTGAGGGAAACAATTAAGCTGCCAAGTTCTACTAGATCTATATTAGCAACAAGGCCATAAAACAGAAAGATGCGGCCCCTCAATCAATTCCCAATCTTGAGCCAGTATATAGACCTAAAGCCACTTGAGTAAAATGAAGCCAGGTCCCCTTGAGGAAGGACCTTGCTACACAGCTCAAAATTTAGACTATAAATCTTCCTCCTAGTCTCCCCCAAAAAGCCTGCAGCCAGTTACCAGGGTCACTATACGTTGGGTAACAGGAGATAATCAGAATTTTGTGGGACTGTTGAATATGGCTCTGAACTGACACTCATTCCTAGAGACCCAAAATGGTACTGTGTTCCACCACTCAGAGTAGAGGCTTATGGAGATTATGTGATTAAAGGAGTTTGGGCTCAGCCCCAGCTCCCACTCACATCGTCATTATTTTCCCAGTTCTGAAATGCAGAGCTGGAACAGACATACTCAGCAGCTGACAGATTTCCCACTGGTTCCCTGACGTGTGCAGTAACAGCTATCATGGTAAGAAAGGTCAGGTGCAAACTCCTAGAACTACCTCTGCCTATAAAAATAGTCAACCAAAAGCAACATTTCATTCCTATAGAGATTGCAAAAATTAGGGTCACCATCAAGGACTGAAGGATGAAAGTGATCACTCCTATCACATCCACATTCAATGAGCCTATTTGGCCTTGTAGAAAACAGATGGATTTTATAGAGTACAGACGCTGTACCAAATGTGATTTCATTGCCAGAGTAAATCAACACATTCCCTGGCATCTGGCAGACAGCTATTGATTGCCAAATTACTATTGTTTTTTACTTTATATGTGTTAGCAAAAAACATCTGAGCAGTTTGCCTCCAGCTGGCACCTGCTAACCTACCTCAGGGCCCCATCAGCTCTCCATCACACCGTCATAATCTAGTCCACAGGGCCTTGACTGCCTCTCTGTTCCAAAGAACGCCATGCTTTCCATTATCTGTTGACTGAGCGGTAAGTAGTAACTACCCCAAACACCTTGGTAAGACACATATGTGCTAAAGGATGGGGAAAGATTCCTACAAAAATTCAAAAGCCTGCCATCTTTCTAAGTTTTCTAAGAGTCTTGTAGTATGTCAAGATATCTCTTCCAAGGTGATAGCCTAAAAAATAGGCACAGCACTTAGTAGACATTTTTGGATTTTGAAGGCTTATTTGGTATGTTATTCTGACCCATTTATCAAGTAGCTTGAAAAGTTGCCAGGTTTGAGTGGGACCATTTAATAAAAGAAGACTCAGAAACAGGGTCCAGACTGCCATGGCAGCTGTTCCACCACTTGGGCTATATGACCCCACAGATTCATTGGTGCTTTAAGTATCTGTGGCAGATAGGGATTTGACAGGCCCGCTATAGGTGAATCACAACACAGCACAGACCTTTAGGATTTTGGAACAAAGCTATGCAACATGAGCATTCCACATAAAGCTGGTGCTGTCTAACCTTCAGAAGCCATAAAGTTGGGTGTATACAGAGCACTTCAACCTAAAGCAGAAGTGCTATATGAAATCATACCTAGTAGATCCTAAGGGCACAGTTAGGTAACATGAGCAAGTGGCTCAGATCCTTGTAGCTCCTATTCTTTCTACATTGATCTTCTCTTCAAACTTCACCCATGGTCTCACCAAGAGGAATTGACCAGTTAACTACAGAAGAAAAATTCAGGCCTGATTTAGAGATGGTTCTATATAATATCTTGGTGTCCCTCAAGAGTGAAGAGTTGTAGTACAACAGCCCCACTCAGAAGCAATGAAGGACACAGCAAAGGGAAAACGTCCCAATGGGGGAAACTTTGAACAGTATACCTTATTGTTCATTTTGAAGGAGAGAGGCCAGAGGTACAGATCTACACTCATTCGTGAACAGTAGCTAATGGTTTAGCTGGCTGGTCATGTAAATGCTCATCAAATAGCAACCTCAAAGAGAAGGAGCTAAATAACCAGGCAGACAAGATGATTCATTCTACAGAGGTCAATCAACCTTTTTCTCCACTCTTCTTCTCCAAAGGGCTCGTGAACAAAGTGGCTATAGCTACAGGGATAGAGGCTGTACATGGGTTTGGCAACATAAATTTCCACTCACCAAAACCAATCTGGCTATAGCCACTCAATACTCAACCTGACAACATAGAGACCAAAACTCAACTTAACTGAATATGGCATCATACCCTGGAAGCACCAGCCAGCCATCTGGTGGCAGGTTGATTATATGGACTACTTCTATCATAGAAGATGTTGTTATTATTGGAATATACCCACATCCTGGATAATTTTATCAAATTAAACTGTCAATCGTAGTACCAGTATGTTTAGTACCCATGCCCCTTTCTTTCACACAATATCCTATACATATCAGAGAGAAATAAACATAAAGCTAAATTCAGTACCACTGAAGTTCGACTTTTGGAATAAAAACAATGGGAATTCAAAAATAAAACATTTAGAATTTTGTTTTTAAGTTCTCCAAAGCATAAAGGAATAGATAAATCAAGATATTCAGTCAGTACTCAAAGAGGGAATTTGTATTCTTAAAGAGAATAAATTCTTTTCTCCTGAGTTTTGTTAGGAAGTATAACGTCAAAGAACGTCTTAAGCTTTTTGAATATAAATTAGCCTTTTAAAATTTCACAGGAAACTCTGTGGAATTATTACTATTATAATCCCCACTTTAAGGATGAGGAAACTGAACAATTATAGGCCAACAAATTAGATAACTTAGAAGAAATGGCTAAATTCCTAGAAACATACAACTTACCAAGATTGAATCATGAATTGAAAATCTGAAGAGACCAATAATAAGCAAGGAGATGAATCAGTAATCAAAAATCTCCCAACAAATAAAAGCACAGGACCAGTTGCCTTCACTGGTGAATTCTACCAAACATTTAAAGAATTACTATCAATTCTTCTCAAACTCTTTCAAAAAATTGAAGAGGAAGGAACACTTCCAAACTCATTTTATGAGGCTACTATTACTCTGATTCCAAACCCAGACAAGGACACTATAAGAAAAAAAAATTATAGGCCAATATCTCTGATGAACTAGATGCAAAATTCCTCAAAAAAATACTAGCAAATGGAATTAAAGAGCACATTAAAAGGATCATACGCCATGATCAAGTGGGATTTATCCCTGGGATGCAAGCATGGTTCAACATACACAAATCAATCAGCACGATACACCACATTAACAGAATGAAGGATAAAAATCATATGACTATTTCAATAGATGTAGAAAAAGCATGCGAAAAAATTCAACATCTTTTCATTTAAAAACTCTCAACAAATTTGGTATAGAAGGAATGTACCTCAACATAATAAAAGCCATGTATGACAAGCCCACAACTAACATCATACTCAAAGGCGAAAAGTTAAAAGCCTTTTCTCTAAGATCAGAAACAAGACAAAGATCCTCACTCTCAATACTTCTATTCAATACAGTACTAGAAGTCCTAGCCAGAGCAATTAGGCAAGAAAAAGAAATAAAATGCATCCAAACCAGAACAGAAGAAGTAAAACTACCTCTATTTGTAGGTGATGTGATCTTATATACTGAAAATCATAGAGACTCCACCAAAAAACTGTTAGAACTAATAAATAAATTCAGTAAAGCTGCAGGATACAAAATCAGTTGTGGTTCTATACACTAACAATAAACTTTCTGAAAGAGAAATTAAGAAAGCAATCCCATTTACAAAAGCATCAAATTTAACCAAGGAGGTAAAAGACCTACACTAAAAACTATAACACTTTGATGACAGAATTGAAGAAGACACAAATAAGTGGAAACACATCCCATGTTCATGGACTGGAAGAATTAATATTGTTAAAAAACTCATAGTACCCAAAGCAATCTATAGATTCAGTGCAATCCCTATAAAAATGCAGATATAAAACCACACCACTGGGTGGTTGTGAGACTTCTATAAGATAGGTGGAAGTGGATTATAAAGTGCCATCAAAAGACAACATATTATAACCATGATCTCTCTACAGTGCTTCAACTATTTTATGCAATCAATATCTTTATTGCATATCTTTGGTTGGAGTATAAACTGGTTCAATTGTTTGAAGGATAACCAGGAAGTATTTTTCAATAAAAATAAAGAATTTACATTACTTTAAAAGTACTTTAATAAAAATAAAGAATTTAAATATTGCGTGGAATTCTATATTACAGAAATAATAGCAGCAACATGCAGATAAGGATAATTATTGCAGAATTAAGAGTAAAAAACTAGATCCTTTCTAAATGTTCATCAATAAGAGAATAGTTAAATGAATTATAGTACACACATACTAGAGAATACCCTGCAGCTATCACAAACAGTAATCTACAATAGTGACACCAAAGAATATTCATCATATACTGAGTGGAAAAAATCAATTTGCAGAACGACATACAACACAGTCCCATTGTTGTGTACGTATGTAGATGTGTGTATATGTGTGAGTGTGTATGCATATATGTATATGCATCTGCATGTGTATATGTATAGTCATGCACTGCATAACAACATTGTGGTCAACAAGGGACCACATATGCAATGATAAGATTAGTACCATACAGCTTAGGTGTATAGTAGGCTATACCATCTAGGTCTGTGTAAGTACTGTAGAAGACAAAGAAATTTTCCTGTACCCTTCTAGGTTCTTCTGGTTGGTCTGAGAATTAAATTGACATAAGATAGATTAATATAACATGTAACAAAACATAACAAAAGTTTAATAACATGTATACATGGGAGAAACCCAGGAAAACCAAGTAACTCGCCAAAATGGCTGAAGCCCTCACCTTAAATACCATCCTCAGCTACAGACAAAAGAAGATGTTGGGGGTGAGTCAGGGACCTCAAAGGGAAGGAAGGTAATTCACAGATGGGAAAAAGGATCAATATTTGGAAAACAGGGCTTGTTTGGCGATGCAGAAACAGAAGAACACAGAAGAGAGCCCAACAAACAGGCTTTCCTAAGTTCATCCCTGTCTACCACCCAGTTCACATTATGCTAAGGGGATAGCTCGCTTCCTGAGACAGGTTTTTTGATGTGGATTCTTTAAGGTAGTTAAGGGGGAGGTAGCAGAAAAACTTTCTTACTCTTTTGTTTCTTAAAAATAATCAGCCTAAAATAATCCTCATGTTAAAGAGATCTTTAGAGGTAACAAATTTTGTTCCCCTTCAGTACACTCTATGATGTTCTCACAACAAAATCACCTAACGATGCATTTCTCAGAACGTATCCCTGTTGTTAACCAATGCATGACTGAATACGTATATATATGTATAGATAGATAAACAGACAAAAAGACAGATAAAAGAGCATACACCAAACCAACAAAAAGGATTTCTTCTCTGGTGTGAAAACAAGGGTGAGAAATATATTTTCCTTATTCGCTCCTGGTTTTGTAGAATTTTTTTTCACACCAAACCAATACTGATCTTTATTATTCTCACACTTTTCTTCACCTGTTTCCTAAACAGAAGTCCCTGAGGATGAAGGCCACAGCCTATCTTCTGTGTAATCTATCAGGCCGAATACAAAGCTATGCACTCTAGTGATGCTTAAAATGCAATAACCATTTATAGCACCCTGTAAGCATATAGAAGAGGGTGAGTTTGTGGATCCCCTCAACAAAGTGGGCCTAGTGAAAGATCTGGGCTCAAGCTTCCCAGGGCTCCTGGCAGAGACGTCCCACCAGCCCAGTCCCAGCTCACAGTACATGCTCTAAAGGGTGGCCTTGAGCCTGATACCAACCCTGATATCAGTTTCCCCACATTAAGCCCAGCATACATGGAGTTAAAACCAAAAGACTCATTGCCTGCTTACTCTCTGGCTTCCTGGCTCCAGAATCCACTATCCTCCATGGAGACAGGCACCACGAAGGACTAGCACCTGGATGCATTATCTCCTCCCCACAAAGAGATACAGGCTGATGGGGAAGCTGCTGACCAGCAAGGTCACGGGCTCCCTCCTCTCTGCAAGTAGTCTCAAGGCCAAAGACAGGCTGGTGGGAAAGCTCTGACCAGCAAGGCCATATGCTCCCCCTCCCCTACCTAAAACCCCAAATAAAAACCCTTCCTTCTAGCTTTTCGGGGAGTTTGGGATTTCTGCATTAGCTGCCCTCTCTCCTTGCTCAGCACTGTGCAAAAATAAAATTCCTACTTTCTTCCACCACACCCTGTGGCAGAGATTGGCTTGCTGTGCAACAGGTGAGCGAACTCACTTCAGGTTCGGTATCAAGCCCACCAAGCCCAGGCTGCCGGGAAGGGTCAAGCAGCACCACTTCGAAACAACTGCTGCTCTAGAACTCTTCTGTCCCTGAAAGAGTGAAGTAAACACAAAACTGGCTGCTGGTGAAGACCAGGGGAGGACTAACGGAATAACCCAAGTGTTTTAGCAAATTCTTAACTGATAGAGTAGCATAAAAACAGGTGAGAATTTAAAATACTGGCCTTACTCAGACAGTCTGCTTTTGTCTTGAACAAAACAAAAGTCTAAAAGAAAGGAAAATGCTCTTGTCTTGGGTTATTGAGCAACTCTCTCCCATTATGGGCCAGAAGCTCTGCTAGAGGAGAAAAGGTGTCACACTACTGTCCTTCTCTGACATTTGCCACACTCTTAGCCAAGAAGAATTTCACTTAGTCCCAAAGCCTTCCTCCTTCTACCCCTGTCTTTCTTGTCATATAGGAAAGAAACAAAATTGAAAACTAAGAGGAAAGAGAAGATGTATCACACCTAACTCCATATTCTTTGCCTATACTAGGCCCTTACTACATGTCTAGAGAGTCTAACTAGAAAAGAGAAATGGTAGACAAAAATACACCACAATGGAAGCAAATAGACTCTGAGTACACTCTTGAGTTCAGTTACGAGGTAGGTGGAACCAGAACTAAAGAATCAGGCATTTCACCTCAGAAGTAGCCCAAATTTAAACTCTATTTCATTAAAAACAAAACAGAGCAATCACTTTCATTGGGCCACCTGCTTTACAACTAAAAAGAATAGTCCACAAATAAATTTATATCACTATAGCAATATCTACATTTTTTTGGCCGAATTTTGTCATTTTGTGGTTTATCTGTAGGTAGAGTAGAAGGAAATTTTGAACAACTAACCAAAAGAGAAAATGCAACAGTTAAGTAGAGTGGATAGGATGGGGAGGGCTTATTTAAAGTTATTTTTATACAGAGATAATCATCATCGAATCAAAATTTCATTTATTTTCATCGTATATCTAACTTAAAACTTATATGCAATAAAGCTAAAGGGAAAAAACTGCCGTGTGCACATTTTAAATATGAACCATGAGCAGTATTCTATTTATAGCACTGTTCCATTCCCAATATATTTCTAATTCGAACCAGAATATTCACGACAAAAAAGAATTTTTCTCACAAATGTTCAAAGAAACATTTAGTTCTTCCACAGACATTTTCAAAATTAGATTATTAAGCATAAGGGTTTATTTGCGTTCATGTTACTTTCCCCCACAAATACTGAGAAATTAAACTAAATGTCAGCAAGGGCTCTGTTTAGAGGAGAATATTCTAAGTGACTTCTGATAACAATTAAAACTGTAACTCAATTGGCAAGAAAGGTCAGCATTTAATAGAAGAGCAAATTAATTCTAATTAAAACCTAGGAAAATGTATTTTTTTAAGTGGCTAATAGAAGATTAACCTTCTGGAACCTTTCCAGAAACACAAAAAGCAAAAGAAGTGATGAGCCCCATGGGTGACAGGTTTTGTTCATATTCCTTTTGTCTCTCATTTCTATTTCTTATTCTTTGGCTCACATTCATTAGGTCATTGTTCTGAGAATCCTTTCCTGCCTTGAAACTATTATTGGGGAAAATGCAGCCCATTTAACTTCATCAGCCTTTTTGAATAGTTCACAGACACATTACTTTGACGTTTCTCACAATGGTGTTTGACTGTAAATTCAAAATCTGAAGGAAATACCAAGTCTTATTAGATAATGAATCTGGAATCTCAAAACAAATAATAAGCCTGCCTAGATGTATAACTGCTATTTTAAAACTTGAATACCTCCTTTTATCACCTATAAACTATCTGCAGAAGGCAAGGGTGAAAACAAGTTTTGTTTTGTTTTCTATACCTAAGGGAGTACATGGGCATTCAGATTGAAATCCACATGCTAATTTAAAGCAATATAATTTAGTCTAATTTTGAGAAATACACAAAAAAGGAAAAAAAGGTTTAAAAGCTTGATTCTTTTCTTCTCATGCAATAAGCAATCTCCCTGCCCACTCCTTCAGTTACCGCGCGTATACAGATACCTGACAAATGTGTTTCTACATCCCAAATCTTACCTCTGAATGCCAGCCTCACGTACCCAACTGCTCATGTAACATCTCCACTTGGACATCTCAAAGGGCCCTCAAACTCTGCCTGTCCTAATTAAACTTAGGGGGATGGTTCCTCGGCCCTCTAAGCTACCCCACACCAGCGTTCCCATGCTCAGTGACTGGATCGCCACCCATCTGCTTATCCAAGCCAGAAACCGAAGAGGACCTTGACATCTTCCTCCTTCAGCAATAATTCCTTCCTTCCCCCAAGAACTGTCCATTTTAACTGCTAACTATTGTTCCTACGAGGCCACTTCTCTCCAACCCCTATGCCATCATTCTGGTCCAAACTACCAACAACTCTCACAAGGTTGGAATTTTTGCCTGGGTTATTCACAGCTAGATTCCCAACACCTACGACTGTGCCTGCCACACAATGTTCAGTAAACATTAGCTAAATGAATAAACAGCCAACTATTCACTCATCCCCATTCCCTGTTCACTTTGTGAATTCTTACTCCTCCCTTACTATTAGCATCTTCCCTGGCCCCGTGAAGCCAACCCCCACCCCCATTCTATTGTCTCACTTCAACATGTTCTTCTCCATGATAATACTGGGTCAGCAGTCATTTCACAGTTACCCAAGGCATCCTTTCATTCATCCTGTGCCCATGCCTGCCACACCCCTGCCTCGTTTGGAGCACAAACTCTAGGAAGGCAGAGATGTGAGCTTTTCTTTAAGTATTTTTAAAGATTGGCACCTGAGTTAACAACTGTTGCCAATCTTTTTTTTTTTTCTCCCCAGATCCCCCCAGTACATAGTTGTATATTTTAGCTGTTGGTCCTTCTAGTTGTGGCATGTGGGACGCCACCTCAGCATGGCTTGATGAGCGGTGCCACGTCCACACCCAGGATCCAAACCGGCAAAACCCTGGGCTGCAGAAGCGGACCATGTGACCTTTGGCCATGGAGCCAGCCCCTGTGACCTTTTTTTGTTCAGCACTGTATCTTTAAACCCAATTAAGAGCCTGACATATAGTACACACTCAATAAAAAGCTAGAGAATCAGGGGTCAGCCCATGGCTGAGTGGTTGAGTTCACGCAACCCACTTCAGAGGCCTGGGGTTCCCCAGTTCGAATCTTGGGCACAGACCTAGCACTGCTCATCAGGCTATACTGAGGAGGCATCCCACACAGAAGAACTAGAATGATCTACAACTAGAATATACAACTACGTACTGAGGCTTTGGGGAGAAAAAAAAGAGGAAGATCGGCAACAGATGTTAGCTCAGGGCCAATCTTCCTCACCAAAAAAAGCAAAAAAGAAAAAAAACCCTAAGCTAGAGAGTCATTAACTTAAAAAGTTCTATCATCACATTCATAACCCAATGTCTCCTTCTTGTTTATAAAACCCTTAAAAGAAGAGTTTATTCTACAATGTTGCCTTTAGAAATACTACTTTTTTGAGAGCTATTGATTTTTCAATAGTTCTTTACTGAAACATAGGGTGTATCTTATCTATTTGGGAAGCAAGCTACATAGATTAGCATAGTAATACACAGGGAATAGATGAAATCAAGTACCTGGTGAGATCTGACAGGGCAATTTTCTATCCTCTAAGTAATGAGCTGGAGAGTTGCTATCTTCTGAATAATTGTGTCCCCCTAAATTAATAAATTGAAAACCTGAAGGTCCAATGCGATAGTATTCGGAGGTGGGACCTTTGGGAAATGATTAGGCCCTGAGAGTAGACACTCACGAATGGGATCAGTGCTCTTATCAAAGAGGCCCAAGAAAGCGCCCTTGCCCCTCCTGCCGCGTGAGGGCACAGCCAGAAGTCAGCAGTCTACAACCTGGATGAGAGCTCTCATCTGCCCATGCTGGCGTCCTGATCCCAGATGTCCCATCTCCCAAACCGTGAGAAATACATTTCTGCTGTTTATAAGCCACCCAGTCTGTGGTGTTTTGTTATAGCAGCCCAAACAGACTAAGACACAAATAAACAGAGGAACACGATTATTTTAAACCCACAATCTAGAACTTACCTATGGAGGCGCCAGGTTCATAGAAACTAGAGGAATATAAATCTACAAATAAAACCTGAGCAGTAATGAGAATAAAATAGTATAATAAAAATCTGAGCATTATAAAACTCTTACAGACTATAAACGGGAAACTAGGAAGAGAGAGCAGGGTTGAGAGACATTGGGAAAACACTTTGGAGCCTGTTTACATGCCTGTCTATATTCCCTCAGCCCCATCTGCCACCCGGGCCTCCATAAGTCCCCCAGGCCTCGGCTGCTTGCCCAAATCTGACCCCACAGAACTCACAGAGGTCCTGGCTCTTGCAACCATTTCTCAGCTCCTATTACTCACCACACTGTGGGGCATGGGGTCTGCTTTCCCCTGGCTGCCCAGAGTGGCTCCTTAACAATCTGAGAGTAAAGGTCAAACAATACCCCATGGGGTGAATTTCGGCCTGAGAAACACAGGAGACAGAAAGGAATGGCTCCCCCTTACGTCCCTGACTGACCACCAGGCCCACAGAGCGTTCTTTAAAGCCTGTCGAGAAGACAACTCACCTGACGAGGTTGTGGCCAGATCAGTGACACACCACTTTGCATGTGCTTTTCCTTCCTCCCTGCCTCACTTCCCTTTCCCCCTCCCTCTGGCCACCCAGGGACGGCACTTTCCAGTACAGCTGTCCACTACATTCACTTTGCCTCAGGCTATGCCTTCTAAGCAACCCCAGCTAAGAAACACAAACACACTGAAAAAGACACACTAATCTAAAATGATATTACTATTATTATTACTTTTCTCCTGTACCCTAATTGCAGTTAACAGCCTCATCATCCACTTACTTCAACCCAAAAGCTGGGAGTTAAGCACCATTTCTTCTCGTCCCTCTACCAGCACACCAAACCAGCCACTCTAGCCTGCCAGTTTCATCTCCGAGGAGTCCTTTAACTGCTTCCCCTCCTCCTTACCCCTGTGCCCACGTCTCTAGTCCGGGTAGGAGCCTCCCGAATAGTCTCTCTTCCTCAGCCTTGCCCTCTCCTCCTAAATCCACCCACCAAACTATAGCCAGATGATTTTTTTTTTAATCACAACTCTAATCATTTAAACACTTGATGGATTCTCATCAACTGCAGCAATGGTGATCAATCTTTTTGTTCTCAACAACCTGAGGGATCCAACATATTCATCATTGATAAGAATTCAGGGGCTAAGAGGATATGGAAGGATGGTGACCCAAAAAGCATGTATCAGAATTTCTGAAGGATGCACGTGGAGTTGGGAGAAGCTTCCCTCCTCTCTGTTGTCTCAGATTATAATATAACCACCTGTTGTTTGTGGGTTTTTTTCTGACTAGTGCCCCTTCTCCCATCATCTGGTAAGGACAGGGTCCCTGGGACTTGGAGGTACTCATGTGACTGCCAAGCACTCTATCTCCATGCAGTAACCAGGCTGGGGATGGGCCCATCTACCTAGAAGGTCTTCCACATTTCTATGTCAGGTCATTCTTACACACTCTTACACCTCCTTTAAGATATCCTTTTCAGGGACAGCACGGTGGCACAGTGGTTAAGTGCACATGTTCTGCTTCGGCACCCCAGGGTTTGCCAGTTCGGATCCCGGGTGTGGACATGGCACCGCTTGTCAAGCCATGCTGTGGTAGGCGTCCCACATATAAAGTAGAGGAAGATGGGCACGGATGTTAGCTCAAGGCCAGTCTTCCTCAGCAAAAAGAGGATTGGCAACAGATGTTAGCTCAGGACTAATCTTCCTCAAAAAAAAAAAAAGATATCATTCTCTCCAGCAACCCTTCTTAGGGCTGCAAGTTGGATTAAGCACCCTCTCTCCGTGCTCCAACTGCATTCTATACACACCTCCAGATTAGCACTGTGTTACAGGGACATTATCTCCCCAGGAGCAAGGCACCTGTTAGTGAAGTCTTTAACTAAGACCAGGTTGTGAGGGAAGACTGATTTTAAAAAGTAATCTGGGGGGCCCGCCCCGCGGCCGAGTGGTTAAGTTCCTGCGCTTGGCTTCAGCAGCCCAGGGTTTCACCGGTTCGGATCCTGGGTGCGGACATGGCACCACTCATCAGGCCATGCTGAGGCGGCATTCCACATGCCACAACTAGAAGGACCCACAACTAAGAATACACAACTATGTACCGGGGGGCTTTGGGGAGAAAAAGAAAAAACATAAAATCTTGAAAAAAGAAAAAGTAATCTGGGATTCCTTTGGATTCAATACATTCTGGTAAGTATAACTACCCATCAAGTAAAATACCCATTTCTGTGAATCCCTTTAATAAAGTAACAGAGGGGGCCGGCCCAGTGGCGCAGTGGTTAAGTGCGCACGCTCTGCTTTGGCAGCCTGGGGTTTGCCAGTTCAGATCCTGGGTGTGGACATGGCACTGCTTAGCAAAAGCCATGCTGTGGTAGGCATCCAACATATAAAGTAGAGGAAGATGGGCATGGATGTTAGCTCAGGGCCAGTCTTCCTCAGCAAAAGGAGGATTGGCAGCAGTTAGCTCAGGGCTAATCTTCCTCCAATCAATCAATCAATCAATCAATCAATCAATAAATAAATAAATGTAGTAACAGAACCACCTCACCCTTTAAGATTTAGAGATAATTTTAAACTTAGAGAAAAAAAAGCCACCAAAAGAAAATATTTCCTTTTCCTAATCATCCACTTCTACTTCCCATTTCACCACACATATTCCAAATGCTGACAGCTGTTTAAGGATCTTCCAACCTAAATGACCAGTATTTAGGGCCTACTTAACTCAGTAAGACATGATTCAGCCACTTTAAGTGTTATTTATGAACACTATAAAAACATGGAGAAATGCTTAAAACGTGAAGTCATAAAAAATGGGATGGAATATTGCATATTTAGCATAATTATAACTCTGTTTGACACACACACATACACACAAGCTCAAGGGAAATAATTACCCAAAAGCTGAAAGTAATATGTTAATGGTGGTAGGAATATGGGCTTTTTCTTTTCTTTCTGCATTTTAATGTGCTTTTGTTATTTTTTTGAGAAAATAAAAGTAATTAACTTGAATCTCAAAGAATATTTTCAACGTATTTGAAAGAAAGCATCAAGCCATGCCTCAATGAAATTCTAAAAAAGTAAAACCTCAGTCCATAAGAATTATTCAGTACAGCTGAGTGACCCAGATAACACCAAGGTGAGTGAACTCCACCACCTTTTTGATAGACATATTTCGACAGATGCTATTCACTTTCCTAGCCTCTTTCATTATGCTGCAATGTTGTTAGAGATGCAGATCAGACGTGTAGGACACAGGGCTCAGCTTCATGGCTGGTCTGCTACTGTACATCGTGAGAGCTCCTAAATGACCACAGAAAGACAAGTTCTGGATGGTTTGCTTTCCTTAGTGGGACACTTAGTCATCTCTGGGGTTACTGGACTGTTTGTAAAGCCCACACTGGGGTGCAGATTTCAAGGAGGTTCCCAATGCCTGTGCTTCCATAGGTTGACGCCGAGAAGAGCAGGCGTGTTCTGCCCAGCCTCCACCGGCCCAGCAGAGCTATTCCAACCCCTGCTTCTGAGCGCTCCTCTTGCTTTAAGTGTCTTCAGCCTCCACCCTCACCAGCACTTCCACTTCCTGCAGCACTGGCTGCCGACGCTCTCAGGACTTCTCCATGGCACTGGCCAGCTACTCCTCTTTCCTCTTCCTTTTCCTGTGTTGTCTTCTACCTGCTATCATTTCATTCATACTCTTTGATTCAAATGAAAGAAGGCTCTAATATGAAGCCAGTTGCTATTCTGTTCCTTGTCTTTAGAATGCCACATGAAAAACTGGCAAATCTGCAATATTGTCTGGGAACTTGCTATTCAAAGGGCCGCCTGTGGACCAGCAGCATCTGCATCACTGGGGGGCTTGTTAGAATGCAGAATATTAGGCTCCAGATCTACAAAATCAGAGTCTGCTTTTTAAGAAGATCCTGAGACAGAAAAGAGAGAGATGTTCGTAAAGTTTCTCTATGCTTTTTTATATGGTTTTGACTTTTGTGCCATTTAAATACTTTACATATTTGAAAAAAATATTAACAGGATAAAAATGTAAACCTTCAAAATTTAATACACACAAAAATAAATGAACGTAAACCTATATATCAAATTGATAACGACAAAGAAAGAATTTACCTTCTGAACACAGTACTCCAGAGCATGCTCTCAGAACACCCTATATTTTAAGGACAAAAAAAATCCTGCAAAGAAACTCTGAACTTTACTTAGTATATTTGTTGTCTTTATCCATTTTGCTGCGCCCTCCGAACTTGTCAATCTGAAGATTCAGATTATTTCCCAGAGCACAAAGGAGTGTCTATTATTTATTTGATTTTCTCAACTCTTCATTTACTCTGCCGGATCTTCTGGAATTCCAACTATTTAGATTTTAGACCAACTTGACTCAGCCTGTCTCTTTGCCCTTCTTTCAAGTTTTCTGCCTCTTTTTGCACTATATTCTAGGGGATTTCCTTATAGTCATCTTTCAAATTTTCCACTGAATTATTTTAATTTCAGCAAACAAATGCCTAATTTTCAAGAGCTCTTCCTTATTCTTTGACTGTTCCTATTTTACTGCATCCTGTTATTTTCCAGCTGTCATCTTCTTGAAACTCTCCTAAAGTTTTCTTTTATATTCTCTTCAATTCCTTAATTAATCCCTGTTTCTTACAGGGACATCTGTGCTGTTTACTTTATCACTCTTTCAGGACACTGTTTCTTGTCATTTATCTGGTGCATACTGCTGAAGAAAGGATAGGGTGCTTCCTTCCCGGTGGCTGCTGTGGGTTTCCTCTGCTCCTGGACACCTGGCTCTGCTTTTCTGCTAATCTCTCCTCTCATGCGGCAGCTGGCAGGGAGTTCTGTGTGTGGAGATGTTGGACTTGTCAAAAGACATGCTTCATTTTAGGGTGAGCCGGGGGCGGGCTTCCAAATACCAAGAAGACAAGGGCTTTCTTTGGGGCCTATGTTGTCCCCTTATCAACTCCACTTCTCCTCAGGCAAATTCCTTTGATTTCTTGAGAAAAGAAGTTTCTATTTTTTAACTCTGTAGTTAAATGCTGCGCTGCTCTTCTAGAGGCTAGGGTTGCAGATTGAGAAAAACAGTGCAAGCGTGGGGCATCGCTCAGCTGTCCATTCTACCTCCTTCATTCATTGCACCTAGACAGCACTGTGAATCTTGCTCTTACCTTAAAATACCGATTATGGGGGCCCGCCCAGTGGCACAGTGGTTAAGTTTGCATGTTCCACTTCGGCAGCCCAGGGTTCACAGGTTTGGATCCCGGGCACAGACCTACACACCGTTCATCAAGCCATGATGTGGCAGTGTCCTATATACAAAGTAGAGGAAGACTGGCATGGATGATAGCTCAGGGACCATCTTCCTCAAGCAAAAAGAGGAAGATTGGCAACAGATGTTAGCTCAGGGCCAATCTTCTTCACACACAAAAGAATTATTACGGCCAATGGAAGTCTGCAGAAAACAACGTTGTGGTGAACTTTCCAAAAACCCTCAGCTTTAAAAGTATTCTCAGCATTCATGTTAGGAAATTTCTGAACCCAATTGTTTTTTGTGGGGGGTTTTGTGAGGAAGATTGGCCCTGAGCTAACATCTGTTGCCAATCTTCCTTTTTTTTTTTTTTTTTTTTTTTGCTTGAGGGAGACTGTCACTGAGGTAACATCCATGCCAATCTTCCTCTATTTTATGTGGGATGCCACCACAGCATGGCTTGACAAGCAGTGGTAGGTCCGTGCCTGGGATCCAAACCTGCAAACCCTGGGCTGCCAAAGCAGGGCATGCGAACTTAACCACCACGCCACCGGGCCAGCCCCATGAACCCAAGTGTTTTTATTCTTTCTCTTTATCTCTGTAACATCTGAGATGGAGAGAAAAATCACTCTGCCACAAAAAGCAGTTCACTTCTCATTTTATAGATGTGCACACATTCTTGAGTCTCCCCTACAAGTTTGTTTTACCTTTAAGATGTCTTCTATCCTTTGACTTATCTCTGAGCAGTAGCTGTGGTTTTTTAACAGAAGGGTGAGCCATGAAGGACTCAACATATGGCCTGAGCAACAGATGAACACCTGCGTAAGTTACCAGATATTCAACGTGTATTAAACAAGTGTTATATGAAGACCGGCACTACCTGAAATGTAGGATATAAAAAATTTATAAAAACTCAACAAAAAAGACAACTGTGGTCTTATTTATGCTAATTCAAGGCAAATGAAAAAAAATTTCAGGCCTAATGACATTCAATAGTACGCAAAAAATAATCCATAGACTTTTTTAAGCTTCAACTTTATATCTGAAACATAATATACATTAAATATATATAATATATGTACCATGTAAATATATATTATAGTATATAAATAAATATATATCTCTCTCTCAACCAAAGGAGAACATGTATGGTATTTTTGAGTGCCACACGGAAGTATTTTCCACCCGAATCGCGTTCCTTTTCCTTTTGGTCTCTTTCCTGACAGTGGAGCACACAGCAGAAGCCATCCTTGTGAGGACATTTCTCTGCAGGTTCTCCTAAGAGTGAGCTAAAAGCAAGTGTCTCCACCACTCTGAGATTGCTCCTGATAACAGCAGCCACCTGAATTTGTGCCAGCTTCAGAGTGGCCAATTTTGATCTCACTCAACTTCTTCATGCCTATTTCTCTTCTGTGCAGGTCATCATTTATCCCACAGCAATGCAGCCTCTAGTTCCATCTCTAATCCTATTACCTTTATTAATAACAATAACCAATTAATGTTGGCTTTGAGTGTTGACTTTTACACATCAAATGGTGATCCCATATTAGTCAGGCGTTATTCTGGTACTCTACAAATATTACTATTTGTAGTACCTTTCGAAAGTGGGCATCATAACCACGCTCCTTTACAGATGAGGAAGCTGAGCTACAAAGAAACTAGGTAACTTGCCCACGGTCACAGAGCTAATAAATAGCAGAGCTAGGATTAGCACAGATGTAACCTGGCTCTAGTGTGTGAATCACCATCATGCTGAGAGAAGAAAAAGTCTTATCCCAGAAGGAGAGACAAAATTTAAGATGTGCAATGTTAGCTCCCATTTCTTCAACACTCATCGTGTTCCAGACCCTCACATACATTATTGCTAATCCTGACAAACCACCCTAAAGGTGGAAGTATTTTCCTCATTTTGAAGACAAGTAAACCAAGGCGTGGAGCATGACAGGCCTCCAATCACACAGCTGGGGGGAGAGCTGGAATTGGAAGCCAGGGCAGCCCAGCTCCAGAGTCCCTGCTCTCTCCAAAAGGCTTTGCTGCCTCCCTCATCCCCCGAGGAAAGAGAAAGGGACTTTTCTTCCACTTAACACAGCAATCTGCAATGTTAAAAATGCTCTCCCTAGATCTGGCCCACACCCCCGGTCTCACACCTTGAGGATTTTATTTTTAGACCAGCCTTCCCCAAAGGCTTCCATTTTTCTTCAGAACACCATTCCCTGAGGGCCAGAGGCAGCAGGAGAACAGACATTATGTTTTATGCAGAGTTGATGAAATGACCAAAAAAGGTAGAGCAGTAGCTAAAACAAGGACATCTCTGGGAGTAAAACTGTATTTCCACAATTAAAGAGAGCCAACATATGCCTAACATGATAAGGAAAATTCCACTATCCCTCCTCCTCAGGCACTATTTTCATAACGTTGACTAAAAATTAAACTGTCTAGATCATTTCTTGAAACCCAAACACTTGGTTAGAGTTGGATAAACTATGTCAATGGAGAATGCCTTAGATTTTTAAAATTTTTATGTGCACGCTTCAGAATCTGAAGTCAGTCTAAAACTGTCTTACCCTTAAACTCCTTCAAAATGCAACTAGTAAGGTTGCCATCCAGCATTTATATGATGCTTCTAGGAATGCCATTAATTTAACTTCATGTGAGGAAGGTAAGACGTATAATTTACCCTTTTACAGTTGTGGAGATTTATGAAGCAGATACGTTACTTATCCCCAATAAATGTGGTACCTCACAAAGGAGAATTTGATCCTATGTTAGTGATTTGGATGGATGTGAGAAAGAAGATAATGATGAAAAGTGAAATGCCTCAGGATCCTGGCCTTGAGTACATGGTCCTAAATAAAATAATTTAAATCAATAACTAACGAAATTTTTCACAGTGATTAATCACTGAACATCACATGACACAGGAAACAAACTTTAAGAGCTTCTTCATCCTAGCTCTGCATTATTTTTTAATGCAATCCGCTTCATGTTGACAGGATGCACCAGATACCAAGAAAGAATACAAATGAACAGGAGATACAACTCTTGCCTTCAACAATATTGAAACATTATAAACATCAATGGAAAAGGCAATTATTTTTAAGTTCATTAAGGTAATAAGCCTTTATCTTCAGATGCATGAATTCTTATTAATACAGGCAATGTTACACAGTTCTTAAAAATCAGTGAGATTAATAGGTAACTCATAAATAGAAGATAAAAAGGACCAACCGTTGCTGGAAACAGTGTTCAGTCTCACTAGAAAATAAAAATTAAGAAAACCACCATGTTATTTTTTGCCTAGCAAATTCTTAACAGTTTAAAAAGATAAAAATAATTCTGGCAAACTAATACTCCACCAACAGAAACGCAACCTTATAGTAATTCAACAAGCTTTATCAACAGCCTTAAAAAACATTCCCAAGGGAATTCTTCTCTGGCAAAGAAAGACAAGCTTGTGGAAGACCAATATTCCCACCAACAACAACCAAAAAACCTGGATAATTTTTTTAAAACCTCTTTGAAGGCATCTAAGAGCTACCAAAGCAGAGAGAACCTGAGAGGCCAAGATCCCAGAGAGAAGGAAGGAAGGAAAAGAGAGGTTGCTCTGCATTCGATGACACTTTTCCCCCGGAGGCATGAGCCAATCCTAAAATGCCAGCTCAGAGGTTTTCTCAAGGCAACTGAGAAGCTGAGAGCCTAAAAAGTGGCAGCTGAAAAGCTTAAAAGCAGCTGAGAAGCTTAAAGTTGAGTAAGAGAGGCAGCTGGGAGGCTGAGAAGCTGAGGGCAGCAGCGCCCCTGGCAGGCTCAAAGGGCTGAAAGCTGGTGTTCGGGGCTCACAGGAGCGTGGGGGCAACATCTTCTGAGGGTCTGCTCTCTTGGAACAGGCGTGGACAGGAAACTGAAGAGCCCTCCTAACAACCAAACACCTGCCTCTCATTAGTTAGCTCAAGTTTCAGTTTCTTAATCTTCATTGTGTCCGAATAAAGTTTATTTTTAAGACACAAATAAGACATCAAAAGCACTAGCTATAAAGGAAAGACTGATAAGTTGACCAAAGGGGCATCACTATGAGAATGCAAATGCAAGCCCAACCACAGAAGGAGACACTTGCAGTTGTATAACTGACAAAGGACTCACACCGGAACGGATACATGGACTTTTCGATGACAATAAATTTATAAGGAAAACACAAACAAACCCAGTTGAAACACGAGCAAAGGAATTGAACAAAACTTCACAACAGAAGATCCAAATAGCCACACACACACCAAAAAAAAAGGTAAAGGTGCTCTCCCTCATTACTCATCAGGGAAATGCAAATGAAAACCACAGGAAAACACAAATCCAACAGAATGACTAAAATAAAAAAGATGGAAAACAGCGAGTGCTGGTCAGAATGTGGTGCAAATGGAAGTTTCATATACTGCTGTTGGGAGTGGAAACTGGTAGATGTCTGTGGAAAGCAGTTTGTCATTTATGGTAAATGTGCAGTCGTCGTGCCTGCTTTAACCCAGCAATGCCTCACCTAAGTAGACACTCAACAGAAATGCTCACATTTGTACACAAAAAGTCAAGGACAAGTATATTCCCAGCAATGCTATTAAAAATAGCCAAAATTTGAACAACAAAAATGTCAATACTAGAATTGATAAATAAATGTAATATATTCGTATAATGAAATACTATACAGCCATGAAAAAGAACAAACTACTGCAACGTACCACATGGATGAATCTCACAAATATAATATTGAGCAAAAGACACAACCACAAAAATGTATATACAATGCTATCCCATTTATGTAAAATTCAAAAACAGGCAAAATTAATCTATGGTGTTAGTAATTATTGGTTACCTTTGGAAAAGAGTGGGAGTAATGACTGGAAACGGCTTCTGGGAGGTTCTGGGGGGTTCCTGGGATGCTGGTAACATTCTCTCTTGATTGGTGCAGTAATTATACATATGTATTCATTTTTTCAAATTTCCCTTATGATTTGTATATCTTCTTGAAGTACCTAATACTTCAGAAAACATTATTAAAAATAAAACTATTACAAGGACTCATCCGTAAGAAATATTTTTAAATATCCTTGAAAAATTCATGTAATTAAAATATATATAAAATCGTCCAAACCTTGGGTTAGGCATAGAATTCATAAGTATGACACCAAAAGAATAGTGCATAAAAGAAAAAGTTGACAAATTGGACCTCATCAAAATTCAAAATTTTTGCACTTCAGATGACATAATTAAGAAAATGAAAAGCCAAGCAAAAGACTGAAAGTATTTGCAAAACACCTATAAAATAAAAGACCCGTACTCAGAATTTACAAAGCACACTTACATAACTTAATATTCAAACCAAATTGAAAAATTGACAAAAGATATGAATAGACATTTCAACAAAGAACATATATGAATGCCTAACAAGCACATGAAAAGATGTTCAACATTGGGGTTGGCCCAGTGTTGTAGTGGGTAAGTTCATGCGCTCTACTTTGGCAGCCTGGGGTTTGCAGGTTCAGATCCCAGGCACAGACCTATTCATAGCTCATCAGGCCATGCAGTGGCAGCATCCCACAAACAAAACAGGAAGATTGGCACAGATGTTAGCTCAGTGACAATCTTCCTCAAGCAAAAGGAGGAAGATTGGTAACAGATGTTAGATCAGGGCCAATCTTCCTCACCAAGAAAAAAAAAAAAAAAGATGTTCAACATTACTATTGTTAGGGAAATGCATATTAAAACCACAAAGAGATATTTCACACCCACTAGAATGGCTATAATAAATAAGACAGACAATAATAAATGTTAGTGAGGATATGGAGAAATAGGAACTCTCATATATTGCTGATGGGAATGTAAAATGGTGGAACTACTTTGGAAAACAATTTGGAAGTTTCTCAAATAGACAACAAAATTCCCATACAACTCAGCAATTCGACTCCTAGGTATCGACCCAAGAGAAATGAAAATGTACGCCTACACAAAGACCTGCACATGAATGTTCGTAGCAGCATTATTCTTAACAGCACAAAGCTAGAAACAACCTAAATGTCCATCAACTGGCAACTGGATAAACAAAATGTATGACACCCCTACAATGCAATTCTGTTCAGCAGTAAAAAGGAATAAAGTACTGATACATGCTATGTTATGGATGAACCTCAAAAATATTATGGTATGCAAAAGAAATCAGTCACAAGAAACCCCACAGTACATAATTCCACTTATATGAAATGTGCAGAAAAGGCAACAGTATAGAAAGAGAAAGTAAATTAGTAGCTGCCTGGGGCAAGGATGGGAGGGGATTAACTATAAATCAGCATGAGGGATTTTATTGGGGGGAAGAAAATGTTCTAAAACTGATTATGCTGATGGTGGCACCACTTGGTAAAATTACTAAACACCACTGAACCGCACACCCGAAATGGCTGAATTCTATGATGTTAAACGTATCTCAATAAAGCCGGTAAAAAATTTCATGTACATGATAGTAAGAAAATGGAACCAGCCTAAAGATTCGCATTAAAGAAACAGATTGAGTTACTTACATGATTTATATGATAGAATGTTGTATGGCCACTAAAACTGTTTTTGAAGAGTATTTAGTGGCGCAAGAAAATATTATGCGAGCATGTTAAGTGAAGAAAACAGACTACAAAATTACATATACAGTATGCTCCTGATATTTTTTTGAAAGTTTCTAAAAGGGGTTGGAAAGGAACCCATCAAAATATTAACAGATGTTTCCGACCAGTAGGATTATCGGTGATATATTTTTTCTTACTTTTCTGTATTTTCCAAATCTTGTAAAATGAGTAATTCTCTTATAGTCAGGAAAAAATTCTTCTTGAAGAATATTTTCATGTATTATAAATACATATATAAATGTTTCTTTTCAATGATCATAAGACATATTCCTTTAAAACAACCTCTACTCCTTAAGAAAGACATCAAGGAAGCAAAATACACATTCTCCTGCCTCTCTCATCATGACCGCTGTCCATGGGCAGCATACAACACAATATTTAAAAATTTGGAAACTGGTGACAGGAGGAATTACTCAAATGTGCCTTATCCTTTAGGTAAGTGTTACTGTTATTAAGCAAGAAATGTACTCTCCCCAGTAAAGGGCACAACAGACTTATGAGTAGAATAGAGTTTTATCATCCTCAAAAGCACAAAATTTAAATATGGTAATTTATCTAGTCACCCATTTTTAAAGTACCCCATATTTCCTCCAATCATTTACCTACTAATCTAAAAAAACAGTGCCTCCCTTTTCATACTAATCTCTGGATCACCTTTCTGGTTCCCAGAAACATCCCCTGGGAATCAATGCAATTTTAAAGAAAAGAAAGAAACGGGGAAAAAAACACTTGCTTATATTTGTTTACTTTCATGCTATTCCATTAGTTTTTCTTTTTCTTTCTTTTCTTTTATTTATTTATTTTTTTGGGAAGATTAGCCCTGAACTAGCATCTGCCGCCAATCCTCCTCTTTTTGCTGAGGCAGACTGGCCCTAAGCTAACATCCATGCCCATCTTCCTCTACTTTATATGTGGGCTGCCTGCCACAGCATGGCGTGCCAAGCGGTGCGCAGGTCTGAACCAGGGATCTGAACCAGTGAACCCCAGGCCACCAGAGCAGGACATGCAGACTTTACCGCTGTGCTACCAAGCCAGTCCCCTCAAGTTTTTCTTTTTAAATCCAACTTTAGAGTCATCTGAATTTTGGAGTACAGCTCAGCTTGCCACTCCACTTTATACACCTGTTCCCTTAAGTAACTCTATAAACCATCTGACCCCATATACCTATCTACACGAGGATGAAACATTTAATTTTTCTTTAATAGCCACAAAGTTAACAGAGTGAAAGTTTCCAAGGCCTTAAAATAAGTTTATCTAATCAAAGCTAAATGTTTCCCCCATCATACTGGCACTTCTAAAAATGCTGGTACATTCTTCTCCATTGCCTCTTACTACAAATGATTTTGGCACGTCCTCTGGAGGGAATAAAAAGTCAGTCAGGGCTACAATAAAGCTTTCTACTGAGCACTTCCATGCTGTTCTTCCAGATGCCCAGTGTGTCCCCGTTAGCAGTGGTCAGAGCACCTGGTTGCCATTTACAAACTGTGTGTCACTGAGCAGGTTACTTAATCTCTCGGTTCCTCAAGTTCTACGTCAGAAAAATGGAAATGCTCACAGCGCGCCTCAGTTCATGAAGCCATTGTAAGGATTAAGTGAGACAGCAAATATAAAGTACTGACACATAGCCGGTGCTCAGTGTATATGAGCTAGCCATTCTACTTTGACCAGAAAAGAAAACCATGCCCTCCACAGAACCAGCACTTCAGTGACATTTAGGATTCTACTCTTTCACCCTTGCAAATGACTCTTTTCCATATTTCATCCCAAACTGAATTTAAACCTCTTTCTCACTTCAAAATTCTGCACTACTATTTTGACATGATACCTTGTTTCTCTCCCTCTGACCTTCTCCACTCCAGCTTCTGCCCCCCTTATTTCAGAAAAGTGACTTTCAATAATCTCTTTTCAGAACAAAAGAGATGTAGCTTCTCTTGTTCTTTCATTGCTTCAAACATGGTGGAAGTCTACATATTTCTTCCTAGACCTAAAAAAATCTCCAACCGTACTCAGTTTAAATATCTCCAGATGCAACTGTAGTGTAGCTTACTTGTTTTTCATAAGAACACTTTTTGTTGCTGACTGTGACTATCCCTGAGATCTCCAGATGAGCCAATTCAACAAAAATGTCTAGGGTACCAACCACATGCCAGGTACCAAGCTAGCTGTTGGAGATTCACAAATGCTATCTGTCTACTAAAACCAAGTGGGGACACATGCTTACATCATGGTCTCCTCTTTCTTCCTACACATCAGGACAATGTCACTGCCTAAGATGGTTCAAGCATCATCCCTTGGAAGAAGACAGGCACGTCTATAAGATTTCCTACCCCACCACCTTACTACCCCCGCCTCGCACCTCACCCACATCAACCAGGCATATCTCCTCCTACAGTATTTCACAGAACGTGGGAGTGGAAGACCTTCATGATGTCACCAGAGACCTCAAATAATCTCATGATTGCATATGCAGTAGTCAACCATATCTATATATATCTCTTAAAAAAAAAAAAAAGCTAAAATGCTTGGTCCCTTGGTCCGTAGTACGCAAATGCAATTCATTACCATAGCAAATTCCAATAATGAACATAAGGGAAAATATGGAATTACTAAATTTTTTCATGTGTGGGAAGCTAAAAAATAACACAAGAGAAACAGCACAGAATTAAAGATCATTCTGCTCTTAGTATGCCATTTCAAAATAGGATTGCTGAAGAGCAGCATTGACTCATCCTCAGAAATAATGGCAAATCTGTTTGACCTTGATTCACTGCCATGATCAAAATAATTCTGGTTAACTTGGGAAGATTCTGAAAAATCTAAAGGTCATATTTAAAATACTTAGAGTTCCAAAATCCAAGAAGTAAGACTTTAGTTTTAGTATTCAAAGTGGCCACCATATAAAGACAAAGGAAATGTCAAGAGTCATCCTGTGCCAACTGAAATTACCTTCACTTGGGTATCTTGCCCTGATACTCAGTCTTCCACCATGCTATCCACGTCTATCATATAAAGCTTTGACATGTATTTTTCAACTTGACTTATATACTTCTTTAAATTCATTTCCTTCCATCCTTTAAGAAACAGTTATTAAACATCTGCTTGAAGCCAGCTTCTGACTAAGCATGGCATACAGGAAAGAACAAAACAGATGTATCTCCTGATCTTATGTAACTCACAAGTCTAGTGGGGAAACTCATTGTGATGGTTAATTTTACGTGTCAACATGACTGAGACACAGAGCACCTGGATTAAACACTACTTCTGGGTGTGTCTGTGATGATGTTTCTGGATGAGACTAGCATTTGAACTGGTAGACTCAGTAAAGCAGACTGCCCTCTCCAATGTGGGTGGGCATCATCCCGTCCATTGAAGGCCTGAATAAAACAAAAAGGCAGAGGAAGGGGGAATTTGCACTCCAACTGCCTGACTGAGCTAGACATCCATATTCTACCCTCAAGTGGTACTTACACAATTAGCCCTCCAGTTCTCAGAACTACACCATCAGCTTACCCTGTCTCCAGCTTGCAGATGGCAGATGGTAGCACTTCTCAGCCTCCATAATCACATGAGCCAACTCCTTAGAATAAATCATATATACCTCCTATTGGTTTTGTTTCTCTTGAGAGCCCTGACTCATGCCAAGCAAACATACAAACACAAAATAACCACTAGATTACACCATGTTGTATGTGCTGTGAAGAAAACCTCAGGATGCTCCAAGAGGAGAAAGCCTAATTCTTCAATTATATGTGTCCATACTTTCTAGCAACATTCTCTAAATCTCATGCTCTATGATAACATGATATTATCGACTAAGATGAATCCAAAAGTACTAGGCTAAAGACTAATGTATTTTGCTTTTGAAGTATGGTTTATATTGTCCCTGTTTTATCTTTTGGTGGGGAAGGCATAGGAGAAAGTTGATCACAGGGAGTAAAAGGTAAAATAAAATGAATAAATAAAGACTAAAAGCAGGAATCTTTCATGGAAAGAATAAATAAAATTTTATAAAATGCATGCAGTCCTGAAAAAAAGTCTTCTGAAACCAAACTGTTGGCAAATAATTTTAAATTCAAGAAAATGGTTCTTGAAATCCCACTAGCTGAAGGGCTCTCAACTAAATGTTGCCATAAAGCAGAAATCACGTATAAAAGTGATTATCTCCTCTACCCCAACCTTATTTCCATTTCTTTTTTTTTTTTTTTTTTAAAGATTTTATTTTTTCCTTTTTCTCCCCAAAGCCCCCCGGTACATAGTTGTGTATTCTTCGTTGTGGGTTCTTCTAGTTGTGGCATGTGGGACGCTGCCTCAGCGTGGTCTGATGAGCAGTGCCATGTCCGCGCCCAGGATTCGAACTAACGAAACACTGGGCCACCTGCAGTGGAGCGCGCGAACTTAACCGCTCGGCCACGGGGCCAGCCCCCCATTTCTATGCTTTCTAAATTTTAATTTTCAATCAAGTTTGCTGTGTATCCAACAATGCGGAAGGATCACTAAGTAAAAAGGGTTACATAATTGCTATTCTAAACTCAAAGTACTGCAGATCATCTCCCAACACAACCCTGCTCCCCCCGCCCAGCAAAAAATAATCATGACTTAGCCAAGAAATTTTTTAAAGAAAATCTGTAATATTCATTTTGAACCATCAGAAATTTCTTTTAAAAAAAATAAAGATGATAAAATGGCTGTATTCGAAACACCAAACAACTTCTCATCATGCATCACAAAATCACAAGGGAGAAGGGATTCAGGGAGAGGTTGTGGTGGGTGTTCATTACTAGGTTCTCCATTGATAGCGTCCCCATGATGCTGCCATTCAGTCAGGTGCCCGCTGCTAGTCTTCTGGTCCTCTGCTCAAAGATCAAAGCATCAGCAAAGGCTTTGCAAGTTCACAAAGTGCTGATGCAACTGACATATGGCTGGTACAACCAAGGACCCATAGGGAATTCACTGGCCCAGTGTCAACTGTACACACAATAGTCAGAATTGCAATTCTTGGATTTACTCTTACACAAACAAAGGGAAAGAAGAGCACTAAATACTGCTGTATAAACATCATTGCTTATGCTCCTGTGGAGTTTTTCCAGTTTTATTATACTTCATTCATGCCCACTTCTCAGTTGATTTCTCCTAGCAGATACAGCCTATGAGAGAGTGATACCAGAAAGCAGTGTGTGCATGTGTGTGCTCCATATATATCCAACAATGGCAAGAATCATTGCACTAGAATGGCTCTCAAATGTAGAGTCTGCCTAATGACAGATGGAACAAAATGTGAAAATTCTTCTCATATGCAGAATATTTATTATGCTGTAATTGAGCAGAATAAGCAAAATTTAACACAGATTCTGGCTTGGACAGTAGTCAGTGAAATGATCACGCCAAGTATCAAATATTTATTAGATACATAGAAAATACCCTTTCTACAAGGGCCACAAACTAAATGGATGCTTTATGTAACATGGCTTTTGACAGGAGTGTTTGCTGTCTATACACTAAAAAAATAATTACCAGAAGGATCTTTTCCCGGAACTTTATTCCAACCTAGAATCTAGATATGAGCAAAGACCTTACCGGAATGAGATTCTAGTATGTGAGCTTCAGAGATCTTTTCTATTCTGGTGCCTTTTTATGCACAATGAGGAAAATTAGCAGGACAAAAAGATCGACTTTAAAACTCAGACTGAAAAAAGAAAAATTATTTCATAAAAAGAGCACGGAAAAGTAAAAGCTTAATTTTATGACAGGAATAATCATCACCTGATGAATGGAATAATTATCCAAAAGTAATCAAGTTAATTACAGTAGTCCTTTTTTTGTTTGATATTTGGCTTCATTTTACCACATATCTAAGTTTTCATAGCTAATCCACAGTAACTGAGAACTGAGAGATGTAAATGGGAGGTCTTAAACTCTTTCTCTTTTAAGTGTTCATCACAACCAAGGCTGCACCCACGTGTCTATATCATGAGGGTTAAAGGGAAAAATGTGAGTATAATAACAAAAGAGAAACACTAAGTGTTTCTTAAAATGTTTACAAAGATGTAACCATTTGAAATAAGCATAGAATAATTACTCCTTTTCAAAAGTGAAATACCCAGAAGCCTGCAGTTTGCCATCTTTAACTTGTTTTTGAGAGTATAAATCAGGGCAACACAGACTATCAGTGGCTTTTTAACTTTCCCTACTACCATTTTAAAGGCAAAGCCCAGAAATGGGAGGTAACAGAAAACCAAATGTGACTGGCGGTGTCTTTCAGACTTGAAGATGTAACCAAACAGTTTAAAAGGAAATGACTGTACCAGCTTCCTAAAAAAACAAAACACAACACTAAATACTCAATGACCATAAATAAGATGAAGTTTAGGGCTTACAAAAAGAAAGTGCTGATCCCAACAACCTAACAGAAATTTCAAACTTATCAGCAGAGAAAAATGATCAATTATAAAACTGGAGTTCGAAGGAAAACTGAAAAGTAAGCATTCTGCCATCACATCTTGACACATTAGTGTCTGCTTTGTCTTTTCAAAAGCAAACATCATGCATGGTTAGTTAAGGTTTGCATATTAACCCAAATAACAAAGATCTCCTACTTCGTACATGGCCATGATCTCAGAAACAAAATAGTTTCTTTAGTATAGTCAAATTTAAATCATTTGAGATGGGATTATAGAATTATAATATTTATCAGAAGATCCCAGTAGCAACCCGGACTTCAAAGGGCTACATTCGGTACGTTAAAGATGAACAAGAAATAAACTCCTCCATGATGAAAGGGACAGCAAAGAAAACTGCAGGTCTTGATCCTTGGTGCTGCAGGGATGAGGGAAAATAATCTCCCCCAAAGGATTTGTAACCACAGACTAGTCCTGAGATTGAAAAAAAAAAAAAACCTCAAGCAGAAATCTGATTTCAAATGTGCTCTGGTCAATAGAGCATCCAAGCTAGTAGCAGAATCAAAATGTATTTCCCCTCCGAAGGAACTCACCTTCAACCCAAGCCTGAGAGAATTGCCACAGATGAAGTTCTGAGGAAAGTGAGCCGCTCATAGTGAAAAATCACAGTACTTCAAAATGACCAAAGCAGCATGAGTGATTCAGAGCAGGGGAAAATCACAAAAACAAGTCCACCACAACTTCAGTTACATAAGTTACTAGACAAAAAGTATAAAATAAAAGAATAAATGGTTGAAATTATTAGCAGGAGACAAGCAGATATGAAAAAGAATTAAGTAATAAAAATGAAAAATACAATAAACTAATATTAAAGACAAAGTCAGGGACTGGCCCCATGTTGTTATGGTCAAGTTTGGCACATTCTGCTTTGGCAGCCCGGGTTCCAGGTTCAGATCCCAGACGCGGATCAATGCCACTCATCAGCCATGCTGTGGCAGTGACCCACATATAAAGTAGAGGAAGACTAGCACAGACGTTAGCTCAGGGCTATTCTTCCTCAAGCAAAAAATGAGGAAGACTGGTAACAGATATTAGTTCAAGGTTAATCTTCCTCACCAAAAAAAAAAAAATCAACAAAGTGAAATATTAGACATAACTGAAGTGAATTAGTTAACTGCAAGTTGGAACATAAGAAATTTTTCCCAAACACAACCAAGAGAAAACAATGAACGATAAGAGATTAAAGAGATAGGAGACAAGGAAGATAATATAGAAAGTGTAACAAACATGCAATTGGGGTTCCAGAAGGAGATCATAAAATTAGTAGAGAAGAGAAAATATTCAAAAAGATAATACATAGAAGTTTTCAGAATTCCTGAAAGATGCTAGTCTCAAATGCACCCTCTCTAATGCCAAGCAGGATTTTTTAAAAATTCATACCTAGAAACATAAGATTGCTAACTCAGAACCGAGAGAGAGAGGTCGAGAGAATATCTTTAAGAAGAAGGAGATTATCTGGATAGCTTTAAAAGGTTCCCTAGAAGGAACCAGAGGGGAAAAATAGATTCCCCAACAAAGCAAAAGAAATTAGTTTCACTGCTTAATTCTCAAGGGCAACAATAAAATTCAGAGACAATGGAATGATATTTTTTGATGCACTGGAAGAAAACAACTGTCAAAATAGAATTTAATACCCAGGGAATCTCTCTTTCAAGAAAGAAGTGAAAGAAAAGGATTGTGACACACAAACAAAAATCTCCCTGTCTCTGTCTCTCTCACACACACACATAGATACCCTCTGTCTTTCTTTTTTCTCTCTCTCTCAATAAAGGAAAAGAATGTACGTCAGGCAGAAAAAAAATGATCCCAGACAGAAGATCTGATATCCAAGAAGGAATGGTGAGATATAAAAGACACTGTACACAACAATAAAAGTAATGTCTAACTTATGAGAGAAAAAAACAGGCTAGAACTAAAATACTCAACAGCAATAACACATAAGTTGGAAGTGGGTATCATAAGAGTTAAAAAATTCTTAGGAATTTGCATTCTTTTAAAGGAGAGTGTATTAGTTGGCTAGGTGACCATAAGAAAATATCCAGATTGGTGGCCGAAAGAACAGAAATTTATTTTCTTACAATTTTAGAGGCTAAAAGTCTAAGGTCAAGGCGCTGTCAGGGTTGGTTTCTGGTGAGACCTCTCTTCTTGTCTTACAGACAGCTGCCTTCTCACTGTGTCTTCACTTGGCCTTTCCTCTGCACGTGTGCAGAAGGGAGAGATCTCTGGTGTCTCTTCCTCTTCTTACAAGGACACCAACCTTATTGGTCATTTAACCTTAATTACCTCCTTATAGACCCTATCACCAAGTACAGTTCACATTGCAGTTGGGGTTTCAACATGAATTTTGAGGGTACACAATTCAGTCCACCACAGAAGGCAAAGACACTGATCATAACTTTAGAGTAGATTAAGATGAATGTGCATAGTCAAACTGTCTGGGTATCCACTAAAAGAACACATATTGAGCTTATAGCCAGTCCCCTAACCCCCAAAAGAAAAAGAACAGTGAAAAAGGGGAAAATCAATCTATCTAAAAGAAGGCAACAACGGAGAATAGAAAGACAGAAAAAGCAGAATAGGAAATACATCATAATATGATATTAAAGAAATCCGAATATATCAGTCCTCATTCTAAATATTAAAAGACTAAAGTTTCCAGTTAAAAGCAAAGATACAGCTATATGCTGTTCATAAAAGACACATCTAAAAACATAAGAACTTTAATCCAACTTGAAAGTCAAAGAGTAGAGAAAGATATATCAAGCAGATCACAACCAATAGAGAACCCTATATGGTTTTATTAATATCAAAGAAAAAAGACATTAAGTTAAACAGCACTATTAGAGATTTAGAAGGCCATCACATACAATAAAAAGTTTAATTTACCACAGGGATATTTAAAAATCTAATTGTTAAGGCACCTAATAACAAACCTCAAAATATGTAAAGCAAAAGGTAAATTACTGACATGAAATTGATAAATCCATTATTACAATTTCTCAGTAACTGAATGATCAAGTAGAAAAAACCATAAATAAAGATAAAGAAGATTTAAATACACAATTACAATTTTCATCTTATGGATACACATGGAAGACTGCACCCAGAAACTGGAGAATACACAATATTTTCAAGCTACACATGGCACATTCATTAAAAAGAGAATACTAGCTCATGTCCATGAAGCTAACCTCAAAAAGCACCAAAGAACTCGTATAACAGAGACCACATGCTCTGATCATGTCACACGTAGGTTAGAAATCAAAAACAAAATATATTTAGAAATTAGAAAATACCATTCTCAAGAACTCATGGATCAAAGAAATCACAGAAAATATTTAGAACTGTATGATTAAAAAACTACATAAAAAATTCTGATAAGCAGCTAAAATGGTGATTCAAAGGAAATGTACTGTACTCTAATGAGGTAAGATTCACAACGAATAAGCTAAGCACTCAATCTAAGAAATTAGAATAACGGCAGAATAAACCCAAAACCATGGAAGAAAAAGTAAAAGAGCAAAAATGAAAGAGTTAGAAAACAAGCATATAACAGAGAATGATCAGCAAAGCCAAAAGTTGGTTCTTTGAAAAGATTAAGAGAAAATATACAGCTCAAGGTTGAAGGAGAGAAAGAGAAAAATTAGCAGCATCAGGAGTAAAAATAAATGGGACATACCACAGATGCAGCAATGATTAAACAGACAAAAGATATCATGGAAAACTTTATGCTTATACTTTATGCTTTTGAAAACCTAGTTACAATGACAAATGCCCCTTAACAGTAGAATGGATAAATTATAGAATTCATAAAACAAAACACTAAACAAACAAAAAAAAATGACAGCTATCAACATTGATGAATCTCAAAATCCTAACAAATGAAGCAAGCTTAAAAATATATATATCTATTATATATAAGAAATATAAGATTCCCTTCATGTAAAGTCCAAAAATAACCAAAATTAAAGAATATGCAGGGGCCAGCCCGGTAGCGAGCAGTTAAGTGCACACGTTCTGCTTCAGCGGCCCTGGGTTCACCTGTTCAAATCCTGGGTGCAGACATGGCACCATTCGGCAAGCCACGCTGTGGTAGGCGTCCCACACATAAAGTAGCGGAAGATGGGCATGGATGTTAGCTCAGGGCCAGTCTTCCTCAGCAAAAAGAGGAGGATAGGCAGTAGTTAGCTCAGGGCTAATCTTCCTCAAAAAAAAAAAAGAATACGCAGGGCCAGCCCAGTGGCACAGCAGTAAAGTTCATGCACTCCACTTCAGCAGCCCAGGGTTCACCAGTTCGAATCCCGGGTGTGGACCTACGCACTACTTATCAAGCCATGCTGTGGTAGGCGTCCCACATATAAAATAGAGGAAGATGGACACAGATGTTAGCGCAGGGCCTACCTTCCTCAGCAAAAAGAGGAGAACGGGTAGTGGATGTTAGCTCAGGGCTAATCGTCCTCAAAAAAAAATAGAATATGCTGCTTTAGGGATAAGACAAGGGTTTCCTTTAAGTGGGGAATGAATAAACAGAGGGATTCTACATATGCTATACTTCTTAGCCTTGATAGTATATCCACAGGTATTCAATTTTTTTAACTTAGAAATATGTTTTATGCACTTTTATATGTACAACGTACTTCACAATAAATACTCTAAGAGAATTATGTAGTAAAATCAGTTTCAAAAACATATTCTGAATATTCCCATGTAAACAGTGACTATCCACAGGATCTCATGAGAAAATCTCACGTTCTGTCTTGACATGACTGTCACATTCCATGTCAAAATACAAGGATACGGTTCCTCTTCTTTAAGATATTAAAGAAGGAAACGATACTCATCTAAACAAAACTTCACTCTGAAGTGCCAAAACAGAGGTAAGCAGCAGGTATTAAGGGAACAGCGAGCCTCAGTCTGACTTAGAGAACAGAGGAGAAGAGATGGCTTCACAGAAGAGAAGACCACGTCTGAAGAATAACTGGCCCAGAAAATATGTTTGGGTGCGTGTGTTTACTTTCTCTTTCCTTTTACAGCCAGCGCCAAATTCTAAAACTGAAAAATTGTACATGAAAATACAAATGTGACTCTGCATTCATTATGGTCATGTTTGATGGCTAAAGACAACTTTATTCATAAAAATGAAGGGAGAATTTCTCTCTCCGTTTACCCAAGAATCCTTAAGTTTTCACACACGTCCTTTTCCTAGTTTTTGTCCATTTTATATCCTAGTTTTGTTCCTGGAAGTGACCACGTTTTTGTGATAGCCTGTGATACTTCTCTGGTTTCCAAAGGCAATTTCTGGCTAAGATGAAGTTTTGTATTATTGACAGAAAGGGAGAAAGACATAGATAATATACAGATATATAGAAACATATACACACGTGGGACGTTCAGATTCCCGGAGTCGGCAGCAAAGGGCAGAAAACAGAACATTTTTAATCTTAGAAATGACTACACAAGAAACACTCTCTCTGCCCTCTACCATACAGCAATTACGTGCGCATCAGTACACGTGGGCAGGAGGTCAGGTGGTAACACAGTAAGGAAACAAAGCGAAAAAGGGAGAACATTCTCAGGGCGCGCTATCAGCGGCTGAATCTGTTTAGGTGGAAAGAGCACTTACAGCTGTGACTGAGCGCGACTTAACAGTTTGGTGTTGAGAACGGATCTTACAGCTGAGTGGATCTTACAGCTGAGTCTTTTCAAATATCTAGGGTTATTTCACTGGGATAAAGCCCCCAGTCGGGTCCAGGTTCAAATCCTGTCTGACTTGAGTTTTTCATATTACACTGACCAAACAAAACTGCAGAAGGTAATCAAGAAAAACTATGATGAAGTCTATAGATTTGATATGGGGAATAATAAAGTGCCTTGAGTTCAATGAAAAACATCAGTGCCCTTTATCCCTACCCCAAAATTCTACTTCTAGGGCTCCACCCAAAGGGAATAACCTTAGATGTGCACAAAAACTAAGCTATAAGATATTTACTGCTACATGGTAGCAAAAAAAAAAAAAAAAAAAAAGGGAAACCTATCTGATATTACAGCATATCCCCAATAAATTATGATATATCCATAGAATAAAATACTATCAGTATTCAAAATGTTACAGAAGATCATACCATGATGTGCAGTGTGGTTCATCTTTGTATGAAAATTAAAAAGAAATATATATTTACTTTATGTACTATAGGTACTTTACCATATGTATATAAAAATATACACCAAAATGTTACCAATAGTTATCTCTGAGAGTAATTCTCCTTTTCTTTTCCTTCTTTTTTTTTTTTTTTTTTTTGCTTAGGAAGATTTTGCCCTGAGCTAACAACTATTGCCACTCTTCCTCTATTTTATATGTGGGTCACCACCAAAGCATGGTGGACAAGTGGTGTAGGTCCACACCCCAGACCCAAACCCACAAACCCAGGCCGCCAAAGCAAAGCACACTGAACTTAACCACTACACCATGGGCCAGCCCCCTCTTTTCCTTTTTCTTTGTTTTTTGGTTTTGGTTTTGGTTTTGGTCTTTTTGGTTTTTTGGCTTGTCTGGATTTTCTAAATTTTCTATAATGAAGATGTGTCACTTCCATAATAATAAAAAATATCCATTATAGCACACAAATAATAAAGATTTGAAACCTTACAATAGCAACTATACATGAAATATAGACACAAAAATAGAAGTTCCCAATATCACTGCCCCTTTCAGCAGAAGCAAATTTATCCAAGTCCTATTACGGAAAATGGGGGAAGCGTAAATTCAAAACTCCTAATATATCATTAATGAAGCCAACACAGATAGTCCCCAACTTAAGATGGTTCAACTTAACGACTTTCTGACTCTACGATAGTGCGGAGGGAATAAGCATTCAGTGAAAACCGTACTTCAAATTTTGAATTCTGATCTGTTCCGAGGCTAGGGACATGCGGTATGATATTCTCCCATGATGCTGGGCAGCAGCAGCGAGCCACAGCTCCCAGTCAGCCTTGCAATCACGAGGGTGAACAACAGATACGCTTACACCATTCTGTTACCACACATCCATCCTGTTTTTCATTTTCAGTAGAGGATTCAATAAATTACATGAGACATTCAACACTTTATTATAAAATAGGCTTTGTATTAGATGATTTTATCCAACTGCAGGCTGATGTAAGTGTTCTGAGCACGTTTAAGGTAGGCAAGGCTATGCTATGATGCTCAGTAGGTCAGGTGTATTAAACACATTTTCGACTTATGATATTCTTAACTTACAAAGGGTTTATTAGGATGTAACCCCATCATAAATCGAGAAAGATCGTAATTCAAAAGAAGGAGAATCGTTTGACGCAGCTGAGTGGGAACAAGCCGAAAGACAAAGAACACACTTTCTGCTAGTGCTTTAGAAGGCATCACAGTTTGTGCAAGGTTAATCAAAATGGAGCAGCAAGATGGCCTACTTCACATACAGCCTGCAGGAAATGGAAAACGTAAGCTAAAATGATGAAAAGAATGGATTTTGTTGCAAGTACACACTTAGGCAAACATTTTCCGCTCTGGAAGGCAATGGATGCTATTCCTGGAGTAGCCCCTTTCTACTCCAATCCCTTTGAACCTATATCCTCCCGGGATGAATTCAGATCGAAAAACCTGCAGCAGCCCCCCCCAGCCAGATGCTGTACCAACGCCTGGCAAAGACGTTAACTGACTCTTGGGTAACTTGCAGTTGAAATTCTTATTCGGATGCAAACTTCAAGCACCTTTAAATACCTTAAAATGTTCTGTCTCTAAAATTACCTAACTATTTATTTTTGTTTAAAAAGAATAGGAAGAGGTGAGGGCGCCCCCCTTTGGAAGGTAACAGCTAGAATAAAGAATCATTCCCCTCTGCACCATCTCCCCAAGGCAGATCCTTAGAAGTTTCCACATTAAAAAATTTGCCTTAAATATTTTTGAAATGCTTTAACAATATAGATTGGGCTAAGTCAATTAAGAAAAAAGAAACTTTGGACCAAAACCTCAAAATGTATGTAAAGTTTACGACTACAATGACACCTAACAGTTTCAACTAAAAATTATCTAAGAATCGATTAACATATATGCCAGTTGATTGGTACAGTATCTGGCTGGGGATGTTTTTTAATCTAAATTGGGCCTGGGAGGATATAATTTCTTTTGTATTATCACCCAAAGGAAATACCGACAACAAGTGTTATTATTAACTTCAATAGGCGACCACTAGATTACCCTCCTAACTCTAAGTGTACACTCTTTTGCCCAAGACCTGAAAGCTATATTAAAATTCAACCCTCTCAACTCCGCATTACATTTTTAATGAACATGAAGGAACTTTCTAGCGTATTAAACTAGAGTATCATGCCTGAGTTTTCTGAATCTTTTGTCATACAGACAGAAATGGGAACAAATTACTTTTACCAAGCCTGTCCATATTTACTGGCATAGAAGCTAAAAGGCATTTTATCCTATGTGTCAAACAGCTTGCCGTCAGCTTCAGAAATCATCTTTTACAAGGACGGCATACGGCCTCAAGCCAACTAAACACTAAAGCATGTTGGGCTGCCCACAGTGCAAATTATTTGGAATGTTCTCCATCTTTTGTGGTTACAAAAGTACCTACTTTGTGGATCATCCAGTTCAAATTAGGGCCACATCTGACCTTAAACAGAAAATTCCCAGGAAACTGAAACTATAATTGACCAAGATCCCATTAGTTCTGAAAGGCAGTGATCTCAGAGATTCAAACATTTCAAACGTATTTTTTAAAAGCCGAAGTGACACAACATAAACTCTGTGAAATACATCACTATCTATTTCAAGTAAACACTATGAACTCACCCTAATTACAGAGGTCACGCTTGCAAAAAAAAGGAGGAAGGGGGGATTATTACATGCAACACATTAAAAGGCATTTGTAGCAAATATAAACACATTTCTGGTAAATGCCTGGCAAATTAAAGCAAAAAGTCTAAAAAATCATTTCATTTCATTTCTAACTTTCGTACATATGCTGAAACGTAGCAGCTTCAGCTGTGGACTGAAGCACTGTATTATAGGTATTATTTTCCCAAGCATTAATGGAGACCTCTCTCAAATCATTTCCCACACTGGAGTATCAAAACTTCCCCAGGGTTTGCCTCCCATGCCTTTGAAGTCTATTCTCTTAAGTCCCAGACCTATGGGGGCATGCCCTGAAGGTCATTTTTGAAGAGTTAAAAGAAGAAAACACTACATTGACAAGCTAAATGTTACCTAAGGATTCCTCTACTGAAGATAAATAACTGAAGCTTAAGAAATGTCTGCTTCAATCATCCATTGGTGGGATAACTCAGTCCATTTTAACAAATATGTGGTTAGGATCGTTGACATATGGCTCCCTGGTCCAAGCCTTGTGTGAGAACAAGAATATGTTGGAAAACATAGTATTTTTTAATAGCAACCGATATTGACGAAAATGCTGAAGAAATGAGAAGTCCTAACAGGCTGTTTTTAGCTTCTGATCTTTTAGACCTGCTGTTCTCAGTGCAAGTGTATTATCAAGTCCCTGAACAGTTTTCCATGTTATACATATATAAATATGCATCTCCACGGCTATATGGATATATATATAATGACCAAGGGAGGGCCTGCGAGAGCAGCATGCAGAGTAGGCCTTCCTCAGGTGTGCTGCAGACCAAGGACACCCCACCTCCCCATCCCTTCCATCAGAGTCTGAATGCGATGGAGGTGATGGGGGCAACACGACAGCCCCTCACCCCAACTCTCCAGCAGGCCTGGAAGCAAGAGCCCCAACCTCAGGGCCACAATGAAGTTTGCTTTGCCAGGAAAATACATATATATAAAAATATATATATATGGATATATATATATCCATAGCTATCTACATCTATCCCATATCAATCCATAGATAGATATAGACAGATATGGATTTTGTGAGATATATATTTGTGATATATTTATGTGACATATATATTTAGTTTCAAAAAGAATCATTCACAAAACAATCATCTCAAATCAAATAAACTATATAGAAAATCTCATGATACTCATATTAATCAATACAATCCTAACAACTAAGTCACATCCACCTTAGAATCCCAAATTTTTACTGAATGCAGTACTGTCTTGCCTGGAGCCCGGCAAACTTAAGGAAGAATGGTAACTGCAGTTAGGGTTTTAAGTATGCGACTTTTTCTAAGCAAATTTTTTCTCAAGAATGTTCAGTTTGCTGCAAATTTTCAGAAAATGCTCGATATGGTGAATTCTTTTTTGAAAGTTTCAGTTCTGGTATATTTGACAGAAGAGTGACAAAATTGTGCTCAGAGATGAATATCTCTATTCCCAACGAAATGTTATAATATTAATGGTTATTCTGGAAGGATTTTCTTTCAAAATTTCCCCACTGCAAATAAGACGTTTCCTACAAGACTGTCTATTTTGGTAGTATATTTTTCACACACAAAATTATATGTAAAACATATACCTCTGAATTTAAATATTTCATGATACTCTTTAAACAAGCTCCCACATTCTGTTTTTATTTTTTGAAATAATCTGGGCTATATAAACAATTATGTCACTAAAATTACGACTATGCAACATGTCACAAAATATAGGGACTTTCCATCAGCAGCTTTATTTGTAGCTGAAATCAGATGTTCCGTACACAATGTGAGTGGAGAAGACAGAAACAGAAACAGGTGTGGTAAGACCTGGGAGTGGGAGAAAATGGGCACAGGACACCCATTTGTGTAATAAATGTACTTATATATTAGGTTTCATCAGATAATTACACATATTACATACCTTATCCATAGGTGAAACCATCTGAGGCAATGTGGGATTATGCAAGAAACATCAGGTTTTATTTATGATTCTTAGAAACACTCTCCTACAATTAGTTGTAGCCTTCTTAATCTAAGAGACAATGAAAACCAAATTCACCAATAAACAAAGAAAAAATCTTATTTTTAAAAAATAGGTTAAAGCCTCATATTACCTCACTGAAAAAACTGCATCCGACTATGACGGTACCTGTATTTCCTAAGTTTCCAGACCAAATCTAAATATTTCATCAGGGACTAAACGATCATTTTGAAAATTTGGGTCAGTCCCGGGGGATAAATTTAATAAAGGTATATTGTTGAGAGGTTTTTTTTTTCAGCATCCTATGCCTCCAAGATGTTTTTTTTTTTCTTCAAAAAAAAAAAAAATGTTTTCCAAAAGCGGCGAGGGAGGAAGGATTAAAATCAGGGTGATGCTGACAACCGACCCAGGCTGACCGCCAGACACACAGCGCCCACAGGGAAGAGGCCACCTCTCGAACTGCTGGAGCCCTCAAGGAGCCTTCCCACCGGGGCAAACGGGGTGAATTTCAGCCCTAAAGAGTGACGAGACCACACTGTAAAAGTTCAAGAGGATTCCATCCCCCTCCTCTCACTCCCAGCACTTAGCTTCTCCAGGAGAGAGCCCGGCAGTGAAAGAGCCGGCACTGGGTGCCAACCTGCAGCCGCCCGGTTTCCTAGAAGGCCTAAGTGCTCCAGCAGGCAGGGATGGGGGCGGCGGCGGCGGGCGGCGCGGCGAGGCGGCCCCCGGGGAAACCGAGTCCCGGCCGGGCCCCACGGTGTGGCGCTGGCTGCTGAAATCACTCCAGTCCAGCTGCAAAAATCTTCCCGAAAACCCGAGCTTCTCCGGCACAACTTCGCCTCCTTCTCTGCCATACACTCCCCCCAGCTGCATACCGATCTCGACGCGGCGCATCAAAGCGCTCCCTGCAGGCTGCTACCTGTCCCGGGGGCCCAGGACCCCAAGTCTCACCTCATACAAAGAGCTGCGCGCGGGCGCCTGCACAGGAGCCCAGGGAGCATGGCCCCATCCAGTCCCTCCCGGAACTTTCCTGACATAGCACTTCTCTCCTCCGCCGCAGAAAAGAACGCTACGAGGCAGAGGAGGAGGAGGAGGAGGAGGAGGAGGAGGAGGAGGAGGAGGAGGTGGCGGTGGCGATCCCGGAGGCGGCGGCGGCTGGAGCTGGAGCCGAAAGTAAGGAGCATCGCGGCCGAGCGCCGCCGCCTCCCAATCTGCCGAGGGGTTCCCGCCCCCAGGGTAACCAAAGCTCCCTCTTAAAGGCGCCCGCCGCGCTTTAGGACGGGAGGGGGGCGGGGAGGAAGGAAAGGGGGAGGAGGCAAGTAAAGAGGGAAGGGGCAAGCAGAGACCGCAAGATTCAGAGGCCACCGTCCGGGGTGCCCCCGGGCTGCTGCTCTTCCCTTTCCCGGCTGCGCCTCTCTGCTCCCCGCCAGGTCTGGTCGCCCCTCTGCCTGAGCAAATGTGGGGCAAGTGCTGGGACCCGGCACGGGGGGCCGCCCTCGCCATTGGCTTGTCCCCCACGACGATCCCTGGAATTTAGCCACTTCTCCTAACCGCTCTAGTCGCTTTTAGGGTCTCCTCTTCCCGGCGCCCCCAAAGCCGGTGCGCGCCGCTGGCGACTGCCCGTGGAATCGCGTTTCCTCGCGTTTCTTGCTCGCTCTTTCTCTATCTCCAACACAGTGATCAGAATCTCCCCCAGGAGCGCAGGAGACTAAAATAATTAAAGACCGGCTGGGGTCCCTAGACTGACCCCTGAAGATCTCACTGCTGTGACTTGTCACTTGCTGACTTGCCAAATGCTCTGCTTTACCCTGTGTTCTGTTCTCCTCCAGTTGCCAATTGCCAGGTGGGCATCAACTGGATTTCTTGAACCATTGACCTTCATCAACAAAGACTGGCTGTAATGATTGCCAAACTGAACTCAGGAAGGCCCTCCAGAAAAGACACCGCCTTAAAATCTAAATGATGCTGGGAAATCCTGCTTCAAAGAAACAAGTGATTGTTTTTCCAGCTATCATCAACATTTGTGATCACTGCTGAGACCACAGTGGGGTATGCCCCGTGTGGGGATGCTCCGGAGACACACAGCATCAGCAGCTGTCAACACTCTAAAAATAGACCACAGTTAACAGTGGGTGTGGGCAGCAAAGGGTTTCTTTTTCTACCCCATGGCTCCCATGCTTAGTACTATGGGGCCTCAGCATAGTGTTGTGTCATTTGTACCCTGCTCAGTATCCTCTGGCTGAAGTGGAGGTGGGCAGGCAATTGAGGGTTAAGATTCAGCCTAGGCTCTAAAGAACCCCCAGGGGGGCTCAGAGGGAATGGTACTTTCTAATTCACACAAAGGCACTTGCATCAGTAGCCTGAAACTGGACCTCAGTTCTTCCTCTCCTGCCACCTTCAGCTGGGAAACAAGCACACGTTGACTTGTGGAGGAAGAGGGCAGGGAGACAACAGGCAAAAGATCAGAGCAATTTCTGTTACCAAATGGAGAGGATGGGCTCTATAAAAGTGGGAGACAGGGTTCAGCCTGGACCAAACATTAAGATGAGAGAGGAGGTTAGCCATGAGCAGAGTGAGGATATCCTGGTTTTATGATAAACTCCTGTGTAATGTCAGGATAGTTGCATGTAATAGGTACCCAACTCGAACTGACTTAAGAAAACCTACAGTGGAGGAGGTTGAAATGTATTAGCTCATATGCTTATAAATCCCAAGAGCAGAGCTGGCAAAAAACCATGAGATTTTTAAATCCTTTTTTTCTTCAGATGCTCATAGAGTGTTAGGACTCAGTTTCTCTCCATATGGTGGCTGTGCTTTCATTCCACTGGTGTTATTTTCTCTAATCAGGGCCTAGATCTACAGCCCCAGGCTTACCTCCTCCTCCAACCTCCTTAGCAGTGGATCCCATTAGCAAGAGAACAGGCCAAGAAATGAATCTCATCAGACTCATTTGGATCCTGTGCCCAACTCTGAACTAACCATGGTAACCATGGATTAGAAGAGGCACTGCGAAGTTGGGGTCATTTGCCTGAGTCTGAAAAAGGTCACGGGAGATACCTTAGTGCCTGTTCCCTCATCCCCCATACACACCCAAACCACAGGGACTGAGCAGGAGAGAGGAGGTTCCCCAAAGGAAAATTAGTGTTAACAAAGAGGAAAGGAATATGGAGAAGGGAAGGACCATAGATGACCCTTTCCTCACAGCCCCCCATTTCCCAACACACGCCCCCCCCCACTCACACACACACACCTCCACATACGTACACACACATATACACCACCCAAGGGACTTACTCCTTTCTGGCTCCTCTGCCAGTAGCCTCAGGACCAGAAAAATGCTGATGGTCATGGAGTTGCAAGTAACTGAACCAGCCAGCCACATCCTTTGGCCTCAGAAGCCACTGGGAAGGTCTTCAGTGATGTTGAACAAACCACTTGCAAACAAACAATACCTAAAACGTAATTATAGTCAATAATGTTCTTCCTAGATCATGATACCTCTGCCTCTACATGCCGGCCATCCCACATTCGTTGTTAAGCCTTATGTCATCATGTAATCAATTCAACTTGATAAGAGTCCATGGAAATTTCGCATTACATATATATTCATTCAACTTGAAAAAGAAATGCGGCCTACGAACAATTACGTTTCAGTATCCAAGTGACACCGGGCCCAACTTCATTTTCAAACTCTAATAAGTTCCTCTTTCTCTTTTCAGAGATAGCTCAGAGGAGTTTATATTTTGCCAACCGAAAATGCCCTTTCAGCCTTTTTTCTTCCCACACAAAAACTTGTCTTGCAGTGGCTCATAAAAACGTTTCATATTTTCTTCCTTCATTTCTGTATTTTGTAGAATTAGTTTGTAGATATGATTTTTAAAAATAAACTTAAAAACCTGCAAGAGACTTTAAAGTTAACCTAAAACAGCTCCCTTCGTTTCAGGGATGAAGACATGAAAGCTCAGGGATTGACTTGTCTAAGGTCACACAGCTGTTTTTAGTATCTGTTATGTACCCAGCTCTGTGCTAGACATTTCAAAAAGTAGGGAAGCAGAAGAATACCACATGGTCACTGTCCTCAAAGAGGTTAAATTTAGTCAAGGAGACATAACCATCTAAGATATACGACAATTATACAGAGCATCACAATATATCATATCGTTTAGTGTAAAAAAAAAAAATGTGTGATGAGCTCTGTGTGTTAACTATAGGCATTGAAGTAAGAGACGCTCTGCATGGGATTAGTCAAGGAAATGCTTTTTAGCCAGGAATCAATTTGATGGCCTTTAAAAAAATGCAGAGAGAAAAAAGAACAGGCTTCCCAGGTGAGAAAACAAAATGAGAAGATATCCATGGGCAAAACAAACAAAATCAGAAGACATTGCCATGTGTTTGGAACAGAAAGGAAATCTGTAGAGTCATGGATTAGGCAGGCGCTTCAAACTGCAAATCCTGAAATCATTTTAGTGGGTTTTGACCAGTAATTTTTTAATTAAATAAAAAAAAATACCAGAGAGCATCATACTTAATAAGTTTAAGTATTATTTGTTAAACTTGTGTTTCGTTATCTTGTGTGTTCTAAGTTATGATGTAAATTTCATGGCTTGCTTTGGGTCATGTTCAAAAATGTTCAAAAGCCCCTAGTTCTGGAGTCAGACTGTGAAACTCTGCTTTGGAGCAAGACATTGAGCGAATAACGTCTCTCAAGCATCAATTTCCTTTTGTGCAAGAGATTTCCAGCACAGCCCTTTGCAGAGAGTAACACCTATAAATGATACCTCTTATGTGCTGGCTAGATTAGAGGTTTTCAGCCCTGACTGCAAGTTAGAATGACCTGAAGAGCTTTTTTATAATACCAATGCCTGGGACCCACCCTCAGAGACCCAGATTCTGTTCTGGGGTAGAGTCTGGGCATCAGAGTTTAAAAGCTCCCCAGGTGCAGTCATGGCTGCCAATCCTTGGCTGGACCCCCAGCAGAACACATCTAGCACCTGAGGAGCAGGTGCCCTGTCTCCTTCAGTGGGCACATTGACCTTCATGACTTATGTTTCTATTTCTTTACAAGCAATAGATAGCATGCTAGGTAGTCAGCAGAATTCTAACTGCCTTCTGCCCTGAAAATCTGCAACTGTGGTGCAAACTGCTCATGGTTTATCTCCATCAGTAACACAGCGTGGATATTGAGTCATAGTCTCTTATGTATCTCTCCACCTGTACAGTTTATGGTCAGTTATCAGCATACAGTAGTTTCTGGAGGTGTTAAAAAGCGGTAAAATACCACCAGAAATTCCCTAAGGAAGAGGAAAAGGACTAGAAGCAAATGGCCTTGGAAATCTATAAGCTAAATAATTAGCAAATGACTCATTAAATTTCAGCTATTATCATCCTGGCTTTTAACAGTGTGGCTTCTAAATATAGTAATTACTGATGTGCTTTTTATAATTTTACATTCAGTCATCCCTAAGTGTTCACATCTTATACATTTTTACCCTATTAAGCCAATACCTTTGTGTATGAAGCAGAAGAAGTTTTCCTCAAACACAAATTGTCCTAAGACTCACAACCACTGGTATTCTGCGCCTAGTTATTTTGTCTATGTAAATCTCAACTTTTTTTTAATTTGTTTGGGCAAAATAATAAATGTAGCATAATTTAGAATCTCACCAAAATTAGTTGCTTAGACAGAGCAACTAAGATAAGAAAGAAAAGGAAAAAACTGAAACCGAAAAGTCTGACAGCCAGATTCTGTACATCATGATATGACAAAATCAGAAGTACCCTGAAGCACTATGAGGTCTTCTTGCCTAAGAAATTGAATCTGGATCTAATCAAGCCTCTAAACCTAACAGGAAATACAGGGGACAGAGGATCAGGTTTTAAAACCACCTCAAGGAAGCAATCAGTCAAATCCAGAAGGTCGAACATTCAATTAGAAAAATGACCTGGTTTCTCTACCACATCAATGGCATGAAGAAACCGGGCCGATTGTAAAAGAGTAAAAGAGATTTAAGGATCATAATCATGAAATGCAATGTGTGGCCTCTGTGTCCTGTTTTGACCAAACCACCTGTGAAAAGAACCTTTGAGACAGTCAGGAAAATCCGATTATGGACTAAGTACTATAAATGAATTATTGTTAATTTTGTTAGATATTATAATAGCACGACAGTTATGTGTAAAACAAAAATGTCATCAGGGGTGCATACATAAGAATTTTATAATCCTGCAGGGAAAAAATGGAAGGAGGAATAGAAGAAAAAATGATTGATAATTTTTGAAGCTGGGGGATGGATATATGGAGGTTTATTCTCTTATGCTCTCTATTATTGTGTATGTTTGGAAAGTTCCCTAATAAAGTTATTTTTTTTTTTAATTTGTTTGATGTTGTTAATCGTTTATTAAAATCTTTCTTTTAGTTTTGCTCATAGGACAGTGATAAATATATGTGAGTCTGGGCCTGGTTGCATCTTGAATATCTTTAGAAAAAAGGTTTTAGGCTCAGAAGTCTTTTATTATAATATTTTTTAGCCAGTATTTACTGGTCATATTCAAGGCATCTTTCAACTCATTGCACACTGAGGGCAAAGCTCTCAAGCCAGTCCTTTAGCTAAGGGACCCCCTTAGCGGCATAGGATTGGACCAAAAGAGTGATCAGTGAGGGTCTCTGTGGGAAAGGTACTGACCATACCACACAACTAGCTCTCTGTATCACAGGCACCTACTCTCCAGGTATCTTTGTGCCCCAGTGACTAGCTTTGGTTGATTCCACCTTGGCATGTCCATGGTGAAGTCTACAGGGGAGTCCATAGGGACTAACCAGCTGGATGCATCTATTTTTTCTGGGGACATGGTCTCTTGGCCTTTTCCCTTTCCCCACCTTACCCAATCATGCTATTCCCCACCCCCTAGAGTACATACACACTTGTGCAAGCACATGCACACACACACACCAAATAAACATTGTAGTGGTAAAATCCAACAGGCCGAGACCAGCGAAAGAAGTTGGAGAGAAGCCATTCAGCCAGTTTTTAGTCTGTCTTAGTCTGGCGTTCCTCCAGCACTGGTATCTGGACCATTGTTGGCACAGGATTCAATTTTAGGAGAAGATAACCTTTAATATGTCTATTTTATTTATTATGAATTGGAAAATATAACTACACATCCATCTCATGGATATTACTTCTAAGCTAAGTTTTAAAAAAATGAGTCAATTTAAAAATATTAAGTGAATAAAAGTACAAATATTTTGAGGATATGACAAAATTCACAAAGGTGTTTTCATATATGACTATTTTTCATATTCGGCCTTTATCTATGGAAGCAGAAAGAGGCCTCATAGCTCACACAGTGCCAGCCCAACTGAGCAGGAGCTTAACTAGAAATGCAAGATAATGTAGCAGGTAAGTAAATCCTTTGGCATTTGAAAATCACAAGTTCTACTTATAGCACCACCATGTTGGAGGGACAGTAGTCAGTTAACTAACCTCTTCCACCCTCAGTTTCTTCATCTGTAAATTGGGAATAAAAAAGAAGTATTATGAGGATTAAATAAGACATTCATCTAAAACACAAGATATTTTCTGATTCAAAGTTAATGTTGACGTGTGTTAGAGTCATCACTACCAACAACATTTGTATTTTTCTGGATGTTCCTTTATCTCATTGCCTTTTAGAGAGTTCTGGAATGGTAGCAGCTGATTTGAAATTTTTCCATTATGAAATGTAACTAACATGGGGCCGGCCCAGTGGCGCAGCAGTTAAGTTCGCACGTTCCCCTCCTCGGCGGCCCGGGGTTCCCCGGTGCGGATCCCAGGTGCGGACATGACACCACGTGGCAAAAGCCATGCTGTGGTAGGCGTCCCACGTATAAAGTGGAGGAAGATGGGCATGGATGTTAGTTCAGGGCCAGTCTTCCTCAGCAAAAAGAGGAGGATTGGCAGTAGTTAGCTCAGGGCTAATCTTCCTCAAAAAAAAAGGAAAAAGAAAAAGAAATAGAACTAACAGTACTCAATGTCAGGCTAGGAAACAATCTTTCCTTGACTCTGCCCTTATTAACTTCTTATTAGGCTATTAAATCCAGTTGTGGGTGTTTTTGTAAAGATGTGGAGAAATTAGGAAAGGGTTAGATATATAGTTTGATATATAAAAGAGTTAGATATATACATTTGTCTCTCTGATTATAAAGAAGTACAAGTTTGTTACAGGAAATAGAGAAGAGTAAAAATGATAAAATAAGAAATCTCCTTAAAAAAATATTCAATATCAATGTCATTGGTTTTTTTTTTCAGCAAACATGAATTTGTTGACAAGTGAAGTCGTTCTTATCCTGCTGATAGTAAGTTTTATCAGCTTTTAGATCTTTTGTAATCACTCATTTTTCACATAATTGATATTTTTAAAACAATTATAATTGACCCTTACAAAAGGTATTACTTCAAGAACCTTTAAAGAGTATTCAGAAGTGATAAAATCTCAGTATTTCAGTTTTTTAAAAAAGATAATGGATAAACACATATTTGAGTTGAAAGGAATTTTGTTCGAATTTTTTGGCTTTCTTGGAAATCATAAGTTAAAATTCTCCATTTTAGAATAAAAATCACTAGAAGAAAACAATTATTCTCAAAATTACCATATGAAATCATTTTAATTCCTTATTATACATAATTATTTTAAATATAATACTCACCTTCTAAAGATTTTCTGCTGATGTTATATATGTAACTTATATAGATAATGGGCAAAGTAATAAATACCACTAGAAAGGAAAGTGTTCAATAAGCCCAATGTGGTGGCCATTAAAATGTACCACTCAGCTGTCCTGCTGCAGGAATTCCAGGTCACTGCCAGCCTGGGGCCCTCAAAATCCACCACTTTGTTCACTAAGACCACACTTCCTTCTTGCCACACTCAGCCAAAGACAGAGAATGTGTGGGGCACTAGTGTTGGCCTGTTCCTGAAGACAGGCCTCCTCTAACAGATACTTGGGCTCCAGGACTCCTCATCAGCCTGGCCAAAACTTTCTTAGAACTGTGCTGCAGTCTCAGACTCTTGGTACCCTCTCCTCCTTCCTTCCCTCTCTCCTTGCACGGGTAAGAGACCTGCATCATCGTCTGAAGGCTCTCCCTACTTCCTCCTTCCTCCTCTTTATCTTTCACTGACATTTTCATCAGTAAATCTCTGGCACACCTCATCCCATCTTCATGCCTGCTTCTTGGCGGGCAAAGACACAGTCAGGTAACATGAATTTGACAGCTAGGAAACAATGATAAGAGCATAACTGAGGTTTGATTAGAAACTGTAGGGACGTTCTAACATAGCCAGCCTAGGGAAGCCACAAGGAATTAATGTGTACGTCTCCTTCTCAATACAGGAAGACTTCTTTGAAGGATAATCATGTATGTTATCTATGGGACAGCGAGAAGCCACGCTCCAGTTTAAGAAAGGTGTGACGTGGTTACATGAGGCAGAGCACTAAGGACTGCCTGGGAAAGAGAACCAAAGGTATTAGCCACATGGAGAGAGAACGAAAAGACTGTGAAACAGAAACAGTGGAAACTAGTTTGGGATTCCTGTTTTGGTATGTCAAAGAGATAACAGCAGAATGGGAAAGAAAGAAAAAAAGAAGAAGAATTGAGCATGTAAGTGTGGATCTGTTTCTGGGCTCTCTAGTCTATTCCATTGATGTACTTGTCTACTATTTTGCTAGTTCTGTTTTGATCATTGTAGTAAACCTTATATCAGATGAAAAAAAAGACAGAGAGATAACTGCAGTGCCTACTAGAGGCAGAGAAAGAAAAGAACTAATTCATATTAGAAGGGGTTGGGGAAAAGGAGAGAGATGCTGGATGAACAACTACCACCAGAATTCTTCCTAAGTAGGAATGTGTCATGGTTTGGGAGAATAAATTGATGAGGCCAGTTGATATAAGCAAGGCTGTTAAGGCTTAGATGACAAACATATGCCAAAACATTCCAGAAGGGAGAAGCTGGATTGCACGGACAGAGTTGGGATGTTGTTGCTCCTGAGAGTAACAAGAGAGACAAATGAAGAGCCAAAGAGAGGAGGGAAAAAGAGGGAGAAGGCCTGAGTCTAGGTGAGAAGTGTCAGTGAAACTCCTCAGCAGCGGGGTCCTCAAAGGACCTTGTAAGACCTGTGATCAGAGCTGTTCTGCTTGCAGTTATCTGTGTTCCTAGAACTCAAACCACTCCTTCACCTACCCTCCAGAAATTCATTAAAGTCTGACTCAGCTACAAACGCATTTAGGAAGTTGTTTTTGTTTGTTTGCTTTAAGAGAATTCAAACTTGAGATCCCTATCTAGGTTTACATGGTGCAGACCAGAGTATCAAAAGGAGCAGAACTCAGGAAATGGATATGAGCAGAAGAGCTTAAGTACTTCAGGAATTCTCAGAATGCTTGAGAAGGCTCTGGACTTCCATGGCCATGAATTTGGGGTTGAGGGTGTTGAGCTCATTTTATCTGGCTCATAAGAGACAAGAAGGTCTCATTTGATGTCTGGTTACATTCACTATTATACAATAGAATTATAGAATTATTGAATTCATTTCATAAAACACCTTCACTTTTTACAGCTAAGGAACTTGAGACATATACAGAGTCTTTGTTCCTTTAGAAGTAGATCCTGACAAGGATTTGAGTGCAAGAAGTTCATCTAAGAGGTGGGAAAATGAGATGAGAAGGGAATAAAATCATTAAAGGATGTGGTAGATGGATAGATAGATCTCTTCTTTTTGGATTAGGGCTCCGTAAGCTTTAAAAACTAATTGTAGCGTCAGATCTACTTCCTTTTCATCAATATCAACCTCTTTGTTATCAGCAAGTGGAATCTAGGTGAAGCAAATTTTAGAATTGAATAGTAACTTTTCTTTTTAAAATTAAGCCATAAATAAATTATTAACATTTAATGGCTTCGATGCCCCAAAACCCAGGAGGAGGGATAATGTGAAATACTCACAGATGAGAATAATATAGCTGTTTAGAATTTTAAAGTTATTGCACAATATATCTCTTACAGCAATTCTTCCTCTAAACCAGTTCTTCCTTCAGTCATGTATTCAGTGCCACGTGCTGTTGGAAGTCAGCAGTGAACAAAACAATCAAAACTCCTGCTTTCAGGGAGCTTATATTTTCCTAGAGAGAGACAGACACTAAACACAACAAGTAAGTGAAATATAGGGTGTGTTAAGAGGTGATAATTACTATGGAGAGAAGAAAGCAGGGAAGGGAGATAGAGGGCTGGAGGAACAACTAATCAAATGACCACAAGTGATCAAGGCAGTGACTATCTGGGGGCAAGTATTCCAGGCAGGAGTACCAGGAGGCAAAGCCTCCAGGCTGAGAGCCTGGAATAGTCAAAGAACAGCCAGGAGACCAGTGTGGCTGGAGAAAGGCAGAGAGGAGTAATGAGGTCAGTATTTCTTAAAATGTGTCCGATGGACATTAGTTCTTTAGTCAGTTTGGGAAATAGGGTAGTCTCTGTTCCTCTTGGAGAATCCCAATGTCATCTGCATATTAAATGCTCTAAGAAGTTCTGCCAAAACCAACTTGTTTAAAGTCTATAACCCATACAATGGACTGTCTGTTTGTGTCCCCTCAAAAATTCACATCTTGAAATCCTAACACCCACGGTGATGGTATTAGGTGGTGGGGCTTTTGGAAGGTGATTAACTCATGAAAGTGGAGCCCTCATGAATGAAATTAGTGCCCTTACAAAGGATCCCAGAGGACTCTCTCACTCTCTCTGCTGTGTGAGGACACAGCGAGAAGATGGCTGGCTCTGAGCCAGGAAGCAGGTCCTCATCAGAGACCAAATCTGCTGGCCCCTTGATTGTGGATTTCCCAGCCTCTAGAACTTTGAGAAATAAGTAGTTGTTGTTTAAATCACCCAGTGTCTGGTATTTTTGTTACAGCAGCCCGAGCAGACCAAAACAACCAGCACTCCTCAAAGTTTCCAGACCACAGATCTCTTATGTGTCGAGTACCTGTTTCTTGGAATACATATTTTGATAAAGATTGTTCTAGCACGTGAACTCTAAGAATAAAGTGAGTTCTTCTTTATATCTGGTTAAACACATTCTCAGTAAATATTTGTTGAACGCATCAACCCTCATTAGGCCACAATTATCTAATGCACAAGGTTATTGTGCCCTAAAGGAAGAAGCCAAACCAGTCATTTCCTTTAGGTTCTGTTCCTGCGTGCAAGTGGGTAAGCTTTCAGCCTTCTATGGTGAAGCTGCCAGACAGTTTCCCCATCAAACCTGGACATCCTCCTCTGTGCTTTCCAGGGTGGGTAAGTTAGGAGGTCCAGCAGCCTAGATATACTTAATTCAAGTGCTTAGCAGATACCTCTCTGGCTTAGCCAATTCTGTTTTTACTACTTTACCTGAAGTATCAGATACGCTGCTGGTTATTAATAAATGAGCCTAATTGTTGTTTTCCCAATTGGCTTAGTCCCTGTATATACCACTCTATCAGCAAGGGAACCCCAGAGGAGAGGGGAGAGTGGTGGAATTTGGGGAAACCTCACACTGACAACGGTCACTCCTCATTCTTCTCCTTTAAGCATGGGTGACAGAGAGTTAATGTATGTGTACAAAATATATACAGTTTAAATAATATATAATAAATTAGAAGTGCTTTCAAGAGGCCTATGGAGTATATATCTTGTTTTCTGAAGACATTACAACACTTGTTTTTGAATAGTTAAGAAATTCACAAAATAGCAGATACCAATATAAGTCCTGAAGAATGATCTGTTGTTAAGATAGCAATTAACTCCATGAATAGTCTTAAAGCACTTAGTGCTAGCCCATGGCTCTTCACCGACAACTGGTTATATATTTACTGAGACTACGCTATTGCCAACCACCTAGGGAATTCACATTCCCACTGTGAACTGTACTCTTCTGCCGGTTTCACGTGTACATAGGTTATAAGAAGAGCGTCAGTTAGTATAGACTTCAGTAGAAAATATTATAGCTATTCACAACGTGTCATTTGCATGACTTTTTTGTTTCAACCCACAAACCAAGAATATGGAGTCATATTTGTGTTTATATGCGTGTGTGTGTGATAAGTATATAAAACCAGGAAAGCCTCAAGGCTCTTAGTAATGACTGTCTCACCAGTCTTCTAAAATTTCTGACAGAAAAGCTTTGTCCTCTAATAGGATTATTTCTAAGTGAAAATGGGAATTTAAGTTTTTCTCCATCAGTATAGCCTTCATAGATATTTTCATAAGTTCATAAAGTGGAGCATGGCATTATGTGGATGTTGATCATTGTTCGTGGTAGGAGAGAGTTGAAGGCAACCTGGATGCACACCATTTGGAGAATGAATGTTAAATGGAGTAGATACATAGAATGAATTATATATGAAACACAATATTAAGTGAAAAACGTAAGAAACAGTACAAGACAATACTACTTATGTAAATTAAAAACATATACATACAAACAACACTACATACTTCTCAAACTCACTTATCTATTCAAAGATACATTAAAAACACTAGAAGTGAATGTCAAACAGCCAGGGGCTGAATCAGCTGGGGGCCTTTGGGTATCTTTCTCTATTTCCATGTAGTCTTTCTACATGGTTTTTCCAGCATGGGACCTCAGGATGGCTCGAATTCTTACATGGTGTGCTTTCAGAGCTGTATAACACTGGTTCTCAAACTTCGGCAAGCAACAGAATCTCAAGAGGGTTTTTTAAAAGACAGATTTCTGGGAGTCACTCCAGAATTTCTGATTCAGTATGTTGGGTTGGGGTCCAAGAAGTTGAATTTCTATCAGGTACCCAGCTAATGCTGACATAGCTTGTACCAGACTCACACTTTGAGAACCAGAGCTATAGAGGAAGGCATCTGAAAGCTCCAGGAGACAGAATTGTTAGGATGCTTCTAGTATATGCAATATTCTCAGCCATCTCCTAACCATATGCCTCCAAGAGTCCTTAAGGTCCTCTTGTCACCAAGGCATTAAGAAATGCATTGAGTAGGGAGCATCATCATCCTTCCATAAGCTCTCTGGTAACTGTCCTTAGTAAGCCATAGATGATGGTAGAAGATGCTGTAATAGAATTGGGTTCCCTGAACTCAGTGACAAAAATGGAATCCCAGAGTGGTAGAAGCTGGTGGTGCCCTCACAAGCACTTGAACCAATATGTTAAATTCAAAATTCCATGTGAGCACACTCATGGCAAAGAATCCAGCCCAAACAAGGCTTCTGGTTCATCCTCCTTAAACGAAGACCATTAGATTTCATTCCTGTACGTGCTCCTCACGCTCCTGACAATAGAATCTGGTGAGCTACTGTAACTTTGGGGACAAAAACTATGTCCTCACATTTTTTTCTATCTGGATCATGTTGTGATATAATTCTTATATATCATGTGAGGGACAATAAAAGATAGTGAGCAGATGGGTCCTGAGAAGAATCAGTATCAGCTTATGCAACAGCTGCCTAAGGTGCAGTCATTGGAAGACTTTGATGCAGAGTTAAGCCAATTTCCTGAAGAGCAGGAGAGGGCTCCTCTGCCAAGAGAGATTCTGAAATATTGGAGAATTTAAATCTCTCAACTTCACATGTGTCTGCCCAAATATCCTCATCCACACCTTTCCCACCAGCACCCTTACCTTAGTATAAGAGATCTAGTAGAATGAAGCATTTAATTGATTTTGCAACTCTGCAGGCCTTCCAATCAGGCCCCGGGGCTTGGGCCTCAGCCGTATCTACCCTGAAACCCTAGAGAGGAGGAAGGATTCTTTCAAAGTGGCCGTGGAGGCTTTTTGACTCTTCATGCAAGTTCTCAGGGGGACATTCATAGTTTTCATTTCTCCTTTTCCTTATTATACGCCATCTAGGCGAGAATAACACAGCTGATGCTACCACCTTTATTATCATTATTGATCATATATGATAACATTGTCTTCATAGTGATTAATTACACATGAGCCGAGGTGGAGCAACAATTATCAGGGGTTGGAACCAAAGATCTGGGTGGAGCAGTCTGGCAGTGGCTTCCAGTAGCAGCATTGTCATCTGGCAACTGAACCTTGACCTAACCAGGTAGGGAAAGGAAGCTAGGGATCCTGGGACCCTAAGATAAGCCTAGTCTATAATGAGGAGTTGAAATGGTCCCATGTTAGTGACACTATCTGATATCATTTAAAGCAGAAGCAAATCCTCTCCTTAGGAAAGCTTCCACAATCCTCAAATCAGGCCCACAGCTTCCCACCCATTAGGATCGATCAGTGGGATTATAATCAAAGACCATCCTACGAGAAAAAAACATGTAAGAAAGTGAAACTAGAATGACTGAGATTTAGCAAAATCAACAGATTTAGAACCTAAGGACTACAGATATTAGAATTTTATTAAGTCCAGAATATGAAGCAGTTAGGCAAGTGAGTTCTAAAATAATGAAGAGTGGACTTACAAAGATGATCAACCAAATAGTGACTGTTAAAATATAGTGAATAAACAGACAATTTTTAAAAAATAACTTCCAGAAATTGAAAATATATCCATTGAAATAGGAACTCAATTAGTTACTAAATAGCAGATTATATACAACTGTAAAGAATCTGAGAGCTAGATAGTGGCTGAGATAGATGCAAAGAAATTATTCAGAATGCATAACAGAAAAACAGGAGAGAAACATGAAAGGGACTGTGATGATTAATTTTATGTGTCAAGTTGACTGGGCTAAGGTACCCAGATATTTGGTCAAACATTATTCTAAATGTTTCTGTGAAGGCATTTTTCAGTTGAGATTAATATTTATATCAGTAAACTTTAATAAAGCAGACTATCTTCCATAATATGGGTGGGTCTCATCCAATCAGTTGAAGGCTTTAATGGTAAAAAGAATGACCTCCCTGATGAAGAAGGAATTCTGCCAGATGACTGAATTGGACTCCAACTGCAACTCTTCCCTGGTCTTTCCAGTCTGCTAACCCACCCTACAGATTTTGGACTTGCCAAGCCTCCACAATCTTGTGAGCCAATCCTTTAAAGTTTCTCTCTCTCTCTCTCTACCCCCCTCCAAGAGATGTGTGTATGTGTGTGTGTGTGTGCGCACATCCCATTGCTTCTGTTTCCCTAGAGAACTTTGACTAACATAAGGACATTAAAGAATTGCAAGAGTGAAATGAGAAAGCTTAACATATATTAAATTAAGAGTCTTAGAAGAAGAGAATAGAAATAGGGAAGAGGAAATGGTTAGCAAGCTAAGAACTGAAACATTTTCAGAATTGATTAAAAACATGAATCTACAGATTCAAGAACTGCACACAAGCAGTATAAACAAAAAGAAATCCACACCTAGACACTTAGTAGTAGAACTGCAGAACATCAAAAACAGAGAGAAGATCTTAAAAACAGACAGAATAAAAGGCTGTTTACCCACAAAGGAACAGCAATTATAAGGACACGCTCTTCTCAATAGCAACACTGGATTCTGAAGATAGTGGACTAATATCATCAAAGGTTGAGAGAAAATAATCAACCTAGAAAGGGGTACCTAGAAAAACTATTTCTTTAAGAATGCAAGTAAATAAAGACATTTGCAAATAAGCAAAATCTGAGAGTTTTCTACCAAGCGGTCATCACTAAGGGAGCTTCTCAAGGCTGTAATTTAGGAAGAAGGAAAATGATGCTAGATGAAGGGTCCAAGATACTAGAAAGAATGGTAAATTAATAAAATGGTAAACAAAAATATAAACCCAAACAAAATCTTTCTATATAAGATAATAATGATGATAGTTTCTAATTTAAAATGCTTTTAAAAAAAAAAGCAGAACTAAAATACTGGACCATAATAATACACCAGGAGGGGCTGGCCTTGTGGCATAGTTGTTAAGTTCACACACTTCACTTCAGCAGCCCAGATTCAGATCCTGGGGGCAGAGCAATACCACCCATCAGTGGCCATGCTGTGGCAGTGACCCACATACAAAATAGAGGAAGATTGGCACAGATGTTAGCTCAGGGAGAATCTTCCTCAGCAAAACAAAACAAAACTAAACCAAAACACCAAGAGGGAGTAATTGGAGTTAGTGTCCTGAGGTCTCTGTATGTCCTGGAGGGAGGCACAGATTTTTTTTTAATCTTCAGACCTGTGAAGCTAAATACAAATGGCAATTTTTCAAAGACAAACACTAAATGAATGAAAATAGTGTAGAAATTCAGAATATGTAGAGGGGGAAAATGGGATAAGGAAAAAGCAAAAACAACTGAACACTAATTAAATTCCATTTCTCCAAAACAAACAAATACAAAACGAGAAGCACAGAAAAAGTGGAATAAAAAATAGATGTCGAAAAGTAAGAGTCTAAAATAAATCCAAATATATTGATAATCATAATCAAAATGTAAATGGATTAAACTCAATGGGTGAAAGATCTCTTTCTCTCTGTACTCTTTGTATCACTATAGACTTATGGATTTTATTTGTTGAACACATTATAATTAATTATATCATCATTCTTTTGGCTGCTCAAATGTGACCAATGGGAGATTCTTCTGGCTGACTTCTGTAGCTTTTTGACATTATCCAATTAGTCTTTGGGTATTTGCTTGCTTTCTATCATAAGGAAAAGGGAAAAATCAAAAGAAAGAACCTCTTAACAAAAGAATGAAGGCTAATCAATGCAAACACTACTACAGAACTGGAATAGTCACCATTTTGCAATTCCCAATGTATTATTTGATTAGGGTAAAAAATGATAAAAACTGTACATAAAAGGATGTCAAGGAAAACTATATTCTCAGAGTGCAAAATTTCACCCCACTGATCATCTAATAGCAAAGGGCAAAATGTGGGTTTATCATAAAGATTTCTAGGAGATACCAAGAACTAACTTATCATTAGTTGCATCCTGGTGTGGTTGAATAAGCAGTATACAATGTCACTTATGAAGTCGTCTGGCCAACAATGTTTAATCTGAGTCTAATCAAGCCTTGAGACACAATTTCTGGCCGTCTCCTGCCACCCACATCATCTGCAATGGTTGATTGCTTCTACGACCAGCTCTCACCCACTAGGCCCTCCCGCAATGGTGAGCCCCTTCCAGAGACCACACCCAGCTCACCCACACCCTCCGCATTGACAGATGCTTCCCACAGACTAGCTCTTGCCACACCCTCTCATAAGTTTCTTCACCACTGGCAGGCTTCTGAAGAGGCCTTTACCTCTTGAGAGAGGTCTGAACCTCAGCCTTGGCAGTGGAAGGTTGGGAGACTATGCACCTGCTACTTCTGGACCTCTTAGCTTCATCTTTTATTCCTTTTTGTAGATAACTACCCTCTACTACTTAGCAATTCTTTATATTAAATTATTACTGTTCAAATAATTGGTGTGGTTTCTTTCCCTGACAGGACCCTGACTGATTACACCAGGCAACAAACATAAGATCTGTATTCGTAATATATAATTGACTGCTATAAATCAACATGAAAAAGTCAATCAATCTGATAGAAAAATCAACCAAAGATTTAAATAGGCTTTTCACAGTAGAGGAAAATTAATGGCTAACAAATACATAAAACACAAAAAACGTTCAACCTCATTAGAATACCATTTCACAGTGATTGTGGAGAGCTATTAGATCAATGGAAACTTACAGATCTCTGGTGAGAGGGAAGACCAACTTGGCAACATCTCTAAAAGCTGAACATTGTTACAGCAGGTGACCCAGAGGTCTCACTCCTAACTATGCACCCAAGAGAAACTGGGCATATGCACACCAGGAAACACAGGAATACTCCACACCTCAACGTTCAGAAGATGAGGCAGAAAAAAAGGAAAAAACAAATGTCAGCAGAGACAGCAGGAGAATGGATGAATAAATTGTGGTGCATTCACAGAATGGAATATCACAAAGATGTTAAAATGAATTCAGAAAAATCCAACAAAATTGATTACTCTTGGAAACATAATATTGAGTGAAGAAAGCAAATCCAACAAGATTACTTACAATATGCTACTATAGATATTTTACAGCTCAAAAACAAGCAAAACTGGGGCCTGTGGTTAAGTTCACCCCCTCCACTTGGGTGGCCCAGGGTTTGTGGGTTTGGAACCCCAGGCATGGACCTATGTGTGGACCCATGCACCACTCATCAAGCTATGGTGTGGAGGCATCCCACATACAAAACAGAAGATTGGGGCCTGCCCAGTGGTGTAGTGGTTAAGTTCGTGCACTCTGCTTCAGTGCCCAGGGTTGGTGGGTTAGGATCCTGGGCGCAGACCTAGTACTGCTCATCAAGCCATGCTGTGGCAGCGTCCCACATAAAACAGAGGCAGAGATGTTAGCTCAGCAACAATCTTTCTCAAGCAAAAAGAGGAAGATTGGCAACGGTTGTCTGCTCAGGACCAATCTTCCTCACACACACAAAAACCTGTATTTAAGTATGTAATTACATATCAAATAATATATTTTTAAAAAACAATAAAGGAAAAAGATTTATACAATGCTCTACACAAGTCTTCTCTTCTATCAAATCCATAAGCAAAATCTTAAATTGATAAATTAACAATAAATATACCAGTCTTTTATTTTGAGATAACGACCAAAAGGAATACAAGAGGAACAGCGAAGAAGAGAGCTAACATACTTGCATTTGTAGAGTGGGACAGAAGGAATTTAGAGCCAGGGCTTGTTACTTTTCTTCCTAATCCTTCTGTGGGTTTTGTTTTTCTTTTTAAAAATAACTTTGTTTATATAGGTGCCTTAATAAAATATTTTAATTATGTCAAAATATATATATAAAATACAAAGCTATAAAAGAAATGTTTGGGATCAGAGTTTAGAAAGCCTGGGAGGATGGCGAGTTGGGGTCCTGAAGAAGAGAAACATCCAGGCAATGGAAGGCAGGATTCTAATTCGGACTCTGCCACTAACAAGCTGGGTTATGTAGGTAAGTAATTAAATTTCCTGGTCCAATCCCTTCATCTGTACAACGTGAGAGTTTATGTAGGTCATGATTAAAGCGCATTCCACTTCTAAACTTCTATTTTTTTACTATTACTCCCGTGTAGCGTTTAACTTCTGATCCTAATGTTATTATCTTTTAGTAAGCACTCATATGGGCCCACTATGCCTTCACCGCCATCTGTGTTAGACTTCCCACGGCTGGTGGCCCTGAGAACGTTTGCTGAGAAAAAGTTTCCTTTAAATTGGACTCTCCCAAAAGTAATGGGAGACAGCTCCCCTTGTGTTCTCTGCTGTATCTCCCATCACAAAAAACGTTTGTTCCTGGGAGAGGGAGTACAAACAGAAGGAGGGACGTCTGGAGAGGCAGAGTGCTATACATAATTCTGCTTCTCCTCGGTCTCTCTGGCTCAATAATAGAACTCTTTTATCTTGTTCACAGAACATGTGTTGTTCATGTGTCTGTTGCAGACCTCTTCTGCTTCACACCGAGACTGCACCTTTGAACTTCAAAGCTTAAAAAGATAACATGTCCTACCTTAAAAGTTTCTTTCTTTTTTGGCTTCCAGTTTCTGGAGGGTCCACTTTTTCTGAAATCATTTCCCCCACAAGAGCAGTGGGACCAGCCTCAGGAGATAGATTCTGTGAGCCTGGAGGAGTGAGCACACCCACACACCAGGTGATGTCGGGGTGAGTCCTCATCCTCACGGAGCCAAAGGGACTGGGGCACAAGTATTCCAGCTAGCAATTGGTACCTTAACAATACGCTCAGGCTCCACTTGTAGCCCATCTTTCAGATCTATATTCATATGAATTTTCCTAAAAAACAAGACAATTTTTGCTTCTCAAAGAAAACTGAGGGATTGAGTTTTAAAATTGAGTCATCAAAGCCTTTCATATCTGTACGCCCGGTGAATAGTCTGCCACTACACTGTGCGCTGTCCTATTTATTGGTTATGTTTATCACTCTACTCTGTATCCTTAAAATCCCTGGGTACCAATAAAACAAAATTATACCACTCAGAATCCCTCCTGGCAATTCTAACTCAGCATTCTTGGAAGTTTTGTTGTTGTTTTCATATTTCTAATCCCATTAGAAGTTGTGATTGTGTGTCTATCTAGCTTTTATTTCTCTTTTTTTTAATAACTCTGTCAATTAGAGTGGCTTTTATGATATATTTTTCCCAGTGAATTTAATTTTGGAAAAAGCTCATATAAGTGACTAGCTTCAACCAAACTACGATGGAGGCATAAATCCCTACAGCCTGCACTTGGGTTATAAGAGAAAAATTCATGGTGAGTTTGTTTTCTTTTCATTCAGATTGTAGTTGATCTTGTCAAGTTGCTGCATGTGCAATCGCAAGATGATAAGGATCTATTATCTTTGAAAGTTAAGCTATAATGGTTTTGGTTTCACTTCATTTAACATAAGCATTTATTGGACACTTGTTTTGTGCAAAGGATTGTGTGAGTACTGTTAAGGAATATCAAAGTGAGTAAAACGGAATAGCTCCTTTCCAAAGAGGCAAGCTTTCTTCTAAAGCAGATGGAAACAAGTGTGCTAGAGTAATAAAACCAAATACGGCGGTAGTGTGGAAGAGGAGAAGCTTCATTTCACCTCAGGGATCTTGAAAGGCTTTTAGGAGGAAATAAGATTTGACCTGACCCTGCAAGAATTGATAAGAACCTCAGAGGAGGATATGTGCATGAGACAAAAATAGATTTCACCAAAGAAAAAGAGTTAATAGTCTGAATATAGAAACACATATATACCATATAATTCATAATTATATCACAAATATAACAAACGATGATTTTCAATATATAGCAATAGAAAAACAATAAAACCCCCAAAAGAAAAGAAAGGAAAAGATATTTACAGAAGAGGAAATGTATGTGACTAGTAAACATGAAATATGTTCAAGGTCACACATAATCAAAGAAATGCAAATTCGAACAATTGCAATTTCTTTAGGAATTTCAAATTAAAAGAGTTTTAGAAAATACTATTCAGGACCTTCAAGCATAATAAAATGGGAATTCTTGCATAAACTGGCACAACCATTCTAGAAAACAATTTCATAATATAAATTAAGAGCCACAGAAAAGTTCATATCTTTTGTCTCCCCAGATAATTTCACACCTACAAATCTATCGTGAAGAAATAATCGAAGTATGTCTAAGGTTTATATGCAATGATTTTTCACCATAAAAATATCCCTAATGAAGCAGAATGGCTAAGTAACTTATGCTATATATTTCTGATGGGATATCAGTCATTCAAAATGCTGTTTGGGAAGAATTTTTAAAGACATAGGAAAAGGCTAAGGATTCACTGTTGAGTGACTAAAACAGGACACAAAACAGTATCTACAATATATTCTTAGCATGTATCTTGATATATACAGATATATGTGTATATCTATATATATCTATACAGAGAGAGGATACTGTCTAGAAATGCACCAAAATGTTTATAATAGTTATTTCTGGATGAAACTAGATTTGTTTTCTTCTCTATATTTTATTTTCCACATTTTCCTCAATTGAACATGTAATACTTTTATTATTAGGAAAAGATAAGTCTTCAAACAAATTTGGTATCTTTCTGTCTGTACCCGCTTCCATATCTAATCCAACAAATTTTATGAACAGAACCGCACATCTACAACAGTGTTGGTCTCCGCCTCAAAATTCACATTTCCTTTGTAAAGCTTTTAGCACTTCGGAAGACTTGCCCAAATGAATCCAAATCTTCCCTCTGCTGATTCTTCTGCACAGAAATTTCTGTCAAGGCAAGACCCCTGAGCTCTCATCAGAGACTTCAGACTTGACTACTCCACACCCTAGGCCTTTATCTAAGAATTAACACAAAGAAGAGAAAATGAGGTTTTGATATCACTTTATAACCAGGAATTATCTCAACCAAAAACTCTTTTCTTTAAATTCCAGGCTTCTATTTATGCAAAACTGACCAGTGGCTTGTATAAATTTGAGTTCCCTATCCTCAGTCGACTTAGGAGAGAGACCTGAAATTTGTGATCAAATGCACTGAAGCCTGACACTTTCAAATAAACCCTCATCACATATATCGACATGTAATCCTTTTAAACCAGAATTGAAGAAATGATGTACTTCCATGTATTTGGGGAATCCTGTAAATCTAGGGTAATTTTATTCGCTCTCAGTATATATTTCTGTTAGATTCCATAAGACAAAACAAAACAAAAGCATAGATGTTGGGTTACAAAAGGAAGAAAATATACCCTTCATAGAGAAGGGTGCACCTCAATTACCTTCACAGAAAACAAGAGTAGATGCATCATTGGTGTTTGGACAGAGGCCAATATTGGGTAAAACTATGTAGCTGGTAAGAAACTCAGCCCACAACCTCAAGCATAAAGAAAACATCACCTAATTTTCGTTAATTCAACCCAAGTTCTGCCTTCAGCCTACATCCCTGGAGATCGGTTCTATTTGGGTCATCATTAGGACCCCGATCCCATCTCAGAGCTTCGTCAGAAACCAGAAGGCATTCATGGCGTCTGGAGAAAGAAGTCTCTAATTTCCCCTTTGTCGTGGTTGCTGCAAGCATCCTCATCAATCAAGCCTGACATGGTCTCTCAGACACTTTGCTTGCATGCCCTGAGTAGGACATGGGAATTTTCTAGGAGGCTGGCAACTCTAGCACTTAGGATCTCACCTCCATAGGCTCGTCTTGCAGCCATTTCTGGAACTAGAGATTCTGGATGCTCTGAGCCCCTTCTACTCCCTACGCCCAGGAGAATCTCATTCTAGGCTGAGGAAGTCCCTTCTCGTCTCAGTTTCTCCATGCCACTCTGCTTCTTTCCACAAACCCTATATTCCCTCTCGTTCTTTCACAATGAGCTGTGAAGGTCCATTATACCCAGAGCCTAAATCTTAAACTGGTTTCTCTTTCCTTGAGGGCAGGAAGGGTTGACTCTTCAAACTCTCCTGGATGGTGAGGGAGTATTTCACTTTCTATTTCTAGGGTATCAAAGAGAAAACAAAGCAAAATATGAAGTGTATAAATTGAATAACTCTGAACATTCATATCCTGCCCTTTCCATGTTTATTTTCTCGTCATATATTCTTACATGCTTCACACTCACACTACACTAGTTCCACAGAATCATCATCCACTCATTCTTTTTCCTTCCTCAAACTATTTTCAAGTGCCTAAAGCACACACACCTTCATACCTCTTCTCTGTTTACCAGAGGAAGCAACTTCCAGAAGAGATATTCTTTTATATTTTACCCATGTAAATCTGACATTACGTCTTTTAAAATTATTCTAAATTTTTTCTTTCTTTCCTCTTCCATTTTCCACTTCTGGTTTCTTTTGAGCAGCTTATGGAATTAGGAAGTGCTGTCAGGATACGAGATCTGGTAGAGATGACGTCTCCCTGTCAGTATCTTGCCCCACAAGCCCTTCCTGCAATGCCCCAGTATTCTGTTGTACACCAGAGACAACTCCCTGAAGCAAAGGTAACAATGGGCAAGCAGAGGTATGCACTTTCTCTACCTCAACAGGATGGTGTCTTCCTGTGGGAACTCTCTGAATGCTCTCTACCGTTAGATTACTTTCCTTGTCCTCTGGGTGTGAATGTCTGGCCTGAGAAATGTGGTGGCAGCAGCTCTTCCATCCCCTCTGAGGACATTCAGTGTTCAACCTTGAAAAGCAAACCGACCTCAGCATTTGACTGTTTCCAATAAACTCCTTTCTCCAAAAAGTTTCTCATGAATTACATTTTTAAGACTTTCCAGCTTTTTTCGTATTATTTATAATAACAGTGAAGACAATTTTAGCTGCAAAGTAACAGAAATCAACTCAAGAGCATGACGGAAGCCAAGAGTCAGCAATCGCTCATGAATCTCTCCTGTTCCCTTCTCGGCTTTGTTAGTTTATCTGCTGACGTCTTCCTTCTTGGTACAGCCTGTTTTTCACTTTTCCATTCAGAGAGCAGACCTTACTTCCAGGAAAGAGGAGTTTTCTGTCTCTGCTGTTGGTGTTGTTTTTATTAGCAGAATCTAATTGCTTATTTTTAAAGATTCTCACTTAATTTCCACATTACTCAGAAGCACTTGGTTGATAAAACCAAGTACAGTCCAAATTTGAAATCTTAAATAATTTTTGGATCTTCATCTGTTAAGATTTTCCAAATAAAACTGAAAACCGAACAAACCCTCCAATGCAGCAGCAATAGGCTTGGATTTGTTTCTTCCAGCCATACTGTTTGAAGCAAACAATACAGCCAACTATACAACAAACAAGCCAGCTCCACCATGGCTTAAACACAGAAGATTTATTCCACCATTATTAAAGGGCTGGAAGAAGTGAAATGATCCTGACTAGGTAGAATGGTGCATAGATTTGATTGCCACTTCTGATTCAGTTCAAGGAATCCAAACAGCTGAATCAAAGGGAAGCCAAGTCTCCATTAAAGGCAAGCCTCCTCCCTCGCAGCTGGAGCCAAGGGAGGAGGAGGAGGAGGAAGCAGCATGGAGCAGGAGGGAGTAGCCTGGTGGGCTCTGGGCAAAGTCTTAGGCAGGATTGTTTTTCTTCCTCACATGCAATTATTGCATTCTCAGCCTCTCTTTGCTTTGACACAATCAACTCCAAATCTGAAATTTGCTTAGGGGCCTGGAATTTAAATTTACTATCCCAAATACCCTAATGAGCTCTTCTTGGACTGAACTCTAGCTGGCCTGCCGGGACATATGTGTCGACACTGTGCATGATAATGAAGCTGCGCGTTATCTCATGGTTATTAATCGGAGAACACAAGGTAAGACACTTTATATATACGGAGAAGACAAGGGAAGAAAGTCTGGATGGTGCTATTGTGTGAAAAGCCTGAGGGCATCTCTGGAACTTGAGGTTAAAATGCAGCCTGAAATGACTTCCACCCAGAAAGTGTCCCCTTTCTGCTAAAGTGTCCTCCATGCAGTTCCTTTGCATCTCATGGGAGGTTACAAAATAGGGATGGCTTTGCTGTATTTCACAAATAATTTGAAACTCCAATACCTTCTCTGAAACATTCAAAATTAACACAGATGAGATGTTTCTCTCAATGCCCCTGTCCTATTCATGCAGCCACAGTTTCCACAACACGTATTTCCAGACTTCCCAACCTGCAAACAAGTCTCTGGCTCTGTGCCTGTTGTGTGTTGGGAGGCTGCTATAGCTGGTGGTTAGGTTTGTAGCCTCCGGAATCAGATCACCTGATTCATCCTCCTGGCTCCTCCACTGAAGCAGGGCAAGTTATCTCAACTTTCTGTGCAAAAGTCATGTCATCATAAAAGTGGGGACGATAACGGAATAATGATGCTTAATCCACAGGAAAATCAAAGGAACCAAAAAATTCCTTAGACAAGTACCTAGCAAATTATATTTCTATAACTTACCTCATTAAAAGCAATGGAAAATTTAAAGTCTAGATAATATAGGAAAAAATTGTAAACCTTGATTTTTAAAACTAAAAATACTTTCACAGGTTGCTCTGTGGCACAAATCTGGTAAGAGTTAATATTTGAATTACATTCAGGGCCATGATAAAGAAAACAGTAACTCTTGCCCGGCTTTCAGGTCACTGTATTTTAGAGAAAAACCATCTCAGCTTCAGGCCTTTCTGTGACCACAATTTCTTGTAGGGATAAAGCATCCTCTTGAACAAGTCATCCTGGGTCGCTGGCCTCATTAGCACACCTCTACAGCCAAGCCATCTACTGGGCACAAACCTATTACTAAACCTATTTTCCTCCTTTTCTTAACTAAGATGGATCTGCTGCACTGATAGCCTACAAAATTTCAATTTCATCCTGTATCAAATACTTTAGGCTTATAAGAGTATGAATGGCACGTTTTCAAAACAGAAATTAAGTAAAAATCGAGTTATAGTACTGTAAAAGACAAGTTCCAACCACACTTGGTTATCCAAAAAGCCAACAGATTCAAAATATGACAGCTCTCTTGCCTTTTACTTCATGGAAGGAGTGAGGGAGTAATTTCATAAGTGATGAGGCCATGTGACAAATAAATTCAGTGAGAGAACACACCAGAAATGGATTTTGGAGAGAATCCAAGAAATCTTGGTATGGAAAACATGACACCGGAAAAGAAACTGATATTTACAAATTTTGCAGCTTGGTCATGAAATGCAAAATGTAATTCTAGTATAATAAAAATAAACATCATTATTCTACGTTATAGCAGAATTCAAAAATTTCTGTTATACATAGACCAGAACTTAAAAAGAACAGATGAAAATGAAAACAGATGGAGATGTTGGAGGATAAGGTTGTGAGAGGATGTTTTTTTCCCTTATTTTGATTTTATCTGCCTTGGACAATAAATTTTAAAAACATGAAAATTATAGGAAAATATTGCTTTGTCTTTATTACTTTGAATTTTGCTTAAGGCATTTCGTTATAATGAATTGCATTTAAATTTAATGGTAAACATTTTAATGATGATCATTAAAAGTCTTTCTAATTGAAAACAGAACTGAGAATTTGAAATAGTGATGAAGGATCCAAAAAGTACCCCCTTAAGGTTAATCTCCAAAATACATAAAGAAGTCAACAACAAAAAAACAAACAACCTGATGGAAAAAATGGGCAGAGAATATGAACAGGCATTTTTCCAAAGAAGATGGACAGGTGGCCAACAGGCACATGAAAAGATATTCAACATCATTAATCATTAGGGAAATGCAAATCAAAACTACACTAAGATATCACCCTACAACTGTTAGAATGGCTATAAGTACAAAGACAAAAAATAGCAAATATTGGAGAGGATGTGGGAAAAAGGGAACCCTCATACACTGCTGGTAGGAATGCAAACTGGTACAGCCACTATGGAAAACAGTATGGAGCTTTCTCAAATAATTAAAAATGGAAATACCATACAACCCAGCTATCCCACTACTGGGTATTTATCCAAAACTAGAAATCAACAATTCAAAGAGACTTATGCACCCCTATGTTCATTTTTCACAATAGCCAAGATGTGGAAGCAACCCAAGTATCTATCAACTGATGAATAGATAAAGAAGATGTGGTGTATATATACAATGGAATAGTACTCAGCCATAAAAAAGAGAAAATTGTTCCATTTGCAACAACATGGATGGACCTTGAGGATATTATGTTAAGTGAAATAAGCCAGACAGAGAAAGACAAACACCACATTTCACTTTAAGTGGAAGATAAACAAACACAAGGACAAAGAGAACAGATTAATGGTTACCTGCAGAGAAGGGGGTTTTGGGGTGGGCAAAAGAGGTAAAGGGGCACATATATACAGTGACTGACAAATAATAATGCACAACTGAAATTCCACAATCTTATAAACCATTATGACCTCAATAAAATTTTTTAAAAGTACCCCCTTAAGAATTAAATCCAATCCATAATTTCAGTGGCTTTTTAGGCTATAAGTACCTCCAAGAGTCTATTCATTCAAGAGAAAAAGTGGACTGTCACACATACAAGTGCATCTGAATTGCTTGGGAAATAAACATAACTTTATGAAATAAACATCTTTGGTTCCCAGCTATTGACATTGAAACATCTATTTTAAACAGCCTAAATTTCCAGGTCGTTGATTAAAGCTGATCTTGTCAGCAAATAAACGTCGAGAACAAATATAATACGTTGACTTAAGAAATACCAATGCAATGAACAATGTGTAAAAGACTCGAGAGATAAATTACACATCAGCAGAGAAGAGTAGCTCTGTCTCTTGCTCTTAAATGGAAATGATCCTTTCAGCCCTGAACTTCTTTCTTATCCACACGGTGATGTTCCTTTCCAGAGTCTCAAGCAATCTTCATCTCCTTGGACAGCCACGTGTCTGCCGAGGATGAATAGGAAGATTAGCGAAACTATTGGCTTACTAAATAAATTAGAATAAATGTCACCCTTTGAATATGGTCAGCATGGTGCTGTCACAACTGCAATAGATAGGGTCACACTACAAAGATAGTGACCAACTCTACCTGGGGCCTCCAGGAAGGTTTTATAGCTGAGAAGGAAAATGAGTTTCCTCTTTTATACCAACACCCACAGATGATGGCTGCTGGAGGAGTCTGTCGAGAGGGATTATGAGGGCACCTCCATAATTAATCAGTGATGTCTGACACAGACACGAGGTGGCTGTGTGTTTGTGGTAGATGGTGGGGTAATTATGGCTTAAGGGCACATATTTTATATTCCTGCAACATCTCCATCAAGGCGTGCCTACTTACCTGCCGTTTCCTCATTGCACCCCATTCTCTCTAATCCCCATGCCTTTTGCTTGTGCTTCCCCTCTTGCCTGATCCACACTCCTGGGTCTGGCCTCACTACTCTGTGTTTCTGTGAGTTCCGAGTAAAGATGGAAACGTGAGTAGAGACACACAACTCTCCCCTCTGATCCAGACCAAAACAACTAAGGAAATGTAAAAACAGGGACAAAGCACACATGAGCACTGGAAATGAACCACTGACATACCAGAAATTTCAACTTATCTGTCGGAGGCCAGGCAGACGGGCCCAGATTGAAGAACAGCAGAGTCTGGCTATGCAATTCATCATGCTATGGAAGCAGCCTGATCGCTCAGAAGATTAGGTGGAAAAAACCGTCTCACCAATAACTCCTTGTTTGGAAGGGCAAAAGCAGGCTGAGAGATAGAAGGTGGGGTTGGGGGAACACTTCACTCTGCCTTGCTCCCAGTGTTGGGAGAGAGGGAGGTTGGGGGAGTAGGAGGGGCCTCAGGGGCAAGGGCGGCTCCACTGAGCAAAGAGCCAGCAGTAGAATGGGACAGCACACAGCTCCTGAAACACAACGAGAATTTGGGCCAAGCTCCAGGGAGGGGCCAGGAGTCAAGCAGAGTGGGTCCAAACCAACTTGTGACATTTGTTTATTTTTTCCCACAGGAAACCCTTTTTTAAATTGTAAAAATTAAAAAAAAAAAAATTTTAAGAAAAGTAGTATTAAAATTAAAGAAAACTAGAAATGTATAAAATACAAAGCTGCCTCCAATTCCTTGCCTAATATATACAGGAACCCACCTAATAAACTTTCAAAAGATCACTTTTAATGATCTGGTTCATATTATTCCAAACATGTTTTATGTGTCTCTAAGACTATACTTACATATTTAATAAGTGGGTTCATACTATTTTGCGATCTGATGTTTTTACTCAAAACATGTTTTGGAAAGTCTTCCATGACGGCACATTTGAATCCTTTTCATGGCTGCGGAATATTACATTGTACCAATGTACTGTGATCTGGCTAATTTGTAATTTCTGAATGTATAAATTGTCCCCAGTGTTTCTGCAAATATAAACAGTGCTGCTGTTGTACATGTGTGATTATTTCTAACAGACAAATTCCTAAAAGTAGTCATTTGCTCAAGGAACATGCATACTTTTAATTTTAATAGATATTATCAAATTCATACTCCCACCCACAACATATACAATTTAGGAAAGACTTTTCCCCACACCGCTGGCGACAGAGGACTATCATCAACCTAAATGTCCACAGCGGAGTACTGCTAAGGCAACTACCTCATACCTACATGAGGAAATACATGCAACTATTGAAAATTATGCTGTAAAAGAATATTTAATCACGTAAGAATATGCTGATGATATATGGTTAAGGAAAAAAGAAAGATGCAAAAAAGAATATATAGGTGACACTATTCTTATAAAGTCTTTCTGAGCTTTAGTTTCTTCACCAATAAAATGAGGATAATAATGCCCATCCTCCTTTGATAGGACCAAAATAAGATGTTTCTTGAAAATAAGTAAACCAAGAATTTTCTGACAAATTATAAGGTTCTCTGTTTGAAACAAATGCTACCATTTTCCCAAAAGCTCTAAGTCAATGGTATGACCGGAGGCAGAGTGAATGGAACACAGTCTTTGCTCCGTCCATGGGCTACCTGACAAGACTGGCAAAAATGGGAACTCTGAGGACTCACAGACTTGATGCGGAACAACCTGCACAAAGTTGGAGAGGGCGCGAGTTTTCCCTCAAGAGTTCTCCCCAGCTCCTTCTCTTCACATTTCCAACATACCACTTCTAAGAATGTTCACTTTTTCCATGGAACTTTTCCCAACCAACCAAGTCTCGAATTATTTTCCTTTTACTTTCTCCTATATGCCTGAACACACCATCTCCCAATGCCTTGCACAGGTATTTTAATGTGCTGTGAAAGTATGGCAGCTTTGAGACAGACTCAATCCAAATCTTTGTTCTACCTGGGTCTCATTTGACCTGTGTGACCTTAGGCTAGTCACTTGACCTCTCTGGGTCTCAATTTCTTCATTTAAAATATGGGGATCATTGAATTTATCTTAGAAGATGATGAGTGTAAAGTCCATTACACAGTGTCTCCTACAAAATAAGATTGCAACAAATGTTAATATTGTTATTATTGATATTATTATTTCTACTCATACTTAAAGGCAGTGGCTAGATCCTCTCCCCACAATATGAAGTATACAATATTTGTTTTAAACAAATTTATCTAGATGTATATATCTTTGATAAATTTTGCCGAGTATTATTTTCTTCTGCCAACTTTTTGCATAGGTTCATACTCAAACCCACGATATTAAAATAATAAAACATAAAAGATTATAAATGGGAAGGTAAATACTTCTTTGAGGATAGAAGATGGGAGGTGGGAAGTTGAAGGAGGAGGGAACACATGGAAGAAAAATACATGCTCATTTTATAAAGAAAAAGCAAACATGCCCCAGACCTAAGGCATTATTAGCCAGGCTGAAGTGTGTCTGAAGGAGACAAAAATAAAATCTTCACAGCAGAATATAAAGCACCGGGAGCTGATGTATATATATATTTCAGGCCAAGTTCAACCCTTTGGCGTTTGTATCACATTATGAGCAGTTCCCAGATGCTGTTCTTCCCTCTTAATCAACCGAGCAAGTGTCATTCAGAGTTTAGGTCTGAACAAAACGTCTGGGCTAAAATTTGACTTAATGATGCCAGAGAGTCTCAAAGCAGTTTGCACTGAGAAAAGCAAAACAACGCCTCCGGTCTCCAGGGTGCTTATGCTCAGAGGAGAGGGCCTGCAGCACACGGGGAAATTTGCAGCAATGGTTCTCAGTCGTAGAATGATTTCAACAACTTCAAAGCATCCTTTGTTTCATACAGCCATACTTTGCATGTTTTTAGCCCAATCATGGGAGAAACGAGTTGCCTGTTTTTAAATCACGTCCCTCCTTTGTGGGTGGCAACAGCTGCATCTGGGCAGGGCTGCTAATTGGCAATTTTAAAGACACGTGGGGCCAACAAGGTCTCCTGAGCAGTGATCAACAGACCTGATATCTGATAGGGAAGGGAATATCGGGGATTCCTAGTAGAATGTGTCTATTTTATCATATTTTCAAAGGGATGCATTTAAAAGAGTAAACCACATAAAGATTCCATCTTCTTACTCACAAAAAGCACAGACTATATTTTAATGCCCTATGCTTGGTATGAAATAAGTTGCAATGTATATTGTATGAAATTATTTTAACCCCGCTGAGTGCTTTGATGTAAAACTGCTTAAGGAACCTAAATTCATGAAGCTTATCCAAGTTTTATTGTTTCTTAGACTCAGTTAAACTGATATTTCAGATGTAAGAAGAGCTAGATTTATAGCAGGATTTTAGCACCACATTGGGTACTGACTAAATATTTGCCTACTTACCAACCATAACCAATCACAAAAATATGATTGATGCACTCTGATCTTGCTCAGAAGCTTAATTCTTCCTATTAAGGGGTGAAACCCTTACGGAAGGGAGGGGGCAGAGAAGGGGAAAGCAGGGGTCAGTGGTGACGCACAGGCTTTGCACTCCTTAAACCACAGTGTGTCCGGGGTCAGCTGCTCAGTAGCACCACTGCTAAAAATATTCTACAGCCTGAACATTATAACACCTAGAAAATTCACAGCATGGGAAAGGTTATACACCCATCTTCCAGAACCATCTTGGCCTCTCAAAGAAGTTGAGTAGATCCCCTGCCGCTTAATAGAAAACTCTGGGGAGACAATGATACAGGAAAAGGCATCCTTCCACACAGCTGGCATCATGCTTTACCTGAGGGGAAGGTTTGGGGTCAGGGTGCGTTTTTATTTGCGTTAATTAAATCTGTTCAAGTTTCTAAAAATGTACATTGTGAATTCACGCAAAGTTTCCATGAGAGGCCGGCCTGGTGGTGCAGTGGTTAAGTTCACACGTTCCGCTTTGGTGGTCCGGGGTTTGCTGGTTTGGATCCTGGATGCAGACATGGCACTGCTTGGCAAGCCATGCTGTGGTAGGCGTCCCACATATAAAGTAGAGGAAGATGGGCATGGATGTTAGCTCAGGGCCAGTCTTCCTCGGCAATAAGAGGAGGATTGGAAGCAGATGTTAGCTCAGGGCTAATCTTACTCAAAAAAAAAAAGTTTCCATGAGTGATCTCCATAAACTTCATTTTATTCTAAAAGAAAATAATGTTTGAAGATAATTTTGAAGGTACATTATACACAAAGCATTTATTAATACTAAAATGTCTAAAGGAAAATATACTCTAATCAGAGATCACTATTTATATTATCTATTTCCTTTGGGTTTATTTCTCTATAAGTGAGATTTTATAAAATCACATTTAATTTTCATAATTTAAAACTGTATGTCATATTAATTTGCAGGGCTATAATTTTGTATATTCAAGATTTAGATAATAAACCTCTTTCCTTTGTAAATTCAGCATACTGCTTTCTGCTATCATTTCCTTCTCACCACCTAAATGTGGAATATAATTATCTGTTTTAGGTTAGAAACGTTGAAGTTGGAATTGAGCCATTCCAAGCATAACAAAACTACTAATGAAATCTTCCCATGAAATAACATTTGGAGGAGACTACACTTGACAAAATATATCAATAGTCTCCATCTTTAAAAAGCTTCAGGAGAGGCCCACCCCGTGCGTAGCGGTTAAGTTCCCACGCTCCACTTCAGTGTCCTGGGGTTTGCCAGTTCAGATCCTGGGCGTGGACCTACACACTACTCATCAATCCATGCTGTGGTGGCATCCCACATAGGAGAACCAGAAGGACTTACAACGTGCATATACAACTATGTATTGAAGCTTTGGGGGGAAAACAAAGGGAGGAGATTGGGAACAGAGGTTAGCTCAGGGCCCATCTTTCTCATCCAAAAAAAAAAAAAAAGCTTCAGGAGAATTCATGGCTGTCTTAGAGTTCAGCAATTCATCTGCCTGAGTGCATAGAATTGATTGAGAAGATCTGTAAGGATCCTTGTGAGCTCCTGAGTCTATAAAACGTCAGGAGTAGAAGCAAACCATGAGTTTCTCACGTCTACTTGGGATCACGTAGAACAATCTATTCTTACTCAGTTCACAGAATCTGGCCTCCTCTTCACAACTGGGACGCCCCTAAGAGAGCCAGCAGTTCTCCAAAGGCCTGTTAAAAAACCACCACTTGATGCGTGCCTGCTGCATACACAAGGCGTAATATTAGGGGCTAGAGGACAGGAAAGATTGACATAGTTCCCATCCTGAGGAAGCACAGACAATGGGAAAGGATTAATAAATATCTATGTTGAGGTTTGCTTCATGAAGCGAAAAGCTATACAAAAGGTATCAGAGACATAAAACAACCAACTTTCTTCTTTATACAAATATGCGTACAAACAGCCTTCCAATCTTTGTTGTTGTTGTCAGTGTCGTCCAGTGGATTCTGACTCCTAGTGACCCTGAGGACAGCAGAGTGGAACCCCGCCTGGTCTTTTTGCACTATCCTCTCCACTTCCTACACTCTATCAGACAATGCTCCCTGCTATTCACAGGGTTTTCATGCCAATGTTTTCAGAAGTGAGTGGCCAGGTCCTTCTTCCTTGTCTGTCTTAGTCTGGAAGCTCTGCTGAAACCTGTCCATCACAGACAACCTTGCTGGTATTTGAAATACTGCTGGCTTAGCCTCAGCATCACAGCAACACACAGCCACCACAGTATGACAACTGACAGACAGTGGTGTGGTTCCCTGACTGAGAAACGAACCCACGCCTTGGCACTCAGAGCACCAAATCTTAACCATGAGACCACCAGGGCTGGCTCCAATCTACCATGGGAGAAAGTTGAGTGGAACTACAAAAATAAACAGATAGCAACATAGATCATACATATTTATACATGTATGTGGTGTATATATATATATATATACACACACACACAGGGATGTGCACAAAACACACAAAGAAGGCCAGAGTGAGAATCTGGATTTGGTCAAATTAAGATTGTTTTTCTCTTTATACTGCCATATTTTCTAAATGTTCAAAATTGAGTGGCTTTTACTTCTATAATTAGAAAAATAGTTATTAAAATATAAAATAACTTAAATCTGGACTTTAAAATGTTTTTTCATATGTTTTAAAGTTCATTTATCTTCAAGAAATTTGAAAGTACATTTCTCATCTAGAAATCAAATAAAAAATGTGGAGTAAATCCTGCATTTTGGACATCATATCTAATCTACCTTATTAACATGATGAAAAAAGAACAGAAAGTAATGTTACAATTTGTATTCTAGTCTAAAATCTTTCTAGGCTTCCAGACACTATGATGATGAGTACTTTAAATGCATGAATAAACCATAATTTAATGTAAAATCACAAGAGCTTTTATCAAAATAAAACCATCTGTGTTTAGAATTTATGTCTCGATATTTTCAAAAATCAACAAATTTAAATGCACCATAGAAGCAAATTACTTCCACAACCCATTTCCTGTGGCCAGTGACAGAGAAAAACTTGCAAATAAAGCCAGTTTTATTTACTCTCATTGTCTTATTCAACAAACCTTTAAAAACATTTGCTAATTGTCAGTCACTATGCTGAATACTGGGAATTCAAAAAGTAACATGAGTAATTAATAAGAAAAGACAGACAACTCAGTTTTTAAAATGTGCAAAACACTTGAAGAGACAATTCACAGAAGACATCCAAGTGGCCAATAAGCAAATGAATAGGTGTTCAACATCATTACTCATCAGAGAAACACAAATTAAAACTGCATTACATATCTACCCTAATGACTAAAATTAGACAACTGGCCATACCAAGTATTGGTGAGGCTGTGGACCAACTGCAAGGCTCATTAATGGTGGGAAAGTAAAATGCTACATTATTAGGCAGTTTCTAATAAAATGAAACATATGCCTACCCTATGACCCAGCAATTCCACCCCTACGTCCAAACCCAAAAGAAATGGGAGCACGTCTCCAAAAAGACATGTACAAGAATGTTAATATCAGCTTTATTCACAATAGCTCAAACCTGGAAACAATTCAAATGTTCATCAACAGGAAAATGACACATTCATAAAATGGAATAATAAGTAACAAAAAGAACAACCAACTGATATACACAGTGACACAAATAAACCTCAAAAATATTATGCTGAGGGGCCAGCCCTGTGGTCAAGTGGTTAAGTTCGCGCACTCTGCTTCAGCGGCCCAGGGTTTCGCTGGTTCAGATCCTAGATGTGGACCTAGCACTGCTCATCAAGCCATGCTGAGGCGACGTCCCACATGCCACAACTAGAAGGACTCACAACTAAAATATACAACTGTGTACTTGGGGGCTTTGGGGAGAAGAAGGAAAAATAAAAAAATAAATATTATGCTGAGTGAAAGAGTACACACTGAATGTTTCCATTTATATGAAATTCAGGAACAGACAAAACTAATCTATACAGTAGAGGTCAGACTCATGGTTACCTTCGGCAGGGGCACAGGCATTTATGACTTTTGACCAAGAAGGCACAGAAGAGAACTTTCTGAAATGATTGAATAATTCTACATCTCAACCTAGGTAGCGGCTACATGAGTATATACATAAGTAGAAAGTAACTGAGCTGTACACTCACAGTGTGTGCATTTTACTGCATGACAATTCTACCTCAATCTTTTAAAAATTGACATGATTAGGTCTCTACCTTCAAGAAGTTATAACAGACGGGAACTAATAGTAATACAATGTGAGAAGAGCAACAATGTATTTACTGAACAGAGTTTCCACGGAGCGCAGAGGAGGGATCAAGGAATTCTATCTGGGAAAAGCTCAAAGGCACCATAAGCAAGTAAGGAATTGGTATTTGATTATGACCCTTAACCCAGAGAAGTCTCTCTCAAGGATATCACCATTTTCCTATTCATTGGTATATTGGAATCATTTTTAAAAATATAACTGAATATTCATTCCAAACAACGCTCTATCAGCATTATTGCTTTGTATTTAGTCTTCATTCACTATGTCCTGTCACGCAGTTCAATTTACTGGAACGTATGTCTATGGGATGCTGAGTGTCCCTTACATTGGGAAGATGGAGCAGACACAGAGATAAGCGAAACAAAATTCTGGCCTTCAAGGAGCTTACAATTTTTCAAAATACTTCTCATATCCATCTTGTTTCCATTTCTACTGACACCATCTAAGACCAATTTTCTTTCCTGCAACCCTCGACAAGTCACAATCGAATCCTCCCTCGTGCTGCTCCCAGCCCCAACTGTCGCGTACACAACCGTTCTCATTAAGTTTCTTTGCTGTTCCAAATCCTTCAGTGACTCCGCAGAGCTAACACATCAGGTGTAAACTCTTCGGTATGGCTTATAAAGCCCACCACAATCTGGTTCCCCCAACAGTATTCCAGAAAGGGTAATGTCTATTAAGTGGCAGGGGTACTGTGAAGACACATGAGAGAAAACAATTCTTAGCTTACATTTGATAAATAAATGAAAAGCAATAGGATATATTGGAGTATTTGAAGAAGCTATTTGGTATAAAACTAATTCGGCTTGAACTTGTTTTTCCAAAAGGGTCTGCTGTGGCCTGTTGAGAATGCATTGTACATCTGCCTTAAATATTTACTATGTCCCAAAGACAAGAATAATGCCCCTAAAGACAGGGATGTAGCTTTCCCCCATATTGGCATTTCTTTAAGGATAAGCATCTCTTCCTGGAAACTAAGGATTAATTACCAACCTGCTATGATTACTTTGGACCACTGACCTGCTGATCACTGACATGCTGTGCCAGCATCCTGTGACAACTTAAAAAGGGGCATTCCTATCATATGTGATGTATGCTCTTTGTTCCAGGATGGTATATAGCCACCCCATACACTCCACTTCTTTGGTGCTCTTTCTTGAGGAAGGAAGGCCTCAGGCTAGTCTTCAGATCTGGCTCATACTAAACTCACCCTATATGGAAATCCGCTCTAGTTTGAATGTGTTTTGAATTTTTCTGCTCCATTTAGAGGAAATGCAGAAATATAAAAAACTACTCTACTTTCAAAGAGGGAAATATCAACATCCAAAGCTCAAATACACGGTTTTTCTTTTTTTCTTTTTTAAACTACATAAAATCCTTTTCCCCTACAGGGGCAAACACAGCTAACACCCTCAGTAGAGCTCCCTGGTGAAGCCATAATTTCCCCAAGAGGATGCATTAAGTGGGATGTTGGAGAGTGTCTTAAAAGAGAATTCCCTTGCTTTATAAAAAGTTAATGAGAGAAGGAAAGTATATCTTCAAAGGTCCTATGGGTGAGGGCAACCTTTTCAAGTTTTTGCTTTTTTTTGTTAACTCAGATTTTATCATCACTATGCCCTCAGACACAAGAATCAAATCATTTTCCAGAGCCCAAGATCCCCATTTAGAAACAAGGCATTGCCACTGTAAGCAAAAACTGCTTCTTACGTAAATGTCAGTATCTTTTAAAATAATCTAATATTTCCTTCACTAGGAGCCATCACACAAGGGTCTTTTTCAGCATCTAGGGTGGCTAATGTTGTCAACTGGAGAAACAAAAGTAGTTACCTGGCTCGCTCTTTGTCGAAAAGGATCTGGCCGCTCATGTTTACACATTCACCATTGACGTCTTGCATCTTTTTTCTGCTCTGCATTCCAGTCACACCCTTCTGGCAATATGATCTTTGCAAGATCAGATTTGATATGCATAAGCCGTCAGTTTTTCTGGTGATTCATAATCTGTAATTTTAGAAAGATTCAGTTCTTTATCACTTGTCTCACTTTAATAAAAGATCTTTGCTAGTATTTTCTAAAGTTCTTTTGGAAACAAAATCCCTTAGAAGATTTCCAGTCTGTGAAAGTGACAAACTCATTTAAATAATCAGTTCAGAACAAGATTTCTGTTTATGGTAAGAATGCTGCTCTGATATTTAAAGTGGTTTAAAGAAATTCAACCAGTGAATATAAAATTAAGCATAATTGTCTCTTCTCTGTGAGGGTATGGAGGCTGCAGGGAAACTGACAACTCAAAAGACGTGTGGTGTCGTGCCTTGCTCCAAGGAGCAGTGCTGAGAGCTGAGAAGCTTTCGCACTTTGCAGCCTATGCTTACTAACCAGACTCTCAAGCTTCCCTTTCCCTTTTCTTGTGGTAGCCCACTTACCTACGCCCTCATCGATCATTCTGAGGCTCCTTGATATTTCCCAAAATTCTACTATAAGTCAAATATACAGTTTCATACCAAGAAGGACATGTTCTGGCATCAGGGTCAGAGCTTTGAAAAGGTAGAAAGCTCAAAAGCTAGAGTTGTACAGCTTGACTCATTTTGGCTAAAATGTTGATTGTTCGCTTTATTATTTGAGAAGAATGCATCCAATGGTTTAAGAGGATGAAAGGGAACTTTCAGAGATCCAGCCAAGCTATCCCCAGCAAGTTTCCAGGCAGTAGAGGTTGGATACAGAGAAGAATTCCTTAAGACTCCTGAGAGAGTTCTGAACTCATTAGCACTCTGCAAAGGAGTCTTTGCCCCAAATGGTTTGACTCGCCCAGGAGGGCAGCAGTTCCAGGGCCTCAGAGGGAGCCTCTCAGGTTAGAGATGAACCTGACCCAGGCTTCTTTGACATGGAAACCATCTTCCTCAGATTCTCCTCCTTCCAGGTCAACACTCCCACCTCGAGGATGGGAGGGTCCTAGAATGTGGGGCATGGATAGATCTTGCAGGGTCAGCTCCAAAGGTGGAAATTTAGGCCCTGATCTTGGGGACCCAACTTCATATCCATGGAAAGTTTTTTTGCCACGTTGCAGGAGGTCCGCACGCTTTGTCGGTCACACCCGCAAGGAGAGCAGCTTCACCTGTTTCTTTCACAGAGCAGTACATTAGGATAACATCAGTCTTTTTCAACTGTTTCTCCACATTTTGAAAACCACAACTTTCTTTTTTCATTACATCTTTTTGCCTCACCCACATTTGTTGAAAAACTTTAATGAGTGGCCAGCACAGATGTAAATTACTCTCTCTCTAATTCCATTTTCTTCATCAAATCCAACAATGACTCATTATGGGTTGAAATGTTTATTCAGAACTAGTAAAAGATTACAGCTGGTTGGACAGCCAGAGGGCCTTTTTCATTACAATGAGAAATAAACATTGAATTCTGACAGTAACGAGCCATGTATGGCCTTGAAACTGGCACTACACACATCTGATTTCAGGAAAATCTGAAGGACTTATTCAGGTTAAAGTAAACCAGAAATGTAACAGCTCAGGGCTGTGTGCAATTTTAGATTGAGTGTCCTCATTATAGGGTAAAAATAGAAATACCTAGATAATAATATTGTGTTGTTCTGAGGCAGAGCAGGAAATAAGCCTGTGTGACTTCAGTTTCTTCTGGAATCCTTCTGAGAACAAGATGTTTCTAAAGTCCTAAGTATACAAAATGACGAATGGAGATAAATGATTTGTTAAATTGTACACTATGTTGAAAAAATAAACATGGATTTGTGATTTTGCAAAAAAAAAAAAAGACTTCTGGGAAAGAAAGAGGAGTTTTGAGTCCTAGAAGAGGAAAATAGCTTAATCTCTTTTCTCTATGTCCTCTGCCATAAGAATGAAAGAAAATCAAGACTGCTGTAGATATTGGCATTATTTTAGAAGCTATAATAGCTGTATTTTTATCTCTAGGTTGCCTCTCCTTAAAAATTATCATTTTCCTCTTTCACTTTTAGAATGATAAGTAAAAGTATTTATATATGCATATACTATTCTTAGAAATCCAGGGGAAACACAATTCAAACCATCTTCTTCTCACTCTTGCCAACTTTTCCTATTTCCCTTTACAAAAAGAGACCTGCCCTCCTCTCTCCTAACTCGGAATGGAGAAGGAACAATTTCAGGAGGTAAATGATAAATTAGCTTGCTCTTCCACCTTCACCTTTTGAGCAAAGAGGTTTCTTATACCTGTGGTGTCCAATTGCTTTGTCTCATTCTTTGATGTTTCAAATAGGCCAGAAAGAAATCTAGGCCAACCTCTCACCTCCCAAATCCTAAGTTAATATAGCAGACAGTGTGGAGGGAGGCTGTTCTTCATCTCTGATGCCCATCACTGTTTGGTGGGAACTGTGCAGCCTCCAAGGTCTGACTGATAGGGTGTCTGTTTAAAAAGACATTCTATCACCACCAGCTGCAAAGGAGAGAAACCCAGGAAAGGCCAGTATGATGTTTGGCCACTCAAAGCCGTCTCAGTCAAAACTGTTATATACAGGGAAGAAGGGATAAATGTTTGCTGGAATCTTAGGTCTCTGTATGAGACATAACCAATAAGATTCATTAATTCTGCCTCATGCAGAAGTCAATAACCAAGCTCTAAAGAATGATAAGAGTCAAATATTATTTGATTGTGTTTTAATCATAGTTGTTAAAATGAGATACATAAGAGAGTGATGTCAGCATCATGGTAGAGTGAGCTCTCCTTAGACTCTCCCAAGATACAATGAAAACAATGGTCATAAACCAACAGAGGACATTCACACAACACAACAGACGTCTGAGAGATCCACACAGCCATATGTCTGAAGGCAGAGGTGCTGGACCCCCTGGGATGCAGTGGAAGGTGGTACGAGGATCTCCTCTTCCTCCCCCAATGGCTGCAATCTAGGGTGCAGGATCACACACGGCTCTGAGGGGAGGAGGGGGAGGGGCAGCTCTCTGCAGGAACACCTTAGCTCTTGGAGTTGCCTCCCAGTCCATGGGAAACCTCCATACTGAGGAGACTAAGCAATCACAGGGGTGTCTTCACCAAGGCAAACACCCCAGGAGGGTAGACAGTGAGTGCAGAGTGGGAGTGCTTCTGGGATCATGCATGCAAAAGAAGTGCCCCTCTGTCCACCTGGCACACCAGCTCAGCCAGTCAGGCAGAACAAGGAACCCCCACCAGAGTGCCAGTGCAGACACTTGTAAGGCAGTGGTGGTGAGCAGGTAAACGCAGATGGGCCCTTTCAGTATAGCTTCCAAAGGACAGGCACAGCTGACAGGGATCATGGCAGGCTCAGAATACACAGCTTCTGCCCACCTCCTGCCCCCAGTTGTGGCAGGTGGAATCTGTGAACAAATACCACCACTATGCAAAGGCACAAATGCACCCCATAAAATAGTATGAAGAGGTATATTAACACTCCAAACCTGAAGGAAAATGACAAGCACCCAGAAATCAATATTGAAGTCACAGAAATTTACAATCTAAATGACAGAGAATTGAAAAGAGTTACCATAAAAAAAAAACTCAAAGAGTTACAAAAAAAACTCGGGAAGACAGTTCAATGATATCAGGAATAAAATTAACAGACAGAGGGAATTCTTCACAAAAGAGATTTAAACCATAAAAAAAAAAATCAGAAATGTTGGAGATGAAAACCCCAATGAATGAGATAAAGAAAAATCTGGAGTCCTTAAATAACAAAGCTGATATTACGGAGGGCATAAATAGCAATTTAGAGGACAGAAATATAGAAATGCTTCCAATAGTGGAGAAGAGAGAAATAGGACTAAAAAGAAATGAAGAAATTCTCTGAGAATATTCGACTCAATTAGGAAATGCAATGTAAGGATTATAGGTATTCCAGAGAGAGAAAAGAGGGAGAAAGGAGCAGAGAGCTTGTTCAAAGAATTAGCTGAGAACTTCCCAAACCTGGGGAAAGAACTGAAATTACAAGTAAAAGAAGGCAATAGAACTCCTAATTACATCAATGTAAAAAGACTTCCTCCAAGGCATGTATTAGTAAAACTGGCAAAAGTCAAAGACAAAGAAAAAATTTTAAGGGCAGATAGGCAGATGAAAATAACCTACAAAGGAGCCCCTATTAGGCTTTCAGTGGATTTCTCAGCAGAAACCTTACAGGCTAGGAGAGAGTGGAATGATATATTCAAAATTCTGAAAGACAAAAACTTTCAGCCAACGATACTTTATCCAGTGAACATATCCTTCAGATATGACAGAGAAATAAAAACTTTCCCAGATAAACAGAAGCTGAGGGAGTTCATCACCAAGACATCCCCCACCCCAAGAAATGATCACAAAGTCCCTCATACCTAAAAAAGAAAAGAAAGGGTTTACAAAGCCTTGAGCAAGGGGATAAATAAGCAGACAAAATCACAAAATTGCAGCTCTCTATTAGAACAGGTTGGCAAGCAATTATAAGATTAAAGATAAAGGGAAAGAAAACATCAAAAATAACTATAATCACTTCATTTTAACCCACAAACTCACAACACAAAATAAGTTGTGACAACAATAACTTAGACAGGGACGAGGAAAAGAATGGAACCTGCTTAGATTAAGGAAATAAAAGGCTATCAGAAAATGGACTATCTCATCTACAAGATCTTTTATACAAACCTCATGGTAACCACTAAACAAAAAATCAGAACAGAGACACAAAGGATAAATAAAGAGAAAACTGAGGAAATCATCTTAGAGAGCCACCAAAATGAATCGGCAGTTCAAAATACATGGGACGAAAAACAAGGGAAATACAGAACAACTGGAAAAGAAGCTATAAAATTGCAGCATTAAGCCCTCATATATCAATAATCACTCTAAATGTAAATGGATTGAATTCTCCAATCAAAAGACACAGAGTGGCTGGATGGATTAAAAAACAAGACCCAACAATATACTGCTTCAAGGAAACACATCTCAGCCCTAAAGACAATACAGGGTCAGAGTGAAGGGATGGAAGATGATGCTCCAAGCTAATGTCAAACAAAAGAAAGCAGATATTGCCATATTTAGATCAGACAAAGTAGATTTCAAGATAAAAAAGGCAATGAGAGACAAAGAGGTGCGGTATATAGTGATAAAAGGGACATTCCACCAAGAGGACATAACAGTTATAAATATATATGCACCTGACACAGGAGTACCAAAGTAGATAAAGCACCTCTTAACAGACCTAAAAGGAGATATTAACAGCAACACAACAATAGTAGGAGACCTTAACACCCCACTTACATCAATGGATAGATCATCAAGACAGAAAGTCAACAAGGAAATAGTGAAATTAAATGAAAAACTAGACCAGATGGACTTAATAGATACATATAGAACACTCCATCCAAAAATAGCAGAATACACATTCCTCTCAAGTGCACATGGAACATTCTCAAAGATAGACCATATGTTGGGAAACAAGGTAACCTCAATAAATTTAAGATTAAAATCACATCAAACATCTTATCTGACCACAATGCTATGAAACTGGAAATCAACTACAAGAAAAAAGCTGGGAAAGTGACAAACATGTGGAGAGTAAACAACAGGCTACTGTTCAATGAACCAATGGATCATTGAATAAATTAAAGGAGAAATCAAAAAACATCTGGAGACAAATGAAAATGAAAATACACCATACCAACTCATATGGAATGCAGCAAAAGTGGTCCTAAGTGGGAAATTCATAACAATACAGGCCCGCCTTAACAAACAGGAAAAATCTCAAATAAGCAATTTTAAACTACACCTAACAGAACTAGAAAAAGAAGAACAAACAAAGCTGAAATCAGTAGAAGGAAGGAAATAATAAAAATTAGAGCAGAAATAAATGAAATTGAAACCAAAAAAAAGTAGAAAGGATCAATGAGACTAAGAGCTGGTTCTTTGAGAAGATAAACAAAATTGACAAGCCATAAGCCAGACTCACTACGAAAAAAAGAGAAAAGACTCAAATAAATAAAATTAGAAATGAAAGAGGAGAAATTCCAATGGATACCACAGAAATACAAATAATTACAAGAGAATACTATGAAAACTATATGCCAACAAATTGGACAATCTAGAAGAAATGGATAAATTCTTAGACTCATACAACCTCCCAAAACTGAATCAAGAAGAAATAGAGAATCTGAATAGACCAATCACCAGTCAAGAGCTTGAAACAGTAATCAAAAACCTCCCAAAATATAAAAGTCCAGGACCAGATGGCTCCCCTGGAGAATTCTACCAAACAGTCAAAGAAGATTTAATACCTATCCTTCTCAAACTATTCCAAAAAATTGAAGAAGATGGGGGACAGCCCAGTGGCCTTAAGTTTTTGCACTCAACTTTGGCAACCTGGGGTTCGCTGGTATGGATCCAGGGTGGGGACCTGCACACCACTATTAGCCCATGCTGTGGCAGGCATCCCCCATATAAAATAGAGGAAGATGGGCACAGATGTTAGCTCAGGGCCAATCTTCCTCAGCAAAAAGAAGAAGATTGGTGGCAGATGTTAGCTCAGGGCTAATCTTCCTCAAAAAAAAATTGAAGAAGACAGAACACTTCCTAACACATTCTATGAAGCCAACATCACCCTGATCCCAAGCTAGACAAAAACAACACAAAGAAGGAAAATTACAGGCTAATATTGCTGATGAACATAAATGCAAAAATCCTCAATAAAATATTGGCAAACTAAATACAGCAATACATTAAAAGGATCATACACCATGATCAAGTAAGACTTATGCTAGAGATGCAGGGATGGGTCAACATCTACAAATCAATGTGATACACCCCATTAACAAAATGAAGAATAAAACCCACATGATCATCTCAATAGATGCAGAGAAACAATTTGACAAGATCCATCATCCATTTACGATAAAAACTCTCAATAAAATGGGTATAGAAGGAAAGTACCTCAACATAATAAAGGCCATATATGACAAACCTACAGCCAACATCATACTCAATGGGGAAAAACTGAAAGCCATTCCTATGAGAACAGGAACAAGACAAGAGTGCCGACTCTCACCACTCTTATTCAACATAGTACTGGAGGTTTTGGCCAGAGCAGTTAGGCAAGAAAAAGAAATAAAAGGTATCCAAATTGGCATTGAAGAAGGGAAACTCTTGCTGTTTGCAGACGACATGATCTTACATATAGAAAACCCTAAAGCATCCATCAGAAAACTATTAGAAATAATCAACAACTACAGCAAAGTTGCAGGGTACAAAGTCAACTTACAGAAATCAGTTGGATTTCTATAGTGTAAAAACAAACTAACAAAAAGAGAACTCAAGAATACAATCCCATTTACAATCTCAACAGAAAGAATAAAATATCTAGGAAGAACTTAACTGAAGAGATGAAAGACCTCTACACTGAAAAGTATAAGACATTATTGAAAGAAATCAAAGATGACATAAAAAAATGGAAAGATATTCCATGTACATGAATTGGAAGAATAAGCATAGGTATAATGTCAATACTACCTAAAGCAACCTACAGATTCAATGCAATCCCAATCAGAATCCCAGTGACAGTCTTCAAGGAAATAGAACAAAGAATCCTAAAATTCATACGGGGCAACAAAATACCCTGAAGAGCTAAAGCAATCCTGAGAAAAAAGAACAAAGCTGGAGGCATCACAATCCCTGACTTCAACATACACTACAAAGCTACAGTAATCAAAACAGCATGGTACTAGTATAAAAACCAACACACAGATCAATGGAATAGAATTGAAAGCCCAGAAATAAAACCACATATCTATGGTCAGCTAATCTTCGAGAAAGGAGCTAAGAATATGCAACAGAGAAAGGAAAGTCTCCTCAATAAATGGTGCTGGGAAAATTGGACAGCCACATGCAAAAGAATGAAAGTAGACCATTATCTTTCACAATACACAAAAATTAATTCAAAATGGATTAAAAACTTGAAGGTAAGACATGAAACCACAAAACTCCTAGAAGAATATATAGGCAATACACTCTTTGACACTGGTCTTGGAAGGATCTTTTCAAATACCATGTCTACTTCAGCAAGGGAAACAGAATAAAAAATAAACAACTGGGACTTCAACAGACCAAAGAGCTTCTTCAAGGCAAAGGAAATCAGGAACAAAATGGAAAGATAACCCACCAACTGGGAGAAAATATTTGCAAATCATATATCCAACAAGGGATTAATCTCCAAAATACATAAAGAACTCAACAACAAAAAAACAAACAACCTTATCAAAAAATGGGCAGAGGAAATGAACAGACATTTTTCCTAAGAAGATAGACAGATGGCCAATGGGCACGTGAAAAGATGTTCAACATCATTAATCATTAGGGAAACGCAAATCAAAACTTTGATGAGATATCACCTTACACCTGTTAAAATGGCTATAATTACCAAGACAAAAATAACAGATGTTGGAGAGGATGTGGAGAAAAGAGAACCCTTATAGACTGCTGGTGGGAATGCAAACTGGTACAGCCACTATGGAAAACAGTATGGAGCTTTCTCAAATAATTAAAAATAGAAATACCATACTACCCAGCTATCCCACTACTGAGTATTTATCCAAAACTAGAAATCAACAATTCAAAGAGACTTATGCACCCCTATGTTCATTGAAGCATTATTCACAATAGCCAAGACGTGGAAGCAACCCAAGTGCCCATCGATTGATGAATGGATAAAGAAGATGTAGTATATATCTATACAATGGAATACTACTCAGTCATAAAAAAAACAAAATCTTCCTATTTGCAACAACATGGATGGATCTTGAGGGTATTATGTTAAGTGAAACAAGCTAGACAGAGAAAGACAAACACTGTATGATTTCACTCATATGTGGAACATAAGCAAACACGTGGACCAAGAGAACAGATTTGTGGTTGCCAGAAGGGAAGGGGGTTTGGGGGTGGGCATAAGGGGTAAAGGGGCATATATCTATGGTGACTGACAAATAATAATGTACAAGTGAAATTCCATAATCTTATAAACCATTATGACCTTAATAAAATTTTTTAAAAATCAGATACATAAGTGATAGCACTGGAGAAATAACTTTGAAAACTAAATGCTGTTAACAAAGAATAGAACAGGAATAATGTACCTGTGTTGCTTTCAGGACATGACTATAAATATAAGAGGTTTAAATGATGGCAAAGCCTAGTCAGATGAAAGAAAATGAGCACAAATATCACCTTCCTTTTCTTATTTTTCAAGGATTCTTAGGTATGAATATATGAAAATATACCAGCATCACAGATACAGGTTACATGACAGCCAAGACCGTTGAATGAGAGCAAGCTTTGACAAAAGACGCTAGAGCCTACCTCCCTCCCCTCAAAGCGAAACCTTTCACCACCTCATCCTTGTTCACCCTTCTCTCCCTTACTATCACCAGAACAACCAACCAACATGCCATAATAAACATAATAGGATGTTGTCAAGAGAGGAAAGAGCATTCAGTGCCTGTCTTTAAGAATCTCATTTAGGGAGCTGACCTTTCTTCTCTGAGCCCTTGAGATGCCTAAGGTATGAAAGTTTAATTAGGCAGTGTTTGAAAGTCTCTATCAGCATCTCATCACCAAAGATACTATGCAGAACCATGTATGGGCACCTCAAAGGCCAGCACTGATTCACTGAAGATGAGGCAAACAGCAAGATTGCAAGAGTCTCAAAATAGAATGTGATGTAAGATAAGACAGGCTCCAGCCACACCAGATAGTCTACATCCAGGTCTTCTAAATCTGTGAAAGCAAAGAAACCAAAGGCACAATCCTTGGTGGGGGCGGAGGGATGTGGGATAAAAGAATGCAAGACAAACTGCTGACCCAAATCTGAGTAAAACCATGGACCATTTCCACATTCTCTATCTCACCTCTAAGCCTTGACATATAGTGTTCCCTCTCTCTATACTAAACTTTCCTCCAGGGTGAGTTCCTATCTCTCCTTTTATGTGCAGCCCAATAACCACTTCCCCTGTAAGATTCATGGTGGCGTATCACTTCCCTTTGAAATTCATCTTTCTGGGAATCTTTGCTGTAGACAATGGTGATATTTCTTTCTAGTCTCAAAGCGGAAAAGAGTCTTGCTTGCTAGGCACTGAGCATTACAAGTAGAATAAAAGTGTGGTGATGGGGAAGCAGCCCACCACCACTGTGGTCAAGACCTGGACTTTGGAGAGGAGGTGTCCCTGATAGCTCCTCCCCCACTGACTGCAACATGACCTTAGGTCAAGCAAGCACTTAGCATTCTAATATTCAGTTTTCTCACCTGCAAACTGGGAAGACTAAAAGAAGCTACCATATAGAATAATTGTGAGGATAAAATGAAATAAGGCATGTAAAGCACTTACCATTATGCCTAGTAAATAATAAATACTGTAAATATATGCCATGATAAAAATATCATTATTATTATCACCGTTATTATAAACTCAATGATTCAGTTACTTAGAGTACTCTACAAAGGAATAAAAGGTTTTGCTTTTGAGCTTGCCCCAGATTATTCATTTCATAAAAATTTACCATCATTGGAGTTAGATTAAAATCTCCCAAATCAAGCTAAAAAAAGTGGAAACCACACTAATGACAATATTTTTAAAGAGGCTCAGTTTTATCCCTGGTAAATTCACAGGAAAAGCAAAGACATATAAATATACACATCTTTCTAAACAGAATTTCAGTTGGGGAAAGAACAGATAATCACTCATTGGTAATTAGCATAATTGCAAATAGCACAATCTACTCACATACATAGCAATATCCTAAATCTTTAAAGCAATTTTGGGTTTTAAAAGTTTAAAACTTACTAAGTCTTCCAAGAAATTTGGGGTTTTAAAAGCAGTTTATTCTCCAGTATAAGTTAAATATGTTCCCAGTACTTTTTTCAAACTAACAGTTTGCTTAGAAAACTATTATTTGCTTTCTCCTTAGAAATCACTTTTATTTAAATGGTCTGCTTCTGTCTGTACTGTCAAATAATAAAATCCCAAGTGACAGAATCTGACTATATTACACTATGTATCAAACTAAATAATTAAAAGTTAATTTTTGGGCCAGTTCCGTGGCCTAGTAAACTTTGGTGCACTCCACTTTGGCAGCCCAAGTTCAGTTCCCAGGCACAGACCTACACCACTCATCAGTGGCCATGCTGTGGTGGCAACCCATATAGAAAAAAAAAAAATAGAGGAAGATTGGCACAGACATTAGCTCTGGGCAAATCTTCTTCAGCCAAAAAAAAAAAAAGAAAAAAAAGAAAGAATTCATTTTCTTTTCAATGTCATATCTCATACTCTCTCTCATGATGTTATCACAAATCAAGTTTGATACTCCTCTTAAATTAATACATTCTTTTACCGAATTCTCTTTCCTTTTAATTGATTAAACTCTCAGTGAAATCACTTTATTTTATACTCATAAACTGTATTGTAAATTTTGAAAAAATTTCAGAACTGGAATAAAAGTTTATAAATCTGGTGCACATCTGAAGTAGAGAGGATTTAAATTCACAAAGCCATGATGAAAATAACAGCAAGAAAAAAGAATTTCCATAGACCCAGAAACCAAATTTTTTATCACTATCCCAGTTATGGTAGGGAGATGTATGGAAACAGTACATTGGTATGATGCTGTGGTTTGTTTTATTCTGAAGATCGTGTAGATCACACATTTATTTCTTGTTATGTTGATATATTCTCACAGCTAAATAAGTAGTGAGGGGACTTCATTGGTGGGGAAACGAAATTGAGAATGTTTAACTAACCTCCCAGCAAGTGAGGGAAGCCGACATTTGAATGCAGGTATGCCTTGCTAATATGCTCTGTAACCTCTAATTCACTTATGAAAAATTATCATAGGTATTACATATGGGTTGCAAATATTTTCAAAGCACCAGAATACAATTAGAAACCTTAAATCTTAAAGCTAGACCTCCTACTACTTTTATTCCTGATGACAGAGAGATTCTAAGATCTTGCAGTGCTTCCAGGTTATCTTTAGGAAATCAAGTGGTCTTACCAGGTAGGTGTAACACTGCATCGTGAATCGGGAAATTAGGAGCCTGAGTTCTAGACCCTGCTTTCAATTGTTCGACGTTAGACGCCATATCTGAACCTGCAAATGAAGGAGTTGGACCTGATCTTGACTAAGATAACATCCAATGCTCTAGGATCCTTCGACCGGCAAGTCCCAATTATCCTTAATAGTAATGTTCAAGTCTAAACTGCAGCATAAACCTACTTGAACTTTATGCAATGCAAAATGCACCAGGATCTTATTACGTCCTTAAAAAATAATTACATGCAGCTAAAATCTGACATAGGTTCCTGTTATGGGTTGAACTGTGTTCCCTCAGAATTCATGTTGGAGTCCTAACCCCTAGTATCTCAGAATGTGACTGTATTTGGAGAGAGGGCTTTTAAAGAAGTAATTACAGTTAAGTGAGGTCATTAGGGTGGGCCCTAATCCAATGTGATTGGTGTTCTTATAAAAAGAGGGGATTAGGACACAAACAGGCACAGAGGAAGGACCTTGTGAAGTCACAGGGAGAAGATGGTCATCTTCAAGCCAAGGAGAGAGGCCTCAGAAGAAAGAACCCTGACAACACCTTGATCTCAGACTTCTAGACTCCAGAACTGTGAGAACATAAATTTCGGTTGTTTGGGCTACCCAGTCTGCGGGACTTTGTTATGGCAGCCCTAGCAAACTCATCGAGTTGGCTCTTCTGCAGCAGCTGTATAATCACAGGATTCTAATGTATAGAAATAGAAATACTGGGTGTAAAAGGGACATTAGGTGTCTAATGAAATATGAAGACCTGAGACTTTGCCAGAGGTCACACCTTTTCCATAAACATTAAAGAGTCTCTCTGGGCACGCTCTGCACAAAAGACCCATTGTGAGTGTCACAGCGAGAATCTCCACCTCCACTGTACCAGCCACAGCAGCGCTCTGCAAGGATAAAATAAAATTGGAAACAGTATCTACCAGTATAAGAAAGTCAAAACCACACAATAGCCTCTCAAGATACGTGAAAGAGTGACCACAGGGAGCGGAAGACCTTCTGTGGCACAGGCACCACGTACGCCACCCACAAAAAGGGTCCTGGCTCTCTGGAACCTTAATTCTTTGATGAACTAATTACTTCCATGTGATTTTTCCCCTTAAATGGCAGTTCATTCTCCTTGGGACAAAGCATTAATTAAGGCAAATAAACCCTGCTCAGACGGTTCTCATCTCTCCCACCTCTGAATCCCCATTGCATTGTTTATACTTCTTAGGACACTTATTAAATTTTACCATGTAGTGGAGTAGTTTGTACATTTCTCTTATCCCAACAGGAAGCAAGGACTATATTTATTTATCATAACTCTCACCTCTGTATGTAGCTCAGAGTCTTGTACTCGATTAATACTCAGTAATATTCATTAAACAGAATTGAACTAAATTACCATTCAGTAAACCACGGAAGTGTTATTTTGCATTTTAGGTCATAGGTAAATACATACCTCAGTAGGAAACAGGAGGGCTGGGGCTCACACTGAGAAAGTCAAGGGAGATGAGTTTAGAGAGATTAAGCAGACATGGAGCTCCGTACAATTTAAGGAACTTGGATTTTGTCCTAGGGGTGAAGGGATGAATTTCAAGCAGGGGAGAAACAGTTTCACATTCACATTTGCTTTTTTAGAAAAATTAGTCTGGGAGCCAGCTGGAAAATGAAGTATAGAGAGCCACGACTGATGCCGAAAGCCAAAGGTGACGGTGAGCTAGAGAAGAGCCAGAGGTGTCTGAGTTTTGCGATCTCTGTAACGGGGAGACTAGCAGAATCACTGTTCAACCAACCGAAGTACAACCGGGCAAGGTATGAAGGTGAAGACAGCAATTTTGATTTTTAAAATTTTTTTCTTTTTTATTCAGGTATTAAGCATAATATACTAAAGTAGGTAAAGTACTTTATTTTGAAATGGACATCTTGATATATTTGTACACATGTATATACTACTGCAATGTCCATCCAGATCAAGAAAGAGAACACTTCCCGTACTTTCCATGCCCCTTCCTAATCAATAACTTGTTAATTATGATGGCAAAAAGTAATTTTATAGCGAAAATATGGCAGATGCCACTTTAACCAAGCTATCAAAGTTAATATCATCAAAATGAGACAAATTGACATCACGCATTTCCTGATATGATGCACCACAAAGGGCGAAGATGGCAACAAATTCTTTGACACTTTTCCCACAGGGAGGTGTGGCCTACGTCCCCTGCCTTGAACCAAGGCAGGCTCTGTGACTGCTCTGATGAATAGAACAAAAAAGTGATGCTCTGACAATTTCTGACAGTTCTCTTTCTTTGTCCTGTAACATTTGCTTCTGGAAGCCAGCCAGTCACTGTACTACAAGAAGCCCATATGGAAAGTCTGCCTGTAGATGCTCTGATCCAGTCTTAGCTCAACTCTCAGCCAAAAACTATCATCAACTGGCTGCCATTTGAGTGAGCCATCTTGGACGTCCAGCCCAGTTTAGCCTTCAGATGACATCAGCCTCAGCCACCACTACATTAGCGATCTGAAGGAAAACAGCCCAGCTGAGCTCCAACAATCTGCAAAACCATGAGAGAACAGCAAATTGATGGTTTAAGCTGCCAGGTTTTGAGTTTTGTTATGGAGCAATAGCTAAGGAAACAGCAGCTAACACTGTAAAACTGCAAGGTCCATGAGACTTTATCTTTCCTGCTGTGTCCTCAGCTTCCAGAATAGTGCCTGGAACACAGTAGATAGATCAATAAATATTTGTGATGAATAAATATACAAAAGAATAAATAATTAGCAATATATTATTGATTTGAGGAAATGATTTGAAAAGCCATTTCTCTTTTAAAAAACTATTAAGCAAAGTTTAAACGTGTCTTCTTTTTGCTTAATGAACTACTTGAGCAAGCAGAGAAAGTTTTAAAAAATCATGCTATTAATCTTATATCTACATTCAGATGTGGGTCACTCATTTGACCTACCTAAAAGTGGGTCTCTTAAAAAATAGAATGTGGCAATCTAAATATTTAAAGGCCTCATTAAGGATACTGTTTTGAGGTTTTAGAATCTCTTAAAACTTTAAAAATCTTTTATCTTACCTTCTGCTATTCCTCCTGAAGCATCAGGACCAGTAACAAAAGAAAAAAATAACCTAAGAGGAGAAAAGGTACTCATTTGCTTTGGTGACACTGAGGTATTTCTGGGAGGTTTGTAAGGCAAAAAATAATTTCTCTCTCCTCCTTTCCTTCTACAAGACAAATTTTGAGTGGTTTTTCCCTTTCTCGGCTCCTCATACGAACCAATAGCATCAGTTGTGGATGAGCACCAGGAGCAGGAAGGCATAGAAATGATTGAATAATGAATGGATAATGGTCTAAGGAGCAACGAATAGAGTTAATGCGAGCTGAATGCTCTCTGCAAGGGTTTCCCTACACTAATAATGATCTTAATAATATATATGAGCCCATTTTGTTTCTTATTAGGGTAATTAAAAAGTGGCATCTGTTTATATACTCACCAACCCATATAAGAATTTGTGAAATCAAAATGCCATATATTGAAAAAAAGGGAACTAAAGAAAAATAAAAGTATTACACAAAAAACATACTCTTAAGTAACAAGCATCATTGAAAAATGAAAGGAAAGTATAGATAATTCTAAAATAAAAGTAATAATCTTCATTATATAGTTCAGTTAAATTACTGGATGATTGGTATTATGCTTACCTTCAAATGCAGGAAGACATTTAAAGAAAAATCTGGCTGCAATATTTCCCATACACAAGTACTACAAAGTATACTAAAATAGCAAAATTACTCAAAAGCATTATCTCTAAATGGAATCTTTACTACCAAACATATATGTATTAATCAATAGTTACCCTTCTGGAATAAGAAAAAGGCCTGAGGCTTATTTTAGAAATATATAAAATATTGTTTGTTTTTTTCCTCAGTGGTGTCCTCTATCTCCAGATGTGGATGTCAGTAATCAATCCCACACATAAATCCTTTTATTAGTTTACTTGCTTTGGAGCCATAAGTAGAGTTCATTGTCATTCAGGTGGCATTATCGTGGCTTTCTTCTTTCAAAACTAGGCCACCTTTCCAAAGATTATATTCTCGCATGTAGTGAAGAAATTTTCCCGTTCATCGAGACTGCAAACTGTTATCTACTTACTTTCATCTCAGGGATGACTTCTCAACTCCCAAGTGCTGGCTTATCCCATTTTGATTAAATTCTTGTCCCAAAATTATTCATCTTTATAATGACCTGCCTCTTGCCTTTTTCATCACAGCAAACAAGGAGAAAGCAATTTTGGTGTTGCCTACTGTATACTTTACATCAATACATTAAAAAATTACAGAACTCCAACTCTGCTTAGGATTCTGTTCTAACTGGTGAGCCTCTCTTCTACAATTTGACTTGTGTGCTCCCAAGACATAGTTCTGTTGTTGGAGCAGTGACAATGGCAAAAAAAAGACCAAGGAATTAGTGATCCGAATGCTCTGAATGTAAAGCTTTGGTTTTTATATAGGGATTTAGACCTAAGCGCTTCTGATATGTCATCATTTCTCCTAGCAGGTAATTCAGTCCTCTTATTCCTAAAGCAGAAATGGAGTATTCATATAAACAAATGGATAGACGTTCCTTCTTTCAAACTATTTAATGGATTGGTCTTTGTCAGGAAAAGTAAGATAGAGCAGCTATGAAGCAATAAGTGATGGGTATTTAAGATGCATAAAATCATTTTAATCCTTTATATGTGCTTGTTTCTTATATATTTTTAACTTGTACTCAACAAGGTATCTTTAAGCACAGCCCCAATTCAGGGTGCTTTGAGCCACCTCAGCTCAGTCCTCCAGGTATGGTACAGAAACTTCATCATCACACCACCAAAAATTGTCCAGGGCCCCATTCCCCTTTTCTTGAGATTATGGGTGTTTAAGGGCGTGAGGTAGATACGGAGGAGGGATGTCCATGTACACACATTAGTTGGGGCCAAGCAAAGGCCCCTGACAGAGATAGGGGTCACTCCTGAGGGGTTAATAGTGAGATGCTACGTGTTGAGGGAGTGGAGGTAAGAGGGTTGCATCCAGATCCCAGGTGGCCTTCAAGACCTCCATTAGTGCCTTTTGTGGTTAGGATGACCATACCTCCTAGTTTGTCCAAGACATTCCAATTTATGCCTATTACCTCTATTATTCTAATGTAATTGCTGCCCTTTTCAGTCACAAAAGTGTCCCAGTTTGGGCAATATTATATCATCACCTTATTTATCGTAGAACTTTGCCAAAACGACCCACTTGGGCACCTTTTCCTCTATCGGCTTCCTGGACCCCAGTTCTTCTGCCCACCCTATGCTTAACCTCCCTCTCCTCTCCTGACCCTGCTAACCCCAAATCTTTTTTAAAATCTCCAGGGATTCTTTCCTTTTCCCCTTCATCACACCTGAGAAAGCTTGTCCCCTTCAAACGCCTTCAAAGCCACCCTTCTATCTTCTACTCCTTCCTTTTATTCCTACACAGTAAACTTTAGAACCAAAAGGTGATATTTAACCTACACAGATGGTCAGCACACACTCTGTCTGGACAGTCTGGTGCCACACTGGCCACTAAATATTTTTTAAAAGTCCCTGATACAGAGCCCATGAACAAGGGAGTCTCTCAGACTTACTAAACGTCTATCACAGCAGACGGGGCCCAGACATCCATGTCTCCAGAGCTCTACAGGTGAGTCTCATGTACAGCAGGCACTGAGCAGTCCTGGCCTCACATATCCCAAGCCACCTCACTTGACTCCTATAACCCCACAGAGAGGCAACACAGTGTAGCACTCAGAAGCAGTTTTGAAAACAACCTACTAGGGTTTAAATCCACGTTCCACCACTCACTATGTGGTTCACCACTCTGAAAATCTTGAAGATACTTTGGATCTCTCTGCTTCAATTTTCTCTGTAAAATAGGGTTTACAGTAGTACTCACCCTCATACTTGCAATAAATATTAAGCAAGTTAATCCATGCAAAGCACCTAGATGAGTGCCGAGGACAGCAATTGTTTTTAAGATGTTAGCAATCATTACCTGTTTTACAGTTGAAGTCACTTCCAAGATCACACCGCTAGTGGTGATGCTGAGATTGATACCCAGGTTTTCTGAATCTAAACTCCACACTTTCCAGGATGCAACTACTACCCAAGCACTCTCCTACGTGTAATAAAAAGCAGCAATAGGCCAATGAACGATATGGGAAGTACTTTATTTTATCATGTGACACCATGTAACAGCCATATTTACAGCTGCCTGACCAGTGTAGATTTGAATGGGGAAGATGGCTCAGAAACAGCAGTATTAGTAATTCAAGTATTGACCCGTATTTCGTAAGGGGAAAGTTCTGATGATTGATTTACCAGTTTTAAAATAGAATTTTATATTCAGAGTTCTTATTTTCTTAAAAGAATTAGTTTTGAACCAAATATATACTAGGTATAGTTTATTCACATAATGAAACTGCATTTGAAAACAAACATTTCCCACCTTTTCTTTTCTCAGCATTATGAATGCCTCATTCCATCATCATGCTGGATTCCTCAGAATCTTCCATACCATTTCCAGGGGAACCCCTGCAAAGCAGCAAATGTCTACCTTCTCTCAGAAAGAAACTTGATAACCTGGGATTTTTCTTATCACTTTCCCCAATATTCCTAAAACTCACAGCTCTGCTCTTTGGAGAGATGCTTCTTTTTGTCATAACAGAAAAAACACACCACTAGGATTTAGAAAACCTAAATTATGGGCCTGGCTATGTCATAAACTACAGAATAATCTTTAAAAAGTCATGAAATCTCCCCAGGCCTCTGTTCTCAAATACAGAAGTCAGTCATTATTTGTTCAGTCCTTTGTGGTCCTCTATGTACCTTCACAGTAACCCTTAGATTTAAGTCAGGCTGCATTATCCTCATTTCATGGAGGAAATTCAATCTCAAAGAGGTTACACAATCTACCCAAAAATCCCACAGGTAGTAATAGGACAAAGCCAAATTTACATAATCTTGCTCAAGACCCCAGTACTCTTACACATTATGCTCATAAATTTGTTAAATGGATGAAGAAGCAATTTCCCAGGTTCCTCCTAATGATCACATTGCATGATTCTACTTGCTAATTTTTCTCTCCTCTTTCAGCCAGCATTTAAATTAGAAGATATACACATTTGATCACTAAATTTCATTTACCACAGTTCTTTGATTTAACCATTCTTTAAAATTTTCTTGTATTTCTACATTAAGTCAATAAAAAAGTTTTTAAAAATAACTTTTTTTCAGATAGCTCCAACTACTGCTTGCCTCTCTGAAAGCTTCTGGACTGATCTGTTTGTCAAAGCAGACATTGTTAAAATTTTATAAACACCAATTCCTTCTCATAATTTTAAAGAGTTATTCCATATATAAAACCAATTCAAAACAAAAGAAGTTCTAATTCTTATTCCCTGTAGTAGTAATAAAAATGTATTTTTCTCTTGATTTGGTATCCAGTCTCCTGTCTTTATTTAGAAAATAGTTATTCTACCTCACTGTCAAGTCTCTCTTTCCCTAACAAGAAAATGTCAGTCTTAAGAGTCAGGAAAGCTCTTACTTTCACTATTCCCTAAGAATAAACTAATCATCTAAATTGGAAGATGAAACTTTGAATGTTAAATGAGGAATTCAGGACACTTCCCAAGAGGCCAAATGACCAATTTAAAAGCTGATGATATGATATGTGCCTAAAATAACACATTCTTTTATTTATGATAAATTTGTACATGTGCTTAGTCATGCTGATATACATATGAGCATATGCCTAAACCAAAATAAAGTTTAAAAGAAAACAAAATTCAGTCTCAGCAATACTGAAAATTCAGCAGAGCTCAATAAATAGTGTGGTCTCACAAGGAGGGAGTTTTAAACATTCGGTAATTTATATAATTTAACATGCTAAAAGTAAGAAAATAAACAGGGCATGGGGATGGGGAGTATGTATAGGAAAAGTAACTTCAAGATTTTCTTCATTTTGATTCGATTGCTTTCTTGTCTTCAGGAGGGAAGATTCTGACTTCAAAAGTAATAAAATACTTGAGAAGGGAATTGACATCTTTCTGATCTAGATAGTATTCTTCTGCTATTTTCTCAGCAGTCCATGTTTCTGGATAAAGTTTATGATTATTGAGAAGTGTCAAAGCCTCTGCAACAGAAATTTTGCCTTTGGGAATGCTCTTAATATTCATCATGTCAAAGTGATGGCCTTTCGGCAGTCTGAATTCCTTTGGCTCCTGAGGTGTTCCAGCATCTTTTACCTAGTACCGAAAGACAAAACAAAAAAGGGTTTCAAGATGAGAGAAAAGACCTGACATCTACTTTCATGCTTCTCAAATCTCCACTATTCTTCTTCAAATAAATGCTTCACATGCTTAAACTACATTTTCTCATTATAATGAGCCATAGTTTGATGGCACTTTTGCCATGTTGCCATTTCATAACTATATCTTAATCATCATTAAGAAATTTAGGTAGTTCTAGAAAGTAATTATCGAATATATACCATCTACTCACATTATTTCATGTACATTAATGAATAAAACGATCAGATTAAAAAGTGCTTAGAAGGGCGAGATTCTGATGCTGCCCTAACAACTTACTTGATAATCTCCATTCTGTTTCCTAGTTTTATATTTCATATTCGATGCCCCCAAACACCTTGAAAGAATTCAAATATTGGTGGAGATCTTCCAAGAAAATAACCTAATCCCTCCAATACCCCAAGTGATATCAATAAAACTACCTATGCACACCCATCTTTCCGTCCGTCTGTCCTACCCGAGCTTAATCCTCGCATTTGTCCCCTGTATTTCACTCCTGCTACCCAGCTATGCCCATCATTCCCTTTTCCTCTGCCTTTCAATTGCACCCCGGCTACTGCTGCTGTTCCATCAAAGTATAAAAATGCTATAGTCACTACTATTTAGAAACACCAAACCCAAAACCAACACTTCCTTTATGACCAGTTTCCTTCTTTTTAGTTAAGCTTTAGAAGATAATGATATTTGTGATCTCTAATCCAGAGGATTAGATCTTAACTCAGAGGACACTTTTCAGGCTTTATTTGAACTCACTACAGCATCCCATGCTGTTGACTTCTCCAAAGTGCCCATAACTGTCTTTCCCCTTGGTTTCCATGCCAACCCACTCCTGGTTTTCCATCTCTCTCTCCAGTGGTCCCTTCTTTGTTTTCTTTGTGATCTGTTTCCCTACAGCTGCCCCTTAAACGTTAGTGTGTCCCAAGTTCTGGCCCAGGCCCTTTTTTCATTCTACACATTCTTCCTAAGTAATCCCACACACCCCCTGAACTTTCATGACTACCTACATGTTAATGACTTTCAAATTTGATCTCAAACCTAGACCTTTCTCTTGACTTCCAGACCCAAACTCCCAAATGCCTAATGGGCATCTCCACTTGGACAATCTACAAGCAACTTAAAATCAACATGTCTGAAACTGAACTTATCCCTTTCTCTGAAAATCCAATGCTATCCTCATATTGTCTATCTCAGTGACCAATACCACCCACCTTCCATATCTCATTCCAAAACTCAAAGTTTCTCTTATGTCATGTTATCCCTGCCATCCCCCTCTCCTTCACGCATTACAGCCAATCAATGACGAAATTCTGTTGATGCTGCCTCCTCTCAAACCCCTCACTTCTCTCCCAGTCACTAAATCAGCCCAGTCCAAGCCAATGTCTCCAGCAGGAAGTGCGGTAAAAGCCTCCTAAGTGGTCTCCTCTGCCCAGATAAAACGCTTGTTCCCTCTCAGCCCACTCTCAAAACTGCCCCATTATGAAGCAGATCTGAGGGAGACATGAAACTTTTCAATGACTTCCCATTGTTCTCAGGATAAAACCCAAAGACAATAAGGATCTTCACAATCTGGCCCCTATCACCCCATCCCACCTCATTTCTCCCAAATTCACCCCTCACACTTCCCCCTAACTGTACAGAACTCCAACTGCTCTGCAAAGGCATCATGCTCTCTCCTACCTTCATATTGTAACTCTGGTCTGAAACACTCTTCCCAACTTCTTCACCTTCCTAAACTCCAGGCTTCTCTTACCTTCCGCCTTCCACTCCAAACCACTTTTACTCAGACTTCCCTTCTGATCATTCTTAAATACTAAGATTAGTATTATTATGACACTAAAAAATAACTGATAAGGGGCCGGCCCCGTGGCCAAGTGGTTAAGTTCATGTGCTCCACTTTGGCGACCCAGGGTTTTGCTGGTTCAGATCCTGGGTGCAGACATGGCACCACTCATCAGGCCATGCTGAGGCAGCATCCCACACGCCACAACTAGAAGGACCTACAACTAAAATATGCAACTATGTACTGGGGGGATTTGGGGAGAAAAACCAGGGGCAAAAAAAAAGAAGACTGGCAACAGTTGTTAGCTCAGGAGCCAATCTTAAAAAAAAAATCTGATAAAATTCAACATGTTCTCTTGACTAAAAAAAAACCTTAAACTGGAAACAGAAGAAAATGTCCCAAATGTGATAAAAGTATTTCTTAATCAGAAACCATGTCATTTTATTATAATTAATGCTGAACATTAGAGGGTCCTATGTAAGGAAAGAACAGGATAGAATACCAACTTGCCCTGCTACGTAAATGCTACAGACAACATAGAGAAGAATTAAATATAAATACTAGAAAGAAAATGGTAATTCTATGCTAATGATAAGAGAGTATCTTTAGAAAAATGAGAGAATCAACTGGAAAACTAACAGAAATGATAACCTCACATTGTGGTTAGCGACAATACAAAAATCACTCACTTTCAGACATATTAGCAATAAACAATTAAAAAACTTCAGATGAAAAAGATTCCATAGTAACAACCTTCACTCTATCCCCCAAAGACTCAGTAAAACAAAGATGTGAATTCTCCTCAAATTAGTCTATAAAATTCCAATTCAATCAAACTCAAAATCCAAATAGAACTTACTTAAGAACCTGACAACTTGATTCTCAAGTTCATCTAGGAAAAAAATGTGACAAGAGCCAAGAAACTTTTGAATAGAAAGAGATAAGATGGTAACATATATCAAGACACATTATAAAGGTTAAAAATATTATTCTAGTATAGAAACACAAAAATAAGTAAACAGAACTGATCAATCCATAAACAGACCTGTATGTGTATGTGTTAGCATTTTGAGTAGAAGAAGGAGTGCGTTTATCCAACAAATTATATTTAGACAACTGATCATCCAGTTGAAAAGATCTCCACACACCACTTATTTAACATCCAATAAAGACTTTAACATAAAATACACACTCATAAAAGTACTAGAAGAAAATACAAAAGACTGTTTTTATGTTAGAGTGAGCTCAGACTTCCTATACCAGGAAGGACAAAAAGGCTAACATACTTGAAAGAACTTTGAGCAGCAATAAATAAATAAGTTAAAAACTCAGACAAAAAATAAATTACTTGACATGTCATAGGCACAGTATCACTAATGTCTAGAGACATCACAAATCATTAAGAAAACTACACACTGCCCAAAAGGAAAAAAGGGACAAAGAACATAAATAGATACTTCAACCTTTTTTTCATTATCACGGCCCCATGAGTCTTGCTAGACTTTTCCTAATACCCACTGTGAAATTTTAATATCACTGTGTATCTCTTTATCTATTATGTCTATATATCTGTGTTTTATACAAAAAAGCATTATTTTTTTTTTCGCTCCCCAGAGCCAACTTTCAAATGCAAGATTTAGTATAACACGAGAAATAATACTTGGAAGTACTGTTCAACACCTGTCTAAAAATAACATGAACATCAACCCCTATAACTTTTTACGTGAGCATCTGGTGATAACTGAACTCTACAATTGCTATTATATGCAGTAGTTTCCAAACTTTATTTTACATATGAGTCTTCTCTTCTCTAGCAAAAACTGTATTAATATCTATATCTGTGTAAACAGTCTATTGCCTATCTAGAGAGAGAGAGAGACACAAGCAGAGAATTTTAGAGTGGAAAAAATTGGGGAGTTGTCACTGGCATTTCCCTCTCCTTTGATCAAACTCTTCCCCTACTTAGAACCTTTCTGCCCCACAAACTCACCTGGATAACTCCCACTCATCCTTCAGGGCTGAGCTTAAATGTCACTTCCTCAGACACCATCCATCATCCTCCAATCTCAAATAGGCCCCTCTGATATACACTCACAACACCTGTACTTCTCTATCATAGACATATCAGTAATTCCATGCATATGGTTGCTCTTCCGTTTAATGCCTGTGTCCCTCACAAGACCATAAGCACCACGAGACTAAAGACCAGGTCTACTGTGTTCATCACTATATACAAAGCACTTGTGCCTGACATTTATATATGGATTTACATATAGGTTCCCATTCCCAATGTATTCTGTGATCTCCCTTTCTTCCTTTCCTATCTGAATATGTCCTTAAAAACCAAAAACAAAGGAACAACAACACAACACTAAAGGAATCCCAAAGAGTAGAACATACCTCAATCCACTGAAGGATGAGAAAATAGTATTAAAGCTCTCCTTTGGTCATTCAAATGACAATCACTGAAGTACCCTACCAAAACCGACAAATTCTGAAATATCAAATAATTCACATAATTCATTCGATCAATACTTTCATCACAAGTGTTTTAGGATTTCAGTAAATATCCAAGGAACCAAGGCATGTGTGTCTTGCTTAGACCACGGTGCTTAAATTTTTCCAAAGCACCAGATTCTGGTCATAACTACACTGACATTTTACACTTGCAAAGCATTCACTTTCTTTGCCATTTGCCACTTCTCTTGATCATTTTCCTAGTGCCCAAAAAGGTTAAATAATTTATTTACTTCCTTTAAACACACATTACCTGCACAGAAGACACAGGATCTTTGGAATCGACATACACATCTTTCAGTAATGACAGCAATTTGTCATCTTTTCTAGCAATTTCTCCCTTAATTTCTGGATGGACTAAGGAAAGAAAAAGAAATGTCACAAAATTAAAACCAAAGATTTCCTCTAAGATCCTGAACACTTAACACAAGACAGTCACTTTGTATTTTTCGTTTAATAAATAATCATTCGGACAGTACAGAAAGTAGTTTAAACGCAAATCAAAATACTAGGTCAAGCTTGGCGTCCATCGATCAGGGAAGACCCACATGATTCCTTCTGACTCATGCCCACTATCAGGTCGCTAAGTGTTAAGGATAAAAGGCCCGAGTACCGGGGCAGCGGAGCACAGGCCGCCTCCCCGGGGACTACGAAGGAGGCGGAGCCGCCCCTCCACCGCGGGCGCGAGGGCACACTCTCAATGTCACCGGCTTGGCGGCTCCGCCTTCCGGCGCTCGGCTGACCCGCGTCGCTGCGGCCGAGCAGGTAGAGAGCGGTCACCCGGTCACCGGCCCGAGGTCCACTGGCGCGGACCCGCCCAGCCCGCCCCGGGGCTCGCCCGCGCGCCGCGCCCCGCACCACTCACAGCTCAGCTGCTCTTGCAGGAGGCTCTTGGTGGAGGGGTGCCTGGGGGCGGGAGAAGGCTTCATCCTGCTAATTTCCCGTTCCGCGCGGTTCTCCAGGTTGAAATTCCTGAACGCGCGAGCCAACGAAGCCCCCATCGCCTCACAACATGATGCCCTCGGTTCACGCCGCACGTGGGAAAACACTGGCGCCGGCGACCTCCGTAACCAACTGAGCATGCGCACGTCTGGGGTCGCCCGGCCGCGCGCCGGAAAACGGGAGCTAAATGCGCGCCGTTCGCCCCCTAGCGGTCGGGAGGACACACGCCGCGTCTCGGCCCAGAGGGTATCAAAGGGAGCGCCTCCCTCCCGGGCGGGAGACGTGCTCCCTCCAGCGGCCGCTTCCCGCGCGAGGGGGCGGGGCTCCAGGCTCAGACCCGCGGTGGTTCTCGCCCCTGGAGACTCGTGGAGTCGCGCGGGAAGTTTTAAGCAGTGGCCTGTTGGGCCACACCCCAGACTTTCTGATTTAATTTCTGTGGAGTGAGGTCCTGCATTGGCTCAAGCTTGCCACGTGGGTCCAAAGTTGCAGTCTGAGGAGAGAATCAAAGTTGTACGGAAATTGACCTTGAAGACCTTTCACAGGTCAGTGCAGCCAAAGAGGAAGCCAACAAAAATGGAACTAATTGCACCAGGATAAAGGAAGGGTCTAAAATTGCCCTTTCCTGCTTTAGTGAAAGGAAAATAATGAAAGTGTATTCCTTCTCGATAAATATTTGTTCTCAGTCATTCTTTTGTTAAAACGCCCCTTATTTTCTGTCCCCTTGCCTGATACATTCCTGAGCCACCGTGTTCTCTTTTTCCATGATCTTTTACATCCTGCTCTCATAACTCAGTTGACCTAATTATCGATTTCGGTTATACTTTCTTTTCCTTTGTCTTTATTTTTGCTAGTAATTTGTGTTATTTCTCCATGCTATTAAGTGCTGAGTCACCGCTTCATTTCCTAGCCTATTTCTCCTTTCTCCTGCCTTCCTCATTCTTTTTAAGCCAGGGCAACTCCGTGTAACTTAATGAAAGGAATAGCCAATGAGACATTAGAAAAGAATGAGTGTTGTCACATTTCTCCCTCTCTCTACCCCATTTCTGAATGGATTACTGTGTTTGCTGCTTTTATTTAAGATTCTTTAGAAATATTGTCATTAATCCATAATAAAAGAACCCACCAGGAAATAGGGTCTCGAGAGTTAGACTATTTCTCACAGACTGTGGCTGCAAGATCTGTTTTTAGTGTTCTCAGCTCTGCTTAGTGAAATGACGTTGGTTGGTTGTTTTTAACCAGTTAAAAGCGAGAAAAGAATCGATGTAAAAATAATTGAATCGAAGTATTTTTTTTAAAAAAGAATCTAAGTAAAGAAAGGAGCAGTTTTATTTAAAGAAAACGAATGTAATTATTAAATATAATATTCAATCTTAGCAAAAAGTCCTACAAGGAACAAAGCTTCCACCATTGATTATCGTGACACATTCTTACTGGGATTGGTATTTGGAATTTACAGAGGCTGAAGCCAGTGTTCTCTGGTCGAGTTAGTGGGGAAGTTATCCTGAAGGTGGCAGGCTGCTCCAAGATTTCCATCTTTGAGACAGAAGCATGCTCCTAACTCAATGCTTTTTAGCCCAAGTATTCATATTTCCACGGTGGCAAGAAGTTTTCATCTGCCTGATTATGTCCATAAGCTTCAACAACTATGGTAGCAATTCCACTCATTGCCTATTAAAATATTTTAGAAGTGAAAAAATCATTTTCATAGAAATTCCTCCACACTTCTGGCAGCATGAAAAAACAGTATTAGAAGTTACGGGAAGTGTAGGAGATGGTGGGGATTACCGCATGAAAGTATTCCCTGAATTCCCACCTTTAGGTAGAGTTTGGATTCAACATTTAAGGAGCGTCCAACCTGTGTCAGCTGCTTTGCCTGGTCCTGGCCTCAAAGAGCAGAACAGAAGGCAGAGATACTCCACCAGAAATGCCCAATTGACTGTCACCCCTTGGGAATCATCACGGAAATAAAACCTGAACCACAAATGCATAATTCCAGCTCTTCTTGTCAAAACATATAAATTAGCAGGAAGTCTGACCTCAGAAATCCCCCTGGGCTTATGTTAAGGGTTGATGTCAGGTCCCCAAGGAAAGTATAACTAGGTTGCTGCTCAGAATTAAGCAGCATCTCTCTGAGTGGAGTGTTATTATGGGTATGTATTGCTGAATATTTTAGGATACAAATAAAATAAACCCAGGGTCTTGCCAACACACAGGAATGTAAAAATTCTATGAGAAAAGGAATTTTTGTCTGTTTTGTTCACTGCTGTTTCCATCACATTGAACAGTGCCTGGTACACAATAGGAACTAAACAAATGTCAAGTAAATCTCAAATGAACCCAAAGACAAGTAGGGCCCCTGAGCTGGAGTCTAGGCGCTGGACAGGCTCTCACTGCCTGAACACCAGCCCCTTGAGAGAAGTGAGTTCTTGTGGAAGTCACTCACTCTGGTTGAACCCACTTTCCTCATCTTAAAACTGGGATGGGGGCCAGCCCTGTAGCTGAGTGGTTAAGTTCGTGTGCTCTTCTTCGGCGGCCCAGGGTTTTGCTGGTTCAGATCCTGGGCGCAGACATGGCACTGCTCATCAGGCCATGTTGAGGCAGCGTCCCACATGCCACAACTAGAAGGACCCACAACTAAAAGTATATAACTATCTATTGGGGGGGATTTGAAGAAAAAGCAAAAAAAAAAAAAAAAAAAAGAGAGAGAGAGATTGGCAAGTTGTTAGCTCAGGTGTCAATCTTTAAAAAGAAAAAAAAGCTGGGATGATAGTAATTATCTAATGGGTTTCACACAGTTTAAAAACATGAAGTGTCTAGTAGAGAGCCTAGCTCAGAATATGATGTTCTATATTTGTATTGCTTTCCATTTTCCAGAGGAGCAGGGAGAAGTCTGAAAAAGAACCAAAGATATTCTGAAAGCCCTGGTCTACAGGTGAACGAAGGGATAAAATAACTAAATATCTGAAAGTAAAGTAAGACCTATGTCCTCCAAGAATTTAGTTTAAAAAATAGGTGTTCTAAATTTGAGTTTTATTTGCTGATTTGCGTACTCTGCACACATGGTGGCGTTGCTGAGCTCACTGAGGTTGGAATTTGGGCGGGAATCATTAACTCAGGGCCACAAAATTCCCCCTGCCTTTGCCTGGCGCTGGTGGCAGAAATAGTGCCTAGCTAGTCTCCTCCTTGCTTCCCTCCCCTCTCCTCAATCTTTCTCTCTCTGCCTAGACTTTCTCCTTCATGCACTCCTTCCTGTGAACATAATTCAACAGCATTCTATATTCTTCAAAGGATTGCAGTCACTAAACCCAAGTGACAGGTGACTCAAGGAGCCCAGGATAGCCCCCAGAGATTGCACTGCTCAAACCCCAACCACTAATGAGCCGCGCAGCAGATTTGCAGAGAAATAACTCATCCCGGTGGAGATGTCCCCATTCAGGCAGAGAGAACCTTTCCAGGGCCTGGACTCCAGCCCAGTGGCCAGAGAATTTGTGAGAATCCAACTGAGGTCTTTTACAAGGTTCCCAAGTTTGGCTAGCTTTGTAGCAATGCAGTGTTGTAGGTTTGTGAAACCCAGAATAGTTGGGGGGGAAGAAACCCAAAACTCAAAAACCAAACAAACCAGGCTTTGGGCAGATCCAGTGTTCATAGTGAGAAACACTGGGTCTCACAGATTAGAGTTACCAACCAGCAGTTAGACCCAGGTGCCTGCGCTGCGGCTACTGCAACTCATGACTTTGCCACTGTTTTAGTTTCCCATTGCTACTAACAAATTACCGCAAAATTGTGCCTTAAAAGGGGACAAATGTATTCTCTTAACAGTTCTGGAGGTCAGAAGTCCAAAATGGGTCTTGGAAGGCTAGAATCAGGTGTCAGCAAAGTTGTCTTCCTCCTGGCTCTAGGAAAGAATCCCTTTCCTTGTCTTTTTGGCTTCTAGGGACTTCCAGCCTTTCTTGGCAGCCAGCAATTGCATCATTTCATTGTCCTATCTCCTTCTCTGACTATGACTCTCCTGCCTCCCTCTTTCACTTATACCACTCTTGTGATTACATTGGGTCTCATGTGGATAATCCAAGATAATCTCCCCATCTCAAGATCCTTAATTTAATCACATCCGCAAAGTGCCTTTTGCAGGTTCTGGGGATTAAGAGGTGGACATCTTTGGGGCACCATTGTGCTGCCCACCACAGTCATCATCTTCAGAATATCCATATCTAGCAGGGTAGTTATGATCAATTTAGTAAAATTCAATGATAGAATGATGGAGAGAATGCCTGGAATTCTTCATTCAGCCCCACAGTGCTGATATTCCAATTGTTCAACCTGCTGGTTGAAAGAATAAAACCATCTTGCTTGAGCCGTAGTATTCTTTCTCTCAGGTTTTGCCTAAGAGCCATAGTAGCTCACTAGCAAATTTGCCACTACTTTGCTAGGTCTGTATGTTGCACAGGAGGCAATTTTTCTTGGGCCCCCAACCTCTCGTTTTCTCTGGAGCACGTATGTCTGAGAAGCCTCAGTGAACAACAATATGAATCTCCCTTGTATATAAAGCAGTATGACCAGTTTCCCTAATGATGGCATCTTAGAGATAGCAGGAGTCTACCACCTTTCTCTCCTTAGTCTTCTTCCCACTCCCTTATTTCCCTCTCGGCTTAGAATTTCACCATCACCCCCAACTCTGCTTTTTTATCCCGATCGTTCCCCCTTTGGCTAGCTCCTCTCTCCCTCTGTCTCTGGGAATTGCATGCCTCCCTCTAAACTTTAGTGCACACAGCCCCCTGCTGTGTCTCATTTCTGCTGGATGTAACACTGTTAGCCAAGGCAGGGAGACAGGTGGGGTAGGCAGAAATCTATGACCCCTAGTGACCCTAAGCAGAGAACCCAGTTGAGCCTGCCTGGACTTCTGACCTACAGAACTATGAGATACTAAATGGATATAGTTTTAAGCCTCTAAGTCTGTGGTGACTAGTTATGCAGCCATAGAAAATGAATATAGCAGGTAGTCTGAGAGTCAGATTGGGGATGAAGTGGGTGGGTTTGAACCCACAAACCCAGGAGGGTTCAAGGATTGCATTCTGCCCCCTGCCCCACCGCCACATCTCACTCAACATATCAAGTGCCTGACAACACACCAACACGCTGTATGAAGCACTAGTGATAAAGTCAAGGTCACATCCTTGTGACCAGGAGTGACAGTACTGTAACACAGTATTATCACGTGGGAATATTAATGGAAAGCACATATTAGGAACCAAAAACACAAGTGGGTTGGGGTAAGCATACCTGAAGTTACGCAAAGATTTCGCCAGTAAAAGGGGAAAATCACAACTCCAACAAATATAAAAACACATCTCAATGATTTTAACTCATAAATGAGGGAACTGGCAAGATTTACAACCAGTTCAAGAAATCAAAACCCATGCCATCAGAGATAAAAAAGTAAAAAGGAGAAGGATGCTTAGGAAGAAAGAGGCAGGGAGAATGGGATGAAGCTATTGTCGAAGTCATCACAGGCCAGCTGGTAGAGATCTTCAAATGATGAAACATAGAGTTCGGTCTTTATTCTCCATATGTGAACGTCTCTCGAATGGAAGTTAAAGAGGAGTAGACCTATTTTAGAAAGATGATTGACAGCTCCATAAAGGATGGTTTGGAATAGAGAGACCTGGTAAGATGCTGTTATTACTGTCCATGTGAGAAGTAAGCTTTTTTGTCCAATTTTCTTAGGGATATCTATTTAATAAGCAGTCTCTGGAGGGGCACTGTTTAGACATATCTTCCACTTAAGCTGGACGAATAGATAGCAACCTAGGCAGTGGGATTTGGGATTCAGAGCCTGGAGCATGAAATGCAGTCATCTATTTTAATATTCTCATGCCGCTCTTGGTGCAGTTAATCTTTTTTAGAACTTTTGATTGAATAGAAGCTCAGAATTTACCAGTGCGATCCTGTTGACATGCAGGTTCCTAACCCATGGCCACAGGCACAGTAGCACGTATATTTCCAGAGAAAGCTAAAAATACCAGTTCTGTCTACAGTCTCAGCAATCCAATATGGTAAACTGGTATATAAAGTTTCTGTTTTTGTCAAAAAAAATAATCCATGTACCTAGCTAGCTACATTTTGATGTGGAGTTTGAATACATTTTTTGTAAGAAATTGTAAATGTTTATGCAAGGAAAAGAGAATCTTATTATTTAGCAATGTAGCTCTGTTAGAAAAGTAAAGATAGCTTTTTAAAAAATAACTTCTGGTGGTCTAGTGGTTAAAGTTCCACACTCTCCACCTTGGTGGCCCGGGTTTGTTTCTCGGTCGCGGAACCACATCACCCATCTGTCAGTTGCCACGCTGTGATGGCCGCTCACATAGAAGAACTAGAAGGACTCACAATTAGGATCTACAACCATGCACTGGGGCTTTGGGGAGAAGAAAAAAGACAAAGAGGAAGATGGGCAACAGGTGTTAGCTCAGGGTGAATCCTTCCCTGCAAAAAATAAAATAAAAATAAATGCAAAAAATAAATAAAAATAACTTTTGATTATGAAAATTTCAAACATGCTTAAAGGTACAGAGTTTATTATAATGAATCAGAATCACCATGTACCCATCACCCAGTATGAATGATTATCAATCCATGGCCAATCTAATTTCTTCTCTATACCTTCCCATTTTCCTACCTCCCTCAGTTCTCTTGAAGCAAATCCTTACCAAAGACAAGAACTGCTCTTTTCAAATGTAACCATAAAATAATGGTAGTATTTTTAAATAGTATGAATGAGAAAAAGGTACAGACTTTTGATTGGGTTTACATTTGTAAATCTGTTATTATTTGTTTTCGATGAACTTGAGCAATAAAGTCATTATATGGCTGTTAAACACTTCATGCACAAGAAGCTCTTGAAATTGTGTCTCACCTTCTCTGCACACTTCACTGCCCACAGGCTTCCCTGTTACTGCCTTTCCTCCTTCTAAAAGGCTGAAGAGTTGCTGCTCATCAGAAGAGTGACTCTGTAATCTCGAGATGTGGAAACTGAACTCACCCAGCTCATTTCTGTATCACTTCCTGCTACAAGGTCATTTTTGTTTTTAACTGGTTGGGTGAGCCTGATGACAAGTGAAATATGATTCACGTGACTAACAACATCTCATCCCTGCTCCCTTGCCAGACCCCCACCTCCACCCCCAAATCAGGGTTCTGGTTAGTGCCCAAGAGATGTACAATTAATAGCTCTACTTGGCATGCAAGTGACTAATTAATTTTCCATCTTCCAACTCAGAATCCAATAGAACAAACAGCAGATTCATATACTCATGAACATGCAGCAAAATTCCTAAACTTACCACACAGGACAACTAAGATCTAGAGGTGTGGTAGGCTGAATCATGGGCCCGAAGACATCCAGGTCCTCATCTCTGGGACCTGTGAAAGTACCTTATGTGGCAAAAGAGACTTTGCAGATGTGATGAATTTAAGGCTTTTGAGATGAGGAAGAGGCCAAGAGTCAAGGAACGCTGAAAATGTCAAGGAAACAGACCCCCCCCAGAGACTCCAGGGGGAGCATGGCCCTGAAGACACCTTGATTTGGGCCCAGTTAAACTGATTTCAGACTTCTGACCTCCAGAACTTCAAGAGAATAGCTTAGGATGGTTTTAAGCCATCAAATTTGTTGTAATTTGGCACAGCAACCATAGGAAACTAATACAAGAGGTCTTCACTGTCCTGCCTGAGGTAACATTGTGACTTGAGGTATTGCTGCACTAGACTCCATGTCTTTTGACTCCTGTTTTAACAAAAAAGATCTCCACTCCACTATTCTAATGCTTTCTAGACAGCTCCAAGCCTTGCTTGTGAAAAGCCGGGTGGGATATATGGAGTTTTCACAAAAGGCATACAAATAAGGAGAGATAATAACTACATGGTAATAAACAGGGCATCCACAATAGCCTTGTGTTTATGACGTGTGACCCAGAATTCATCTTTGAACTTCTTCCCACCTCTCCTAGTTCCCAGGAACAGCCGCAGACTGGACAGTGACCTCATTATCCTGGCTGTCAAATTCCCAAGATATTTTGATTTGTTTACCTTGTTAAGTTTATTGATGCTCACAGACTGACCCTGTTGATTCTTTTGCTAAAGAGTAGCCTTTGTAGAGCTGGGACGAAAGAAAATGATGACGATCAGGCTGGTCTCCTACAGCTTCACTTTCCATCTTGGTCTGCTCTGGCCACTCCTTCCCTTGCCTCAGCCTTACTAGCCTCCAAGTATTGAGAGCCCTGTGTGATCTGCCACGGGACACCTGGCCCAGGCCTGCCACTCAGAAGTGTCATGTGCTGTCCAGGTGCTAAAATCCTCCCGGAGCCTTGATCCTTGGGGACAGACACGGAGGCAAACATCTGACCACTCACCCTTTGCTGCTGCTAACGAAAACTCTGTCCCAAAAAACAGATTTGAATCAAGGGATAAGTTTCTAGTGATAGAATTTCAGCCTGTAGGACAGACCACTGGGTTTGTATCCTGGACAAGGGGGCTTGTTTACATTCCCAAATCTCTCCAAAGAATTATGCCTACCTGAGGTCGAGCCTCATCATGTGCCTTTAGAATCTATGGCTTTGAAGAGAGGAGTGCTCTGCTTTATCTATTTGAGTTCATTAATTCATCCAACAAACATGTATTGAGGGTCTACCATGTGCCAAGCATTATTCTAGCCAGTGGGGATCCAGGACTGATCAAAGAGATAGATACCCCTCCCCTCATGGGGCTTGCGTTCTGGTAGGTAAAGAAAAAAATCAAATACACAAATATGTGTAAAAATTGATAGATGGTAATAAGTGCTTTGTAGAAAAACTGAACAGGGTACGAGAGGTAGAAAGTGGGAGGTGTTACTATTTCATATAGGGTATTCAAGGAGGACCTTATTGATTAGAAATCATTTACTTGACAAAGCTACTGAAGTAAGGGAAAGAGTGATGGATGTGGCATCTAAGGGAGAAAGGTTCTAGGCCAAGGGAACGGAAAGTGCAAAGGCTCTGAGGCAGAAGCATGCCCGATACGGTATTCACATGTAATGATGTTGCCCCTTCTATAACTGCCAAGCCAAAAAACCCCAGAAAAGGCTCACAGGCCAACAAAACTACCAATGGTGTAGCTGTGTCTCTGAGGCCCACCAAATATACTCCTTGGTAGTATGCAAAGGAAATTGGAGGAAATTTCAAGACGAATGGAGGGTTTCTCGTGTCATGGTAGCCCAGGGTACAAAAGTACAAGCTAATGTTGACATCAAGGAATATTCCTGGAAAAGGAGGAGAACACCAAAACTTTGCCACACACAAAAGCGTCCAAGGAAAAATGTATATATTTAGTGATAAAACTAGGCTCACCTAATGATTTGGTGGGATTGATTTGTGACACGTGAAAAATGTCACAGGAGTTTTATTCCCAGGGTTCTGTCACCTGCACGCCTGTCTATTTACAGCCGTGAATCTGTGTGCTAGGATTCATGCATCACGCTACACTTGGAATGCTCCCATCCAGGAAGCCCTCACCCAAAACAGTAAGACAAGAGAAGACAAACTCTTTTCTCTCTCCATACCACTTAAACGTGGCACTAACCATTCAGGTCATGAAGCTGATCACTTTGAATCATGGAATGTTAGAGCTTAGAAATCCTCTGGCATAATCAGCTCATCTCTCCACAAGAAACTCCACCATCGGCCCACCACTGCCCTGCCCGCTCCCATTCACCGCTTCATGGTGCTGGTTCCAACATGCTTCCTGCCTGCTCCTGGCCAGCTCTCCCTGCATGAGTTTTGCTCCCCATGAAGAGTGAAGCGTTTTATTTGCATCTATTTGAATTCTAATTTTGAGGGGAAACATTTTGTTCTTTGTTGAAGACAAGAGAAACTGAATGACCACTTTAGACAAAAAAAAAGGGGGGGGGGTTTATTTGAAGGGTACTGAGACCAGATAAAGGAAATGCTTTACAAAGGCAGCTCTAGGGGTCTCGCAGCAGGAGGGCTGAGAAGCCACCATTTGGTGACTTAAGTCCAGCTGTCTTCTGCTGCTGGAATTACTTCTGCCTCAGATTTAAATTCCTAGCAAGAGGGACACTCACTGGGCTGATGTGGGTCATGTACTCATCCTTTGGTAGGGATGGAGTGTTAGGCATCTCTACTAGAACGACATGGAGGTGAGGATGGAAAAGATAGAGATGACACATGGAGAAAAACAGTCCTGTCAGCTTCTAAAATTAACTGTTCTGCTCTGAAGTTTCACCAGTGTATTAGAAGGCTTATTTGGGGGCTTCTTTCCGGCTTTACTGACCTGGTTTTTAGACTCAATACCTTGTGTGATTGGTCTTGATTTTGGTTCTGGACTATGCTCTGCAACCCAGCCTATCTCACAGTTTTTAAAAAAGCAAATCTTGGAGCCAGCCCAGTGTTATAGTGGTTAAGTTCATGCACTCCGCTTCAGCAGCCAGGGGTTCGCAGGTTCGGATCCTGGGCGTGGACCTACACACTGCTCATCAAGCTGTGCTGTGGCAGTGTCCCACATACAAAATTGAGGAAGATTGGCACAGATGTTAGCTCAGGGCCAATCTTCCTTACCAAAAAAACAGCAAATCTATTGCCACCCTGCTCAGCTTGTTCTGGGTTACTCTTTGGCCAAGGCAGTCTCATCTATTAGCTCCATAATGAACCAGCTGGGAGGAAACAGACTCAGGAGAGGTGAATGACTTACTGGTAGATGCTTAGGGGTAGGTTCAGAACTAGAAGCTAGGTATACTGATTCCCCATCCAGTGCTCTTCCCTACTGCATAGAATTATTTTCAGTCTAGCATTTGAGAGCTCATCAGAAAAGGAAAATAGATAGAGTTATTACCAGGACATCAGCACATTCAGAAGAGATTGAAAGTGCTGTACGTTTTGGTTGCAGGGCTGGGATCATGATTTGGATGCAATAAAAGTTAGAAATAAAATGTCAACAGTGTTATGTTGCTGCAATTATATAATTATTAAGAAGATGGATGGTAATTTTGAATAGGAAGATTTAAAGGACTTTGCACTTTGCACTTTTCCGTATATGTGACAGGTGGGAGAGGAGAAGTGGCAGGGGGAGGACCAGGAGTTCAGAGACAAGACACAGGCAGCCAGTTTTGGACGTGAGCCAGGTTACCGTTTTCTGAGGCTCCATTATGAGATGGCGCTTTCCCTAGGCCCAGTGACAACTGCCTCTCACTTTGGGAATGAAGAGCTGTACCAGGTTCCTGCATCCACGACAGCCCTCTCCACTGTCTACAGCTTGCCCCTTCCATACAGTCTCCCTCTTTTGGAACCAGGGAGTGGCATCTGAGAAGTCCCACACCTAGGACCTCCCTGTTTCTAATAACCCTGGCCCTAGGGGGACAGAAACAGTCAAACAGAAGATTGTGCAAAAAATGAGGAAAAATTTTGTCTTTCCATGGCTATTTCGGGGAGGTTACTCAAAGGAGAATATCCAAGGATGCATTTATATGATAGACTGAAGACTGGCTCCCTTGTTCTTGAGAGAACATGTGAACTGTAATTTAGATAAGCCACAGTATCTACAGCATTTTGTACAAATGCTCTAACTCGTGTCATTTATCTTTTACTCTTGCACTGGCTTTCCTAACTGTATTGTAAGACCCACGGAGCAGTACCATCATCACTTGCCTCCTTATATCTCTATCACTTTATATGGTGATTTGTAAACACTATGTGCTTAATAAATGTTTGTTGGTGATAATAAAAGGCAAGTTTACAATTTTTGTTTGTTTTAAAAATCAATTGTATCTTAGTGGAAGTTACTGATTTATTCCTCAGTCTTTGCTGCATTTCCACATATAATCCCTTAAGCCTTTTAGGTAAATCCTCAGTATTAATAGAAATATGATTTTAATCGGGATTACCAGGAAGCAATTAGATTTGGCACACAGTTTGCTGATAAAATTAGAGAGATGTAAAAGTAGAAGAGACTCACGATTTGACTCTCAAGCTGATGCTGTCCTGGGTAAATAATTGCTTATTTTATTTAAAATACAACTATTTACTAAAATTACAGTTATTTGTACATTATACATGGTTAATTCTATGTGAATATGTATTGTAAAATGAATGCAGTTAATTATATAAATAGTACAATAAGACACAACTATATTTTAAGTATCTTTTACAAACTGTACAGACAGTGCTTTGACATTCCGTATTAGTTTGCCAGGGCTACTGTAACAAAGTACCACAAACTGCGTGGCTTAACCAACGGAAATTTATTTTCTCACAGTTCTGAAGGCTGGAAGTCTGAGGTCAAGGTGTTGGCAGGCTGTGAGAAAGAATCTGTTCCAGCCCTCTTGCCTAGTTCCTGGAGCTTTGCTGGCAATCTTTGGTGTTCCCTGGCTTGTAGCGTTGCCCATCTCTGCCTTCAACTTCACACGGCTTTCTCCCTGTGTGCAATTTCAGAACACCACTCACATTGCATCTGGAGCCCACCCTACGCCAGTATGACCACATCTTAACTACATACATCTACCATGACCCTATTTCCAAATAAGGTCACATTCTGAGGTACTGGGAATTAGGACTTCAACATATGAATTTGGGGGAACACAGTTCAACCCACCCCACCATCTGGTAGTTAGGAAATTTCTCTTTCTGTCTAACTAAATGATTTGTTTGTTCAGATCAGGTCCCATTTCTTTCCCTCCTCATTGGGGAGAGTGGGCTCGATTCTGCTCCTTACCTGTAACAGAGAAGGTGAACCCCTTTTTCCATCTCATTTTTAGCTCCCACTCAAAGCAGGAGGAATCACTAATGAAATCGGATCAACATTCATTAGGCCACATGCTTTGGGGTGAGGTTATTTGGCCTTAAAGGCAGGATCCAGGCATGGACCTTCTTTCTCGTGAACTTCTAGCTATCACCCTGAAAACAGAACTGCCAAGTGCCCTAGTCTTCCTCCTGGGGGAGGCAGACCTGGCCAGCTACCCTGCTCAGTCAGTTCCAGCTCCTCAGCCAAGAGGCAGCTGGGCGATTCCACCTCCCCGATGCATCCATTCACATCACAGTGTTAGGGATGGACTCAAAAGCTCCTTGCAGGCACTGAAGCTTCTGGGCCTCAGCCTCATGCTTACCAGTCACACTGCACCGGGGACAAAGGGAGGGGGTGGTTTTTATAAGGGCCTCTCCTGCCATTAATGACCCCCGCCCCAGGTGAGTGTGCTTCAGATTGGGCTTTCTTTCAGCTGATGGTGAGATCTTACGCTTAGGGCTTGGGCGTCAAATAGGAAAATTCTGAGGGAAGACATAGGATGCCCCAGTTTAGCCTTAAGTCTGAGCCCTGTGTTCAAACTCATTTTTGCCCCTGCATTGAGGTTTCTTGGGCACTTGATCAAATGTTAGGAAAACTGGTATGTTGTTTCCCTGTGGCTCTTGTTTTTCTTCCATGCAACCCTGATATAAGCAACTCAGTGATATGCCGTGTCTCTTGGCATCATCCCCTTTTCTTCTCCCTTCCATCACTGCTGGAAACAAGTAGAATCCTTCTCCACCAAGAACAGCACTACTCTCCAGTATTCAACCAAATGTCCTGCCACTTATTCATTGGACCCATCGCTTCTTGCTCTCGTCAGCCATCTTTCAAATCCCTGACCTCCATTACTGCTTTGATAACTGCTTCTCCTCTTTGGATTTGTGGTTCCATGGGGCACTCTCCATGATTCGCTGACTTTGGATTCCCACTTAACTCTCAGCTCTGAACACTCTCTGTCTTTGACATTCTGTGGAGCTTGAGAAAGCCTTTAACTGAGAGAGCCTCAGCTGCCAGGCCAGCCCTCCTTCTCTTTAAGCCAGGGCAGAGGGGTTTGGAACCTCTGCTTTGGGTCCTTTGCCACCAGGAAGAAACAGGTGATGGAGAAGCTCTGCCTGCACACTATAGAATGATGATGTCCAGCTTCCAGCAGTACTGGTCAGCTGGCAGAAGGGGAGGTGGAATTACCAACACAGCAGTCACAAATGACCATCAATCAAAGCTTTTTCCACAGCACTGTTGCTCCTATATCTTGAGCGATGTCACCAGCTGATTCTATCACTTTCCAACAGTATTATAACAACATTAGTGAAGACTACATTGTAGCAACAGCTGGCACTAGGTTTCCTTCTATTCTATTCTTTTTTTTTTAGGTGAGGAAGATTGGCCCTGAGCTAACATCTGTTGTCAATCTTCCTCTTTTTTTTTCTCTCCAAAGCCCCAGAACATAGTTGCATATCCTAGTTCCAAGTCATTCTACTTCTTCTGTGTGGGATGCCGTGACAGCATGGCCTGATGCGTAGTGTGCATGTCCGCACCCAGGATCCGAACCTACGATCCCTGGACCGCTGAAGTGGAGCACACGAACTTAACTACTTGGACACGGTGCCGGCCCCTATTCTGAAGTCTTTTGCAATGCTATGACATAAAATCTGACTCCATTCCTCTCCCCCAGACTCCAAAAGATTATGTTTGTGAGTAGGGTGTTTTGTGTGCAAAAGTAGATTCCTATCAGCATCGTCTTTATTCCTACTGACGTTCTGCTGGGAAAGAGGGAGCAGAAGGGAATGTACGTGATGTTTGTGACACTCTTTTATATATTCTGAAATGACAGCACCAAGTCGTGAGCCCCCTGGTAAAAAAATCTCTGCCTTACGCATTGCTGGCTCTTGCTTTGTCAGCCGTCCCTCCCAGAAGAGGGTGTTTCCAGCTGAGGAGAGGGGGCTTTCATGCCATGAGGACAGCTTCAAGATGGACATGGTTCATGAAACCATATCCTCGCCAGGCTGATATACTTGCCTTTCAAATGAGGGGCAGCGTCTCTCCACAAGCTTATACACCCCAAACTGCAATGGGGCTTATGGTAAAAGATCTTGGTATCTTTCATGAAGAAAAAGAATTCTGTGCACCTTATGATTAGTTATCCTTCCACCAGTACTGCAGTCTGACCCTCCCACTTCCTCTGGGACCTTGAGCCTCTCAAGTGCTTTCAACCTCTCCCCTGCTTCTCATTTTTCTTAACTCTCTTTACTCATAATGATTTTCCATTGATTATCTACTCTTTGAACTCTTACTCCAGTCTCTTTCCCATCAACATTTAAATATAGTCAAGACTCCTCCAATTTAAAAACAAGCAAATAATCTCAACAGTGTCTTCCCCACCTCTGCCCTATAAAGCATCCTCTCTCTTCTCCTGTCAAGTCAAATTTCTTGAAAAAGTTGTTTACATTTCCTATTTCCATTTCCATGCCTCCCATCCATGCCTCACCCCATGGCCATCAGGCTTTAATCTCTACCACTTCAAGGAAACTACTGCCAAGCATACCACAAAGCCCCAAACTGCTAAATCCAATAAACACTTTTCTTTCCTTGTCTTACTTGACACCTCTCCAGCATTTGACACTTGGCCATACCCTCCTTTTTGAGATGCGCTTTTCCTGAATACCTCTCTGGCCTCTCCTTCATTTCCTTGTGGCATCCACTCCTCCATCTGCCCCTTAGATATGGATTTCCTCAGTGATTTGTCATAGGCTCTTAGCTTTCTTCACTCTAAACTCTCCACCTGGGTAATCTCATCCCATTGCTGGCTTCAGTTTCCATCCTTATTTTGATGATTCCCAAATCTGTCACTCCAGCCTCCTTAGCACCAAACCCATAGAGCACCTGCTTCCTAGGCACCTCCTCCCAGGTGTCATACAGCCCTTTAAGATGTAATGTCCTAAACCTGAACATATCACCTTCCCCCACAAACCTGTTCCTCATCTCAGGGATGGACATCACCATCTCTCTAGGAGTCCAAAGCAGAAACCTGGGCAGCAGCCTTAATTCTTACCCACTCTGTGCCCCCTCCATCACTCTTCTTCAGCCCTTCTCATCTCTTTCCTGGATTACACCCTTCTCACTGGCTTTCCTCCCTCTGCTTCCATACTAATGCTGTAGTGACCCTTTAAAAATAAGCCAACTTGCTCATGACCCTGAATAACAACCAGAAAAATAAAGCCTGCTTACCAGGTCCTTCACAATCCAATCTGTGCTTTTCTCTGTAGCTTCCCTATTTCATCACCCTCCACTTGCGTCTTTAGTCAAATAAGCTTCCCTGGAACCCACCGTAACTTCCCACATGCTGTTCCCTTTACTGGAACATTCTTCTCTCCATTATCCCTTAAAATGGCTAACTCCTACCCTCCCAGTTCTCTCTCTCACTGTGAGAACTTGGCCAAGTTTATTTAACTTAGCTCTGCTTCAATTTCCTCATTTGTAAAATGGGGACGATAATAATACCCATCTCATGGGTGTCAGAAGGACTAAATGAAAGAAAATGTGTTTAAGTGCTTAGGACTCAGACGGAAGCATGGCAGCTGCTCAATAAATATTAGCTAATATTACTATTACTTCTTGGACTCAGTTTAAATGTCACTTCCTCCAGGACTTCTTGCCTGACCCAGGAAATCTCAGGGAGGTGACTTCATAAGTACCTCCATGAACCAGTCACCCTGCCTTGCACTTGCCTATTCATTTGTCTGTCTTCTCTCCACACCACTTGCATACACTCACACAATTCCCACCAAGGTAGCTTGTGAGCCCTATGGGAGCAGAACCATACTGTGCCATTTTTACTGTGGCATTCTGTATTCCTAGTAGAAACCTAAAATTTTTTGTTGACTAAATGAATATGGATGCAACATGACTCTAATGTGTTATTGCTATCTGCTTATGTTAAATCCCCACTTCCTGGACTAGCTCTGAAATGAGTGAGCCTCATCACGCATGAATTTGTGGGTATCTAAAATCTTGCTAAGATTGGGAAGTATTATGAACGAAGTATTATTAACATGCCTTCCTGACATGCCAACCCAATCTAGGTACATTATAACTCTGATTAGCGTTGGCAATACCCCAGCAATTAATAAACTGAATCCTGCATGTCCTACTGGAGATCAGAGGCTAATTAGACAAAATTGAGATCTGTTTGGTCTTCGCATTTGGCCGGGAGACCCAGACTAATTGCAGTAGCCAGCTGCTATCTTTGAAATGTAAGGTGGGTCCCAGCCTGACTGTTGGTGGCACTCACCTTTGAGTTCATACATACCCAGTGGTATGGCAAATGTGTAATACCTGTATCTCCCAGGAGAAAGGCCATAATTTGTAGTGTTTGCTCATTTCCATCATGTAAATAGTCCTACCTTGGCTGAAGTCAACCTGATGTTGCAAAATTCCTGAAAATGTAGCAACTTTTTGCAAGTGGTACAAGCTGGCTCCAGCACGCCAGTCTGGATGAGTGGGTAGGAGGACTATATGAACTTTATTTTCAAAAATAATCATTCATTTTAAGGGCAGAAGAGTTAACTGTTCATGACTGCAAAAAAATTCTGAGAGAAAGTGGTGACTTTGAGAGTGGCATGGCTCAGATTATCTCCAGGCTTTCCCTTGGCATACGTGCACTTCAGCAACTGGGGCTCTCATCATGCAGGCCAGGCCCAACACTGTCTCTCCCAGGGGGAAGGGTGTGGTAGGCAGAACAATGCCCCCAGAGATGTCTATGTCCTAATCCTTGCAATCTGTGAATATGTTACCTGACATGGCACAGGGGAGTTATGGCTGCAGATGGAATTAAGACTGCTAAATAGCTGACTTTGAAATAGGGAGAGTAGCCTGGAATATCCAGGGGGGCTCAATGTAATCACAAAGGTCCTTAAAAGTAGAAGAGGGCCAGCCTGGTGGCGCAGCGGTTAAGTTCGCACGTTCAGCTTTGGCGGCCCGGGGTTCACTGGTCTGGATCCCGGGTGTGGACATGACACCGCTTGGCAAGCCATGCTGTGGTAGGCGTCCCACATATAAAGTAGAGGAAAATGGGCATGGATGTTAGCTCAGGGCCGGTCTTCCTCAGCAAAAAGAGGAGGATTGGCAGCAGATGTTAGCTCAGGGCTAATCTTCCTCAAAAAAAATAAAAAAAAATAAGTCAAGAACAACAACAACAAAAAAGTAGAAGAGACGATCAGAGAGGTGGAAGCATGGGAAGGATTTAGCCTGATGTTCCTAGATTTGAAGATAGAGGAAGGGTCCATAAACAAAGCAATGTGGACAGCCTCTAGAAGCTGGCAGAGAGGCTAAGAAACATTCTCTTCTAGTGCTTCTGGAAAGGACCTCAGCCCTGTTGACATCTTGCTATTTGCCCAGTGAGACCCATGTTGGACTTCCAACCTCAAGAAATGTAGTATAATAAATTTGTATTGCTTCAAGCCTCTGTATTTGTGGTAATTGGTTATAGCAGCAATAGGAAACTAATACAAAGGGGTATCACTACTAAGCACTACCAAGGGCCCTCTGCCCTTGAAAGGACCTGCTTACCTTTGACTCCTTATCCAGTAGGCTCCAATTCCTTGGCTTTGCAACCTTAACTGTGATTCTGCCTTTGGCCCTTTGGTCCGAGTCACATTTGGCCTTGCTGATATTGAAACCTGGCTTTCCCAAATAGACTGATATATCTAACTCCTTGCACCACTGTTCATTTAGCAGGTACCAGCTGGTCACCTTGCATCACATCCCTCATGAGGGATAATGGGATCTAGCTAGTCATAGCCCCAACATTGTTCCTCTCCTTTCCATTTCCGCAGCCCCCACTGTGTACCATGTTCCTAGAACCTAAATCCTAGACAATTACAATAACCCTTCCTCCAACCCATTAGGAGGGTCAACTCTTCTAAAGAGAGAAAATGAATGTCGCCTGTGCCTCCTGTCTAAAGTACAACTGCCTTGGGTTGGCATCCACAGCTTCCCATAATTTTGCAACAGTCTACTTTACTGAAGGTATTTCTCAGTTTTCCTCCTCTGAAGTGTATAATTCAATCACAAGGATGCCTAAAACTATTTTTCATTTCACTGCTTCTGAACTCATATTCATCTATTCATCTGTCCATCCATCATCTAACAAATATTTACTGAGTGCTTTTGTAATACCTGTGCAGGGCATGGTAAAAGGTACAAAAAACTAAGACCCTCAAAATGGGTAAAACAATGGCTATGCTATTGAAGAACTCACAACCTAATGGAGGACGTTGAAAAATGCACTTGAAACTCCAGTAACCTACGACAATGGATGACAGGGATACACGCGAGGTACCCTGAAGCTCAGGGGAAGGAGTGGCCCTGCCTGTCATCTTTGTCATTCCTTGCTCCACTCAGAAGAAGCTGCACCTTAAAGGAAATGGCACTGAGCTGGGGAGCTGGAAACCTGGATTTCAGCCCCAGTTCTACAATTGCTGAATATTTACTCATGAAGAAAAAAATGAGATGGATATCACTCACAGAATTGTGAGTAGTAAGAGTGAGAATTAATACGGTCCATAATCTGAAAAGTACTATGTAGACATGATTCTAAGTTTACTTATGAAAGGGATCAGATCATGCCACCCCCAAATATGCCACTTTGGCCTAAGGATTATTTTTTTGCTGAAGGCAATCAAGAAGCAGCAAACACAGAAAGAACTTTTGTCCCTGCTTCTTTCTGCCTAAATGCAGGATATAAATTTCCCTTTGTGAAGGTGTTCCCCCTTCCCTCTCCTTTATCACTGGAGACACACAGTCAATACTGAGGTGGGTCTGCACAAACAAATCTTACGAAAATAACCCGTATCTCCAATTAGGTTCCCCCATATATTTAACTTCCCACAATTTACCACCCCTAGAAACCCAAACTCCTTTTGCTTTGTCTTGTCACTTCACCACAGTTTATTGTCTTTTGTTAAAATGGTATACCACCCCCTGGGTCTAACCATTTATTTAGGCCTCCACTTCTTTTCTGTGAAGGCCTCTGTGTGCATAAAAGTTAAAATATTAACATCAAATAAAATTTGTATGCTTTTTCTCCTGTTACTCTGTCTTTTGTCAGTTTAATTCATGGGCCTCTGTCACAGAACATAAGAGGGTAGAGTAAAAGCATTTTTTTCTCCCCAACACTTATTCAAAAAAATCCTGTTATTTGTGGCTCAGGCCATATACTATTTGTTTTGTTTTTTCCTTCTTTTAAATTTCTATAGTGCTATGTTTTAGTGATCACAATAAAAGAACTGTTTTTTCCATAAAATATAAATGTACAACTCAATGAATTGTTGTGAAATGAACAACCCTGAACCCCTTCTAGAGTCAAAAACATGACCAGACCCTCACGAGCCCTTGTGTGCACCTCATAGTAGCACTTTTCACATGCCATCCTACATTGCCATATTAAATTGCAAGGATTTTAAGACAGATGTATGAGCCAAGATTCTT